>NC_142923.1:27463750-28137500 GCF_054131065.1 Drosophila arizonae | reverse complement strand
TGCTGCTGATGCTGCTGATGCTGCTGCGTAAGTGTAGTTTTCTCGCCCCGGCTAATGTTGTTTTTTCGGGCCAACAACAAAGCAAATACAAATAGAGAAAACATTCGAGGCAGCTAACAGAAGTGAATAGTTAAAGCCCTCAAAATACCACAAAAAAAAAATGCAGAGGAGTTGAACAATTAACGCGTTGCTGTAATTACAGCGAATGCTAAAACAAAAAAATTGAGAAAAAAAAATGTTTGGGAAACCAAACTAAAAAAACAACAACAACAAATATTAATAATCAATAACCCGCTAAAAGGCAGCAGCCAAGACGCCAATAGAGGGGTGGGGGAAGCGCTAGTCTTAGCGGGTTGGGGATAGAGAGCTGGAGTTAATTTTATCGGTCGTTGAACGAGAAGATTTCCAAGCGAATTCTCTATCCAAACTGGAGGCTGAGGGCTGAACCAAACAGAGAACGGTGCGGCCCACAGTATGTTGCGGTAGTTGTTGTTGTTGTTGTTGTTGTTGCTGTTGTATGCCAGCGATCGGTTTTCGGTTAATTACGCTTCAAAGTCAAAGTTGAGTTTAGCTTTTGGGTTTGCAGCAGTCGTCGCTAACCATTGCCCTGAAGTGAGCCAACTAATTACACAAAAAATAGAAAAAAATAAAAAAACAAGTGATTTGCGTGCCCCACAGGCAACTTTTGCAACAACAACAGCAGCAACAACGACAACAATTTTGAAGTGCTTCAAATTTGTTGCTGCTGTACCGCTTGTAATTTGCAACTCAGCAACTTGCGTAGCTAATTAGTAAAAGAATTTGGCTAGAAGACGAGGTAATGGCTCAGTTCATTTCTTTACATACATCCATTAAAAATGAGTTGGACAGGTTAGACGATGACAGGGTTTACGTTGGCATGCATAGCAGGCAGGGGGGATGTAGGATGCAGGCAACAGACGGTGTTGACATCTACCTTTGGTAAGGATCGATAGCTTATGCGATCTAGCTCAGTTCGTCAATTTGTCAATCTCTGAAGATATTCGAGAACAGAGCCATTCCGCTTCGAGTTATCGATAGCTTCTACAAATTAATTGAAGTCGATAAAAATCGAGATGTGTTTGTAATGCCTTAAATAAAGTGTTAGGCTTAGTCCTCTTCCAAATGTCACTTTCTTAAGCGCGCTCAGATAAGATCTCAATTCGATTAAAATCGATATTACGACTTTAGATATTTTAGTTTTCTCAGTTGCTTTTAGTCTTGCTAAATTGTTGATGCGAATCCTCTAGATTGGTCTAGTGCTCTAGTTAAAGGGATTTCGTAGGGTATATTATAAAGCCATTTGAAATAATAAAGAGTATCATAGCAAAGAGCCGCAGAGGAGGTTGGAGCTGTGACAGCTGGAGTCTCCCTTTATATACTTGATGTATCACGAAAGTACTTGATATTTAAAACTACTATACGGAAAGATCCATCCAAATCAAATATGTTTTAGAGCTCTTACTTCATTCTATGAAAACGGAGCCGTCACCATTTCGATCAAATCTCATTTAGGAAGGAGCTAGAACTTTTAAAGTGTTAACTGTGGTTTAAGCTTTGGTGAACTGTTATCATTCCTATTCCATATCAATGCCTTTAGATCTCAGAATATTACTTGTTTCCATCTTATATAATAATATTTAGAATTTAAATAAAATTCTATATATATATGTAGGTGCTCTCAAAGTATTTAGAGATATGGGTTACTTCCTCTAGAGATACACCTTTTCCTCCGTGAGCCTAGATAAAAGCCGAATAGCTGCATGTCACTTGGTACGAGGTATCTTCAAGTCGTGTGCATTAGACTTGAGCACTTTTACTTGTTCCTTTATTGATTTTGCAATAAAGCATCCAAGGAGAAAGAGTGGAGAATAGATAGAGAGAGAGACAAGCGGGGACACTGATATGACCTTTGACAGGCGCCTTCTAACTCTCTGAATGTGTGTGTGTGCTTGAGTGTCTTTAGCAAGGCCTCAAACAATTTATCATTAAAAAATAAAAGTTTTCTTCATTTTTTCTCCTTTTGGCTTTTTAACTACCTAACCATGCCCCCCGCTGTGGTCAAGGACTGGGCCGTCGGGCCTCATTCGTCGCCGTTCTAGATAAATAAGCATTCTTAATTATCCCCATTTTGACTGGACACAGAAAATCAGAAACAGAAAAAAAAAGAAAAATAACAAATAATTTTATAAACAATGGAAAAACCGCGCACTTAATGCGTTTTCTGTTTCGCCAACAACAACAAGCAGAATAAGAAGAAGCATAAAAAGTATTTTTCTTGATATTATTCATTATTATTATTATTATTATTATATGGCGGGCAAAAAGGAAAATGTTTTTATTGCCCGCAAAAAAAAAAAGGAAAAGGGTGCTGAAGACGTCTTTGTCGTTAGCCATTAGCTGCCCCCAAATAACTCTTGAAATTCTCATGAAAAATTCAAAGTGGCCAAAACGTGTGGCCAATTGCCGTCGGTAAATGAAGACTTGGCCAATGACAATGACTTTTTCCATTGCTCGGCACACACACAGGTGCAAATGGGTAATTGCAGCCGAGGCAAAGCAAATTCGGGCTGGAAGGACAATTGTTTTCTTAGCGGCGCCTCCACGCCTTGGCCATGACTGGACAGATTTGTGATCGGCCAACACAATGGCAAATCCGCGCTGGAAATTGAAATGCACTTAGTTGAGTTTAGTTTAGTTTAGTTTAGCCCGGCAGTGGCAAATGCTTTACACACATGAGTCTCGAGATGATTGTGGGTTCTGAACATTGTATTGCCATTGTTCTGAGAAGATGATTTGCCATTTCTCAAGTCGGGGCCATCGAGTGATAATATCGATGGCGACATTTGAGTTTACAGTTTGAGAAAATTCGGGAAAATATTCACGTTTCATTGTGGCATATATATATTTATATAAATATATATTACATACATTTTATAAGACTAAGATTATTTGCAATTATTTTAAATTTATTTCATATACAGAATACCCTTCATATTTTTCCAAAACTTCAATTTCATTTTTATCACAATCAGAATTTAAAGTTTTTATTTTTTTTTTCATCATAATTTTTGGCACACTTTCGTAACTGTAATACTTAATTTATGCATTTAATTTGCAATTATTTTTCATTTTGAGAATATACAGAATACCTATACTTAATATAATACTTAATATAATATTTGATATGCTATATCACTAATAAATAAATTGACTAAAAAGCTCTTAGCTCTTTTATGTTAAAGCCTTAACCAGAGTTAACAGTTAGATCGTTAGGAGGTGGAAATCACAGAAAAGGCGCTATTCAAAAAAAAAAAAAAAAAAAAAAAAAAAAAAAAAAAAACTGCAAATTTTTAGAATATTTTTTAAAGTTATTTTTAGGCTGTCCAAAAACCAAACCCACGACCTAAAAACCAACCGTGTGTGTGTGTGTGTGCTCATGAGTTCATGAGTTTATGTGCGTGTGTGTGCAACTATTGTCAAATGCAATTTTCTAACGCAGCCGCACTTTCGACGCTGACAACGGCGTCAACGCCAGCTACGGCAGCGGCAGCAACAATTGCAGTTTTAAGTGAAAATAAAACAAACTACTACAGCAACAACAACAGCAGCAGCAGCAGCTTTTGGCCAACAACAATAAAAGCCTAAAACCTAATAAAAATTCAAATTAACATTTGAAAGAGCGAGCAGGCATGAGCGTGCAAAAGAGAGCAAACCAATGGGAAGGAGAGAGAGCGAGAGCATACGAGCGAGCGAGCAAGCGAATAGCAAAAAAAGAGCGAGAGATAGAGAGAGAGCGATGCACAACACATGCGAATGGGATAGACAGAGCTGAATGCTTATGAAATTCTATTAATTTTTGAACAACACTGCATGTAATGTCTGTCCCCAATAATCCACCACCCCAGCCCCAGCCCCAGCCGCAGTTCCCGCCCCGCGCCCACACGAGAACCGTTTCACTATTTACTGCTGCGTGCAGTTTGCCTAATCGCCATAGAATGCTGAATGAAGCAGGGGAGAAGAGCAGAGAAATGGGAAATGGGAAGTGTGAGGTGAAAAGGCGGAGGGCGGGAGGAGGAGGAGCAATCGTACGATTTTGTTTTTGTTTGCGTATTTTGTTGCAATTTGTTTTTGTTGTGCTACTGTCCCAGCCGTTCGCTGTTGTTGTTGTTGCACTGCTGACTGCAGACTGCAGACACTCGCATAATAATGCAATTTGCCAGCTGCCCGGCACCCGCTTACCCGTTCACCCGTTTACCCGCACACTCCTCACACACACACACACATACAACTGCCCATTCCGCACACAGTTGTCGACGTCACGCGCCAAAAAGACTGCACGACCAACAGCGCCGTAAGCTTCGCTGTCTGTCGGCAGCCCGAACGACAAACGCACACACACACACATGCACACGCCTTCAATAAGCAGTCACTCACACTGAACACACACACACACACAGAGAACAGTGCAATTCTTGCTGCCACCTGCAGGGCTTGGTTGTCCCCTTCTCCATTTTATTTGCTGTTTGATTTCGCTTTGGCCTCTCTCTCTCTCTCTCTCTACCTCGCTCTCTTGCGGACTATCTCTCTCTTTGGCGCTCTTGCTGCTATCTCCACTCATATTCTCGTTTCTGATTTTTGTTTTTGTCCTTTTTTTCGCACAGTTTGCCAGTTTTCCACAAAACAGCTGAAAAAAGCACGTGTCATCGTCATTGCCAGCGAAGTTTGGCGTCGACGTCGACGTCAAAGTCGTCTGTCTGCGTTTTGTGACGTTTTGTTTTCCACGCGCTTCGCTGCTGCTGCTGCTACTGCTGCGACGACAGTCGACTGCGACTGCGGCTGCGGCTGTTGTTGTTGGTGTTGGTGTTGGTGTTGCTCTTGCTGCTTCTCTGCCTCACTGTTATTCCCTTTTCATGGTCGCCAATTCGTTCGCTTTTGCTCGTTTGCTCGCTGTTTTTCACGGCTTTTGCTGAGCTTTATTTGATTTTTATGCTTTTGTGAATTTCCTTTTGATTTTGATGCTTGCGCTTGCCGTTGCTGTTGTTTCTGTTTCGCATTTCGCATTTCACAGACAGAGCAAAACAGGGAAAACCCCATAATGATTTTGGCAGCTTGCAGCCGTTATTGATGATGTTCATAATGAAGTTGTTCGCTGTTTGCCGTTCGCTTTTTTAGCCTTCGCTTGTCTCGTGGGATTAGCACCTGGCCCCGCCCCCTCGCTTCGAATGAGCTGCAATAGGAAATGCGTTGACCAAGTCGTAGTTGCATTGCAATTTCTTGCCCACTTTTGTGCCTTTTTCTTTTGCTTCAGCAAAAATTATTGATTTACTGGCTGCTTTTTTGGCCGAACGCCAAGCGCAGAGACAGCAAATTTACTCAAATATTTCTCAAGATATTTGCAAAATATATATATGTATGTATTTATTTCATATATGTATATTTCTACATACGGAGGATGTTACGGCATTCAAACACCTTTGCCCATGGCCAGCCTGAAGAGCCGCCGCCATTGCGACGTGTGTAGGTGTCTTTTTTGCCCAATTGTGCAATCGTTGAATGCATTGCTCACATTCGCATTCGCCTTCGCACTCGCACTTGCACTTGCACTAGCAGCCTTGCACTCTTTCTGTTTCACTCATTGCTTCTCTTTTGCTAAGTCCGACTCTTAAGTTTTCGCCTAGTTTCCTCAGCTGAGGTTTGTTATTGTTTTCCTTTGGCGCTATGCCGGCTTGGCGAATCGTTGAATGAATGTTCGCTCACCCACACCCTCACACACACGCTCACTCACACACACAGCCACATACGCTGACTGCCTGGTTTCGTGCTAGCTTCGTTGTTGTCTTTCTTGCACTTCGTGTCGTTTCGAACTTGTTCGAATTCGCCGAAAGAATGTGGGTGTTTGAGCGAGCGGCAGAAGTAAGCGAGCAAGTGAGAGAGCGAGAGGCAAGGCGCCGGAAAAGGAAATCATATCGGGGCGAGTTCTATTAGAAGCAATGCAAACCGAATAAGAGAATTGAACCAAGGCAATTGCTTCAACTACCTTCGCCTCCCCCTTTCGCTCTCTCTCTCTCTCTCTCTCTCACACTCTTTTAACAACGCACGCTTGGACAGAACTTGGTAAGCTGTTCATTAACCGTTAATGCGGCAGATCGTAAATCGAAATGGAAGGTGTGTCATTGCGACTTATAAATAAAATTAACCGCAAGCACAAGCGGAAATATTTGCGCTTCAAGTGTTGTTGTTGTTGCTGTTCTTGCTGTAGCTGTTGTTGTTGGGTTACGCATCTCCTTCTGCCTCATTGCTCTGGTTGTTGTTGTCGCTGTTGCTGTAATTAATGGCAAACAATTACAAAAAAGGGAGAAAAAATACAATGAAATAAAAAAAGAACCCAACGAGCTGCGCGCATCCAAAGCTGGAATTACAAAATGAAATGTGAAGAGCAAGTTAAAAAGTGAATTACCTGATAAAGGACAAAACGCGATTTGAGGTGTGTTTGTGCCAGGCCAGTACAATGCGTGTCCTTCTCCCCCGCCCCCACTCCTTCTCTCCCCCTTCCTCTCTCTCTGTCTCTGTCGCCCCCAGGTGTGCCTTGGGCAGGTTATAAACCCGAGCCCAGCATGAGGCTTTGCTGACAGCCAGAAGTGCTGCACAGTGGTGCCAGGCAGCTCAAACTTTAATCAGGGACTATGATTTGAAGACAGTTTATAGACATTAGAATATAGAGGTATATCAATAAGCGGCTATTGACTGTTGTTTACTTCTTGATTTATTTCTGTGCCTTGGCTTATCAGTCCCACTGTGCGTCACCTTCGTAATGGTCGGAGCCGTCTTGTCCATTGTCCAGCTGACGAGCTTAATTAATTACACGATTGTGAGTAACTGCCCGGACAACGGGCAACGAGGAGCGCGCTTTTAGCCAACTTTGGGTGTTTCTTTGCTGGTCATTGGCCGGATCAGCACACACAGCACCCTAGCAGCACTTCGCACTCCACACTCCACACCTTGCCAAAAAGTTGCGTATCGATGAGACGCGCACAAAATTCTCTCCGCGTGCTGTCGCGGGGGCCGTAAAAGACGCTGGCGAGAAATTAATACCTACTTAAGCCTAACTGGACAGTTGACTCCGTAAAGTTGTTGGCCTTAACTGGAAGGTGATTCACACGAATTTGCATTGCATTGCCATGGAATGTAATTGGGTTTGGTCTTGGTTTGGGTTTGGGTTGGGGTTTGAGGTTGAGTCGTGGCTCATGCAGCGCAACTGCTGAATATTCAAATGGACGCAATTATCCTGTGTGTTCGTTGCGCAGGGCAGGCGACACGCCCGCCAGGACTAGAGCAGCCTACGAAATTATGAAGTTACCATATTTTTTATTACCAAAAATTACAATGTGCGTCGCCTGCAACTGGCCAAGAGCAACAGCAGCAGCAGCAAAGGTGCCAGCCGAAGGGTAAAACGTTAATTGTACGTTCCAGGCGCGGTCCAAGCGCGAAGCGAACTTCAGGTTGAGTTCGCGCTCAGGTCTTAAGGGTCAACAGCAGCTTTGTTCTCGGCCAGCGCATACCTGTGTGGGTGTGTGTGTGTGTGTGTGTGCTAGTATGTGTGTGTGTTAAACAGTCGCGACCCGTCGACAAATAAACACCCCACTCCACACTGAGCTGAGCTGTCGACGGGTGGTGCCCCCTGTCAAAAGACTTGGGGAGGTCAGTTCATATGCACATAAAAATACACTCCAAGAAAAAATTGCATAGACACTTAAAAATTTGAAATGCGTAACTCATATTATTATTATAAACTATTTGTTTTTATTAATCACATTAAGTTATAAAATAAATCTTTAGTTGTAGAATTCAAACTTGATTAATATTAAAGTAATAATTTTTTTTTTCATTAAAAAAAAATTAACTTTATTTTTATTCCAATTGAATTATAAAATAAGTTAATGTATATTCTACTATTTTTGATAATTTTGGAGTTAAACCAAAATTGTCAATTAATATATTAGTTTCGGTTAAAATGAACAAGTCTTTTTGCTCAGTGTATAGTGATCTAAAGAAAATAAGCATATTTCAGATTATCATTTCTTTGAAATTTAGTGGCCTTTATCTGGCTTAGCAATAAAAGAGGTCTTCTTATAACTTGGGATATACCCTGCAGTGTGACTATGCTATAATATACACTTAATTTATTTCTCTCAGTGTATATGTACACGCATTCGCCTAAAATACTTAACTTTTATCAATTGTAATTAGACAAATCCAAGAATAACCTGAATTTGTATTTGTTCAATATTTCTTCATTTAAAAGTAATCAAGATTTTCGCTCAGTGTACATAGATGTGCTGTATACATGTGTTCCGTGCGCCCATTACGCTTAATTTCATTAGAAATTCATAAATAGGTTCACAGTGTGCGTTAGGGTCAAAGGGTAGCAGGAGGCGGCGTCGGTCAGTGGGTGTCCGTGGAGGAGGAGGGGGGGGGGGTGCGTGCTGGGGCTCGGCTGGGTGGGATGTCACTTGTACATGTGTAAATGTGAGCAATAAAAAACGAATTTCATGTAGTTTTTTTGTTGCTTTCTGCTGCTGCTGCTGCTCCTGCCTACTGCTGTGACTGTTATCCTGGCAGCCCTTTGTTTCCTTGTTGTTGTTGTTGTTGTTGTAGCTGTTGTTAGTTAGTTACCGTGTTAGTAGCAAATTGTTGTTGTTGTTGTTGGGTCATTATTGTTGTCGTAATTTGTTTATAACGGTATTTATGAAATGGTCACAAGTCAACGCCATCAACCCTTAGACAGTCGAAGGACACGCACTGCCAAGCACCACCCCCGACTCCTCCTCCCCCTCAGCCGTATCTTTAGCCACCCACGCACACACACACACACACATGGGCTTTGGCGCTCAGCGCCAATTATTCTTATTACGCCTATTACTTGTTTTTTTTTTTTTTTTTAACTACTTTGCGTTGTTGTTGTTGTTGGATTTGCTGCCCTTTTATGTTAATCGCACAGTTTTTGGCTCGTGTAACTGTAATTGATATGCGCCCTTATCATGCAATCCATTGCCAGAGAGAGAGAGAGAGATTGTAATTCTAGTATATTTATATATATATATATTAACAGTAATTACGGAATTATCAATAGTATGCGATGTCATAGACCTACATATCCGAAATGTATTGTCTTTCGATGGAGAGTTGGGCTTCGTCTTGTTTCTGGCTTTGTCTAATTAATAAACTTTCACATCTTCAGTCTTTTTCTCCGCCTTGGTAACATTTTCACTTGCAGTGGTAAAAATGTCGAATCGTTTTATGTAAATTATTGCTGAAGAAGCAACAGAGAGTCAGAGAGAAGAAGTGATCGCTGCTTTGTTTTCTTGCCATGATCAATTAAATGGCCAAGAAGCCAACGAACTTGGCCATCTCAGATTGTATTGGAAATGGAATAATTTATTGGAATTTGACAGTTAGACTTTAATTACAGCATTTCTACTTCGATAGGGAAAGCGTCTATCGATTGGCAACACATGACTTCAACTGCGATCCCATTCGATTCGATGCGATCCGTTCAACCTTTGACCTCTGGCCGCACAGGTAGCAGCGCAATTGCGCACTCAGTGCTACCTTTTTTCTCTCCCCCACCCCTCTCTCTGTCCCGCTCTGTTTGTCTCGCTCTTCTCTTGTTGGATATCATAAAACAATAAATCTTTTTAATATCTCTGCCGTTTCTTTTGCTTTTCACATTTTCTTCGTTTCGGGGGCGTACATTTTCCTTTTCAGTTTTTTTTTTTTTTTTTGAAAATTTCTCACGTCCTTTCGCAGAGGCGTTGGCATTACTCAAGTTTGTGGATTTGAAGTAATAACTCAGTGCGTCATAAAAATTTTAATTGCTTTGGGTTGTTGTTGTTTTTTTTTTCTGTCGGTCAGCCGAAGTGCCAAAGCAGTTTTGGTAATTAACATTAACCCAAAAAGCGTACCAAAAACACAATGCAAAGAACCCAGGCAGGAGTCAAACGCCAGCAACAATACAAGTAAAAGTGCTCGAGTCGGAAGTGCATGACTAGGAAATACCCTGACCGACTGAGAATTACAACTGACAAATGTAATCTTTGAAAACTCTCTGTAGTCTGTAAGGGGGTATCAAAAAAGAATTGCTCAAAACCTCTCTATAGTTAAGAGGAATCTTTTTGTTAAATTTGATAACTGTTGTTCTTATAAGTAGTGGGATATGATGGAAGAACTCTATAAACTTCAGATTGATTGAAGCAATTTATATCTGCTTGTTCTAAAACTAGAAGATTTTAGATGTACTAACCCAATCAAAGATATACAAATTTAATAGAACTGGAATACCTCGTTTGATCATACCTCATATATAGTTTATATTTTGTGGACCCTCCCAATGCTGCCTGTCACATACGCTTTATCTAACTCAATATACCCTATTAAAATTTTGTAATGGGCTCAGCGTATTCAAAATAAAGAACAATGAAGCAATAAAAATTGCAGCGCATAATTTTCATCTGCCTCCATTTGGGGTTTCCACTGGCCAACCCCCTAAGTGAACCCTTTTTTACATGCCTGGGCAAGATTTTTGAAATTTTCACGCGTATTTGTAATTAGTTTGCTTATTGTTTTCACGTTTCTTGACGGCAGTTGTATAGCTCTTAACTTTTAACTGTCTCAGCCGACTCGAGCTGCTGCGAATGTAGTTGAAATTTGTCTACGAATTGGAAATAGCTAAAAGCTTTAGTCTCTTTGGCTAACAACTCTTCGTTCTAAGTCCCTTGATTGAGTCCCTTGCGGCATTTGGCATTGGCAGCCTTTGTGTGTTTCCCTCAAAACATAACAATAACAATGGAAAAATCGAGTGTAGTCACAACAATTGCAGCGAGTGCAGCTGTCAGTGGTCCTCGAATGCTCCTCGAATCTTTGATCCTGCACGGATTTACGAAACACAAACAAAAAGAGTCACTGTCATGCAGGAAATTTATTTTTGGACTGAGCAAGTATCGACGAAAATCTTGGAAAAATCAACAGCAATTGTTGTGCACTTTGATGTTCGGTCCAATGCAGCCAGCCGGACAGCCAGACGGAGTGCTAAGTGGCTGCAATTAGAAGAGTCAGAAGTCAGGTAGAGGCCGGTGCAAAGGCAACCGCCAGAGCACTCTCTGTAGAGGTGGGCACGATCATATCGAATCGGAATTTAGGGCGATCGAGCGTGCGGCAATAAATTTTATAACATTCGACACTTTTATCGTTGGGGGTAGTTGTCGAAGAGTCCTAAGATCTCGCTCTAATGCTTCACCTTCTTCTCTTCGCCTACAGATCGCAACGGGACGACAAGTACAGCCAGCACACGACTACTAAATGTGAGTATATGTATATTCAATGGCCGTCTGCATGGGCCAGCGGCTAGGGAATTGGCAAATCAATTCGCTAATTGAATGCCGCGCAATTGAAATGCTCCTTTCTGATATTCGTTAAATGCGTACGAAACACCGGGGAGCCGAGCGAGTGAGCGAGCGAGCGCTTAATAATCTTAATAGAATCAAAGACCGACGCAATATGAGTTTTAATTCAACGTAATTGTGGACAACTGAAAGCTCTTCAGTGCTCTACGGCCAGCGAGTTGCTGTACTCAACTCAACCCAACCCAACCCAATCCAAGCAATGAATGCACCGCGCCCCTTACCCCGGACGAGCTCAAATCAATTAACCAAATGTCGCGAGTACGACTCGATTCGGAACTGTTTCCAAAACAAACGGCAAATAGTAAACAAATTGTCCAAAAATCTGAAACCGCACCAAAAGTTCAAAAGAAAAAGAATTTTCAAATGGCAATAGGCAAAATTTGAACTGCCTAGGCCCATTTCAGAATGGGGTATATTGGCTTGCTTGCAATGTGTGCAACTGAGAAAGCCTGGCTTGTTCAGTTGAGTTAGGCTTGTTATTTAGTCTGTCTGTGCCTTCATCTAAATGAGGCTAACTCGAGTCCTACTAAAACTGGGCGCATGAAATATGAAATATATGTTCTTGTGAGTTTTATATACCAGAATCTAAATAGTTTTCTGCAATCGTTCATATCAGTTTTATTATATTGATAAATAAGGCTAATGTTTATTTTATCTTTTTTACTTTTCATTAGGACCATCTGAACTATAGGGATATCGAACTAGGGATATAGTTTCTAATACAGAATGCATATTTTTAAGAACTTTAAATGGAGTCTATACATGATATGATATATTTACATGCTTGATAAATGTCGAACTTGCCCAGCTCAACTGATTCGAACCTAAAATGTTAGTAGAAAGGGCAAGCGCTCTTTCATAGTCGAGCATACCCGACTTTCACTACCCATACATCTTTGTTTATTTTTTTTCCTGCTTCAAAGGGGTGCGTCCATAGGCAGTACGCCCCCTTGGCTCACTCTCCAAAGACTGGCGCGCCGATTTTGCTCGAACAGCTTCAATTGTCTGCACTTGAGTTCAATTTTTGTTACTCTCGTGTATTCGGTCAGCAACAGAACCAGAAACAGAAACAGATTCACAAATAGCAACTATAGCAACAACAACAATAGAGCGAGAGCCAATAATTTTTGGGCATATAAAATGCTTTGAAAGCATCTTCTTCTGCCCTACAATAGCTGGCATATTTTTAGAAACAGACCAATTGCTCGTGCAAATGTCATAACGATAAAATTGATTAAGATTCAAATGAACTCAGTACGCATTAAGATACTTCATTATTACGTACTTCAGTGACGCCGAATCTGAAAGAGTACTTTTTGATGGTATAGCACTCGTAATCCTTATAGATATAAAAGTCTTTCGATTGGCTATCAAATGGGAGCTTAGTTCATTCGCATATATATGTGCATATATACACCATATATGTATATGCTGGAATGTAAGCAGATGTAACTGTGATGGCTTGTCATTTGCTCGACAAATGAAAATTACAGAGGCTTAATTACTTTTAATAAAGACGTCCGTGCGTGGAAATTTTCTACTTCATTAGCGAAATATGGTTTTGCATAATGGCTCATTATGGCAGCAGATGGGGCAGATCGGGTCGGATCGGACAAGTGATCAACTGATGGGTGGGTAGATGATGGTGGGTGGGTGGTTCGTTCGGTTCGGTTGTGTGAGGTCGCCTTAATACACACAAATTGAAAATTGATGAACTTATCCGGTACGACGACGACGACGACGTCGACGATGGCGAGGGCGACCGCCACTCGAGCATCAATCAATGAAGAACGATCGATCAGCTTGAAGGGAAATTACTAATAACAATGACTTTAATTGAATATTGCGCACTTCATTTCAATGCATATACACAATATTGAATTTGAATTTGAATTTCAATTTCGATTCTGAATTTCCAATTTCGAATTTTGAGAGCAGCAGTCAAGCTATTCCCAACTATCCATTATAAACTTCAAATCGACCATAAACACTTAAGCTTCCCATGTGAATGAATCTAAGTGTATGTGTGTATGTGTGTGTGGGTGTGTGGATCGATTCATATGTGAGCTAACTGACGTTATATTTGGATACTGTGGATAATGAAGTTGGCCCCAAGATTCGCAGCGTACTTGCGTGGCTGCTCCACTCTCCTCCCCCCGCTCCTCCTGCTGCTGCTGCTCCTGCTGTTGTTGTAGGGTGCTAAGCGCGTTCCGTTGGCTCCCGCAAACAATTCATGCATGAAAGCAATTTTTAATTTATTTTGGTTGAGCGCTTCATTTTCCTAAAATTATGACATAATCACAACAGCAGCAGCAGCAACAACAACAACAACAGCTAGAAAAGAGTCACCTAATAATGTCATGTGAAATTTATCGTACACCAAATGAGTACCAGGGGCGTGGCTGCAGAGCTGAGGAGGGGTGAGGGCGAGTGGGGCGCGCACAGGCGAACTGGAAATATAGACAACGCTCTCTGTATGGGTAAATGTATATTTGGATGCGACGAACACCTTCCGCTTCACAAATCAGCGCATGTGTTGGCATTGTCAGCTCAGAGAAATGGAGCGGGCAGGGGCGGGACAGAGTGGTGCGAGGCGGGGTGGGGCGGTGCGGCGTGTCAGTTTGGCGTATGGAACCTTGGCTGACCAGTTGTCAATCGCTTAATGTTAATTTTATAATTAACCTACTGCGCGCAACAAAATCGGCACATCAAAATAAAAAGAAGAAGAAGCAAAAAAAAAAAGAAGCCGCATCACAACATTCAAGCCAAGTGCTCGGGTATCGATCGATTGAACACACATAAAATGTATTTAATGGCACAGTGGCCCAGTGTGAGAAACAGCAACAAATTGGCCAGCGACTCAAATCAATTGATTGAGTTGCAGATCGAACGAGGCTAAACGAGCAGCGCAAATATTGCTGTATCTAAGCCTTTTAGGACCACACCGAGAGCAAGGAATGGAATGCTCTAGGCAAAGGGCATCAACTACTAGCTCAATGCTCTAAAATTGATTTAACTTTTCGTTTTCTTTAAAGTTTGACTCTAGAATGTTTCTAGTTGATCATCCATCCATACTATTAAAAATGTATTCAATTTTAAATTTAGAATCAACTTTAAACTCTTTGTTTCTTTAAAGTTTGCCTCTAGATTGTTTCTATTTGAGCATCCATCTCAAATGAATCTGTCTTTAATTTTATAATCTTTCCTAATCAGCAGAGAATTCTAGAGTTGAAGAACCTAGATTACAATTTTTACAAAGTTCGGCAATGTTATATTAAAAAATTTTTCTTTTAAAAATTGAAAATGAGACTTTAATTGAACTTAATACATTTTTCGTTTCATTTAAATATTATTAAACATGTAACTTATTGTCAAACAGTAAAAATAAAATTAAAAGCAATTTTACAAGTTTTCTAGATCGTAGAACGTAGAAAATAAATAAGTTTGTCGAACCAAAACTGTAAACCTAATTTGTCTTCAACTAAAATAAAATTTCATTGAGTCCCGAAAAATATTTAACATATTTTTATCTAAGTCAAATTATGTAGTAAGGCTTCTCCATTTTGATCTTAGTTTTTCCACATTTCCCTATTCTAAATTTTTGTGTGTAAGCATATTTGGAAAAAGGTTTATCTGAGAAGAGAATATTAGATCAAATGATTGTTCAAATTAGCATGTACATATCGAAATAATATAAGAATCTTATAAAAATCTTTGACTTTACCCAGATCTTAACTTTAGAGAAACAGAACTTAATAGAAACTGAGCAAATTTCAGTCAGCAAACACTTTTGCTTCATGGCTTTCAGATTGAATCTGCATTCGATTTGATTCATGTTAGTTTTCAAAAATTGTACAGCGTTTCTCGGGTCGAATATCATTTAACACCTGACTTAGTTTTCGTAACTAGCATCAATAGAGATAAAAATTAAACAGAAAAGACAAAAAAGAAAACAAGTGTAAATCAAATGAGAACGTGTGAAACCGAGTTGCTGACCCGAAAAATGGGTTGTCCAAAGTAAATCCGGCTACGGCAAAGACAAAATGGTTGATACTATCAAAAATAATTAGATGGAATACCGTGGGCGAACTATGTAGATGGATCAACTGATGTAAACACGATCGTTAAACAAAGCATTGAATAACGAAACAATACAGCAACAACAACTACACACACACATACACACACGAGTACAGAGTGGCTATATAATGACAAACAAATAGAAATAGAAAAGAAAAAGAAAAAAAAAAAAACAAGTTAACCAATGAAATAAACGCAAATTTAATGACAAAAACGCGAGCGCCAACAACTTGGCCAATACGCGTGGCCATTGCCAGAGCACATTACAAACCACACAATGCGAAGGCTGGAGCGAGAGATCGGCAGCGCAGTCGCAATCGCAGCTGCGACAAACAAAGGGCAGATAGTTACTCCGAAAACGATCGAGACTTAGTGAAGCTGCGGGGCGGGGGAGACTGAGAGGGAGGGAGAAATGAGAAACACATAAAAAGCCAAAACCAAACCGAACCGAACAATGTATTAAATGTTATAAGTTGTAGAGAGTCGGGCGGATAGCGTGTCTGTGTGAGAGAGAGAGGGAGAGAGAGGTAGCGAGAGTGAGAGAGCGAGAGCTAAGCAGCGCGCTTAGATGGAAGCCAATGACACTTACATATGTATCTACGATTTGGATACTCGTCCACGGAAGTGCGTGAGAGTGTATTGGCTGTTCGTGGATAATCGCAATAATGTCAAATGGAGACATTAAAGACCTATATTGCGTAATTCCTATACTTGTGTTATGCACGGACTATAGCTAGAAAAAATTATATATTTATATTGTTTTTTACAATGAGCCAAATTGTGTTCTACAGTGGAGTACCCCTAACTAAATCGAAAATCGCAATAAATCATACAAAATTCTATCCCCTATACTTCGAACTTCTGTGTAAATCGATAAAAAAAAAACTGAAGAAAAATTTAAGATTGAATACTGGAATATCTAGAAAAAAGTATTAGTAGAGCTAAATGAAGTAGGTAAACCTTTATATAGTTTCATGTAAATTCTAAATACTGCTTCAAGAAACTTAATTTTCAGTTTCAGGTGGTCAATAGAAATTGAGAAATGAAACTTAATCGCATTATTTACTTTCATTTATTCAGAAAACAAATTAAAACGAGTTTTCTAAACAGCTTATCAGGTAGACTCTATCAGACATCATACATATGTAGATTGACTTGGCCAAAATTATAATAGACTTTATTTTCCATAGTTATATACCTCGAATGTTTCACTCTTGATTTGCTCTATATATAGTCCTATAACTTAGACGATCCACGCAATGCGTAGATAACTGTATTTCAATAAAGTTTGCTGTGAACGAGTGCTAAGCAGTCGGATATGCGCAGCTATAAAGTTCTTAGTTATACTTGGATTAGTTACCGTATCTCTTTCTCCCTCTTATTCTCTCCCCATCTCCCCCTCTCTCTCGATAAAAAACTAAATAAATTATATATATTTATGCGAGACTGCGAGATCGTGTAGTCTTTCACTTTGATTTGGTTTTATTGCCCTGGCCAAAAGATAAAACTTTGTGAGCCAAACAACAACAAATGATGCTTGTAGTGGGCATGGTTACATACCACACATACATTGACGGTAGTTGGACATACATACATACATACATACGCATACATACATACATACATACAGGCGCTTTCTCTTGCGGCGTTAATTGTATTCGAATAATGATGGAGCTACGTATCTATCAGATACTTTTTCTACCTCGATCGCTTCGGGTCTGACTATTTGAATTTATAGCCAATTTATGTAAATTTTTTTAATACCATTCAGCTGTTGTTGTTGTCATATGTTTCTATATTATTATTATTATTAATATTATATACTTTTTTCCCTCTTGGGGTATTTTAGTTTAGTGACTCGATTTTTTTTCTGTGGTACCTTTTTTTCTAGCTCTTTATTTGATTTTTTTCTCCAATTTCTCAATACTAACCATTTTTGTTAGTTTCTTCCTCTTAAAATTTGTTCATTGTTGTGCGTCGCACAGTTCATTGACATTTCTCCCAGCAGCGACAAATGCGTATCTGGATTTTCGTAAATGTACCAATGTATCTGTATCTGTATTTGGTATATTTGGTATGGTCAAAAGAAAGTTGGAAACTCTTTTAGTTGCTCTGGCATTTGCATACATTTGGCTACGTCTCTCTCTCTCTCTCTCGTTCTCTCTCTCTCTTTGGTTGTCTCTAGCATGCGAAACGTTTTCTTAGCTCTGCACGTCTAATTGCGGCCCATTAGATGCCTATCAGAGAGTGGCCCGCACCCATTAGTAGCGTCATTTTGGACCAAGTTGGAATTTAATTAGCACAGGTTAAGCAAGCGCGCGACTCGACTCAGTGTGGGTGCTCATAAACCCACAAATAAGTCTTTGTGAGCAGTACAATACTCAATTAAACCAAAGACGCTCGTTATATAGACTCAAACAGCGATTTACAGCTGTAGATAGAGAGCGATGAGATCTGCTTGCTTTAAGAGCCCATATCCATATCTAGGCTTAAGTTAGGCTTTAAGTCATCAGCCCATATCCATATCCACCTGCTAGTTGAGCATTTGGTATACTCAGTTCAGGTTTCGATTGCGCCTCACAATTTTGGGCAGGTTTTTTACTCGTGTTTTGGTCTATGTCTCGCCGTATCTTAAGTTGCATCTCGTCTATTTGCTCATTTAATTTTGTACTTTGGAAATTTGAAATTACTCAATTAGTTTAATTAGCAGCCTGGGCGATTCGACTTGATTTGCGATCATTTGGCTATGACTACAATGCGACCAGCGAAATGGATCGTGTAGACAGCTCGGCAATATAGCCCTCACGCAGCTGCTCGAGCTTATGCTGATCCGCACACATTGTCGATAGAGAGCAAAGTTGATAGACTAGTTTTCTTTACGCATTTGCTGTAGAATGTGTAAAGTGTTTGTGCTTTAGATCATCTCGACAGGGATTTCGAGCTAGAGCTACGAATGACATTGACTTGATTTTCTAGTTCTTGAATTGAAGTTTCAGTTCAGTATTACTCGATTTCTTGATTGATTTTTGAATCGAATTTAATGAGAATATTCAAATTACACTCTAGAAAATAGCTTGCCGAATCTAAGTTTTTGTTTATAGACTGATTGATACTGTGTGTTTTTTGTTTTTTTTTTCACTTTACTGAATAATTTTTATGAACTTCACATAGACTTTCTTCACACTTTCCCTAATTTGAAGTTAAATGTAATTTTGTATTCACTTGCTTGACTTCCGCATCAGAACTGAAAATATTCATAGTGCTTTGAATTTTGTAGATTATTTAAAATATATTACCATTCATGACTTTTTGTTTTATGGTATATAATTCAATATATAATATAATATTGTTTTATATTTGTTAATATTTGTTTTAATCTTTTCCAAAATAACTGAATTCACTTCATTCTCCATTCCATTTAAAATAATTTTAGTCTTAATTCTAGATTTCATTTACTATTTATCTTCATATTTCAACTGCATTTATGTTTCAATTCTAAACTTCTTGACTTAAAAATTTCTTAACCTCAGTGGGACTTGACTGGTGTAAGTGATGTTTTTCTTTATTTTGAGGACTCATTTATCCAAGTTTCTTTATAAGTTTCCATTCCAATAGTTATAATGTATTTTTTGCCTGGACTTTCCAGTTATGTCTTTAATGAGACTTTTTCGAATTTCAGCTTGTACATACTTAACATATTTAAATGTTACTGAGCCATATTTCAGGTGCTAAGATTGTGTGCGTCAAAGTCGAAGGAGACTTTCGAGCGATTGTCATTTATCAAAATCGTTAATGCAATTACGCTGCTCGACCGACTGGCTGTCTGCCTCTCTCTGTCTGTCCTGGCTGGCTAATTATTTTGAATTATTCAATTTCATGTCTCAATTTAAGTTCTCTGAGGCAATTAGGAAAAGTCAATTCTGGTTGCTGTTTCTACTGCTGCTGCGGCTCTTATTGTTTCTGTTATCTATCTGCTCAGACATTTTTAGTTTTTGTGCCACTCAGTGGCACTTTGATGCGTGTCTGGGGGGCGGGGCTAGAGACAGGGGCGACTCTTCTCCCTCTCCCTCTAAATGCAAATTAGAATTGTGTGTGGGTCCGAAATGAAAACCATTTAAATAATTGAAAATCGAATAAATCGCGCGCAACGAAACCAGAACTAATAATAAGAAGAAGAAAAAAGCAGAGAAACGCATGCGAATTGAAAATCTAAAATACAATAGAATGCAGGGGGAGGGGGAGGGGATGCGGGACGACAGGTGAGCTGATGCGATGACCGCTTAATGCAAGTAAATAGACATCGAATACATATACATATGTATATACCATATCTATATATTTCAGTGTACAGTTGTGTGTGTGTACGAATTGCGCCTCGGTTTGTTGATGTGCAAAATCTAATTAATTATTTCATTAAAAGCGTATTTTATTGACATTCTAATTTGGATTTTTAGAAAAACTTTCTCAACGCATTTGTGCGTATTGGTTGTGTGCGCTCAAATATACGTATGTATGTATAGCACATTATAATATAAATATATATGCATCGACTATCAAACTGGTTTACAAATTGGGCGTGCGGCCTATGCGGCGTATGCGTAATTTTAATTGGTTTTTAACTAATTTGCTTGCATCCCTTTTCAGTATCAATCCAATTGCCCATATGGGGGTGCGTGTATGTGTGTGTGTGTGTGTGTGTGTGCGTGTGGGCATTTGTGTGCATGTGTACTTTCTTATAATTTACACATTGTACATAATTTATTTGGACAAATTAAATTCTAATCAATTTTAATGCTTTCAAATTTGTTTAAAGCTGCAAATATTTTGGACTGAGTTAATCCGAAAATATTTGCAATTCAAGACTCCGAGTTACGCAGTGAATGAGAGAGTCTTGGTAATATCCAACCTCATATTGTTTAACTAATTAAATACCTCAAGTAATTTGCCGTAAATAAATACAGAGCCGTAAAATTGCTTCTTCGATTATTCGTAATATTGCTAACACAAGTCAACAGGCGGTGGCAAGCGGGAGAGGCAGAAGATGCTTTATTGAAATAATTCATAATTTGTATACTTAATCCAGTCCCTACAACCGATTTGAATTGGACAAGTGGCTTTCAGGGATTTATTTATTCTTGTAGTCGTTAAATGTAATATAGAATTGAAACCAACTTGAATGTATATATATACATCAATTTTCTTTGCCTGTGTAATCGCTGTTTTATAGAAGAACCTATTCACTTAAAATCTGAATGTGTATTTAAGTAGCCAGTCAATACACTTAAAGAAACTAGTGAGCACAGAGAGAGAGAGAGAAACCCCATAGACCCAACCTGAGCAACAGAAACTACCAAGGAACGTATTTACAACCAATAAAATTGAGTTTTAACATATATATACATATACATATGTATATATGTATTTATTTCGTTTATAGCCATTAGAACTTTTATGTTTATATGCAATTCGACGCGTATTAGATAAGTCATTCTCTTAGTGTACTGGAAGGAGGTCGTACGCTATGTTTATTCTCTGGCTATATTTGGTGGGTCGTTGCTTCATTTGCCAAGGCGCCGTATCAATTTACTCAAATAGTTGGCATAAATGTTGTTATCCTTATGTGTGGGCCGCTTCCTGCTCTGCTTGTCTAACAACAACTGTTGTTACTTGTCTCAATCCCGAACTCCTTTGCACGCATATCGTGTGCTCTACACCGTACACATATATCTACCTCTCTCTCTCTCTCTCTCTCTCTGTTTCTATATGTCGCTCTTTTCTCTCTATATATATTTATAGGGGTATTTGGGTGGCATCACATGATTGGATATGAAGCGGATTGTGTGTTGTTTAGTAATTCGTTTTTTATTTACTATTATCATTTACATTTATTTGTTATTATGATAGGACTCCCTCAACTCCACCCCCTCTCGACTATTTTGCACAAACTTCACATATCACAAAATACATGTGTGTGTGTGCGTGTGTTCGCTTGGCCTTTTTATTATGGACGGCTTCTTGTTTTTTCCACGCAAATTTTTGATATGTTTTGCTTTAGACAGGCGAATTGATATTGCGCTTTGACTCGCATTTTAGCTGCAACATTTTTTCTTGTTCTTGTTGTTGTCAAATTTTGCGCTAACGTGAGAAATGCAATTGCGTTGCACCCACACACCGACACACACACATACACAGGTGTAGATATCATCCTCTATATATGTATAATAAATATTATGTGTATATATCTGACTATATTTCTTTTTCGTTTACATTTACATATTTTTCTGGTTACCAACCGGCTGCGCGTTGTTGTTTTTTTTTCGCTGTATACCCGCTCAATGAGAGAGCGAGTATATTGGTTTGGTGCAAATTAATGCGTAGAGCTGTTGAGTTGTTAATGCGAGAGCCAGGTGGAAATATCTATTGGTGATATAAGATATGTATATAGAAATAGTAGAACTAGAAAAGCCAGAACTATAAAATTTGAAAAGTGACTTGCTGTTGATCTACTCGATTGACGGACTAAAATAGATAATTATATGCCTCTTTAGGGCGTGGCAAAACAGAAATAGCTCTATTGGCCATAAATATAGAGTTAGGATTTTAACACTACATATAGATAAATAGTCATGGTTTTTTTTTATTTTTACCACCCGTTATTTGATCAAATAGAACTGTTTTGGCCTCTGCACGGGTATTCTTCAGTTGCTTACACCCCATTTGAGCATTCGTACTTGTTTTTGTCCTGGCTCTACTGTATATATGGGGTCGGGTTTGTTTAGTTATTGTTGTTGCTGTCGCCCTTTCGAATTTATGCGATACGACGCGAATGTTTGTTCAATAAACGAAATAATTGTCGGCAAGTGTGTTATGATGAAATTGTTTTGGGTTACTTCATAAATTAGCGCAAAAGCAGAGACAGCGGCCGGGAGATGGGGACGGGGGAGGAGATACAGTCACATATAGAGAATTACAACTGCTCCTTCAACCCAGTTGGAAATTAGAATATGCTGAGGTCCCTCAGTCGTTGATCTGTTTTAATGAATTTCAATTGGATTTCAATAGTTTTGAGGTCCCAAGACAGGTGTACATAAATCTAGTTCTACATGATGTTCATAATCGAATTTCAAGCAGCGCATCATTAATCAAGTCCCGGGGCCAGCGAGCACCCGACGAAGATGTAAACACAAGAAGAAGCCCAAAAGCAGATAGAAACAAAAGAGTAGACAGGAACCCACGACTGACTTTCCAAGTTGGAAATTCCAAGTTGACTGTGGCATGAAAAATGAGCATGCCACAAAATGCAGGCGCCAATTGCAATCGAAAAGTTTGTGGCATTAGGCTTCTGTGATTATTATTTTGATAGAGGGGCGTGCCGCTCGCATTGTGCCGAAGATCATAATCGTGAGCCAAGTCTGGGGTAGATGAATGGGTTTATAAATATTATGAAGGCAGCACACATCGATCAGGTCTCGCTGAATCTCCGATTCTGATCCAGACTCTGAGGCCTCTCCGGTAGAGGCGTCGGTTCACGTACTCTCCCAGTCAGCGAGTACCTCAGCCACAACCTGCAGCGCGACGTGGTGCAAAGAGCTAATGATCTTATACAATTACATTGTATTTCTTCGGCTTGTAGCTCGAACTCTACTCGTGTGTAGAGGTCGGAGTCGGGGGAAAGTGCGCTGGTTCGCTGCTTGTAAACGGTTAAATTAAATTGATTTGCGTCTAATGCCCCCGACAAGTGGCCCGCTCGGTGCGCTCGCGTAATTAATGATTCCATTAGACACCGCGGAGGGCCGCCGTACTGAACTGAGCTGACCAAACGAACAACTGAACAACTTGAACAACTGGACAACTGAACAACTGAACAACTGGGCAATTGGTAAGAGGCAATCGGCAACCATCAGCCGCCAGCGTCGTCGTCTCGGTGCTTAAGTATGAATAATTGGTAATAGTATTTAATGATGGGGCTACCAATGCTGCTGAGCGGGGCCACCTGCCGCACTTCATGCTGTGGACGGTGGCAATTGAACCTGAAATGAGCCGAAGACTCATGAGTTTCTATCTATCTTTACAGTGTACAACAGCTGAGCGAGAGAGCAAGAGAGTGAGAGAGAGAGTGAGAGAGAGAGAAGCGCTGCCCCCAGCTCAACCCAAACCGGCCCGACTCTGTAAACGTTCCGTCCATGGTTGAGGCACCGAGTGAGAGAGTCCGGTGAAAATGGACAAAGGCCGTCAGAGATTGCCACAACTTTCGCCCAATTAGCAGCACAAGGGAGCAGGAGCAGGAGCAGGAGCAGCTGGAGCAGCAGCAGTAGTAAGCATCAAGATTGGCGGAACGGCACTGTAAATATTTGCGAATCTCCACACAAAGCTGCACACGAGCAAACATACGTTCACAATACAATAGAGACTAGGAAATAGGATTCGGCAACAAAGCGCGCTTGGATCGAGCCCATTAGGACATTAGGCAGACATACAAAGCGGCCGAAGTAAACGAAAGAGTCAAGGACACGGCACAAGTTCCTATAAATGACCGAGTCCACTCAGCTGCAAACGGCGGAGAATAACAACGCGGGCGTGGTCAAAATGGAGCCACCGCCACTGGCGACCTCCACCCACTCGCACACGCACGCCCTGGCCTCTACAGCAGCCGCTGGCGCCGGCACGGCGCTATCCCCAGCAACGCCGCCCCTGCCACAGCAGCAGCAGCAGTCGCAGCAGCAGCAGCATTATGCGCTTAAATGGAATGATTTTCAAACGTCAATACTCAGCTCGTTTCGGCACTTGCGGGACGAGGAGGACTTCGTGGATGTGACGCTCGCCTGCGACGAGCGCTCCTTCACCGCACACAAGGTTGTTCTCAGCGCCTGCAGTCCCTACTTTCGCAAGCTGCTTAAGGCCAATCCCTGTGAGCATCCCATTGTCATATTGCGCGATGTGCGCAGCGACGATGTTGAGAACCTGCTGAGGTGAGTACAATCTGAAGAATTTTCGACATTAATGAAGTTCTGAGCCCGTTGAAAACGGGAAGTCGGTGCAATGCCTGTGTGAGAAAGCATGTAACAGGCAGTGGGAGCTGGGGTAGTCCGATAAAGTGCATATGTTTTCGATTTAGACGAAGGGTTGACTTTTCTGCCCATCTATGCGTTAGTTTCTTCATTCGTCCACCCGCCTATCTGTCTGTACGTTCATCTGTCTGTATAAACGCCGAAATCTCGTAAACCACAAGAGCAAGACACTTCAAATTTAATGTGTAGACCATAAGGAGTATGGGTATTACTAATTTATATTCGATCGTTCATGGTAGAATGTTGTTATCGATAAAAATCGATAATTTGGCTTTGATTTTTAAGCGTAACTTATGGTAGTAAAAGTCTGTGATTAAAGAACTACAGTGAATTTCTTATATTTTTACATTTTAATCTATCAGAGACTTCTGCCTTATCTAGTATACTCATATGAATATCATTATTAAGCTCTAAAAGTCTGATGCAGAAACTGAAATTATAAGAAAAGTTCTTCAAGGTAGCGAGGTTATCTACTAGTTGAGCAGTCTCGACTTTACTTGCTGCGCTATTGTAAATCGTAATTAAAATCTCTTCGCAGCTTCATGTACAATGGCGAGGTGAATGTGAGTCATGAGCAGCTGCCGGACTTTCTGAAGACGGCGCACTTGCTGCAGATACGCGGCCTGGCGGATGTCAACGGCGGCTATCCCTACTCGAAGGCGCTCTCCGCGGCACTCAGCAACAGCAGCAACAGTAGCAGCAACAACAACAACAACAACAACAATAATAATGCAGAAAGCAGTAACAACAACAACAAAATTAGCAACTATTTACCCACAGCGCTGAATGCCAACAGCAACAGCAGCGCCAGCGCCAACAACAGCCACAACCAGAGCCACAGCCAGAACCAGAACCAGAACCAGAGCCAGAGCCAGAGCTCGACATTTAGCACTCCACAGACGCCGGCAACAGGGTCGGCATCCAGTGCGGTAGCTGCTGCCGCTGCCTCGCTGACGGCAGCCGTTGCGGCGGCCGCTGCCAGCCTGCCACTGAGCAGCGGGAGCAGCCAGGGTCAGGCGGGCCAGCGGGAGTCGGGCGCAGCACAGAGCGGCAGCAGCAGCAGCGGCACGCCCGCCATCCAGGAGCTGAAGGCATCCGCAGCGTCGCCCGTAAGAAACTCAAATCCCAATCCAAGCAAAGTAAAGTCGCTCGCATGCATTCCGATTGCGACGGGTCACAAGCCTAACTAATTTCCCAATTCGAATTCCCTCTGTGCATTCCATCCACTCTAGGCCAGCAGCAACAACCACTGGGATCTGAGCGACATGGAGGGCAGTCGCAAGAGTCACCTGACACCGCCGCCACAGAAGCGCATCAAGAGCGCGGATCTGTTTCGGGCACAGCACGGCATCAGTCCGGAGCGTTTGCTAATCGATCGCGACTTTCCCGTGGCGGGGCAACATCCATTGACGCGCAACCGCAGCCGCGACACGTCCAAGGATCGCGATCGCAACCTGGAGCTGCGCGAGTCTCTGCTCGGCCAGGCACTGGAGAACAGCAACGGACAGCAGGCCAATCAGGTGGGTGGAGCGTTGATTCGCATTGAACATATGCCTTTGCGAGCTGGCAATTTTCCGTGAACTCTTTGCAGAAACACGATCTCGGCCAGAGCGCCGGCGAGGACTCCAATAGCAGCGATACGGAACCCTCGGATCGTGGCGATGGCCACCACGACGGCACTCTCGATGGCATGGACAATCAGCGCTCGCACTCCTTTCCAAATGCATTCCTCGGCCTGCAGGGCATACCCGGCCTGCTGCCAGGACCTTCCGGCCTAGGCGGCAGTGATTTTGGTAAGTCGAAAGATCGATTGAAGTTTCCCTAATTCTCTATCTATATATACTCGTATCTTATTGGATATTTGCCTCTTGTGTATGATTTCGTTTGACGCGAGGATTTGCGTATGATTTGCATTTGCTACAAGCTCGTTACTAATCTATCGATAGCTATCGATAAACCGATAAACGGCAGAGCATTCACAATTCGACAAACAATTGGCCAAAGAACAAAAGTGAACTCAAAATTAATGAACTAATTATTAAAGATGTACATATAAGTTTAGTTAAGTGCGCTGTATATCGATTGTTATCGGTTTATTGTTAATCATTATCAATTATCAGTTGCATACGAACAAACTACTATAAATAGTGATCAATTTTAGTTAATTCTCATTTAAGTTGTGCGCAGCGAAACTCACAAATACCGAGTCGTAATATAAGTTTATCGATAATGCGCTAATGCGATAACACTTATCGCAGCCATTTCGGCAGATAAACACAAACACATAAAGCTCATATCACGCCTAACGAGTTACCAAAACGCAGGCAATCATTAGACCCATCACCCACGTGGAACTAGCACTAACCATAAAGAGTGAGGGAGCCACACTCCAATTCTAAATACCAATCGCTGCCAATCGGCTCGGAGTGTGAAGAAATATGCGCGGGCCACGTGTCGCATTAGGGGCCCAAACAACGAGTCAAGTTTTTGTGTTTTTTTCCGGCCTGGACAACTGCTGTTTGGGACATTTGGCGTGTGATTATAAACATATTCCGGGGGTAGGCGAACGGCCGTAATGTTCATTTACGTATGTGCAAATGTTTCGAATTATTATTGTTATTCCTATTACTATTACTATTACTATTATTATGATTATGATTACCATTCGATATTATGCGTGGGCGTTGGGGTTTGCCATTGGCGTAAGCACAGCCGGATGCTTGTGGCAAAACCCGTTTACAAATATGAATCGTTCCGTTCCGTTTTCCGAAGTCAAGAATTCGTCGACGTTGCCAGCCCACGCACGCCCTCTCCCGCTCCCTCTCCCTCTCCCGCCCCCGCTCTGGCTTTGGGTAGTCGAGCACATTACACGCACTTTGTATAACGTCGCAAATGTCGCATTTATCGCGCATTAAAATGATAATGGTGCCTTAGCCTGAGCCTAAGACATCGTCCACCTAATGCGGGCTGAGGCATAACCGGGAGGAGCTGGGACTAGAGCGTCGCTAAGCCGGCGAGGCCATTTAATATTCAGCGCACATAGATCATTGCAGCAAATGTTGACCGGCTGTTTGGTTAGTTGCTGGCTCGAAGGACCAGACGATGGGTTTGTAAACCAGTTGGTCGGTCGATGGGTCGATGGGTCTGTCGAACGGTCGGACGGGCGGACAGTCGTCGCAGCTGCCCTGCTTGCTTTGACTCCGAGCTGCAAAGAAATCAAATTTAATAAAGCATAAACATTCAATAAGCCTCGGACTTGCACGCCCTCACATCACACACACGCTGAGGGAAAAGTCATTTGAAATTCCGGACAGCGGTAACGTGTTGGCACTAGGCTGTACTTGGTATTGGTATTGGTATTGGGACTTTTCGACTCGGCCATTTCGCATTTAGAAACGAAAATATTAACGGCCCGAGCTGAAAAGGATAAAGTTTTGTGCAATGATAAAAATGATAAGTTCCTTTGCCTTCTTCTTTTTTCCCGTTTTGTTCGGTTCGGTTCGGTTCTATTCTGTTTGTTGTTCTTTGTCATTAGCTGTCCGCCTCCGTTCCAGGAGCTCGTTTGGAGTAGACACGAAAGGACAACTACAAAAAGGACGACACTCCTCAGCGGCACACACATGCATACATATATTTAGATTTTATTTCATTTTATTGCTTTTTTGTGCATTCGATTTATTTGAAGACATTGGCAATAGCCGAAACGGACTTGGAAATTGCGCACATGTGTGCGCAAGGACTTGAGAGCTAGAGAGCCCGCCTACCCCTCGCTCGCCCCTCACTAACCGTGCCAACAAGCCGGTCCAGTACAGTTGTTTTTTTTTTTTTTTTGTGGGCCAGTTCGCGCTGGTTCAGTTCGGTAATATGAGTTGGGTTTGCATTTTAATATATTATTTGCTCCCGTCCTCGTCGTCTGCTTCTTCCTGTGGTTGAGAGACGCAAAAAAACAAACTACAAAGGCGAAAAAGTTTACTTTGCAAAATCCGTTGCAGAAACATTTATAAAGTGGCCAGCCCCAAATGTCTAGAAGAAGCAGCAGCAGTCGGCGGGCTGGGACTTGGACTAGGACTAGGTGACGGGGCACTGGGGCCCAGCAGAAAAAAGGGACGGCCGGCGAATAGCGGGGCGTAGGAGCTGACGCTGACCTCTAGGAGGCGTTGCCGTCCATGACGTTGCTCTGAGCGACATTTTAAAATGAAAATGATAGCAAAAAGTAAAAAAAGTAAAAGAAAAACGAAAAATAGAAAATAGCGAGGAAATGCGAGCAGCGGACGTAGCCCTCGGGCGGGCTGGACAGGCGGCAGGCAGTCGAAACATTGACAGCAAATAAATGGAAGCCAAAATAATAACAGCAAAGGGGAGGTGCAGCAGCTCGTGTGGGTGTATAATCTAAATGTGTGTCCCTCCATGTCTGTCAGTATGTGTGTGTGTGTGTGTGGGTGTGTGTGTGGAGAAAATTAAAAAAAAAATCCCTAGACCAACGGTAAGGACTTTTTGGCAGAGCAACGAGTCCTTACACCAATTCAGCGCCATCTGTTTGGCTAGCATTGTTGGTTGCAAGGCGTCAAGAAAGTGTTGCCCCTTCTCCCCCCTGGCCCACACACACGTTGGCCCCAGCTCATGTTATCTGTTAGCCAGTGCAGTTGTTGGCGCCATCAGAAGACGTGGGTGAAGAAAAATCATTGACATATAAGGCCATTTGCTCATTTCTTGTGCCGAAATCAAATGCAAAAGTTCCACGGAGAGGGCAAGGGGAAAGAGGGAGAGGGGCGCTGGCATCAAGCTCGGACTTGGCCGGACCAACTGGCGCTGGCTCGGACGCTAACTCTGGCCAACTAATGCGCAAAGTTTCTTTCAGTTTTATTTACCAGCTGTGCCCCGTCACTGAAATGCATTACATCTAGAGCCACATTCGCATAAAAATCACATTCAGCACTATTTTCAAGCGACAGTTTACGATTCGATCTCAAATGTA
The DNA here is from genome assembly GCF_054131065.1 of Drosophila arizonae. Lineage (NCBI taxonomy): Eukaryota > Metazoa > Arthropoda > Insecta > Diptera > Drosophilidae > Drosophila > Drosophila arizonae. The sequence goes on along the minus strand of NC_142923.1, from coordinate 28,107,897 downwards.
ATAGGTAATAAGGGATTTACTTCAAAATAGCTAAGACTATACGTGATATGAGTAATATCACGTAATACCTATAATACAGATGAAAGTAATAAATAATAAAGAAATAATAAATAATATTAAATAATACATAAAATATATACTAAGCTGTAAATGAAGTTCTTTATGCAAATCATTTCGATTACCCGGAATTTTCCTAGTTACTTTTCTCTTCAATTGGGCGTATCTTTTCTCTTAAAACAATATCTATTTGAAAACATTAATTTAATAAAGCCTTAAGCTTCGACTACATTATTTCAAGAGAATGTTAAAATAGAAAATATTTGCAGAGGAAAATTTCGGAGCTATATATAGTGCTTAATTCATAAACTATTTTATTAGCTATGATTCCGAATTTATTTAAATTTTTTGCTTTGTTTTTTTTTTTTTTTTTTTTTTTTTTGTAATTTACTAGGGAATAATACTTGATTTTTGAAATGCAATCCAGATTCAATCATTATAAAGCGAAATTTGTTGTTGTAAAATCTGGAATTAATTTTCTCTTTTTTAAATAATAATATATTTATATTATGAAGTATTAGAATCTGTAGTTGTAACATTATACTAGAAAATATTGTAATTTATTAAAGTACATTTTCTGGTATTACCTATGCAACTAGATTTAGCTCAATTGATAATCCTTTCATTATCCATAAAATCATTAAATGGAATGAAGATTCAAATCGCTTTAAAGTTGTAATACTTATTCCTCAATCTGCTGAGCGCAATTGAAGCGCCTAAGGATAGGCAACATAAATATTTACAGTTACGTTTCCAGCGAAAAGTGGAGCTTCGAATGATATATTTATATATATTTGCTATGAATAGTTGGACAGTAGAGAAACAGAAAAGGAGATAGAAAGAGAAGCAGATAAATGGAGAGGGGGAGTCAGAGTGTGACGGGGGAATAGAGACATTCAATGGGCACAAAGTAAAGCATAAAATTAGCAGCCGGCAATAATCATGCGAAGAACATTTCTCAAGCCAAACAAAACGCGCCCAGTTCCAGGTGAGTGTGAGTGTGAGTGTGCGTGTGCGTGTTGGCCAAACTCTGGGAGCGTGTGCCTGTGTGTGTGTGTGTGTGTGTGTGTGAGTGTAGGGATTGGAGGGTTGTTGTTGTATGATGGCAGTCTTTTATATATGTTGGCGTGTTTGCATTTAATAAATTCGATTAACAACGGAATAAATACGCTTAAATGCGGAAAATAATGAAAACTAACGAAAAGCGTTTTGTTAGACGTCGCCGTACGCTGTTCGCCTTTACCGTTGCCGTCGCTTGGGCGCCGCTTTCATTCCATGCGGCATTCAATCATTCCATTCAGTTATTCATTCGTTTTACGAGCTGTGTTATTATTGTAAATATGTTGTTGTTGCTGTTGTTGCTTTTGCTGTTGTTGCTGCTGTAACAAATACAAATACATTACGTGAATAAACGCACCCATTATTTCATTTCATCAAGAACCATTAACGCCAACACGCTTGCAAGCTATACCTCCCTCCATAGCACACACAGATACACACACACACACTCATCCACACCCACTTGGCCAGCTTGACTTGCCCAACTCACACCCACACACACGCCTGCATCCGAATGAAGGAGCCAGAGACAAGAAACGCAAGAAACTTTTGCCCAGAATAATGAGTAAAATTATTGGAAATACGTTCTCAGTGCGTGCTTGCCTCACATGATTTACCCAATCGCCATCTGCCGTGGTGTATGTCTATAATTGTTACCGATTTTTAATTGTGTAGCAAAGAGATACAGATACAGATACAGATACAGATACAGATACAGATACAGATACAGATACAGATACAGATACAGATACAGATACAGATACAGATACAGATACAGATACAGATACAGATACAGATACAGATACAGATACAGATACAGATACAGAGAGTTATTTACTCAACTCAACTTGTGGTAACAAGAATTCTTAACTAAATTGCATTTTTGAATTCCTTCCAAATCTCTCTCTCTCTCTCTCTCTGGCCAAAACTTTTTATTGCACACTCAAAAAGTTTAATACGTTTTTAGGGCTCTTGAAGTGACCACGCCCACTTGCCAAACAATAGAACTAGAATTATGTAACAATATTGCAAACGAGCTGGAACGACTGCAAAATGCTCGTTCGGAATTCAAATATACCAAAAGTTATTAAAATGTGAATATCCATAAATCTTGAATTTAGATTGCAATATAGAATGAGGAGGAGAGTACTACAGGAATATTTAAAGATCTTAAGTCTTAAATTTGTATTATTGGGTTCCGATTTGAATTTCGGAATATCCATACATGTATTTACATATACCACATATGAAGTTTCGAAAAGTACGTAACAGGATAAAGATTCATTGTAATATTACATCAGGACTTTGCTTTTTCAAAAGGCCTACGGTATACAACAAAATCTCAGCTCTCCTATTGGAAGTCCACAGTTACAATTCCAATATACTCCTTTGCATTGCGTAGGCGTGTATGAAAATTTGTTATCAAATTAATTTACGCCAAAAACTCGCATCTGCTGCACGTCACACATAGACGCACACAGGCTGAGCACATAGCTACAATGTATGCCTATATACACATATATCTAATCCATACATATATAGATGTACATATAACTATATGCCATATACTTGATCCAAAAACAAAATGCTAGGGACACTTTCGGCCACACACACACATACAGAGAGTGGGTGGGATTGAGACTGGGAGTGGACCGAAAACGAAACCGAAACTAAAAACTTTTGAGTTAAATTCTCGCTCTAATGTTTATGTAGATGAGGGATTATGTCATTGTGTGTGCGGCAACAACAACAACAACAACAACAACAACAGCAACAGCAAGTTGAAAGCATACCCCAAGCACATGGGGCATGGATCTGGGCAGCGTCCATAGCCGAAAGCCCATTGCAGCACTTGAAAATTCTAATTTTCAGCTCAAACTTCATTTGAAATAGTTTAGCATAGAGTCTCTGAGAAAAACACATATTTGTAATGGGAATGGAAAAGGCTAAAAAAAATGTATATATATAAGGAAGAACATTATTATTATTATTATTATCATTATAATTTCGATATGCTAAGCTCAGGGAATGGGATTGGGCGCAGGAGGCAGGCTCAGTTGTTGGCCAAGTGTTTGTCATAGAAAATACATTAAATTTATACAAATTTTGTTGTTTTGCTACTTGAGTTTAACGTGCGCACACACACACACACACGTACATGTACATGTGGTATACATAGACTAAGACTCTCTGTCTCTCTCTCTCTTTTTAGATATATAGACACAAAGCCCAGGCAAATGCAAAACTTTTGAAAACTATTTGGTTTTGGGTTGGTCCCTGGGTTTACGGGCTGCCTGGCATGCCCAGCCCTTTCAGCCATGTCGTATTTTAAATTCAAGTGGTCTTTCACACACACACACACACCCACACACACTCACGCGCACACGCACATGTATAAATATAAATAGATGTGTGTGCGTGTTGGTGTCGTCGGTGTTATGCTTAAGCATTTCGCTTACGAATCCGAATCCGTTTCAAATGCGAATTTATTTCTACAAAATATTACAAAAGTCAAAGACACAAACCATTCCACATACGCCGAAAACTCTCCGGTATACTCCGGTACTCCTTACTCCGGTACTCTAGCCGGCAGCGCCAGCCGCATGGAAAAAGGTCATTTTTGGGGCATAGAATTTACATAAATCCATATGGATGCCGCATGTCCAAGTGTAAGTGAGTGTGAGCCCGTATGTGTGTGTGTGTGTGTGTGACTGAGTCCATTTGATGCCCCTCTCCGGGTAAATCCTCCTACATCTTTAGCCAGCGTCTTTGGGCCACGTGCCGGTGACAAGAGCCGAGCGGGCGAAGCATTGAAACGAACTCTTGCATGCAACATTTCGGTATTTTTGCTTATCACACAAAGCTGCTGCTGCTCTGTGTGTGTGTGTGTGTGTGTGTGCGTGTGTATCTATGGATACATGTGTGTCGCTGTGAGTGCTACTTGCCTCGCTTTCGAACCCATTGATAGCCGTAAGCAGGCGATGAGCAACCGTACAAACGCCCCGAAACGTTCAACCTTCAAATTCCGGCGATTGTATTACCAGTTTGTGTCTGTGCGAGTGTGTGTGTGTATCTATGCCTGTGTGTGTGTGTGTCTTGGGTGTGCGTGCGGTTTTCAAACGGAAGTTGTACGGTAAGGCAAGCAACGGCTGCTTCGCTCGGCCTTTTCCATTTGACCCCGTTGCTACTTCGTCTTCATCTCCAGCATCTACTGTGTCTCATCCGTCGCAGCCCCCGCTCCACCCCTATTCCGAATGCCTCACATTGATATCCCTTTTAATGGATGAATTATTGCCGCACATGCGAAAGTAGTTGCCCCCTATCCTACTGCCCCGCCCAGCCGCACGTTTCTGGACGAGCGACTTGAGAAGGTCTGCCACTTGCGTTCGCCTTATCCTTTTACGCACACACACACATGCACAGAGTGTGTGAGGGAGAGAGATAGAGCGAGGGTCACCCACCCACACACACACATGGTTTGTTTGCATTTCATTTCCTTCAGATCTGCGTGGCTCCAACCACTTTAGCTTCTTAGTTGACAGCGAATTTTGCGTGGGGTTTCTGTTTAGGGTCAGTTAATTAAGCGGCGTCAGATGCCTCGGGGCCCGCAAGCCTCGCCCTGACAGCCCCTCAAAGCACTCAACCCATTCGCACATGCGGATACGCTGGAATGCGCCAAATATCCATAATAATTGAAGGATATTACATCAATAAACCGAATGGCTAGCGCCCCACAGCGAACCGAGCATTGCGGATACGTGAATGTCCTGCTTGACCACAGCTGAGGGCGGAGGCGGTGCCAGTGGCAGAGGCGCAGACGAAGGCGAGGGGGTGGGCTCAAATGAGGATGAGTGCTGCATTTTAATATTTCTAAGTATTCACGCACATACGCATATAATTCAGGTATTGACAGAGTGTGAAGTTTTTCTGAATACATTTAGAGAGAGAGAGAGAAGGAGAGGGAGAGAGAGTGTGTGTGTGTGTGGGCGGGGGTGCCTCTGTATATACGATGTGTGGGTGTCAGTCAGGCGGCTGCCAACAGCCGAAGCCATAAACTAAATTTATTGCAAATATTTCCTTAGCAATGAGCAATTTGTGCGATCGAATCCTGTGGACCCCAATACAAATACACACACACACACACACACACAGACGCACACTCGTGTGGGGGCCTAACGTGTCGATGATATATATTTGTGGCAACAATTCATGAACCTTCTGCCTCCTGCCCCCGCTCCGCGTCCAGTTGACCCGCAATGGAAATGAAACAGAGCACAGATATTTGGCCAATTCAGAAAGAGTTCCAATTTGCAGCTAGCCGGGATAGATTATAGCCGGGTACATGTATATTAAAAATATTAGGATATGTATTTATAAGCTATACATATGAGGCGTGCAACTATTTCTATTCGAATGCGCTCTTAAATAAGTCTCTCAGTGTACTTATTGATTTATTGTTGCCGTATTTATTTTGCTGTGCGATTTATTTGGTTGGACACTCGACACGCACACACACACACATACAGTGAGAGTGAGAAAGAGAGAGAGAGAGAGAGAGAGACACACACACACAATTCTAAACAGCAGCCACACACAGACACAGATACAGCTAAGCGTTGGGTCTTCAATGTACGAAAATATGTGGAAAAGAGTTTTTAGTTGCGTTACGAGAAAATAACACGCACACACATACACACACCCAGACACGCATACATATATATAACGCCCAGCAGTTAAATAAAATTACTCATACGCTCAGTCGCACTCACACACACACAGTCGTCGCACTCACACACACACATAGAGAGCGACAGGCCGACAAAATGGTTGGCCAACGACGTCTAAACAACAACAACAACAACACGAACGGCAGCAATAACAAACATGAATTTTAACAAAATACAATTTCAATACAATTCAAACTTTCTAACACACACACACACACACATTTACACACTCTCTGGGGCAGCTACACGCATGCCAGAGTGAGCCAGCACTAGAGCCATGTCTCGCCCACTCTCATGGCGGCTGCGGCAACCGCAGTGGCAACAACGCTATCGCAATGACTCTGCTGAGCTGAAACCTCAAACTCTGCAGCGTCGACCCCAAGCCTCCTCCTCCCCCTCCTCGTCCTCCTCTAGTCGGCAGCCCTCCAAATGAATATGAAACTAAAACTTCCTCTACTCATTTCCTGCCCCTACTCTTGCACTCCCTCTCCCTCTCCTTCACCCCCGCCCTCTCTCATTCGCTCTCCCGCCGCTGCTGCTGCTTTGGCATCGGCATCGGCATTGGCATCGGGTTGGCTGATAGTGGGCAAAAACTATCTCGCCCGAATGTCTCGCCGGTTTTCAGTTGCGTTCTAAATTCATACATTCATTACCAGCGCATTTCATTCGCACACCATTCGGACGACCCACTCAGACGCCTCCCGCCCCAGCCGCTCGCAATGTTAAATACAATCGCTGGCCCGTAAACAAAGCGACTCGCCCAGGACGCCAGGATGCCAGGACGCCAGGACGGGCGAGTGGAGCGAGCCGTTGCCTCTACGCTCATAAAGTAATAAATTGTACCATAAATAGTGCGGCGCAAGTGTTCGACGGGCGGGACAGTCGACAGAAGGTCGTCCAGCCAGTGCGGGACTGGGCTGGGCTGGGCTGGAGCATGGCTAGCACCGTCTACCCCCTGGTAGTTTACTCCTTTTGACGCCACGCTCGCTGCCTTAAGCAGCCGTAGAGCAATTCATCTTTTGGGTGCTGTGCTCATTGCTCGTGTGTGGACCAGCTGCAGATCCATCTGGGACTCTCTTGTAGCTCACCTAAGAGCTGCTTGGCATTCGATTTCTCACCACCATGCGCAAGGGATCAGCCCGGTGCTGGCAGTGGCCCGCTCTAGTGGAACTATGCTTATTTGCTGTTGTCACGCCCGCAAACGTCCCGGCCAACAAAACTTGTATGTGCCCCTTCCCACACTCACACACACATACACGCACATGCCGTATCAAATCCCTGGCACCCTTTCCCCCCACATCTAAATTACCCCAAACTCTATGCTAACCACACACAACCACATCGTTCATCATTGCCCGTGTGTGTGCCGACGGGAGGCTGTGGATGGGGTCTGCTTTCCGCCGGAGAGGGGAACGGAGCGGGGAGGGGAGGGGGGGCTCGCTTGGGAAATGGGTGTTGGTTAGGTCTAGCAGTGCTCTGACTGTACTAATGAATTACGCAATCTAAAACTATGTACATTTAATTCAAATTCACAAAACTGTACGCCAAACTAACCGAAACGCACACACACACACACACACTCGCAGCATGGGCGACCCAACAACAACAACAACAAGTTTTGGGCAAACTTTTTTGCTGCCAACGTCTGCGCCAACGCCAGCGTCAACGTCAACGTCGGCTTCGGCCTCGGCTTTGACGCTGATGTCGTATATATTTTTCGGGAATAATTCAAAGCGAAATACGAATTTCAGAGTCCGTACAGAGTCCGTCCATCCAACCCCATCAGCAGATGGCCGCAGTATAGTTTGCTCTACCGGGCCTAAGCACAGCTCGCAGCAGCGTCCGACGCCCTGCGCTCCATTGCCATTCCATTAGCGACACCATTGGCGTCAACGTCAGCATCCATCGCACATGTCCTTGCAATTGTTCTTGCCTACCCCAGCGACACGCTGGACAGCCATGGTGGCAGGAGGCAGTAGGCAGAAGGCAGTGGGCAGGGGCCAGGGGTAGAGGCAAACACACGAGAGCGAAAGCGTGCGCAAAAAGCTGTAACAACAGCAACAACAATAACAGTTATATTCCCATATAATATTCGTACACACTTTGCAAACATGTTTGTCGATGATGTATTATACAAAATGCCCATAAAAAGGCCCGCATGAGCGAGACGGCGAGAGTGAGAGAGAGAGAGACAGAGGGAAAGGGAAAGCAGCAGCAGCAGCGGCAGCGGCAGCGGCAGTAGCAGAAGGAAAGCTGCCAAAGCCTGGGATCTGTATATGTGTGAGTGTGTGTGTGTGTGTGTGTGTGTGTGTGTGTGAGTGTGCGAGAATGAGAGCATCCGATGGCGTAATCATCGTTTGTCTCTCTACACATTCGTATATGTATATATGTATATATAAATATGTATGTGTGTGTGTGTGTGGCACTAAATCGAAATGCCAAAATGCCCATTTCTATTCTGTGTTGGCCCCGCATAAGCGATACAGACATTTCGTTTTTTGGGGTAATACATCAAACTAGCCGCATCAATACAACACACACACAAACACACACGCATACATTGGCATATAAGGGTTTGCCTCCCTTGCTTTGTGTGTGTGTGTGTGCCTAGTTCGGGCTGCATGCGGCGTGTTAAAATAAAACCAACAACGACTACAAAAACAATAGCCAAGTTAATATATCCATGGATCCCTCGGCATGTGTGTGTCTGTGTGTGTGCGTGTGTGTGTGCGAGAGTGTATGGAAAAAGAGTAAAATACTTCATGCAGAACCGAGCCAAAAACCGAATATCTCATAGAGCACAGCACAACGGATGAGCTGCCGTTGCAGACAGGACAGGCAAGGACAACAAAAGTTGTTGCCACCAAAAGTAAAGGAGATAATCTTGGCCAAATGCTTGCCAGGAACCAACATCTTTAGACGCAGTCTGTGTCTGTGTCTGTCTCTGTGTCGGTGTCTCCGTCTGCATGTGTGTGTGTGTGTGTGTGGGCAGGGGGTGTAGCCGGGCTGTAGCCGACAAACTGCCAGCAAACCAAGGTCTGCCGAGACAGAACTCCGTTCTAATGACCGCCAAGATAGAATGACATTTCGGGGCTGTCAGCTCTCATTGTTACCCAGCTCTGTAAGGTCTGTCCGTCTGTGAGTGTGTGTGTCTGTCCATGTGCGTGTGTGTGTGTTGTATTGAGTTTGGCTCCGACAAAACTCATGCGAGTGCACGAGTGTGCGTGAAGATGAAAACTTTAAGTACACAGAGCATCGAGGAGTCGGGCAGCAAGTACCGCACAGTGGTGCAACACAAGCAAATTATAACAAAACTTTACGCAGCTTGAATATCATCTAACTATATTTCTTCAATGTATTTCAAATGAGTGTAATATGTAAATATTTATGATTGAGTTCTATAAAGAAGTTATTTGAAAGATATCCCATATTTTTGTATAGTACGTAATTTCGCTATTGTTTGTGATATTTGACAGGACCTCGACAATATAACTTTAAAGATCCAGATCCACTCTTAAATTCGACTACAATTGAAAATCAGATATAAATAATTCCTTGATCGGTTGATTCAATACCGTTTATGCAACTTAATATAGATATAATTCATAATCAGAATGAACTACTAAATATGGGGAAGAAGAAGTAGGGTATAATAATAGGAAAGGAACGTTACGCTTTAGTCAACATACTAAATATATATCTAAGTAAATATATCTATATCTCTAAATATATATAAATAGCTTTATATATATTCTACAAATAACTTAAAAACCAATTTTTGAAAAATATTGTGAGTTGGAAAATTATGGGATGGGAGGTTTGGTATATGTACAATATTGAATGAATTGGTTATGAAGGAAAGTATATCTTGTTTTCATAAAGGACTTTTGATATGTGAGAATATCTAAGATCTAATATGTACTCTGCTCTAATTAGATTTTGGAGATATCTCTCAGATATAATGTGATGATTAGAGTATAGGTGAAACAGCGATGTCTCAAATATTATTTCCAAAATATTCAGTAATACTCCATATTCTTCAATTTCGCATCACTGTGCATGAGGAGTAAAAAGTAGAAAAGAAGAAGCAAAAGGCTACATTTCGGGCAATAAGACGCCACATTTCAAGTTGTGAGGTCCAGGCTTAAGACCCAGACCAGAACACAAAACCTCCAACCCGAACCCAAACCTAAACCCAAACCCAAAGCGAGACAGCAACTGCGGCCCAAGTACGTGAAAATTGATAGATGAGTTATGGGCGAGAAGGCAAACGAGGGCGAGGATTCGCATGCATATGTCCATATACGAGCACACACACAAGCACATGCAGGCATATCTTGTCTGCTCTGTGTGTGCGTGTGTGTGCTTGTGTGTGTGCTGTGATTGTGTGTAGTTCCATTTTGCAAGTGGCAATGAGTCCGAAGACGTTCAATGCTTGTCCGTCCGACGCTACCTACCCCATACTGCCAACACACACACTATGTGTATGTGTGTGTGAGTGTGTGTGCGTGTATGTATTTAGGGGCGAGGGCAGGGGGCAAGCAGAAGCATTTTTCAACGACTGCGACGCCAGCCGAAGGCATTAAAAGTTTTTGTATTTATTTTGCAGTCGGTTAACAATATTCCTTTTGCACCAAGCCAACCGAACCCGTTGCCCTGAACCCCTTTCTGCCTCATTCGCTTTCTCTGTCTCGCTCGCACGCTCGCACTGGCTCTCGTTGTTGCTGTGCCACCTCCTTCTTCGTTCTTCTCGTAGTTCTTGGTTTTCTCCGCACATACGTGTAACAGTTTTGTAATTGTATGCGTGCGTTTTGTTTGCGGACGTGGCCGTCTTGGACGTCGACGTTTTTGTACATACACACACACACACACACACTCGGGCACACACACGCATGCAATAGAAATAGGAATAGCAATTCGAGTACATGGAGCTGGGCATGTGCGCGGGGGTGTGGGGGCGGCAGGGTCTGAAAACTTTTATGTGTAATACATCAATTGCAAAAAGATAGCCAAATGCTGTTAAGTTTATATACTACACACACACACACACACACACACACATGGGCGCCGCTATAGCCAGCTCTTTTGTGCGCCTCCTGCTGTCTCCGTCGCACCCGCTGAGGGTGGCTGTGGCCGAGTTACTTACGCCCACGCCAAGTAGACGCTGGGCAACTTCTCGAGCTGCGAGCTGTGCACAAGTAAAAGATACATTTATTATGTGCGAAGAGCGATGAACACAAGCGATTTATCCTTTTTAACTTTTTCCTTTTGCAGTCCTGGCTACAGCTGTCCACCCATACTATGTTGAGGCTCTCACTCGTTTGTCTATGTTGTCCGTATGTGTGTGTGTGCGTGTGTGTTGTTGCTGTTGCTGTTGCTTTTGTTCTCGCTCGGCCCACATCTCTGCCGTAACTAATTTATTACCGCAAGAGGGCATCATCTAAGCAGGGTTTAAACTAAGCAGCCAACTGTATATGTGTGTGTGTGTGTGTGTGACCATGTGCGTGTGTGTTAGCTTATTTTGTTTACGGACAACTCTCGAATGTATGCCGCAATATTTCGCGAACTTCTCAGTTGCCCCTCTCCAAATCTAGGCACTGTTTTCCGGTTCTGTTTGTCTCACACGCTCAACATATGCAATTTTTCAATCGTTTGCCTCGATTTTTGACTTCTCCCAAACTTTTCTCATTTCAAAGTTGAAACAACAAACAGCATTATCGCCATTCATCACATGTCAAAAAGAAAAACTAAAAAGAAAAAAAAAAAAAAAAAAAAAAAAAACTAGAAGCTGTGCCAAAAACTTGAAGTGTCCAAGGCAAACAATCTAAGTAATCTGAATGAGGTCGAATGAGCAATGCTCTACGGCGATATAGATTTAATATATTTTACATAACTAATACATATTTTTCTTATGGATATTGAACTTCGAATGAGTAATATATACCCTATGCAGTTTATTTAAAAAAGTATATTTTACTTTTCTATTTTTTTTTTAAATTATATATATATATAATTATATATTTTGCTTCACAAAATTTTCTGTAAACTTTAGTGACATGTTCATCTAGTTTTGCATTATTTGAATAATTATATTTATTATTTATTTCATTTATTCTACTATTCTCATAATTTCTTATGCTCAGAAGTCGAAGTCGAATAAAGTAATGTTATAAAACTTTACTTTTTGCATTTTAAGGCTAATATTTTTGATATAATTATTACATACTTAAATTTATTATTTTATTCATTTAAACTCACAATTTTATTTACAATTTAGTAACTATTTGTATGTATAACTAATTTCATTAATATTATGTCTCATACTTTGCCTTAGTAGGTCGAAGAGGCAACTCTTCATAGGTTTGATTTTTACGGTTTTAGCTAAATATTAAAATATTATGTAATTATTCAATATTCCTATTTATTTATATTCCATTTATTTATTTCACATAATTTCTTATGCCTCGCCCCAGAAAGTATGCTACATTTCGCACATAAACCTAATTACGCTATTCCTGCGCCGGCTTAACCCAAACTAATCCAGGCGGGCAACACATGCATGCATGAGTGTACCTGTATGTGTGTGTGTGTGTGTGTGTGTGTGTGTGCAGGCATTGTCACTTACAATTCTTTCCCCTTTGGTCACACTGGACGCGCCCAGTGTTTGGCGCTGCCCCGAAGTCAGCGATGCTGTCAGTTAATATATCAGAGGCTCAGGCAATGCCTCAGTCCTGCTGCCTGAGTCCTGCGTCCTCTCGCTGTTGCTGCTGCTCTGCTGTTGTCACACATGCTCAGCGGCAATTTCGCTTTCAATTTCGAATGCTATCTATGAGACAGCGAGCGAGTCCACACACACACACACACACACACGCACACTCGCAGAGTGGGCAAAAAACGCAACACAAAAGAAAAGAAAAAAAAGCAAGCAAACTTGTTTGCAAAGTTTAAACAACATTTCGTCTCGTTTCGTTTCGTTTGGTGTTTTATATTTTTTTCTTAGCTTGGTCCGTCGTACGTGCCGGGCTATGTGTAGATGTAGATAGACAGAACACCCTACTCCATACGTCCGATGCCTGAATTTCCATTTCCCCCCGCATCAAAAGTTTGCAGTTTTCTGCTTCTTGTTAATTTTTTTCTTTTTGCTGTCGTAAGATAAACAAATACAGAGATGGATTGCTGAGAGTCGTGTGTCGCCTGCCATCTGGACAATCTAAAATGGATATTCGATAAATCTTAAGTTCCAAATGCAGCGCGTTTCCTCTGCTGCTGCCGCTGCCTCTGGCTCTGCTGCTAATTAACTCAATGCTCGTCTAATGAATTCGGTCAAACGATTTTTACGGCCTGGCCCTATGAATACGCTCGGAGGTCAGCGAAGTGTAATCACTTTATCAATAATTCAATCACAATTCTGAGCGGCGCGCGGCGCTCTGCCGACGCTCGTAAAACTGCGTCGCCAATTTGTCAGGGAATACAGACGGAATACTTGAGACGGCATGTATTATGTGTTTTATTGCCAGGACTCTGATAAACTTGTGTGCGCATATAAAACGAGCCCATAAAAATTAATAAAAGCGTGGCTTAGGCCGGCCTGCAACCCCATACACCAACTCCACCACCCACCCTCCCTCTCACTATCTGTCTCTTTCGCTCTCAGCAGCTTTTGATCTGCTGACCCCTTTTTATAGTTTTATTATCTTTGAGATTCTGTTGAAATTGAGCTGTGTCCAGCTCAAAACTGAAAAACAACAAAAATTTCGCTGAAACGGCGCTCGTAAAAATCGCCTCAGATATATGATATATTGTATATGTATAAGAAGTTTGGAGAAGGCGAAGGCGAAGGCGGGCCTATGAAATGGCCAAAAGCATTTCAACTTATTAAGTAATAAATTCCAATAAGAACAAAGGCAGACAAATTACAGTCAGTGCCAAAAGCAACCGACAGAGAAATATGCATTCGACTAATAATAATTATAATGATAATAATAATAATAATAAGCAAGGTGATAACGATCGCAAGACATCGAAAAATGACCATTAAACACACCTACGGCCCAGCTGCCACACCCCCGGGCTGCAACCCTTTCGTACAGCCTGCCAGAATGCCCACGAAGTGCTTATAGAGGGGCAGCGGGGCAACCCTCTCTATAATATCAATGGGCCCGGCCCCATTGACGCGAGTGATTTATATAGAAAAATTCATTATTTGCTCGCCTCGTCGCGACGTCCAAATGCAAAACGACGCAAGCGGCTGGACGGGCAGGGGGTGGGGGCTAAAAATAATGACCAGGCCATAGCAGCGCAGGCAAAGGAAACCTCACTTGACTCGGGCTCTATCTTTAATAAAGCTAATTTCTATTGACGCTAACAGCGCTGCGACATGCGAGTCGAAGTCTAAGACTCCTCAATCCGAATCAGGAACGGAATCAGAAACGGATTCGCGGCGAATGCGAGGCGAAGCCAACTTTAAATAACCATTAAGTTCCGCTCCGAGGGGTGCCACATGCAATTGCTCTACATTTGAATATCTTATGTGTGTGTGTATGTCTGCTTTTGTGTGTGTGTGTGTGTGTGAACTGCGCCATTGTGGGACACCTTAAGCAAAGTGTTTGGCGGCGCCCATGGGCATGCGGCTATAATTGATGAGTTCGGGCCACCAAGCCCAGGTCATTTAGGCACCAGATACAGGATATGAGCACAACAGGATATACACACACACACATGCATACACACGCATGCACACTTAATACATATGCATACATTATTTCAATCTGACGTGATTAGCTTGGTCAATTTGCACAGTTTTATTTAATATCATTTGGACCTAGACAAAGCTGAGCGTGTGAACCAGTTGGTGCATGCGCTTGCCTGGAGAATACCCAACTAGAAGTTACCCTGTTGGAAATCGAAAATTGAAAATTATATTATATTACTTCCGTAAAAGATTACATTTATATGGCAGAATCTTTAAAATAATCATACTTATATTGACGATTTAAATTATCTAGCTTTAATAGATGCGATTAACTATAAAGTTTTCACTCTAGAATATTATCTGAAAAGGGCTCTCTTGGGTATTCTATGATTAGTTTGTATATTAAAACTGAGCAGATTATAGTTAGGCTTACTTTTCCTATCTCTCGTAACTTCTAAATTGATTTAAAATTAATTTTGCATACATTCGGATATTTATAGAATATGAAATGTAGAAGATTTTACCATTTCAATTAAGATTTCTGGAACATGCTTTATTCACCTTGGAGAACTCCTTTCAATTGTCAACAAATATTGTTAAATGTGTGTTTTATATAACACAGCCCCAGCCAAACACCTCAGCCTAAATCTATTTACCTAATCAACCGTAGCCCATTTAGGGCTCAAATAACTCTCTTGCATCTCTCGAATCCTTGTCTTAGCATCTCTCCACTGACTGTTCACATGAAATAATAAAAATAGCTGTGCAAAGTGCATAAAACTATTTGGAAAATTAAGTTTGCATTTTATATTTCATTAATTATGCACATCGAGTGACGCACCTGGGGGCTGCATTACGCTCAGGCCAACGCACACTCTAAGCGAAATATCTATTCAGAAAGTAGCACTCCAAAACACTTGAATACCTTCTGAAAGGAATCAACGAAATCTGAGTGAAAGACAAGCGCACAAAAATTTCACCTGTTGGGGGGAGGGGGAAGGGTGCAAGATGGGAGATCTTACG
The DNA here is from genome assembly GCF_054131065.1 of Drosophila arizonae. Taxonomy (NCBI): domain Eukaryota; kingdom Metazoa; phylum Arthropoda; class Insecta; order Diptera; family Drosophilidae; genus Drosophila; species Drosophila arizonae. The sequence goes on along the minus strand of NC_142923.1, from coordinate 28,092,339 downwards.
CCTGATTGAAGTCCACTCGCATGGCACTCGCCTCCTGCGTTGTCATTTGCAACCCACACACACACACACAGGCGCACACTTAGCTGCATGGCTGGTCAAAGGAATCCCCTCTGCGTCGCTTAGCCAGGCCGAAGCCAGGGCCATCTTCAGCTGCAGCCAATCGAGTGGCTCAGAAGGAGTCCAGCATGAGGCAGCCACATTTGGGGGCATGCGGCATGCTGCATGCGGCTATATGCATGCAGATTAGTATATAGCACCGACGGCTTTGACAGGTATATACAAACGTATTCTATTTTCAATTTTATTATATTTTTCACTTGAGATAGACAATATATATACCATATATACATATGCATGTATGTGTGTGTGTGTGCATATATTGATATATTTATGTGTGCAACAAATTCTGTTTGCATTTTCCCTTGAGTTGTCACGCACAAAGGCAAAAAGAAAATTGTTTAATTTGATTTCATTTTGGGCGCTCTTGCGTCATGGCCCGAGCCCTGGCTAAATGGCGTTTGCCATATGAGCATATCGCCCAGAGACACGCCCCTAATAGCTTCTGGGTGTGTGTGTGTGTGTGTGTGTGCACAATGCAAATCTCTGACTCAATACATGTGTGTATAAATGGTCTGGCAGCGCCCTGCTGCTGCCAATTTTCCACACATTTAATTGCGTTTCTATTTTTCAAATATTTATTATTATCGAATATTGAAAACGATACACAAATGCGAATGCATCAGCCCCACTCTGAGCCACGCCAATTGGCATATGGTGTGCCTGCACGTCATGTGCGGCCCGAGCATATATATAGAGTTGTTCGCCAGATCTCCCAATGATAGCGTGGCACGCGATATGCCGTGCCCTCAAACCTCCTGCACCTCGACTCGCACTTCGGCTCGCTTTCATGTGAATGGCTTTTGTCACGGTCTCCAAATTGATCTAATCCTTTCGGGTGTGCTGGGATTACGAGCCAACTTATAGATGATTGGGCGCAAACATCTGAAAGGCCCTCTAAAATGGAAATCTGGGAAATCTACATTTTTCGATTTCGTTTTTTCGAATACAACTTTAGTAACTCTTGAAAACAAGTTTTTTTAATTATATAATTTCCAGCACACATTAACTATTTGGACTCCCATCGAACCAAAGTCTATTAAGCAAATAAATCTAAATCTAAGAGGAACTTGACTTTATAGTCGAGTACCGATAATTCTAAATGGCAAGATCAGTTTTTTTTCTAAAGAAATTCAAACTATCGAGAAAATTCAAGATTGATCTAAACTCCTTAAAATAAACGAATATAAATCTAAGAGATTATATATAAATCTAAAACGTAGCACGTTCTAGGTCTGATAACCGCCTCAAAATCATATGTAATTTTTTATTAGCACCATCTATGTGTCATTTCTTGACTGAAATTGAAATCTTTGTGAGTTTCGCTGTCCTATGATTTAAATTACATAACTTACATAAATTATTTTGTTTTATTAATTTTGTTTCTAATATTCTAAGATCTTATATATGTTTGTATATAATATATATGTACTTGAATTATTAAATATATTTGAAATTGATGTAATTTGCACCGTTTGCCAAACTAGACATACATACATATATAGAAACATTTGCTTGCCTGCCTGTTAAATAAATCTCAATATCTATCCGAATATGTATTAAGTATGATTTTCACAAAAGCTCCTAAGTTAAGTGAACCGAATTGGCAATAACTGGACGATCAATGTGTGTGGATGGGTAGTAAAAGCAATTGGAACTGTTAGAACTGAATGTTTCCCCCCGGCACAAAAAAAAAAAAAAGTGAATAACCGAAATACAAATTCAATTGGCACAAATCTGATTAATATCGTTAAAAATTCTATGAGAAATGGAAATAATGCAATTGGAACAAAAGAAATTGTAATGCAGTTAGGAGGATAATTCAGTTCTGCTGTTGTTGTTGTTGTTGCTGCTGCCAAATGCCTGCAACTGCTGTCAATGGGAAGACAACACACACACACACACGTATATACACACAAAGCACACACACACACGCACTCTAAATTGGGTGAGACGCATTTGCAACTGCATAACGAAACGTTTTAGCTTAGAGCCAACTGATTTCTGATTCTCAATTGACCTCCCGCAACACTGCGAACTGTATCCAACTGCAGGTACGTTCCTCAGCAGCCAGCAGGCGAGCATCAAGCAGGAGGCCATGGACGTGCCTGTCGAGGAGCAGCCGCACGAGGCGCATGCCGCCGATCGTCAGCCAGTGGCGTGCAAGTTGGCTAAGTTGATGCAGCGGCCGCAGCTGGCGCAGCTCTTCGAGCGTCGCAGCCACAATAACAACAACAACAACACCAATAATAATAACAACAATAACAATAACAATACCATTAGCCACAATAATAACAACGATCGCATGTTCAAGAAGAATCGCTCGACAAATTCATCGCCCACGCCGTCGGCGCGCTCCTGGAACGACAGCGAGGAGGAGCCGGATTACAATCAGGACGAACGCTCCAGCTCGGCCTCGTCGGCCATTTCGCTGACCATGAAACGCAGTTGTCAGGCCAGTGAGTCGACGCTCTACCAAACCCTGCAACAGCATCGTCAGCAGCAGCAGCAACAGCAGCAGCAGCAACAACAGCAACAACAACAACAGCAGCAGCAGCAGCACCTGCAGCAACAGAGCGAACATCGCCCACATCTCAAGCAGCAGCAGCAGCAGCAACATCAACATCAACAGCAGCAGCAGCAGCAGCAGCAATATCTGGACGAGCTGCAGCAATCCGTTTCCGTGTCACACCAGCAACAGCTGACCGCCAATCTGTTTATGGCGCGCACCATTGCCCTGAGTCGGTCGCGCGACTTTCCCGATATATTCCAGAACCCCTCGGCAGCAGCGGTGGCTGCAGCAGCAGCAGCAGCAGCGACTGCCACTGCCTCGGCCACAGCCTCTGCCCTGGCCAGCAGCACCAGCGGTGCGGCTGCTGCGGCGGCTGCGGCCGCTGCCGCTGCAGCCGGTGGCAGCAGCAACAACAGCAGCAGCAGCAACGCTGGCAGCAACTACATGCTGCCCTGCCCGCTGTGCGAGACGCCGCTGGAGCAGCGCGTCTTCCGCCAGCACCTGGACAGGCACTATCCGCGCGACAGTCCCGTCTGCCCGGTGATCGAGTGCGGCCGTCGCTTCGCCCATCCCAACTCGGTGCGCAACCACATGCGCATCAAGCACACGCTGCAGTGGGCCAAAATGAAGGCGATGCGCTCCTCCGGCGGCCCCTTCGCCGGCGGCCCCGACTTCAAATTCAAGAGCGAAGCGGCCAACTAGTTGGTGTCGCCCGACGGCACGCCCCCCCGGCACCCACTTTTCCAGAGCCAATATGCCCGCAGATACTCGCACTAGGGGCGGCCACAAATGCTTCTCTAGGTTGCTGCTAGCTGGTCAAAAGGCGACAATAATCCTAAGCCCCAGACTCGGGACACTCGCGTCTATCGTAGATAGCCAAAGACAACAGAATAAGTAAAGCAAGCGTAGTACTAGACTCGATCGAGCCGGCAGCGCCAAAAGCCACTTCACTGGGCCAAGATGAAAGCTGTTCCAATTTCTTTTTTATTGCCAAAAACGGTTTCATTTCAAGCATAATTCTTCGGGTCTAACTTGAGCATAGAAAACAAAATATAAATTCAGTTATGTTTAAAAAGGAAAATTATGTTTGCAATTTATTTTCTTTACATTTATTTAATTTGAAATTTCTTGGCAATGTGGCTGAAGCGACTTGAGGCTGGCATACAACAATTATTACGTTCCTATATTAAAAAAAAGAAGCATAGTATACTATACTAACACTAGTACATATTCGTACTTCCACTACTGCGTATGTGCAACTTTATATATGTATGTACAACATGCAAAGCTAGTTTTACACTGTAAAGAAAGAGCCCAGAGATGATAATATGAATAATAATGAATTCCATATTTAGTAAACAAACTTACACAGACACACACACACACACACACACATAGAGAGAGAGGCGTAGCAGAGCTGCAAGTTAAATGTAATTCTTAGTAAAGTGTAGTCGCTGCTGGATAACGTACTACTACTACTACTACTACACGCTAGATGGCGCTTTACATGGCACTAGGAACTCCACTAAACTCCAGTATTATACGTACATAGGAACGAAGCGCAAGAGAGCTGCATACACAATTCATAGTATACTATCTACCGTATAAGCGTATAAACAATATATATGATATATATTTAGTATATGAAACAAGGTATTTGTAGATAAATACGAGCTGAATACCAAGCAGAAACAATTATAAATAGTTATTATAATTAATTATAATGATACTACAAAATAGAATGTGCCTGCGTAATATATTTTTAGCCAAGATAAAAAAAAAAAAACAAAAGAATTAAGAAAAACCAAAAAATAAACATAAAATACACACACATACACACAAACACACTTAGACAAGTGAGAAGTTGCAAATTTTATTAGAGACAAATTTCCAAAGAGCTCAAAATTGTCATTTGATTTCTAGTTTCGTATATAAGTATGTCGCAAGAGCATCAAGAGAGAAAAGCATACGTAAAAAGGTTCCTATAATGTTAATCAAAAAGAAAAAGAAAAAGAAAAAGAAAAACTAACTAAAATTAAAACAAAACAAAAACTCAAACAAGAAGAAGAAGAAGAAGAAGAAGAAAACGTCTTATATTCCATTTCGACACGGACAATTTTACAGTTGTGTGACCCATAGCAAATACATATGCACATATGCATGTGTACATGTATGTGTAGTCCTACATCTATTATAATTTCTATACATAGGAATATATATATGTATATCTGACTATATATACATATTTTTTAGTTTGGCCAATTGTTTGGAGAACGCGTAGCTCGTAAAGGCAAGAAATGTATCCTCAATTTATGTACGCCTCGATGGGGCGATTATGTTTTTGTTTAATAATAAAGAGCAAACGAAGAAAAGTCGAGTGAATGAATCTCTATTCAATGAATCTTCTCTACGCAAATAGTTGCAGCTGTATTGATTTACTTACATCTATGTGTTTGTTCCATCAACAGTTTCGCGTCGCTCGCTGGAGATGCGCGTGCGTGCCACGGATCCGCGACCCTGCCCGAAGTGCGGCAAGATCTATCGCTCGGCCCACACGCTGCGCACCCACCTGGAGGACAAGCACACGGTGTGCCCCGGCTACCGGTGCGTGCTGTGCGGCACCGTGGCCAAGTCGCGCAACTCGCTGCATTCGCACATGTCGCGGCAGCATCGCGGCATTTCCACGAAGGATCTGCCCGTGCTGCCCATGCCGAGCGCCTTCGATCCAGATCTCGCCTCGCGGCTGCTGGCCAAGGCCGGCGTCAAGATATCGCCCGCGGAGCTGCGCGCCCGTGCCTCGCCCACCGGCGGCAGCGGCAGCAGCGGCGGCGCTGGCAACGGCGGCAACGGCTCCCAGAAGCTGGACCTGAGCAATGCCAGCGGTGGCCCCCTGGACGACGCCGATGACTCCGACGACGACCCCGAGGATCTGACCACCGGCAGCGTGCTCTACGGCAACAATGCCAACGACCTGAGCCGCTACCACGAGAGCTTGCTGAGCAACTTCGGGCATGCCAACACCACCATTTCGCGCATGCGGACCGAGGCTGCGGCGGCGGCAGCTGCAGCGGCTGCCATTGGCCAGCAGAAGGAACTCAACGCCGCTGCCGGCGGCAGCAGCAATGCGGGGCAATCGCTCCTGGACACCTATCTGCAGTTCATCACGGAGAATACTTTCGGTAGGTTTGCGGGAATTCGCGTTGATTTCCAGTTGATGACATTTATCTCCGTTGCAGGCATGGGCATGACGCAGGAGCATGCGGCTGCAGCGGCGTTGCATGCCGCCAAGATGGCGCAGCTGAATGCCATGGGTCACAGTCTGGACAAACTGCCGGCGGGTCTGCTGCCAGCCCAGTTCGACCTCAGCAAGCTGGCCGGCGCGGCTGGCGCAGCAGCGAGTGGCTTCGGCCAGGGCGCCGCTGGACTCTCCATTGAGCCAATCCTGAGACGCGACCAACAGCAGCAGCAGCAGCAGCACGGGAACAGCCTCTCCCCTGATGCGAACGGAGCGCTGGGACTCAGCTCGATGGCTCATATGCATGGCAATCTGGGCGCTGGCGCGGGTGGGGAGCCCGATGAAGTGGATGTGGATGCCGAGGCTGAGATACGACGGGATGGGTCAGAGCCCATGGACTTGGGCCTGGGCCTCGACAACAACAATCAGTCGGGCAGCAACAATGAGGCAAACAATTCCGATGCCGAGGATAACTTCTCTGAGGATGAGGGCGTGCATCACACATAAGCTAGAGGCAATACACACACACACAAAGAGAGACAGAGAGAGAGAGAAAGAGAGAGAGAGAGAGAGAGAGAGGGGAGAGAGAGAAACACGCATACACACCTAAAGAGAGCGGGTCGTTTATAAGAGAGAAAAAGATATTACGATATTAGGATATTACGGTATTCGCATATCGCATTTTGAAGAACAATAGATGTATTACGATATTCGAATATCGTAACGCGAAGAATCAACCTCGTCGTCGTCTTCGTCTTCGTCGTGAACAGTTGTATACCCAGAAAATGGAACATTTGTAACGAGTAGCCTTATCCTCATGTATACCAGTTTACGTGTACAATATAATATATATATGCATACGATAGTTACGATAGTTACCTAGGACCTAGAAACAGTTCATGAAATAATATCATGACATGTGCTGCGTTTATTATATATATAGTAGAATCTATGTTGTGCTTTTTAAAGACAGAATCAGAACAAGCTGCTATTCAATACCTATGTGGGTTGGAATAGAAGGGAGATAAGCATAAATATACTCACGTACATATACATACTAATCCATATATAACATATATATGCTTTATACAACTATATATATACACATGTACCTGTTGTGTGTATGTAAAAATGCAGTTTAGGAATGCAAGAACCAAGACAGTTTCAAATTCAACTCCAAAATACCTAAACGTAAACCTAAACTTGAATATATACAGATACATATATAATTTAGTGTTAGCAACTCAATTCTGTAAATAGCTAAGAAGCAAGCAAGCAAAGAAAGCATTTAAGCGGACTATACGCATACTCCAATTGAATACTCTACGAAAATCCGTCTCAGTTTTTGAAATGTATATGTGTGTGTTATTGTGAAAGAGAAACAATTCAGATGTGCCATGTCACAGCCTACCTATATACATATACATATATATATGCATATATATATACTATTTATAATGCTAACCATATCTCAGGAATACACGCAGAACAACCAAACTACCTCAGCTGAATGAAATTGTGTGAACCATCCAATTCGTAATATATCTTCCATATAGCTCTGCGTTCGTTATGGTCAGACTTGCTTATAACATACATATACATACATACATGCATATAACTTTCACAGCAGACTTGACAGCTGCCTAGTTTTAGGTTCTCCATTGGATGAGTGCAAGAAAAAAAATAAAAATAAAAATAAAAATAAAAGCATCAAGATCAGAAAATGAAAACTAGAAAAACTCAAGCCAATTTAATATTATAGATATAAAAACGATTTTCAGGCAATGTACATTTCAAATATTATTTATACGAAGGAGAGTTACAAATACATATACACATACATTTGTATGCATATATACGTTTATATATGTGTGCATAGTTTTAATTGCAAACCAATTTGTTTTGGGGTTAAATGTAACTGAATCAAATACCTCAACATACTCAGTTCACCCTTAATTTATACAAAGCACAAAAGAAAATGAAAAATGAAAAACACGAATTGCACTAAGATAAATTGAAAGGTTTCTTCATATTATTATATGTCCGATTTCCTCCTACATGTACATTTAGTTTGAATATACCCAAAATTTTACTAGTTTTATTGTTAGTTTGAAGAGGAAACTCTACAAGAGTTAAAAACTCCCCCACTTGCCTTATTATAATTATGAATATGTGTTAATTTTTAGTAATTTTTCTACCTCAATTAATTTAACTATGTTATTATTTAAGCGCGCAATCTTGAATATACATATACATATACACATATACATATATTTTTTTTGGTCGCTTTGTAATTGTGTTTCCTGAACTAAATTACACGAGTCATCAAATATTTAGCATAAATTTTATTGAATATGGAAAATGAGTAGAAAATAAATTATATTATATATAAATAAAGCAAGTTATAAGTATATACAAATATGTTATATTTGTTTACATCTCTCACTCACTGTCCACTTACCTTGGTTGTGCTTATATTTGTTTCATTTCAAGCATGCCCACTGCAATATGCATTTTAAAAGACAAACCTGAAATGCACTCACAAACACCACCAACACACTCACACACAGTATGCAATTAAGTCGCTAGAATTAAATGAGTTAGTTAAATAAAAGTTACATAAGCAATTTAAGTAGAGATCCGTGTGCTTAGAAAGTTATAAATATTTATTAAAATTACAATAAAAATGCGTTGAAAAGAACCAACCAACTGATTTTCATTCTCAACTTAAATTTGAATTTCACTTTACCATAACGGAACGATCAATTGTGCAGCCCTGAATGCGATCTGGGCGATAACATTTCAGTATTTATGAAAGCAACGATATCGATTTCGATAAAGACGCTTGCTGCGGTCGTGAGTGTCAAACGACAAAGAAGAAGCTCGAAGCGGCATTTGTTTCGAATTAACTGTAAAGAAATGTTATATGAAAATAGTTCGTGCGTCGAGTAGTGTCGTTCTTTATTTAAAAAATATCTTGGAAAAATTGTCTAATTGTGTTTTTGTTTAAATATGTCCGCTAAAAACGCCATACAGGTGTGCATCAAGGTACGTCCATGCGAGCAGGACAAGACCACATTGTGGCAAGTGAAGGACAATCGCGCCATTCAGATCATCGATGGCCAGTCCGAGCCCTGCGTCTTCGGTAAGTGAAAGACAAAAGCCCTCTCTTTCTTGAGATGCATCTACTGAATCCTTGTTTGCAGACTATGTCTTCGATCAGGATACGAACAATCAGATTGTATTCGATTGCATGGCCAAGCACATTATTGAAGCGTGCATGAAGGGCTTCAATGGCACAATCTTTGCCTACGGTCAAACCTCGTCGGGCAAGACGTACACAATGATGGGCGATGAGCAAAATCCAGGTGTAATGGTTCTGGCTGCAAAGGAGATCTTTAAACAGATTGCTCGCCACAACGACCGCGACTTTTTGCTGCGGGTCGGTTACATTGAGATTTACAACGAGAAGATCTATGATTTGCTCAATAAGAAGAATCAGGATCTCAAGATTCACGAGAGCAACGGCATGGTACACGTCAATTGTGAAGAGTGCATCATTACCAGCGAGGAAGACCTGCTACAGTTCCTGTGCATGGGCAACAAGGAGCGCACTGTGGGTGAAACCAATATGAATGAACGCTCCAGTCGTTCACATGCCATATTTCGCATCGTAAGCCCCAATTTTGTTATTATATTTTCATGTATAAGATATATATTTCTTCTGCTTCTGTAGATCATTGAGTCGCGTAAAACCGATCGGAATGATGACGATGCTGTTATTCAAAGTCTGCTGAACCTGGTGGATTTGGCGGGCTCTGAGCGTGCCGATCAGACGGGAGCGCGTGGCGCTCGCCTGAAGGAAGGCGGACACATCAATAAGAGTCTTCATTTCCTGAGCAATGTGATCAAGAGCCTGGCTGAGAACGAGGAGAACAAATATGTTAGCTTTCGGGACTCGAAGCTGACGCGTATATTGCAAGCATCGCTGGGTGGGAATGCATTTACGTCCATAATATGCAGCATCAAGCCCTCAATTTTGGAGGAATCTCAGTCGACATTGAATTTCGCAATGCGCGCAAAGAAAATCCGCTCTAAACCACAAATGAATGAAATTGTATCCGATGCGACCATGATGAAGCGCCTAGAGCGCGAAATTAAGGAGCTCAAGGATCGTTTGGCTGAGGAGCAGCGCAGAAATGAGAGCCAGATCAAGGTGCGGCTCTTGGAGCAAAGGATCAAGACGGATACGTTGAAAATAATAAGCAGCAATACGATCGCTGATAACCGCAATAAGAATCGTCGACGTACATGGTGTCCAGCCACATCGAATCCACACCCTGTGGCAGCCAACGGCGACGAGGCCGCGCCCAGTCCAACGGCTACGTTTGCTTTCAATGGACAGCGCAAATTTTCGGGTTTGCCGAAGCCCACTTTCAATCCATCAACTCCGTATTTGAGCCACCGACCCGGCCTAAATGCGCCCAAAACAATAAACATTATGAAGTCTCTGGAAGTAACCGAGGAGGAAGAATTTAAACCCTCTGCTGACTTCAACTTTGGAGATGTCCCGGACCCGATGACCAATAGTCGCATCCTTCCTCCTCTGAGCCTAACTCCCCGCATATCGCAAGGAGATGAACGCAGGTATATGAAACCTAGAATATCATAAATCACGTCATCATCAAACTCACTCAACTAATCATCTCATATATTTCATATTAATCATAATCGCTCGCATGTTCCCATCAAACATAAATGCCAAACATGTGTAGTAAGCAAATGATCGAGCGTGATCTTGTGGAATTATCAACGTTCGTGAAGCTAGAGCAGAACATTGGTAACGAGTGGGAGGACCTAAATAACAAATTTGCTGTGGCTACAGCTCAAGTTGATGAGCTGCAGTCTGAGAGAGTCAATCTAATCGAGCGGTGAGTTGCATCCTAACTAGCATGATTCCAGAGCGAACGGAGGTGAGATTTTCTTTAATGATTTGATGTCATTATGTAAGGAGGTCGGTCCTGTACGCTCTACTCGGAATTTAACCCTGTGGGGTTCTGGTATTCGTACCTACACAGAAAGCGATTCATTTCCTGCTTTCGCTTACTGAGCACTGATGTGTTTGTTCGTTCTACTACTTCCTTCTTTAATAATTTTGAAAACCCGGCAATTTTAGTATTTTTTCTTGCTCGAATTCGAGAATAGTTAATATCCACATATTTCTAGTAGGCTTTGAACTATGCGTCAAACGTCGGCTAACATACACAGAAATTAATATGATCTCAGTCACATTAACATCTACAGCATCGAACATACCAGTCTACTATAATAATTTCAAGTCTCTAGATATTATATTTGACTAAATTTATAACAGCAAATAAGCTGACGGATTAACAGTTGGAAACACTCATACATTTAGAACAATTCAGCGCATTCCGATGGATTCAATGGAGTATGTACTTGATTTTTCGTGTTTCATATGTTTTAAAAATGTTTTGTTTTATTTTTTAAAATATATTCTATTTGTATCCTCAATAAAACTTTTACGCTGGCTTTCAATTTGAATGCTCAATTCACCACTTCAGGTGCGCTCCATTACCTATGCCAGAAGTCAACTCGTGTTGAACTTCTGTTTGGCGTCTCTTCTATTAGGTGGCGCTCGTTTCGTTTCGTCTTCTCTGAATCAGTTGCCGACAACGACGTGAGCGAGAGACCCGCACGAGCTGCATCAAGCTGGCTGGAAGATAAACAAATGCTTAGCAAAGCCCACTCACACAGCTGTTGTTGTTAAGCGAGTGCTTTGTTTTGATAGCACTGAACTACTACACCTATACATGCATAGGTGATGGAAGCGGGTTTCGCGAATAATTTTTGGCCCAGCCGATCGCCCTGACGTTTGACTGAGCGCGAATGCGATAAGCAAAAACGATCTTAACAATAAACCATTTGACGTTGTTTTCGTCGATAAATGTTATTGCTCCAGAAGTTAATTTTACTTCGAACGCAGCTGTCCAACAGTCCGCGCCGCACCTACCGCTCGACCCGCACATCGATCGATGACGTCTTCAGCCAGTCTCATAACTACTCTATACCCAAATGCTCTCTGATGTAACTCACAAGTAAATTGGCCCTCAACCAAACTTAAGTAGTGTGTGAGTAAATATATATATACATATATATGTATATGCATGAGTAAAAGCGAATGCAACAAGCACAGCAAATGATTTTTTATATTTGTAAATATGCTCGCGTGTATGTGTGCGTGTGCGCATGTCTGTGTGTGTGTGCTGTGTCTATTTGTTATAGCTCCAACCTCAACTGGAAGACTGTCTGGGAGCATCTGCAGGCAGCTGCAGCAGTCTCTATTTATAGGTGCCTCGCTATAATTAATGCACGTTCCGGAAAAGTAGATCCCAGCCACAACGGCCAAGCGAACTTAAAAGTTGTGCGTTTCTTTGAACAATTTGTGTTTGTATTTCAGAATTCACTTTAAGCAATTAAGCAATTATTATCTGATCTGCCATCGATACTAACTGCTTTCTTTCTTTTCAGCTGTGAAGCCCTTCAGGCCGAGGTAGATGCCCTGACCAAGTCGAAGCAAGCAGCTGACACAAAAATCGAGCAGTACGAGGAGCAGCTGAAGAAGTTGAAGCAAACTGTTGAAAGGCTGGAAATGGAAAATCGTGCTGCAATCGATTTGGAGTTTCAGTTCGAGAACCATAAATCAAAGTCGAAGTTGCGGGAAAATGAACTGCTGTCGGTGCTATCTGAGAAGGTGGACACGATAGATAATCTAGAGAAGACACTCAAGGAATTGTCGAAGGATGTGCTACGCAACAGTAAGGAGGATCATATGCGTTCCATGTGCCCGGAGATTGAGGTCAGTTGCGAGCGCATCTGTGACAAGTGTGTGGATCTGGAGCGCATGCTAGAGGAGTTTAAAAAGACAACATCTAACGGTGATGCCGCCCAGGTCATTGATTCTGAACGGGAACAGCTGCGTGCGGAGATCGCCAACACGCGTGCTCAGCTGGAAACTGTGCAGAGCGCCTACAGGCAGATGGAAACGGATGTGGCTGAAAAGTCGGAGCTATGTGACCGTCTAAGCCGCGATGTCATCTCCGCCGAGGAAGCTAAGACTGTGCTCCAGGAGAAATGCGACGACTTGGAGATAGCACAGCAACAGCAGGATGAGGTCATACGAAGAATGCAGGCCGAGTACGATGCCATTCAGACAAAGTACCAAAAGCTACAGCAGGATTATGAACTGCTCGAGCAAGCCACTGCGGCTTCAGAGGAGGAGCATCGAAAGCTGTTGCTTCAAAATGAAAGTTTGCAGCAGGAGATTAGTGCGTTGAAGGAATCATTCGAGCAGGTGCAAAAGACGCTGCTGCAGACCACAAATGAAGAAGATAAGTCCGTACTTCTGGAGCAGCTGAAGGCACACAATGATGAACTCGTCGCGAACCTAGCGCAATTGGAGGCCAAGTATAATGAAATGCAGCACGAATACGAAGATCTTTCAAATCAGCTGGTTGACAGCATGCAGGACGGTGACAGCCTCCGCGAACAGTGCAACGCGCTACAAGAGGAGTTGAAACAGCATCAAGCAGCAACAGATAAATTGAGCGATGAAAAGGACCAGAGGATCGAGCAGCTGCTCTCTCATATCGCTGAACTGGAGAGTGAAGTTGCTGAGAAGAACAGTCTTATAGATGCAACGGAAGGCACGATTAATGAGATGCGTGAGCAGATGACGAATCTGGAGTCGGCACTGCTAGAGAAGTCGGTGATAGTCAACAAAGTTGAGGACTATCAACGGCAAATCGAATCGCTCGAGAAGCAGCATGCCGAAATGACAATGGTCTACGAGGAGTTGCAGGAGAAAGTCAAAGAGAACACTATTAACGAGAGCCAGATCATGTCGAACAGCGCACAGACTCTGATGAGTGAGGAGGATGGTATGTCGAGGCAAAGCAACGAGGATGTTGCAGCCAAATTATCTGATTTGAATGCTGAGGTTAATCGCCTGCAATCGCAAATCCAGCTGAAGGATGAGCTGATTGAAAAGATTCAGTCTGAGCTACACGTGCTAAACGACCGATTTATATCCATGGACGTATTACACGCGGAATTACAAGCCAATGCTCAGACGAATCAGGGACTACTCGAGCAGCAAGCTGCCAAATTGACGGAAGATGCAAATCGCATCGATAAACTTCAGGAGTCCAATGCACAGCTGCTCGAGCGTTGCTTGAAGGCTGAAGAAGCTGCCGAAGCATTAAAACAGCGTCTTACACAGCCGTCAGAACTGGACCGCTTAAAGGAGGAACACGAGAAACGTGTTACCGAGCTTCAAATCGAACTGGATAATGCCAAAAAGGAGCTGAATTCGATGGAGAAACAGAATAAGGATCATCTGAATAACATTCAGCTCGAGTACTTAGAGAAAATTGAGCTCAGCGAGTGTGAGTATCGTGAAAATCTGCGCAAATACAATATTGAATGGGAGGAGAGCAAGGACCGTTACGAAGCGTTGTTGCAGGAATTGCAAATACAATTATCATCGACTGAGGAGCGTTGTGCCAAACTGAGCGCCGATAGCGAAGCTGAGATTATGTCTGTCAAGAGTGCGAATAATCTAGCTGTCGATCAATTGGTTAAGGAGAAGCAAGATCTGGAGTCAATGTATGATGCAAGCCAGAAGCTAGTGCAACAGATGACAGCTCAATTGAGCAGCAAGGAACAGGACGCACAGAGAGAGCATGCATTGGTCACATCTTCTAATGATCAGCTGCAGCTGCTTCGCGAGAAGTACGAATCGCAAATTCATGAGTACGAGCGGCTGAAGACCGAGCATGAGCTTACTTTGGAGAAGCTGAAGGTAGAGAAGGGCACATTGCAGTCGTCTGTTGCTGAAAGCGAGCTGAGGATCGAACAGTTGAGCAATGAACTGCTCAAGGTGCAGGATGAACGGGAACAGGAGAAGAGCCTGGCGCAACAGTTGCATGCTGAGCTGAGTGCGTATGCCGATGAAAAGGTTGACTATGAGGAAAAAATTGAAATTTTAAATGCCAAGATTGAAGTCCTGTCAAGTGAGCTGCGGCAGGCAAATCTAAAGGCTTCTGATTTGGAGAAACTTCTGCAGGACCATGAAGAAATCAAAACTCATCTTTGTGCGAAAAACGATCTCAACATAAAGCTCACTCATAAAGTGGAGAATCTTGAAAGTGAATTGTCATTGGCTAACAATGAGCTAACAACACGAAAGGCTGAAGTTGAAAAGCTGAACTTGGATTTGCAACAGGGATGCTCCCAACAGTCCAAGTTAGTGAATAAACTACAAAAACTGGAGGCGGAAATAGTGCAACAGGCTCAACAATTCGAACGCAAGTTGGTGGACCTGGAAAGCGCGAAGGGGGAGCTGCAATTGAGACTTGATTCACTGGTGAGTCAAAACCTAAAGGCGAATGCCTTACGCAATCAGCTCACAGTTAATCTTAGAAATATGTTAAATGTACAGGATCTTCTGAAAAGAGAACGAGAGCAGGCAGCTCGACTTCAAGAAAGCACAACTCGGCTTCAGGTGGACAAAGAAAAACTCGAAGAAATCAAAAATCGAATCGAAAAAGAGAAAATCAGGCTCGAAGAGGTTAGTGCTAGACTCGAAGAGGAGAAATCACGCCTAGAGGGAGAAATTACTCAACTTCTGGTGCATAAAGAACGACTAAAAGAGGCTAATGCTGAGCTGCAGTCGAGATTACTGGATAAGGAAGCAAATTGCGATGCTTTGCAGCAGCAATTGAGGCATCAAGAGCGCCGTTTCCATGAAAATAAAGCTGAACTCCAGAACAAGCTAAACGCCATGGAAGCAAGCTGCGATGCCATGAAAACAGCTTCCGAACAACAGAAGATAGCTTTCGTACAACTGGAGGAGCGGCTGGCGACGGCTCTTGCAGGAGATAATAAAACTATCGATGAATTGCGATTGCAAAAAGAAAACTTACAAAAAGATATTGATAATCTTCGCGCTTCCCAGGTAAGTTCTCAGTTGTTTAATTGTTATACATTTATGCCACCATTGCTCGAATGCAGATAGCGAACAGAAGCATCTTTGACGAAGAACGTAAACGCCTGGATTACACAATTTCTAGTCTCTTGGAGGATAAGCGCAGCTTGGAGGAGAAACTTTGCACCACCACGGAGATACTCAAGAAGCTGGAGGCAGAGTTACGAATGAAAACTAATGGAAGCAATACCTCATTTGACTCAAGCGCATCGAGTACATCGCCTGGTGCTAGAAGAAGTGTGGATCGTGATTTCAACCAGCCCAGGGTAAAAAGTTTTTTTTATCGTAACTTGCGAATATTTTTAATTATTAGACGTGTATCTTACCCATAGAAATCTGTGAGCATTGATTCTGAGGTGCGCAGAAATCGACGAATTAGCACACACGATGAACGAAGGCGTCAATCCTATTGGAATGATTGCCGTCATGTGGGCTGCATGACGGATCCCGTGGGTAGGTTTACAGAACTAATAAACTCTAACAGTCAGTTAATCCACTTCTCATTCAGATAATAACTGCAATTGTGCAGAACTTGACCGAAAGCTGCAGGATTGTCAGCGCGAGCTGTTCATAAAGGAAAGCATGGTGACTGCTTTAAATATTGAGTTGAAGAACCATCCATTGAAGGAGGAGACAGCTTTATTAAAGAAACGTCTCCTTGATGAACAAGCCAAAGCGCGTGATGAAATCAAGCGTATAAAGCAAAAGAACGCGGAACTTATGAGTAAAATAAACGTCTACACAGCTTCTGCAGCCATCACGGCCAGTAGCCGAACTCCTGTTGAGGGGAAAACGGTTGAGACTCAAACAGAATCCACTTTAGAAGCGGAGTTAAAAAAGATGACTGATAAGTTCCATGATAGCATACAACTGTGTCGTCATCGATATAATAAAATAAAAGACTTGGAAAATCAGTTAAGACAAAATGAAAATAACGATACCTCCAATATATCGTCCCAAACAGCTGGTCAAATCAGCGCTCTTAAGGTACACGTCTTTATACCTCTGAATAATTTAACGTAAACAGTAAAAACTATTCCAAATTGTTTTACATTTACAGTCCCAATTAGAGGCGCAAAAGAAGGAAATTTCCACGCTTTCCAACAAATATGAATACGCCAAAAGGGCTCTTAAAATGCGACGGGATGAGCTGGATGAACTACGTCAAGTCGCTGGCATCGATGCTGTAGCATCAACAAAATAAATTGTTTGTTTGTGTTTTTTATTTTTCATAGTATTACAGCGTTGAGTGATTATATGTATATTTAGGATATATTTGTTTAAGTGTATAATTATGATAATGAGTGCCATTTGTACAACTTACATTTTAAATTGAAGCACTCATGGTTTAAATAAATTTACTTTTGGCGCCCCATACAACAATGCAATAAAGTAAATTAAGGAGGGAACACTGTCAGCGAGCTTATCGATATAAACGATAACAATGCGTTTGATAGCTTGAAAATACAAGAGTTGCATTGCTAAGAGATCGAGCAGCTATCGACCAGCCTCCACACACATATTAAATCTTGTATTAAAAAAAAGTGATTCTGCTTAAGTGGGCCATGAATTCGGCAACAAAGGTATATTTAAAGCACACGCAGTTTTTTTAAAATTAGTTCAAGTGCATTTTTTCAACTGAAATGCCTCTTTTCCTATGTGCGTTGCAAAATTTTTGGCGGCTGAGCGTCATTCGTTCAGTTCATCTCACTCCTTCGAAAGCGAATGTTAGCGAAATGTTTTGCTTCATGGGGCGCGTTTGTTTTGAATTTGCAACGCATGCTAAGGCTAAACATAAACAACAACTCGATTTGAATGCACGTATATAAATATTTGTCGTTTTGCACAGGTTGGGGAAATTTTCACGGCAGCCGGCCAAGCGTTCAGCAGACTCGGCGATCTGACAATGCAATTGCATCCAAATGCCGAATCTCCCTCTGGGTAAGTGAGAGTTGGCTATAAATGAAAAAGAGCTTTAATAAAGAACTAAGTACAACTGAATTTCATGTTCCCTCGCTATGCCACAGTAAATGGACAGATGAGGAAATTGACATGTTACACTCGTCCATAATGCGCTTCTCCGATGATCTGAGCAAAATCAGTTTAAGCATTAAAAATCGCACAGTGTAAGAGCGAGAGAACATGATACGAAATAATATGACCTCAATAAAATAAACTCTGCTTCCTACAGCTCCCAAATACGACAGGCATTGAAGAAGAAGGCGTTTGAGGATGCTGGCATACCAGCAAAGCAAGTGCCCGTGCAGCAGGTGCAACACGTTATACAGACAGTGCAACAGTTACCAATTGTCCAGCAGCAGCAGCAGCCGCAGCAGCAACACGTATTCAAATCACACATCATACAGCAGCAGCAGCCGCAGCAACAACAAGTGCAGCAGCAAGCAAAACAAATTATATTGCAGCCGCAGCAATCAACGACAACAACAACAACAACAGTGACAATCAAACAATTTCAACAAATGCAGCAACAAAAAGCAGCAGCTTTAGCCGCAGCACAAGCTGCTGCAGCAGCAGCAGCAGCCGCCAATACGCCAACCATCACAGAGAACATCATCATACAGCAGCCCACGTCAACGACAGCGATGCAGCAGACATCGCTGCCAATTGTGGCGACAACTGCTACACAACAAATCATTGTGCCTGCCAACTCAAATAGCTCAGTATTGTCGCCAAGTGTCGGAGCAACAGCTGTAACAGCTGGTGCAGTGGGCGCCGTTGTAGTAGCAGAGGATGTGGTGAGCACCACATCAAACACCTCAACGAATGCTGGTCTCAAGTGCGGACCTGATGTGTCGATGACACTGAACAGGATAAATGTGCAGGAGAACGATGTGGAGGAGTGCCTGCCCGCGGAGGTTGTTAAGCTGGACTTTGTCAGCGAAGAGGTGGCTGGGTGAAGTTCAATCCCTGTAGTTGCAGCTGAAACTGAAACTGAAGCGGAGGTAACGAACGGCCTGGGCGAGCACTTCTATTATTAGTAATAAATAAATGTTAAAAAGAAGCTTCAAGTAAATCATCCTCATATATATATGCATATGTATATATATTGAAAATGTAATTTTAAAATTTGAAACGGAAATTAAGGGCTTGATAAGTTCGATGTATTTAATTGTTTGCCGCATCTACACATATACATATATTTAAGAACAGATTTAATAGTGCAAAGTACATAACAAAATTGATCTAAGGTGAGAATGAAATAAATGAGCATAATTATAGAAATTAAGTTTTTTATTTCCAATATGGAGCTTTTCCATATTCAATATTTTTTTTCGAATACTAATAAATTTTTTGCTCAAACTGTAAACGCTGAGCTGCATACTAATTTTAATTTAATAACAGTCGGATAACTAACAGTTGTGCTCCTCTCTGGACATACTCACTCCTCCGTTAACAGCAGTTTCTTGTAGCTATGTAAATAAAACAAACGCAGAAAATCTTTTCGGTAGGACGCACATCGTCTGCGGATTATAAAATGAGAATAAAATACTTGCTAATAGTATGTATGTACTTTGTTGGGTCTTTGGCGTACAAGCCTGTTGTGATACTCCATGGCATATTATCGGGAGCTGAATCTATGACTGTTTTGGTGCGACATATTGAGAAAGTAAGTGCGGGGGGTCGAACCGTTCTTTGTTATTGTCCATTTGCCTCCAATGACAAGTTCAAAGTCAATTTTTTAATTCTATATGTTTTCTATTTAGTTGCATCCGGGTACAGTCGTATACAATTGCGATAAGTTCAGCGGGTGGTACAGCCTGGAGAATGCCTGGCGGCAAGTCCAACAAATAAAAGATTACATAGGTGAGTTAATGTTATTTAAAAGATCTCATCTATTAATTTTTTCTGTATAATTTTAGATCAAATTGGAAAACTGCACCCGGAAGGCATAATTGTATTAGGTATGTCAATATTAGGAATCATCTTTGGACTATGTTGTTGATTTCTGATCCTCTATGCAGGCTACTCTCAAGGCGGGCTCTTGGCGAGGGCGGCGATTCAAAGCTTACCCGACCACAATGTAAAAACCTTTATATCGCTATCATCACCTCAAGCTGGACAATATGGAAGTATGTAATATATATAAATATATGTGATTAAGATTTAGTAAACTTCTTTACGCTTTCAGCAAGTTTCTTGCACTTAATTTTCCCGGATCTTGCGGCAAAGACAGCATTTGAGCTATTCTACTCGCGGGTGGGGCAACACACATCTGTAGGCGGCTACTGGAATGACCCACATAAGCAAGACCTATATATGAAATATAGTGAATTCTTACCCTTGATAAACAATGAGAAGCTGAGCTCCAATTCAACTTCGTTCAAAATGGGAATGGTACGGCTGAATAAGCTTGTCCTAATCGGAGGACCAAACGATGATGTTATTACACCATGGGAATCTAGGTAACATATACAAATCTATACAATATAAATATTATATATAATTTTATTAAACTATGTTTCATTCAGTCATTTTAGTTACTTCAATGAATCATTGAATGTGATTCCGTTTTATAAACGGGAAATCTACATGAATGACTCAATCGGATTGAAGACCTTACTGGAAGCTAATAAACTAATTATTATTGTTAAGCCATTCGTACATCACCTTTCGTGGCATTTGAACAAAGGAGTTATCAATGAAGTTATAATGCCATATTTGGATTAAACAAATTCAATTTTAAGCGAGTAGAAGCAGGCTGTGATTCGAAAGGAGTGGAATAGAATGGGTAAACATTTTATTTTGAACTGATTTAAGTAAGAGTAATCAAAAATATTCTCGAGCATATGCTATTTATGGATAGCTTAGTTCTATCCGCTTTTATAAAATAATTAGTTAAATAGTTATTTTTATATGTAGAAATTCAAAGATATGTTTAATTGCAATGGAGATTAAGGCTATCAACCAACAACAAATATTTATACAAAGTGAACAGTCTACCTTTATATATTATGACAGGAAAGTTTTAAAAGAATTATTTAATTTTAATTATTTTTAATTTTAACTTTTTGTGAAATAAAGTAGGAAATTATATAATAAATGTGAGCATATCGGAAAAACAGCTTTTTTCGCATTTCAGAGAACTCTATGAATGTTGAAGTCTTGAATCAACGACTAATCAACAAAAATAATAATCAATAATTAATGCAATTAAATTATTTTTGGTAAGATTTATTTCATGCTCTCAAAAAGCATATATTTATATTTTTATTAGATCAAGTAATTAGCTCCTGTCATAATAGCATTTCATTAGTCAGCGTCATCAACGACTATACTTAGACATACGACTATACTTAGACATAAACGATATACATACTCTTTACTACATAAATAAAATTGATACAAAATAAATTGAACCATTAAAATGATGCTTCATCAACAAAACTTTATGCTTTTGTTAAAGTCTGGTTTCGAAGATCTATAAATTAATTGCATCAGTTGTTAAATTAATAATTAAAAAATAGGCTAATCGCTACCTATTGTAGATAGCTATGTTTGGGAATTCGAAGACAAGGATCATCAATTGTTTAAGTATACTTAAATAATTTACACTCAATGGATTACGTTACGTTACCTTGCGAAGCTTCACTTCAACTCTGAACATTTTCAAAGTAAAGCGCAGGCTGTCGAAGGGAATAATCCCTCAAGTGACTGTGGGATAATCGAAGAAACTTGCAGTGCATGGGTATTCGTACACTGCTATACATAGCCAAAAGTTATCAGTATGGGTCCAAAGTATATTGTTATCATCAAAACCACTCCAGTACTGGGTCACGTCTGATAAGGTCTACAGGTGATTTCCTATTTATCGCGCTTAACTTGAGAAATCCCGTTCCGTAAAACAAAAATCGTAGACCTATAGAGAACATGGCAGGAACAGTCGCAGTTGGAAATAATGCAGACGATAGTATTCGCATATTGGTGGCCACGGACAACCACTTGGGCTACGCGGAGAAGGATGCAGTGCGAGGCGAAGACAGTTTTACGACTTTTGAGGAAATATTAGAGCTGGCAGTGTCAGAGAATGTGGATATGATATTGCTTGGCGGGGACCTATTTCATGATTCAGTGCCTAGCCAAAATGCGCTGTACAAGTGAGTAGATCACTGACAATAAATCTTCAAATTGAAAATAAACCTGAATTCCTCTGGCAGATGCTTCGAGTTGCTGAGGCGATATACTTTTGGAGATAAATCCGTATCGTTGGAAATATTAAGTGATCAATCGCTTTCTTTTCACAGTGCACTCAATCATTCGGTAAACTACGAAGATCCCTATTTGAAAATTTCCATACCAGTATTTTCTATACACGGCAATCATGACGACCCGAGTGGCTTTGGCCGTTTGAGCTCCTTAGATTTGCTTAGCACAACAGGTCTGATTAACTATTTTGGTCACTGGACAGATCTTTCAAGAGTGGAGATAAACCCCATCTTGATTCGTAAAGGCGAAACCAAGTTGGCACTCTATGGGCTCAGTCACATTCCTGATGCACAGCTAGTGCGTATGCTAGAGAAGTCTGAAATCAACTTTAATAATGATAATCTGTCTGGAGAGGGGTGGTACCAATTGATGGTGGTACATCAGAATCGCGTAGATCGTGGTGGTAGCAAGAAATATCTGCCCGAGGATCGTCTACCCGACTTTGTGAATATGGTTATCTGGGGACACGAGCACGATTGCTACGTTGATTTTAAGCAGAGCGCTTCTGGTCATTTCAAAGTTTACCAGCCGGGGTCATCGGTAGCCACGTCGCTCATAAAGGGGGAGTCGAAAACAAAACACGTCGGTCTGTTGACAATAAACAAACTAAATGAGAGCCTGAAGCCGCTGCCACTACAAACTGTGCGTCCATTCGTATATGAGTCAATCGATCTCGACGATCTCGTCGAGAAATTGCACCTAAATGAAGGCGATGCAGCGGAAAAGGTGTATAACTTTGCCATAAAGCGTGTAGAGGCCTTGATTGAGAGGGCCAAAGGTCTGCTCACGGGTCATCCAAAGCAGCCGACGATTCCTCTGATACGTCTCCGTCTCCGATACACAGATGAGACGCACATGTTCAATACTATTCGTTTCGGTCATCTCTTTGGCGCTCGTGTGGCTAATGTCGCGGATGTTGTGAGGTTTACGAGGCTTACCGAAAATGATACAGCAAATGCTGCTGTGGAGTCTGGCATGGTGAGGACCCATTATTAATCACCTACTATTTTTTCTAACAAAGTAAATATGTATTAGGAGGTGGATGATCTAACGACATTAGAAGATTTACTAGGTCGGTATATCGAGGATATACCGCTCACGCTTTTTCACTCCAAGGTATTGAAGGAAGTTACTTTGCGCATGGTGAAGCATTCGGATGGCCATGAAGCTGGCCAGATTTTCAAGTGAGTTTATTTGTTCGATATAGAAGGAAGAGTCTTTAATGAATACTACAATTGCAGATATTACAGTGATAAAGTAGTAGAGCACCTAATGCAAAAGATGCCTTCCCTTGAGAATATACAAGACGAAATAGAGAATTTTAGACGACGGTACAAGGCTGACGATATTCTTAATGCATTGAATTCCCTTGGCACTAAGACACGAAATAAACGTCCAGCTGTCAACCGCAGCGCTGTTCCGAATGATGCACTGACGACATCTGGTGGCGAACCTTCTAGCAGAGGTGGACTAGCTGCTACTAAGCGATTAAGGATTTTCAATTAAAGATAGCCAATAACACAAAAGTACGTTCCATTTGAGTGTTGCATTCTTATAAACCGTTGTCCCCTTCACAATCGAGTTACAATTACTCTTGGACGCTTGTAATTTATCGAACGCACAAATAATATGAGATTTCTATAACCACTTCAAAAGAATAAGACATTATTATATGAATTCTTGTGAAATTACTAAATAGTTTGAGCTTATATTAAGAGCTTATAGTTGCAACTTGATATTGTCTGATTTTTATAATTACATAATTTATGTATATGTATTTTTTTTCTAGGTCTTGATTAAATTGTAAAAGTATTAGGTAAGAAATTATAGCACATCTTTTGATAGCCACAATAATTGATTTTTAAATATGATTAGTTCACAATAGTGAAAGAATTATAGCCCTGCCGTTAATTCCGAGAGCCGTGCTGCCAGACGTTTCATAAAACCTCGGCGCGAAAAAAATGAACAAGTCGATTGTTAACATTTATGTACAAAATATGGATATTTGCATTGTCAAGCTCATACGATGTTTGTCTAGTAAAAGGTATACTTTAAATTGTTTTACGCAAACATATATAGCTTGATATAAGGTCAATTTTATTCTCTTATTGCTTCGGTAGTTTTGAAAAAACTTTAAGCTGTTTGGCCAGAGGTAAAATACATATATAAATATGAATTGAATGAATGAATAAACCAAGAAAGGTTTCATTTGATCACGATGGGCATACGGGCTTATTAGCTTAAACTTCAAGGATGTCTATATCAATATTTGAATTGATTTGATTGATATTCAAATTGACTATGTATGTATGTATGTGTGTGAAATAAATACTAATTTAATGTTAAGCAGCGTTGCCAGACTTCCCGTGGCGACGCTTATGGCAGCAACGACAGCTGATTGCTGACTTATCGATAAATCGCGTCACGGCCCGCGCTTCAGTTGTGAAATTCCTTTTTGGAAAGTAAATCTGTCATAATAAACTGAATTAAATATGGCAGAGGCGGATGCAGCTGAAAAGGATGTAGATAATATTATCCGTGTATTAGTGGCCACGGACAATCACTTGGGCTACGCTGAGAAGGACGCAGTGCGCGGCGAAGACAGCTTTACAGCATTTGAGGAAATTTTGGAACTGGCAGTGTCCGAGGATGTGGATATGATATTGCTTGGAGGTGACTTATTTCATGACTCAGTGCCAAGCCAGAATGCTATGTACAAGTGAGTCGGGTTGTTATTGCAGAGCTTCCATTTTTGTTTATAAATTGAAATTTCTCTTGCAGATGCATTGAACTGCTGAGGCGTTATACATTTGGAGACAAGCCCGTACCTCTTGAAATACTCAGTGATCAGTCACAATGTTTTTACAATGCTGTCAACCAGTCGGTAAACTACGAGGATCCCAATTTAAATATTTCCATACCAGTATTTTCTATACACGGTAATCATGACGACCCGAGTGGCTTTGGCCGTTTGAGCTCCTTAGATTTGCTTAGCACAACGGGTCTGATTAACTACTTTGGTCGCTGGACTGATCTTACAAAAGTAGAGATAAGCCCCATCTTGATCCGTAAGGGCGAAACCAAGTTGGCACTGTATGGATTAAGCCATATTCACGATGCACGCCTAGTGCGTATCTTTAAGGACTTTAAAGTGACTATTAATTGTCCAAATGAGTCCGAGGAAGATTGGTTCCATTTAATGGTTGTACATCAGAATCGCGCAGATCGCGGTCCGAAGAACTATCTGCCTGAAGAGTTACTGCCAGCTTTTCTGAATTTGGTAATTTGGGGCCATGAGCACGACTGTCGCATTGAGCCGGAAGTAAACGCTTTACGCGATTTCTACGTGTCCCAACCAGGCTCGTCAGTGGCTACTTCGCTGGCCAAAGGTGAATCGCTAAAAAAGCACGTGGGTCTGCTAGAAATTTACAAAACAAAGTTTAATCTCAAGCCTTTGCCGCTGCAAACTGTGCGTCCATTTATCTTTGAGTCAATTGATCTAGAGGACTATGTGGACAAACTGACCCTAAAGCAGGGCGATGCGTCCACAAAGGTGTATAACTTTGCCATAAAGCGTGTAGAGGACATGATTGAGCAGGCCAAAACTCTGCTCACGGGTCATCCAAAGCAGCCGACGATTCCTCTGATACGTCTACGTCTTCGCTATACTGATGAGACGTACATGTTCAATACCATTCGTTTCGGTCAAATTTTTGGCAGTCGTGTGGCCAATGGGGCAGATGTTGTCAAATTTGAAAAGCTAATCAAGAGAACGAAAAGTGATAAGGTTAATATAGATAAAGATGCTATGCAGCGTGTTATGGTAAGGAGCTTCTCTAAATCTAAATCGTCATTTACAAGCTAATAATTTCATTGTGGTTGCAGGAGGTGGAGAACACGGCACGCGTGGAAGAGCTAGTCGATCGGTACTTCGAAGAAGTCAAAGACAAAAATCCGCTCAAGCTTCTACACTCCAAGGCACTGGCGGAGGTTACCTACCGCATGGTCGAGCGCTCCGACAACAATGCCGCGGACCAAATTTTCAAGTTTGTTTTAGCCAACACAAACAAAATACTTGCTATAAATATTCAAATTGCAGATTTTACAATGAAAAGGCTGTTGAGCATTTGATGGACACGTTGCCTGCCATTGAGAATATAAATGATGAAATTGAGAATTTCAGGCAGCGCTACAAAGCTGATGATCTGCTTAAAATGCTGGATGACTTTGGCGTTAAGACAGAAGCTAAGAGCTCACTTGCCAACATTAAGACAAGTAATGAAGCCGATCTGTCTGATGCGCAAGTGACATCCAGTGCCAGAGCTACTGGCCGCGGAGCTGGTCGAGGCGCTGGAACTCGTGGTCGAGGAGGTGCAGCTGCAACTCGGGCTAAAGCTAAGTTAGATGTGTCCGTCAACACTAAAGTAAGCTTAATTTTACAGTTCTACCTATGATTCATGTTATTCATTATTTATTTTCTCGCTCAGAATTCATCAAGTGCTGCTCAAGGGCTTTTGGAAGCCTCTAGTAGGGGACGTAGAGCAAAGGCAACAGTAACCTACGTTGTATCTGATGACTCCGACTAAGATGTATATGATAGTATTTAACATTACAAATAATGCAAATACTTTTCAAAATTGTCTTCAATGGGTTGCACCCGGCTATAATTTCCTAGTTGTGTATTGTCGATCGACTCGTTTTCTGTTAGTATTAATAAGTTTGTATATACAATATTTGTTTCGTTTAACAAGTTTAGTAACTAGAACTAGAAATACACTTTTAATATACTCCAAAAACAGATTGTGCCGATCGATTGTCTCATGGATATAAACTCAATCCATTTACAGCTTTCATTCCGAATAAAGTATTTTATAAAACGGCTTTGTAAAACTTGTT
This sequence comes from Drosophila arizonae, assembly GCF_054131065.1. Lineage (NCBI taxonomy): Eukaryota > Metazoa > Arthropoda > Insecta > Diptera > Drosophilidae > Drosophila > Drosophila arizonae. The sequence goes on along the minus strand of NC_142923.1, from coordinate 28,065,285 downwards.
GTAACACTTAATACTTGTTTATTATGTGCAAACCACTTGAAAGTAACCTATTTTACACTTAAACTAAAGAGCTACAATAAGAGCTAGCGCCCGTCCCTTAACGCACAAAAGGATGTAAGGACTTGACCTCACTGCATTCGGATCGGCTCGATTCTTTGGTAGTCTAGCTGCATCGGCTTTGGAGAATAACGACGTTTAAGCACGCACACACACACACCCACATCCGCACGCACACGCAACTTGAGCAAAGACTTGAGCTCTGTATCTACTTCTGGTGGTACTCGTAGTAGTAGCGATATGGATCCACCGGGGAGCTGCCGCCGGCAGCTGTTACGCCCACGCCAGCATTTGTCTTCGAGACGGGCCTGATGACGTACGTGTTGCGTCTAAAATGGTTGATGGAGATTGATTTGTACTTGATTTGTGACTGGGCATGCGTAGAGGGTCAGAGTTACCTGTTGTGCTCGCCGGCGTGCACCTGGAAGCTGGTCTCCTCGCTGTGATCGTGCGAGAAGAGCTTCTTGAGCGCTATGATGCCCGCAATGGTCAGGGCGACCTTGCTAATCACAAGCGCCTTGCCGGCAATAGCGGCAAGCGCCTTCAGGCCGAGCGGGCCGGCAATGCCCATCGCCGTTAGCAGGGCAGCAATCACATACTTGATGTGTCCGCCGTCTTTGTGCTTCTTCTTCTTATGCTCATGCTCGCGACCGACGCCCACGTCCAAGTCCAGGTCCATGTCTACTTTGAGCGCATGGGTGCGCATTAGTTTGTCAGCCTTGGAGAGCAGAGCGCGATCGATGGGCGCTAGGTTGCCGAACTGCCTGGCATCTGTCAGCGACCCGATGATGCTCTCAGTGTCGCTGTGGTTCTGTTTCTCGAGCACGAGACCGTCCACGATTTTAATGGAGTCCTGGTCCAGGGCGCGCGTCAAGGCGTGCAGCGCCTTCTGCTTGAGGCAGCCAACGAAGTCGTTCTTGCCCTGGCAATCGTCGTAAACACGCCGGGCCAATGTCAGCTCCGGTCCCAATCCCCAATCGCTGCTGCCAGCTGGAGCTGCAGCTGCAGGGGCAGCTTGTGCACTCTCAACGATGCTGTGCCGGCGTCGTCTCTGCATTTGAGTTGTGGCGGCCTCCACACCCGCTCCAATGCTGGCGGCACACGCCAGGAGCAGCAGCCACTCGAGACGCGTCATTGTTCTGCTTGCTGATATATCGTATGAATATTCCGACTTGAGTCCACTTCCACTTGCTACCAACCGCCAACGATCTTCGAATGATACTCCAGCGAAAACGCTGTCGACTCGTTGCTTTTATAAATTGCGATCCATGGCCAAGGCTGTTCACTCAGTTGGAAAGACGAGGCGAGATCTGGCTGCCACTGGTGTTGGCCAATTAAAATTGGCCATATTTTTGCTTTTTGTTTACTCTTCTTCAAAATTTGCCTTTCTTTGATCGGTATAATCGGCATTTGGCGTTATGGGGCTGACATGTATTCGTTACTTGCTCACCCATGGATGGGATGGATGCTCTTGCTCATTCATGCTCAGATCGCATTCGTGCTGCTGCACTGACTCAGCTGGCCAAATGCATTGCCTTCTGCTGTTGCTTTTATTGAACAGATCTTTCTTCGCCTCGCCGGATATCTGGTAATACGTATGCATATATTGCTAAGGGCGTTTGGTACAAGTCTCAAGTGTAAGGTTGCAGGGCTCCAGCTAAAACCAAAAACAAAAGTTAATCATCATCAAGAAAAATATAAAATCAAATGAAATGGCTAATTGTGAGAAGCAAGTAAGAGTGATCTTGTTTAGAGTGCCTCACTAGCAAATACCCTGTGGCCGTGATGAACATTATAATTATTCCAACTTACATCTATAGAGAGTACACAACAGAGTTAAGCTTCTGCTTGACTACATAATATCCTAGTCATACTGCTAAGTGGTTTTTATATGGTTATATATCTGAATACATATTTGAAAGTAATATATAGGATATAAGTACATTCATATAAATATGTTTGCAATTAGATTTTTTCGATTTTATTTATTTATCCACATTGAATTAAAGGTATATTTTATCTGAATTAACAATTTTCTTAAAATTGTGTCTTTGAAATGTACTGCAATAACAAAGTTTTATGAAAATGGGAAAAAATTACAAAATTACAAATCACTCAGCTGGTTTGTTTTTATTTGATACATTTAATGTGATTCTTTAAAGTGAGTGAGTAAAATAAACTTTTGGAATATCACTATATATTATGTGTATATATGAGCCAAATTACAGCAATATATACTTTACAATGACCAATAGTTTAATCCGGGATGTGTAAAGGAATTAACACTTAAGATCTTAAGTTATATGAAAATGGACACAGTTATCTAGGGTATAACAGGGTATAACAAACTGACTTGTGAAATGCATAGCTTGTTAAAGAATTATTCAAGTTAAATTACTACCAATCTGAAATTAGTTTAGTAGAACAGACTTCAAGCAAAACAAATAGCCAGAGCCTAGTTGGAGAGCTGCAATTCAAAACGGTTAGCAGTTTTAGCAGCAGCAATGAGCCGCCAGTTTTTGGAAAATCTAATGCATTTTTATGATGCGTGCCATAATGCAATTAAGCAGCCAAAGAGCTGGCCACGGCTGGTCCCTCGCAGCGCAGCCAGCTGCACATGTGAGAAGATGGATCGCTTGGGTTGCTGGCCTCGGCAAGCCGCCGATGCTCTGAGCTAGGCTGCACATTTGGTGCAGTGGGCCCCGGTGGGTGAAATTGAGTTGAGTACAGTTAAGAAATTTTCTTTTCTTCGCCGCCAACTTGCGCAGCGACTGTAAAAAGCTTGCACGAAATGTGTCTTAGGAGCGCCGGCCTGCTGCAATCTGACAATGAAAGCGGCCCCCAGGGGGAAGACCCTAGTTTATTTGTTAACTAGGGACAGTTTTAAATACACGTTCGCAAAGTGTACGAGAGTATATTGGGCTCGAGAAACTAGTCTGGCAATTAGAAAGTCTGTCCAACAGTCTATTAATGTAATCTGGAGAAACATTTAATTTGGAATTTATAAAAGGGCAAACATTTTATTTTTTATTTAACGTAATAAAGTAATGAAGTAGTGAAGAAATGGTTAATGAAATGCCTTCAGTATTTTAATTTCGATTGGCGTTATGATTAAATTATCTATCCAAATTCATATTAAAATCAATCAAAATTATGATACGGAAGCAGAAGGAAATAGAACTTGATGCTAAAAATTATTTATATTATTATTTTTTATAATAAATTGGAACTAGATATTAAAAATTTGAGTAGATAAAATAAAAAAATTTTCAATTCTTTCTCTACTTTTATATAATTTAAGCTATTTTATCTATGTCTGAGAGTTAAAATACAATAATTTCACAAATGATTCGTAATTGATCTGCTGTACATTTCTGTTAAAAATTATAAGTGAACAGATGATTTTAGAGGTAAAATGAAACATTGTGCTCACTCAGTAAAAGAGGTATTACAAGAAATCTATTCGACGGAAAGAGAAATCATTTTAATGCCCGAAAACAATGATGCTCAAAGAAATTAAATTAAATTAATCTGGCCTAGTAGCGTGAACGTGTATCATGCAGTCAGTTGCACCCGATTACAACGTTCTTACTCGTTACAATTAACGTGATGAAAAATGTTGGAGACACTTTTCAACACTTTCTACTTGGTTAATAGCGTCTTGCCTATTAATTATATCTAATCGTGTGAAAGTGTGTTCGAATTTTATTTCTTTTATTTGCATCTGATGTACCATTATATCTTGATTTCTTTAGTTTTATTTAGGGTGTAAATATCGTAAAATAAAAGCATTCCTCATACTTTTGCTACGAATACTCAAATACTGTCAGAAAACTCTCAAAATATATGGTGAAACAACATCAAAACCAGATGAATACACATGCTTTTATGTAGTCTTTATACATATGTATATAGTATGCCATATATGTACTCATATATCGTTGTGTATGTACATATCTCATCATAGTCGGTATGGCTGGCCACGCACACGAAAAATCCTGTGCTCAAGAGGGCGTAAATAATTTAATACATCAAGAAAATTGGAAATGAAAGTTTCTTTGTTTTGGCTTGGCCGCAGATTACTTTTAGTTTCAATGCTCGTAGATAGTCTGGCATTGAGCGGGGGAGTGGAGGAGGTCAGAGACGGGGAGAACCAACAACGAAACAATTGTGCGATTTATTTGCACATTTTACGAGTGGATTGGAGCTCCTTACGAGCTCTTATCGTCAATAATCATCATATGCTCAAATTTTTGGTCGCTTAATTGGAAAATTGTTGTGTTTCTGTGGCTGCGACGAGTGAGCATTACGGCTGAGCGATTGTTCGATTGGATGATTGGTTGAGCTTCTGAGTGCGTTTGATTGATGAGTGCGCTGGCCGAGAGCCAAAGACTGACTAAACGAACATCAATTGTGTGGCCTGTTGTGATAATATTTGCTATGCCGCAATTTCATTGGCATGTCGAAACGAGTTCTCCATCTGATATAGGAGTGCTTCAGTGTGGTAGTGCGGCAGTGTGTGCCCCCTCGGGGTTAGCGCACTATGCGATTGCGCACGAGCAGCCTTTGGGGTGGAATATCATTTTCATATTTCATCATATTTCATAACAATAGCAGGAGCAGAAACAGGAGCTGGAGCAGGGGCAGTAGCAGTGGCAGGAGTTGGCCACAACAGCGTGTGGGCGTCAACCAATGCTGGCGGAGTTCTAAAATGGCGACCCAGCTCAAGTCCTTGAGGGGAGTCCTTGGTGGAGGTCCTTTGAAGTTTACTTTGGTTGCCTTCAGTTGCAGCGCACTTTGTGAAAAATGAAAATGGTTTGTCAAAAGAAGTGGAAAACCACAAAGAAAATCTCAGCAGCAGCAGCAGCAGCAGCTATACAGACATGCTGGAAGAGATAGATGTAGCCAGATACATATATATACATACATATATTATATATATATCTGAAAATCATCATCATCAAGTCTTTCGCCTGCCCGTATCTCGTACCTGCTCCGTGTTTGCACCTTTTTGCGTCCCTTCCTCCTTCCCGCTTAGACAAAGACACACGGGCCACGTTGAATGCCGCAGACGACTTTGTTCTATCCTCTTTAGCTCAGCTGAGCTTTGGCTCAGTTAGCTGCGGTTCGCTCGCAGTTTTCCCCCTATTTTCCCGCTGCCCATTTTCCAATTTCAACAACTACTACAACTGCAAAGTTTTGCACATTTTAAATTTTTAGTTGGCTAGTCTCCATTTATTTTTCTTTTTCATTTTCTTTTCCTTGCGCTTGAGGGTTCTCATGTTTTCTAAATACTCGCCATACTCGATATATGTATGGGTGTATTGGTTTTGTGCAATGGCAACGCGACGTGGATGGAGAATAGGTAACTCTTAGCAGCATATAATTATAATATTAATAATAATATGTGAAAGTTATAAAAATAATATATTCACGCTTCTTGGGCCGGTAGGTAAAATACATAGAAGCACTATATTGTTCCGGTCTTTAGAGTTATTTTCACCATAATTTGCAGTATAACTGTTGTCCTCTTTACATAATACAAAATCTATGAATTTCGTGTATGCTCTATACCCTTAAAAATCAATAGAGTATATTCGCTTTCATAAAAATTCCATTTTCAAAAAGTTAACGAGTATTGTACAGCCAATTATGCCCGACTGAAATGCTTCTATTCGTTTTTATTTCTGATACTCGACTATTCTCTGCTGTCTGCTAAGGCGATGTTGAGTTTGCCAATTTCCTATACTAAACAGAACTACAATATATGCCCTGCTCATCCTAACAATACATTGGCCGACATTAATCAAATATACTTTAGATGCGAGGTATGAGTAAAGATTTAATTTGTTTTTAAATAATTGAATTGCCTGTTCCGAATTTCTGTCTTGCTTGAGTTATTGACGGTGCTTGCTCTGGCTACTACCTCTCAGGTCAGAGCCACTTCAAAGATGGCCGTAAATATTTATAGAGTTTTCTTTTTATTTCTCAACGAGAACTCCTCAAATATGGGCTCCTATTTGTGGCCCTCTGCACTTGCAATTGCTGCGAGGCTTTGTGTGTGGTTAGCTCGAGGCTTTGCCTCTACTTGGCCAGGAATTTGCATTTGAGCAGGCGACAGGTGGCAGCAGATGCTAACTGGGTTGCTTCCATTCAGCTGAGCCATAAGTGAAATGCTGCCATAAGCCATCAGGGCAATAGGAGCTGGTTGCCCCATTGGGAGTCCGAGGATGGGGTCCTCCTTCTGTGGAGCTTCGCCTGTGGGCGTTAACGCAGTCAAAATAAATTGTTGCGAATACAAACAGAAATATAATTTTTGTTTGGCTCTCATGCAGACGCACACATATTTATGGCATGCCAGCACGTACGCGATATATATTGCAATACAATCGAATGGTGCGAGGGGGGCAAAGACAGGAGGAGGGGGAGGGAGGGAAGTACGGCACGGTTTTATTTATTTGCTAAACTTCGTTTATATCGCAAAAGGAAACACAACCGAGAACGTCGCCATGTTGAATGTGCGATGGGTCCTTGGTTTTCGGCTTTGGGTTCACTTGGGGGATGGTTTTCAGCGCCATAAAACCGTAGCAGAGACCCAGGCACCCAGCAATCCACCCATCCAGCCATCCAGTCATCCAGTCAAGTTGCGGGGCTTCGTGTACTTTGTGTTTGTTATGCTTGTCAAGCAGTTTACGCATGCGGCGAGCCGGGAGTGGGTGTGGGTCGGGTGCGGGTGCGGGTGTCTGTGTGGGGCTGGGCTGCGATGGATGGATGGGCGTTCAGGTCTGGGTTGTCTAACGATATTTCGATTTTGATATCTTTGGGTGTTATCGTTAAATGTTTGCTCGTCGAGGGTGATGGGCGATGGGCGATGGGCGATGGGAGACGAGGGCACGTTGTGGCACGTTGATTATGGTTGCATTTTTGGTATTTACTTTTCATTTTATTTTTTTCTTTTTTTTGTTGGTTGTTGTTGTTATATGTATATATCAGCATGGCCATAAAAGCAGCGCCAACAGGCGGCACAAGTTGCTGTCTACATATACATACATACATATATTTGGTAGACGCTATTCGTTATTCGATATTTTAACACTTTTTATATTTTGAGCCCAATTGAAAGTTGGTAAATGGGGTATATTGATGTTGTGGGAACGCAATGAGACCGGAACCATTGCAATGGGTAACCGCTGGAAATACAGAAAGAGCGTTAGTACCGTTCTCAAGTTGAATTCACTATGAAATACTATTTTTTATATTTTAGTAAAATCACTTAGCCTCATATGGAACAAATTATAAAGGTGAAGAAAATATAATATTTAAGATCTAGGTAATTACAAAATGTATGCTATAGTAGAGTATACTCAATACCAACTAATCATTTCGCTGTCCATATCATATTAATATCGATATTAAAAACAACAAAAATATAATAAATTTTTCTTGCAAAAAAGATATAAATATTTAGTATGATTGTTTAATATATTAGTTTAGTTTCATATATAGATTGATTATGCAAATTTACGATTTTGTATATATAACATACACTCAAAAATTTAAAAAGTAGAGCAGTGGAAGTATCTGTATTTATATAATGTAATAGGGATCGTACATCTACAACCCAAGTTATCATGTGTGTGTGTGATCTCTATATAAGAACAGGAAATACCGGAGTGTAAGGAACATCTCGATGTGAGTGAGTGTTTAATCATGAATGCAGATTAGATCCCTCAATCTAGGTAGGAAGTAGCAGCTCTGCTGTAGGGTCGAGGGTATCTTATGGTCGAGCAGTCCCCACTGCAGTACTCTTGTTCAATTTCGTGTGCGCATCAGGTTGAGTGTGCGCTGCATAATCGCAGCAGCTCGAATCATGTGTGACTTTTAAATTGGCACTCAAATGTGTCAAGAGCATTATATTCCACGAAACTAAAACTGAAATATGCATGTACATCGTACGTGTGTGTATGTGTGTATGCGTTTATCCTTTTTCGTTTTGACAAGGGTTCCGGCTGCCCGTCAACTGTCATAATTATAGCTGGAGCAGAACCCTCCGCCAGGGCCGATGCCTCGCCTCATAATTGGCCCAAAAAGTATGAACAACTGCGCCTGCGGCTGCTCAAGTCTAGACTAAAAAGTCAAAAGCCGAATTCGGGATTTGACAGTTGGCACTTGATTGGCACAATGTGGCTTAAATTGAAGACTATTCTGCAATTAGTGACGGGAAGGAAGCTCACAATTTGTGTCTCAAAATACGACAACAGGCCGGCAACAGATTCAATGAAAGCTAGCTGTGCAGTAAATTTAACTAAATGTATCTGACTTACTTATGAACTTAAAGCATGTTTTGTAAAGCATGTTTAAGTCATCTTTATTGCCATTGGAATATCGTTTATCAAAAGATAATACTGGAAAGAGGTATTAGATATTGCGATTCGATGAAAGGGAGATTTTCTGTGAATTTAGATCAATGCATCTAACGGTATAACTTCTCCCTTACACTTACCTCTCTTGTAATAAATGTTATTTTTACAATTCTAAATTATCTTTATTGCCATTGGAATATCCGAAAACGAAGTATTATTATTATTATTTTCAGTAAGTTCTAGAAAATATATGTGAGGAAAATACTATAAGACCTCCGATCTTAAAACCTTTCATTTGGACTTCTTAACTCATCTCATCGTTGTATCGTATATTAAAAGATATAGATTTTCATTAAATTCAGATTAATACATCTGATACTAAAATTACTCCCTTACCACTCTTGTGAAAAATTTTTCTATTATTAAATTTTCAAGCCGTTTTTGATGTCATTGGAATATCAGAAAACGAGGTATTAAATATTGCGATTCATTGAAACAATTATTTTCAGTAAATTTTGGACAATGTATCTGAGGGAAATACTATAAAACTTCCGAATCCTTCTTAAATCCTCTCATTTGAAAAGATACTTCAAGAGGTATGTTAGTGTAGAGAAAATGTATAGTATATCCTGCCAGATTAGCCTTTCCTGATATCATATTCGAGTACACTAAGATTAAACCTCTAGAATAGCTCAAATTCGTTATCCAGTTAGCTCCGTAATTAGTTATTACATCAATTATAATGCTGCACAGGAGACGGCGAGCTGCCAAAACAAATCGTTATGGATCGATAAAAGCTCAATTAGCGTAACTGCTTGCATGTGCCAGGACAGTCCTGGCACGAATGCCGCGATCAAGGTCTATGCCCAGTTAAAACGAAACTGAGGCAACAAACTAAAAGAAGAAGCTGGATAAAGCCACGCGATAAACAGGCCAAGCGGCAGCTGAGCTCGGCGAGGCGACTCTGTTGGTTGTGTGATTTATATGGCTTTTAGGATATTTTATTAAAATGCATATTCGTTGCTCCGATGTCATTTTGTGGCCGTCGGCGAATGTTTATGATTTTCATAAACGTTGCGGCCATTGGCTGCATTTGCATTGCGCGGCGTCCTCCTCTTCTCCCTTCTTTTCTGCTGCTGGTGCTGCTGGTTCTGCTGCTGCAGCTACCACATCGTGACGACGCTGGACGCTGTTCCTTGCTGTTCTTGTAGCGCGCCAGTGTTGTACGTCATAAATTGTCACCGCGTGGCGAGTGTGGCAGACGCGACTCCAACTCCAACTCCAGCTCCAGCTTCAGCACCATTTCCAATTCGAACTGCAACTGGGGCTGGCTACCAAGACGGGCTGCGACCGTGTCAGGTGAAGATATTGTATCTGATCGTTGCGCCTGCTGCGGGTCATAAACAAGCGATGCGTGGATGTGGGGCGCGATCCTGGGCGACTTCTTTTCCATTTTTATTTTTATTTTTATTTTCGTTTGTGTTTGTGTTTGTTTTGCTTCTTTTTGGCGAGTTTAATTAAAGCAGTTTGCTTGTCTTTAGTTTTGTATCTCCCAAGCATGCAACCAGCAAAGTAACCCAAAGAGGCAGAAGACCACGAAGAAGCTGAAGCAGAGGCAACAACGGAGCGGAGCGGAGCTTTTTACGGGGAGGGCTTAGTGTGGGATTCGTTTATCGGTTTATTTAAATTTCTTTTGGGGTTTGTATTTATGCCCATAATCAGCACATGGAATCCCGTTAAATCGCCTCATAAGGCAGTTCGCCATTTTGCCTGCTTATCGGCAGCTGCTGCCCCGCCCACAAAAGCAGCGCTGAGTTTTATTGTGGCGTACAGAAATTGGATTTGTATCAAAGATATGTATATACATGCATATATATATGTACACAATCACACACACACACACACATTTACATACATATACATATAGCTTGTGTACATGTATTTCAGTTTATGGCAACTCATATCTGAAAGATATAAAAGCTTAAGCAACAACAACAACAACAACAATGACTAGCTGCCGCCATTTTGTGTATACATGCGTGTATGTGTGTGTGCGTGTGTGTGTGTGTATATAAGCGAATGAGGACGACAACGAAGAAAAATGATAATAAAATAACGCAAATATGGCAGAAGGAAATGCTCGTTATGCGAGGATTTTCTTTTTATTTTATGTATTCGCCACATAAGCAGCTTAAGTGGCAACACACAGACACTCACACGTACACACACTTACATAGATATGTAAGCCAATCTATATAGGGCGAAAGAGAGATGGCTATACCCATACATACATACATGTAGATATATGCATAAGAACGAAAGGATCATGCATAATGCTGACTACAAGGCATGCCGTTTTACTGTTCTGTTGCCTCATGTGCCATAATTTGCAGAAAAGTGCCAGCAGAGTCAACACACACACACACACGCACACACACATACGAGACTCGGCTCCCCACTACTATTTGAGCCAAGAGCCAAGCGGCACAACAAGGATACAATTTTTTGCCTTTCAACCTTGGATTTCGTTTCAGCATTTCGAAATGGGAATGAAGATTGGAATGGGCCATGGAAATGGGCATGGCTATGGATCTGGAGCTGGGGGCATATGGGGAAAATGGGTGCATGCCATAAAAACAATAGCGCACATAAATTCTGCACAAATATATACGTATATATGTATTTATATATATGTAAATGGATGGGTGTATGTGTGTGTATATATAAAGTATGCAAAAACAGCATAAAACGAACAAAGAACCTGCAAATGGCATGGGGAAGGGGCATGTGGGAGGAATGTGTGAGAGTGTGTGTGTGTGTGAGTGTGGGGCTATGGCAACGAATGTTGCACACAAAAATGAGCTGGGAAACTCGCTGCCACACACACACACACACACACATGCTTACCAAAAATTGTTACGAATAATCGTAAAACATGAAGAAGAGTCTGAAAAGTCGTAACCATTTCGTTTTTTTTTTTTTTTTTGTGAATTTTTGTTATTTTTTGCACGCAGTGATTTCGTAGGAATTTTAACGAGGCACAACAAGGCAGCGGATATACATATATATACATATATGTACATATATATACACTCACATATCACTCTACATGCAGAAATACAGAATGCATATATATATAGGTAAACTAAAGAATAATTATATATGTATGTGCATATACATATTTATATAATTCAGACAATTGTTAGTCGTGTTACGGCAGTGAAAATTTTTAGTTACACTTTTATTTAGTTACACTTTTATTGCATACGCAAATTAAATGAAATTTAAATTATCGAAAATTATCGATAATTATCGATTCACGTACTACAAAAATTAAAATATTTTGAGCAATTTATTTAATTATATCTCGTACATTATACGAGCTAAACACTCTGAAGTTTGCATTTATGTATATTTTATATAATTTAAGCTTTTATGGTATTTTGGATAACAAGCAATAATATTAAAAATCTTCAGGTGCTGACTCGGGGTTGAGAATATCGCCCAAATAGAGCTTTCTTACTTGATACCACTATTGATAGTTTTATAATGTCTTATGTGTGGCGGTGCGTTAATAATGCTTTCAATTACAATTGTGCGCCGCGTTAAAAGCATCTGATATCATTTCGGGTATCAATCTTCGGCACTTGGCGAGAACAGAGTGCGGAACAAATGCGAATGCCAAAGGGCCTTTCACGCTCGCCTGGCGAGGTCACAGATGTTTATATTTGTGCCATCAGCGCTACCAATAATTGGACATTGGTTCAAGTGGGCAGGTTCTGTGACCCGACGAGCGACCCTTCATGCAATGTTATGGATAAGGAGTCTGGAGTCCGCAAATAATTGTGATTTTCCATGTTTTCCGTTTGATTTTCCATTTCCACTTCCATTTCCATTTCGACTTGACGCGTTGCGTGAAAAAATTATTGAAATGAAAACAGCTAAGGGATGGGGCGGGGGACGGAAGTCGCTAACACCCCCTGGTAGTGCATGAATTTGTCGTTTCAGGCAAAAAGAAAAAAAAAAAAAGAAACAAAATAGGAAGAAGAATTTATGCTTTTTAGTTTATTGCCTGACCATCAGGCTGGCATTGGAGGAGGGAGGGTCTGTGCTGCACAGTTTTATGAGTCGAGCTGGGGAATTCATGCGCCTCATGTGCCGGCGCTTCTTGGTCAAGTCGACGTGTAATTGGGAATTTATTAGTCGCTAGAGACTCATTTACATTCTTCTTTCTGAATTAAGTAAGGTGGTGCAGGCTAGGCCTACTACTGCCTAGGCCCAGCATGAGCTCTACTAACTTCTGCACGGCCCTGAAATATTTTGATTGCTGGCGAGCAAACACAGAACACAGAAGTAATAATTACCACTTGTTTAATTTATTACTACACACTTTTGATTTGTTGATTTGTGCGAGCGTACGAGGCAGTCGAACAGCTGAGTGCGAGTATGTTATAAATGGACTGCATTATATTTTGGATAGATGCTTTGAGCAGCTCTCCGGTTTCCTGATAACTTTGAAGGTTTAGTTGGGGATATTGTAATTATACAATATATTGCGTGCATTTATTTAGTATCTTTCATTTACCTTGCGAGTGTTGGATCTATTCATAATTAGATTGCCATTAAGAGTTGTTTCAATGCCCAGATTCCCCCATGATTTTGTGCTGTTTGCATTATCATAGGAAATCGCAAATATAATATCAAAATTCAAAGACGATTTTTTGAGTAGTTGGCTAGGTATACAGATAAAGTCAAGGAAGTATATATAAAGTATATCTTTATGCAAGCTAAAAAGGCCATCATTCCTGTTGGTTCCTTGATTAGCGTAATCTTATTATATAAACAGGATTTTTGTTGTCAGCTAGAATGGAAATAGAAAGTCAACAACGTCTCCAATTTCCGGCAATTATTTTGACTGTCGGTCGATTTAATTTATTCGTTGCTCAAAATTAAAATCCAGCAAAACATTGAAATCCCCTTGTCCAAAACACAAAAAAAAAAACTCCGACATAGGCGCCCCCAAGAAGAGCTCCCCCGTCATCCCGCCCCTCCTCCTGCCCTACTCCTGCCCGCTGTGCTTTGTTAGCGTGATTTTTCATTCCAAGCGCAATTGGTTTTCAATTCATGGCCATGTAATCCCCAGCTCCGTGGGATATTTCAGGGATTTATGTTGTTTTTGTCCCTGTTTTTTCTTATTCCTAGCGCTAGGCAAGTCGTGGGCGGCCCGAGAATTGGCCAGGGGCGGGGGACTGTCTGTATGTCCTCTGCATATTATTAGCGAGCACCGCGTGACTTCGAGTTGAACTTTTTAATCAAATGCACATAATTGCCAAAATAAATCAATCAATTTAGCTCGGATGGCCCCAAAAAATTAGAAGTGACAGTCGACGCCCCCATGAAACTCGGCTTATAGCACCCCCACATAAATTACAAAAAGATCTTCAGCAATTTTCCGTTTAATAATCACAATAAGAGCGCAAACGGATTTGGCCACTCTTAAAGTTTTGGTTTACGTGTCATTTGCAGGACTTTCCTGGGGTTAGGGCGCGATTGCTGACTTCGGTTAATACGTAGTCTTAATTTAACATAAATATTCGTGTATCAAGTGTTAGCGATCTCTAACACTCTCCGCGCACGTGCACCGTGCCTCTTTCGCCCTGGTAATCCGTAGGATCTAATCTCGCAGACACGTTCCGCCTGCTGAAAACTGACTTTGCGACCATTATGAAAATGACAAATGGGTCGCAACTGTCTCTCCCTCACCCTTTCCGACTCCCTCTCCCTCTCCCTTTCTGTTGCTCATTGCTCCACCCCGAACACAAATCGTCGTGGCATCGTTTCTGGTTTCCGCTGCAATTTCAGTGAAGGCTTACAACACTGCCTACAATCTGTGCGCACGCCGGGGATTATATCGGAAAGGATTAAGTGTGAGACTAGCACGTGAACGCTTCAACTTGAACAGACTACTGTATTTTTTATTTTCTTTTAAAAGAGCGTGCCCAGGCTTTTCCTCTGACTCACGATCTTATCACTGAATAATATTTAGAATTTGGAAATTGTGTCATTTATTAATTCGTAGATTAAGTAAATAGATGTGGGAAAGGGCATATTGATATTGAGTAGTCTGATTCTAGCTGCTCGATCATCTATATGTATCAGCTCGTAGATATTTGCATTTAATGTGATATAGTCACCTTTAACATTATCTGATATATTTTCTATCTTTCAAACTTGGTAAATGATAGAAAGAAATGGGATATCGCTCATATCTGATTCCTATAGATAGTCTTGCAATAAACAGTCAAAAATATCGAGGTGTGTTACTACTTCTTCTTCAAGATGATGTATTTCTGATACGAGAGTGATATATTAATGTCACTTGTGTCTTTTTAAAATTGTATAAATATATTTTTTAAAACAATAATATTTGTTAGTGAGAAATGGTGAATTCAAAATATTATTTCAGAACTTTGTTCACACTTTTTTAATATTTTTTTTTTTCAAAATATTCTTCAGTTTGTGTTCATCATATATAATGTATAACTCTAATAATAAATAATTATTCAAATGGATAGTCGTACTTTTAAAACCTATTTAATACAAACAAACAATAAAGTATTTCCTTTTAATGTAAGACGTATAGACATATTTATGTCTCCGTAAATATGAAATAGTATATTGTAATATATCAACATTATAATATATTGTTCCCTTTGGTAGTACCACGAACGAGTATTATGAAGTAAGCCCCGTCAGTGTGAGACTCTGCCTGCCGTCACTCTAAATGGGTTTCCTATTCGACGTTCGCTTATCAGAGTTAATAATTTAAGTTGGGCTTCACGCTGGGCTGCAGCCGTTCGTCAATCTGCTGACAAATTTGTGTTTAAATTTTAAACCATAATTTGCCGACACGGAAAAGGCTGACGGAACTTTTATTAGCCGCAGGGGGAGGTCTGGGCGAAGGGCGCAGGCTCGCTAAAAAGGGGTGACTGCGTGCGTTTCGGGAGTCGTCCTGTGGGGGTTGTGGCAGTCCGCAATTGAATTAAAAGTAAGAAAAAACTGCAAAGTACATTTTTCAAAACGAAAAGTGAAACGGAAATGAAAACAAACAATGAAGCGAAGGAAAACAAAGTAACCTGAGAAGACGCAACGAAGTTCAAACGAAAAATGGTTGCCAATGATGATGATGGTGATAATGATGCTGATGATGATGATTCGGCTGAGGGTAGTGTGAAAATGAAATGAGTATAAACAAATAGAAGCGCACAGTCACAGCTCAATTTAGAGCCAAGTCAAATGGCCATGCAGGGTGTCTCAAAAACCCATTTCCGAGGGCTGCCAGCTTATAGAGCTCGCTCTTTTTTTAAGCACTGAAATAAACAAAGGAAAAAAATTGAATATTTGTGAAAGGCAGATTGAAGACGGCAGCATATTGTTGCAGTCAGTAGATGCCACTCCCACTGCCTCTGCCTCTGCCATGGCCGTGGAATCAGTGCAAGTGCTGCATGACATTAACTGGCCGAGAGAGACGCGCGTGACAGTTCGCATTGTCGAGGATCTGCTTCCGCCCATTAGCAGTGGCTCGCCCCCTTTCACTTTTCACTTTGGCACTTTTTTTCGGACAGCAGCTTGTCTTCTGTCTGCTTTTCATTTGATTTCACTTGTTCATATGCTGTTTAACATGCTCGTTTTAATGAAGTGCCTGGCCCAGACCACAGATGTCCCGACTGAACGGCCTCGCTGCACTCTGCCCACTGCCCTCTGTCAGGCAGGAAGAGCTCGTTAAGACGCGCAATTATCTACCAATTGTAGAGTCAGCATGGCTCCAATTTCCGCTTCCTTTTTTGCGCGTGTATATTCAGGCATAAATCACGCCGCTTAATAACTAATAAACGCCATCGAGCGTAGCCTTCGCTCAGCCCAGCTCTGCAGCTGTCATAGAGAATCGCGGCGGGCACTCGAGCTGCCTCTGCGTCTGTGACAAATAAAAAGCACCCTAGAGGAATCCATCAGTTTTGTGATTTGCCTGCATTAAGTCGTCATTTTTCGCCGCCTGCCCTCTCGGAAGAGATGGACGCCTCTGGGGAATAAGAGCTCAGTTTAAGTTGTCCTCCTCAGTTGGGGTCAGCTTCAATTTGAAGGCAGTGCTTAAAGTTTGTGGAGGCATCTGTGCTTGGGAGATGCCTCCACGTGACTCAGACGTTCTCTTGCCTTGGTTAATATTTGATAGACCTAGAAGTATGCAGTAGAATATAGAATAGAGTTTGTGAGCTACAAAAGTTAATATCATTTTAATAATTTAAAATTGATATATTATATATTATAATTAAACAAGTTTTCTGCTGCCAACCCAATCGATAACCCCCGAGCTCTATATGGTGTATATATATTATCAATTCATATGTATGCTTAGCATCTTAAGCGCATCAGCTGCCACGCCCAGGGGGCATAATTGAAAGTCGATTCTTTGTTTCGCACTTTTATTTTTGGACTTCGCCAGACTCAAATGGCAACGGCGGAGTGAGGAGAGCAGAGCTGAGCAGAGCAAACCGGAGCGGAGCGGAGCATGATAACAAATACATTAATTTGCCTGCAGGTGTGCGCCAGTCTAATGGGTGTCATGATTGAGGCAGGAGCTCTTTCCGCCCTTCGGCAGCGCTCGTCAAGCGTCAAAATCCTTCAACTTTTCGCAGCATTTGCGTACACAATGAGCACAGGGCGGCGGTGCAGGGCTGGAGTGGGCGTGGCAGCGTGAAGAGCACTTCGCCAACAACGAAAACAAAAATGACAAAAGTATTTGAATTGACAAGTGCCATCAAAATAGAAGCGGAATTAAATTTATCATGCGAAGTGGTTGAGCGCTTCAGAGCCAGCCCAAGGAGGGTTGGTTTATTTTATTTTATTTTTTTTTATGTATTCCTAACCAGCAGACACCAGAGACAGTCGAGCTCAATGTCATCGATCAATCCGAGCGTAAGCTCAAACTTTCTCAACTTTGAATATTGAATAATGTTCTCTCATTTATTCAAGCCTTGAGACTTTTGGTGGATCATATGATGAGTTAAATGAGTGACAGAGAGAGAGAGAGAGAGAGAGAGAGAGAGAGTCCTGACAACGAGAATATGAGCATCTGGCACTTGAAGTCTGGTGAGCACGTGAAGCATTTCCAAGGCGATTTTCATTTTAATTTGTATTTAATTTCATAATTAGAGCTGAGCCGTGGCACGCTTTACGCCTCAGATTACGCACGGAGAATGCGACACCAGCAGCCGTAGCGAGCGTCGTTCGCTCGCACAAATGTGCTAATGGTAATCCGCTTAGAGCGCGACTAAACTCTTTTCCCGTCCATTCATTCATAATTTCTGCTAATAAGCCGAGCAGCCATGCAGGGAGAGGGAGGGGAAGGGTGCCATGAGAATTTGGCAAAGTCACGCGACTCCGCCGGTTTCCAATTATTCTAATAGGCTGCCAATTTCGAGGAGTCACGTCGACGCGTCGCTACGGCAGATGTGATTGACGAACGACGTCCGTCCGTCCGTCGGCCCGCGCTGTCTGTGCTGGCCATAGAAATCGTTTTGAAATATTGCCGCGCTTTCGACTTTTCAATGTAAACATCGTGCGAAAACTGAACAAATTGTTCAGCGAGAAACAACAGCAGTCAAACGAAATTGAATATCGCCGGCAACAGAAGCGCTAAAAAATAGACGAACTAACACACACAGCCACACACACAGAGAGCAGCAGCAGGCGATTCCAAACTAAAACAACTCAGAATTCGGCTGGCGGCGGTGGCTGTGGCCAACTGCATAATACTCGCCCATGATAGAAGCTGAGTTGATGTAAAGAGTTAAGGGAGAGTTGTATTCTGATTCGCCATATCTCAACGCGTGATAGAGTCAGTTGATGATGTTAGACCTAAAACTACTATCAATTCTATATAATCTGATCTGACTAGCATTATCTGATGTAATCTATAATCTGATCTAACTTTAACAAGTAATTATTATTTATTAATTTGTAAAGTATCGTATTATATCCACAGATATCTCTGAACTCAGGCATAGCTGGCCAAACTGGTAAATAAAGTCATTTTAGCCTATATAATGTACCTTAATATTTGATCTTAAGTTGTCTCTAGTTATCTCAATATTTTTAAGAAGTAAATCTGGTTTGGCCATTCTAGAATCCAGAGAAGGTAATCTATATAATAAATTGAAATTATGAAAAGGTCCTATTTAAAGAACCTCTTTTTGAAAGCGCCTGCTATAATAAATATCGAGCTGAACAAGATATACAGAGTTCATACGAGTGTATAAATTATGATATATGTATTTTTATACCCTAAACTCATTGAAAATGTGAAATTAGGGTATACTGTTTCTGTAAAATGTATGTAACAGACAGATGGAGGCTGGCCAGACCCCATAAGGGGTCCCATCCCATAAATATATTCTTGATATGATATGGCCCTCCGTCTATTTACCTGGTATGTGTGAAAGCGCCAATCTCAGGAACTGTGGATCGAACCTCTTTCTAGTTTCTAATCCTCAAATACTCATACACTCCTTTGAGCAGCATGAGCGAGTACTATAAATAGACATATGTATAAGCGCGAATGCCTACGTAGTATGCGTTTGTACGTGTGTTTCTGTGTGTGTGTGTTTGCGTGCACGGACCAAAAGCTGGACGATTGGCTGGCTTCTATTTTATGGCCATGTCGGAGCGAACTGGGCCGTGGACTGAGCCGGGACAGGGCAATTGGTACGTGTCAATAACTGCTATAAACGAGCATAAAAAGTCGACAGTGCAACACGATGCACAGTTCAAAATCGGCGGACCGAGCTGCACCTCAATAGCGTCCGGCCGTCCGCTCGTCCGCGATGTAGACTGCAGCTCAAATCAATGTTGCATTTCAATTTCGTGAAATTGCAAAAATGGCAATTGTCACAGGGCCCCAGACCAGTGGCTGGCCTGGCGGATTGATTGAAGTCCTTTGCGAGCTGCCGGCCGACTTTTTGCGAATATTAAAATAAATGTTGTTCAATCGATGAACCGTTTCAGCGCATGTAATTAAATTAAACTATGACCAAAATTGCCTGTTTGATGAATAGAAAAACAGAAAATAAAAGCTGGCCAACGGAGGGCCAAGCTCAGACTGTGTTTAGTTTAAAAATGGCTGTTATAACTGCCGGCGCTAGGCCCTATGGGGGCTTCTAGTTGAGCGAGCTGCGAGCATATTTGGTTAGTAATTTAAAATGCATTTGCCCATCTGCGATGATCGATTGAAATGTCAACCGTCTCCGCTTAGCTAAGCAGCCTTTATCATCCATCTGCACATCCTTTTTAGGGCTGCCGCATCCTTTTTGCTCTATGTTTTTTTTTGTATTTGTCACATTTGTGTTGCTGCAGTTATTAACACGCTTGTTAGTGATTTGTCAAAATTCTGCCGTATGACATGTGTGCAAACAAGCGCGAGACAATGCCCGACGATCGGCAGTGACAATGGCAATGACAATGACAATGACAATGAGTAGGCAGGGGTCGAGGGTTGGTCGACTGCGCCTGCACGCGGACCTAAAGGGGTGCCGCCAGCTATGATCCACTTCCACTCGGCTGGCGGCGGGCAGCGACGCGCGCTTGATATAAACTTGTTTATTTTTCATTTGTCAGAAAACTTCAATTCGTTCGAGATTTACATCGCTTTTCGCAACTGAAGCGGCTGCAGTAATGACAAAAATGAAAATGCAAATACGAACTGAGACGCGAGTCGGGGCTGCCCGACTGCCCAATACTGTGAACCCTGCTGCGAACGACTTAACTTGTAGCTGTACACGAAACATATGCACCCATACACACAAGCTTACACTCACACATTTATGATAGATAGGCACATAATGTGCAATTAACTGTATACCAGATGGAATCTCTAATAGAGTGCAAAGCATCGACTTTCCCAGTACCCGAGACTGAGCCACATGCGTAATACTAATATAAAATAATACATATATCATTATAATAATATACTAATATAATAAAATGTTAGTTTAAACTGTTAATAATTTAATAATGTAATAATTTAATAATAATTCAATAAATCAATAATTTAATAATTTAATATGATGTAGAAGATGTAATTTAATATAATTTAAGAGAGGGTTAAATTGATGCAGCTGTTACTTCTTATTGAGAGCCTAATGACATCCCTTCTTCTTTTCATCACTCATGTCAACTAAACTAATATACCATGTTTGTAGGGTATTTGAATTTTTAAATAAAATAAATTCGAAATTCGGCAAGATACGAAATGTCACAATGCGGAGCGGATAAGTTGGATGTGGACACAATCAATCGATGGCCGCGGTCAGGGCAACATTGCGCCACGTCGCGGCGTATTTATGCATATCACTAAAAGTTTAATTAAAAGCACATCAAACTGCAGTCAGTGGAATCAATCACAATTACGAACGTCTGTACCGATTCCGATTCCCATTCCGAATACAAAAGGCTCAACCGCGTGTCCATAAAAATGGCAATATGTGAAAATCGAAAGGGATTAAAAGGAATCCGGCACAAGGCGGATGGAACTGCAAGCGCACCCGGAATTGTGAATGAATTTTATAAAAATTCGCAGTAATTAAAATTCCGATTACAGGATTTTCATTTTCGTTATGCAGCACTGGAATGGGACTTACGATACGTATATATAGGGCATCTATTTTCACCGATGAACCAATTCGCGTTGAGCTCCATCCGTGTGTGCTCATGTCTTATGCAACCCACGAGCGACCACGGAGTCCTACTTTCATTTACGACTCGGATTTTGTAATCAAAAAAGGCGCCTGCCCACGTCCCACTGACATGGCGTAGGCACTACATAGAGCCGGGCCAAGGAAATTGCTTCCACTCGGTTGACCTCATTAAATGCAAACAAAGTCGACCACAACAATTCAAATCAAATATAAAAGTCAAAAATTCATCGAAGCTCGACGGGCCACAGTGGACACAGAGGGGCTATGTCTGTGCAAGAGTGTGTGTGGGTGTGTAGGTGTGCGCTGATGGTGTTCGTGACGCGTTTAGTTGGCTCCTTTTCTGCGGGAACGGCTAACCACAACAGGCAGCCAAGGAGCCACTCAACGCCAGCAGTGACTGGAAATTTGCTTTGCGGAAAAACTTAAACACCGGAAACAATTAATTCCACTTGAATTAACATATGCTCTGATTGCCTAGCAAAGTAGCGGGTGGTTGGGTGGCTGGCTGGGTGGCTGGCCACAAACCCCCCACAAAAAGTGTTGACTAGCCAACGGTTGCTGAAGACTTCTCTCTGTGTGTGTGTCTGTGCTGATTGATCGTTCCCGTTGTCTTGCCGCCCACTTGGAGTGCCCCCCGACTCCTTGCCAAAAATTAGCTCGCGCTTATGAGCCAAACTTTCAGAGTTGGCTCTTCAGTTGGTAGGGAGTTAAAAAGTTAATTGCCGGCGGACAGGTAATTTCTGGCACACTTCAAATGCAAGCGCCATTAAGTAATATGCAAACAAGGGGTGGCTACCAGCACCACCACCACCACCGCCAACGCTACCGAGTCAATCAAGGACTTGACAGGACCCAGGCAGCGCTCATTCCTCAACAAAACCGCGACACGTCAGCCATAAAGTCACGAAATACTCCGTCCTTGGCCATTGCGTGCAGGCTGCGGTTAGTTCCAAAGTTAGTTTCCAACTGGGAATGAGCTAGTCGTATCGGGTATCGCAGACAGGGATAGACAGAGATGGATAGAGGGAGAGCGAGTGGGGGCATAGAGTAGATTAGGAACGCGTGCCCACGTTTAGGCGTAACAAATTACCATTAAACTGCACCAGGCAGGGCAACTTACTGATTATTATTTAATGATGAACCCTCGCCAGATTGCGACGATCGGTGGGACTACTGAAATGCCCGTAATTACATACATACACCGCATGCCTATCCAATCTATCTCAGCCCGAGTGTGTTATGTTGGCTCACTCACCCACTTTGCTGTCTGCTAATGGAAAAACTTTTAAATAGAGCCAAAGTTTTTAATAAATCTAAACATCTTTCGATATTTCACTATAGCCGTTGCTAAGTTCACTCCATGTTTATGGGGTGGCCCCCGCCGTAGTCAAGCTCGCAGCAATGTTCAGAGCCGTAAATTGTTGAAGTGTTTACATATTTGTTGCTGACTTTTTTCGAGCACCGCAAAGTATGCTCTAATAAATTTACAGCTTGACGCGTCGAGTGCTTGAGTAAATATTTTTCGGGAATTTATTAAGAGTTCTGATTGTACAAATTCTTGATTTTTTAGTAAATTTTTGAATTTAGGTAAAGCATTTCCCAAATAGTAAAAAGCAAATAGGACAAAATATACAATAATCACCTGTAAATAACGACCTAGGCCTGTAAATGTTTATCCAAATGTGTTGTAAATATATTAATTAATTTTAATAACAATAAATATATGTGTTTACAAATCTACAAGACGGCCAACTGCTAAGCCGAGGAAAAGATGACTCAAAAAATGGCACCCAGAAGTTCTCCCTAAAAGTTTATGAATTAACTGAGCTACATTTGAATCGGGACTCAACGCTTTTTCTACTATAATTAAATTAAATTTATAATTTGCGTTTGTAAAAGTTTTTCTAGGTTGCTGTGGTCTGGTAGTGCTAGATGATTAGATGTACAGCTAGAGTTATTTTTGGGATGATGGAACACTTTTACCGAGATGAGAGATTTTTTAAAAGATTTTTTTACTTAGATGTAAAAATGATATAGAGAATGCAACTAGCTTCAATAACGTCGAAAAAAATTGCATTCATACGGACAGATGAATGGGTATAAAAATAAAAATGGTCCTGTACGTATACTAGGTATATCCGCTAGAGTATTTCCCGTCTTCTCCAGTGACAGAGTGTTCTGGGAATAAAGAATCATTTTGAAAAGATATGCAGCCGATTGCTTATTTTAACTCTGCTAGTGCGTAGATCCATTGAGCCATTGAACACCGCTGACAAGTCTGTGAAGGCTATCCGAGCACTACGACTTTGTGCTGCTGATTTTTCGATGCGATTTTACGGGATTCGACGGAGTGCATCAATGCATCTATACAGAACTAGTTCACTTAGAATTCTTTTATGTTTCTTGCTATAATGTTTCATGTTATAGCAAGTTACTAAGAGCTGGAATTTATTTCTCGACTTCAAGAGTTCTAAAACCAATCTGCAAAGTTAGAAAAACAGAAAAATAGAAAAATATATTTAATCCTGTTCATTAGTTAACACTTTAATTAAGCTCTAATTCAAGCGACTTGACTTGCATTTTATATTCTCTCTCTCTCTCTCTCTCTTTCTCTGTCTGCTTTTCTCCCTTTCTGTCTGTCGCCCATCTTTCCTCACTTTTCTTGCTGTGAAAACTATGGAATGCAATTATTCAACGGCCTGCCATCCAATTCGAGAAAATGCCAAAAACACCCTGTGAATTTTCCGCACCGTCAGCAATGGAGCAAAAGCAATTTTTTAATTTCTTAATTTTTGCGAGGTCATGAGAATTAGCCATTGCTCTTGGCTCTGTTCTGCTTGGTCTGGCTCTGCTCGGCTCGGCTCGGCTCTGCTCACGTCGCACGTAGCCACTTTGGCGCTGTCCACCACCGTTGGCGGTAATATTTCTTTATCTCCAGCTTTGGCCTCGTCGCACCCAGCTGCTCGGCTACTCAGCTTCATCAGAGATGCTGACAATGAGATGCGAGGCGACATCGAGATGTGCCCTTTGTTTTCCTGCTCCTGCTCCGGCTGCTGCTGCTGCTGCTGCTGCTGGCAGTGGGCAAAGTTTATTCATTTAGAAAATTTGCTCATTTTCGTTGCGGGGCGGATACCAAATTATTGTTGCCTGGACTCCAGGAGGACGAGGGGAGGCGGATGGGGAATGGGGAATATGGTACGTGTTCGCAGTTTTCATATAAATTGCGGCCAATAACATTTTTCAGTTGGCAGGGCAAGAAAAACGCGCAGCAAGCGAAAGAAGAGAACAGAAAACACACAAAAAGAAAAGAATGGAATAGAAAGAAGAAAAAATGGACAAAAGCTGCTGATGATGGCTTCTTCGTACAGACTTTGCGACCTGGGCCTGGGCCAGCAGAATCTGGCTCATTAAGCCAGAAGCGGTTGCCAGAGGGATTGGTCAGCATGGGTGTTGGGTCTGTGGTCGAGAGAGGAGAGGAGAGGAGAGGAGGGGAGAGCAGAGCAGAGACCTGCTGGGTGGTGGGTCAAATCTGGCCAGAAATGCTCCGTACTTTTTGCCGTTGCTGTTGGCCATTAGCCCAACGCCGAGACGTGGATGTGGGAGAAGTGAATGGACAGATGGACGGGCAAATTATTCCCCAAATACCCCGAGGTAATTATAAATGTCCTTCCAGGCTCGCCTTAGGCCCGTCACTGCGTCAGTCCGTCGGACAGACGCCAGAGTTTTGTCTATCATAATGAGTGGCAGGCGGACATTTGGACATAATTGTTCAATTATTTTGTTACTTATTGCCGGGCACAGAGCTTAATGCCCCCCGCACCCGGCTCCACATTGTCATCTCGATAGCTTGAGCTGTTTTTTTTTTCTCTCTCTCTTCTTAATTACGCTGCGTGTCTCTGGTGCGCTGGCTCACGAATTGCTCTGGCAAATATTTGCCAGCCAAATCTTGGATGGATCCATCTATCGAGATGTATATAAATACAGTTTGTGTGTGTGTGTGTGCCACGCCTATATAGGCAGTCGCCATTTCGAATGTCAAATTCAATTACGCTGCTGGGGCGCAGGCAGCTTCTGGATGGGCTGCGACATGGCCCGCGGCCTCAGGTGTGCTGGGCCCATTTCAATTATAAATTTTCAATAAAATTTTTCCCACTCGCGTTTGTTGCTGCCTTTATTGTTTTTGACATTTGTCCTCGTTGTACATGCAAAAAAAGAATAAGAAGAAGAGAGTCTCCCCTCATTTGTCATTTATGGCAAAATAATAGAGCAAGGGCGTGGCCTGGCACTGCACACGCAATGAGTGAGTGTGTGTGAGTATGAGTGTGAGTGTGAGTGCGAGTGTGTGTTCAGTGGGAGTGCTTTTTAAAATTACATCATTTAGCCACGGGCGAAGTTTTGCTGTGTGCTGTAAATGACATTTTAGTCTCAGGAAAGTCAATTGAATAACTGCGGGCGTTATTCGTCAATCGAGGTTTATGTATGTATATAATACGCCTATAATACGCCTATGCGATTGTTTTATGCCTGCTCACAAAGTGTGAAGAGTATACAGGTTTTGAGTAGTGTTCCGATTGCCGTCTGTACGTATATTATACACAGATTGCATTTCGCATAACGGATCTATGTATGTAGTTGAAATTGAAAATTAAATATTAGTAAATACCATTATACGCATTCATGGAGTTCTGGTTCACTATATTTAATAATGTTCAGTAGCATTAAAATCATTCAAGCTCTAAAGCCTTTATCCAGGAAGGCAAAAGTAAAATGTATTCATTTACTGTTGTTGGAGTGAATAAAAATATAAAATCACAGATTAATTTAGATTAAATGTGCTGTATTTGCTTTAAAATTATTTATATTACTTCTCATATATTATTAATTCTAGCATATTAAATACAGTCTTTGCGAGCTTGGGGGTAGAGAAAAGTTTTCGAAAATATTATTTATTTATATTTTTTTATCGTTATTTATTTATTTATTTTTATTGAGCATTTTGCTCAAATCCTGAACTAATTAGTCGGCTAATATGCTGATATTATTTATTATTATTTAAATTATTTCTTTGGATCGGTAATCAGAAATACCTATCAAGAAAAATATAAACCTAAGAAACGATATTGCATAGTAAAAAATAAGTATTTCATACATATATCTTGCTGGTTTTTTCGACTTTCCTAGAACAGCCTTTCCTTCTCCAGTGTTGATCGATTTGGGCATTCAATTATGTTTAAGCTGGAAATCGTTTAAATTCCAGAATGCAAAACTATCCCAACGATATATACATATATATAATAAGTTTTCGTTCTAAAAACATCGTATGTCAATGCATGTGTTGATGTGTGTGTGTGTGTGTGTGATTCGCATTGAATCGCTCAATGACATATCTGTAAATCAGTGCGACAGGCCAAGAACCGCATTCCAATGCACATTAAGCAACTGCAAAAGCACCGAACAGAGCAAGAGGAAGGGCAGGAGGAAGAGCAACAGCAAGAGGAAGGGGAAGGCAGCGTCAATTCCTCAACTGACAGATGGACACAGTGCAACAAAACACAAAAATATCGCAATGATCATAAATATTACTCAGTTTTGATGTCTGCTAGCCGACGCGTCGTCCTACAAAGCACGAGGAGGAGCACAGGCAGCAGGAGGAGGAGGACATCGCCTGCAAGTGCTGGAAATATGCAAGGCGATCTTTGACGATTCGCCGGTTGGGTACTTTGGCGGTTTGGCGGGTTGCTGCGCCATTCACCCAGGAGATTGTCGTCGGCAAAGTGGCCGATCAGAGCGCTTCCTAAAAGCGACAAAAATTGCCAAAAAGGGATTTCCATTTTTCACACAGATGCGATATGCGCAATGCGGTCGCAGACGTACTCGGAACTTCGCCTCCGCCGCCTCCTGTCCGCTCTCAATCGCTTCAAGTGACTGCAAAAAGGTGTCGAAGAAATTGTTTAACAACAAAGCCAGAGCCAGCAGCAGAGCCAGAGCCAGAGCCAGATCGCAAAAAGAGCTGCCTGCTGCATAAATGAAGCGGCCAGCCTCCCGCCCTCGTCGACGTCCTCGTCTTCTGGCACTGGCAGTGGCACTGGCATTGGCATTGGCATTGCCACAGCCACAGCTTCAGACACGCTGTCTGGCAATGCGAGTGGACTGTCGCCCTGGCAAAGACAAAGGCCGCGTCGTCTGGGGAGCCCTGCCTCGGGGGCTATTGGCGGGCATCGGGGGCCGGCGGAAGTCTCGCAGCGAGATCGAAGCAGGCGTCGCATTGTCTTCGAGCGCATTATTAGCTTACGTGTTTGTTAAAACAGCAGCCGCGATTTGAATTTCATCTTCAGCTGCAGAGGCCGAGTGAAATATTAAAATAGTTCGCCCAGTCGCCCCGATACAGCGCGATGAGATGCCATCGGAGCTTCTTTAGGCGTGTTATGCATCCGATTCAACTCGACTCGATTCGACTCGTGTGTCTACATATGTATGACATACACACACATACACACACACTCACATATATTTTGAATCCAAACTGGGCAGAGCTCGAGGCTGTCTAATCTAACCATTCTATGCAAAATATGATAGAAATCTTTGGATTTGAGACGACGAACGCGGATCGGTGCTCGAATCTTCTTATTGGAACTCTTATTGGAATTCAGCGTGAACGAATCACAATCATATGCAGTTTGTTTGTCTCTCACACGGATAGAATTTATTTGATAAACATAAATTGTGCAGGCACAGTGGTGCAAACTTAATGTCAATACAAAAATATAGTAGAATATTTTATATATAATTAAATTATATACACAAACATTTATGTATATATTAGAAATTTTGAAGATAAGTAAACTGTTTGTTTATATCTTTTTTAATATTTTGTATTGTTGTTTACATTAAATTAAATATATAAAGCTAAATATTATATGTCCTGTAGTCTAAAAAAAAAAAAAAATAAAATACAAATAAAAATAATAATCAATTAAAGCAAAAATTCTAACGTTAAAAAAAGGCATCAATTATATTATATTATTTATATTAGCAATAAATTTTGAGAATGTATTAAAAATATATTATAGATCACCCTGTCGAATTTCCTTTTAATCTGAAGTACTTATATTATAATTAATATTTATTATATGTATATATTTAGATAATTGTTTAATAATTATTTTTCCCGCAAGGAATAAGATTCCAAGTCTGAAGATAGTAAATACATTTTCATATTTATTATATCATTATAGAAAAAGTTTTCATAATCATTTTACCTTTAATCTAAGGAATAATATTCCATCGTCACGGCAAAAGATTCTCGTGAAGAGTCACGAAATATGATGGGGAAGAGACTGTGACTCCCGAGATTTGCTTTCGTCTGGCTGAGCAGAGTCTCCTGTATGCCGTATTCGGCAGCGGCTTCTGCTGATCTTGTTACCGATCTCGATATTTGATGTCGACGATTTTGACTGCTACGCGACGCGTTGACAATTCCCTTGAACTGCTAAAACAGAGGCATACATAAATCCCATAAACAAGCGGGGCCACGGGGCAGACAGGCAGAACAACAACAACAACAGGAGAAACATGGGGAACAGGAACAGAATGTGTCGAAGTTGGACAGAGAGAGAGAGGGAGACCAAAGAGTCGCAGTCAGAGCCATTGTCACTGCATGCCACTGAGCCACGATACTTTATTCATTTATTCCAATAATAATAATGCAATGCAAACATTGATTGTCATCGATTGTCAGAGACGGTGGCTGCTGCGACGTCTGCGCACGCGCAACAAACCTTAAAAAAAGGCGAACGTCGATGGAGGGGCTGAGAGGGAGGGAGAGAGAGAGAGAGGCAGACGTGGGCTGCTGCTTCAGAACTTTATGCCCTTTTAGGGTATTTTTGATAGGTGACAGATTTTGTGCACTCGCCGGCGATTTGTGGACAAAATTTATGAGTTGTCGCTGCCTGAGATTTCCTGCCCGTATTTACATTTCATTTTCTGTTTATTATTAATGCCCCTTTTCAATACGGCGCAGCCTGTTTGAACTTCTCTCCCGCCCGGGGACGCCTCACCTCGGCCTGCCTCACCTTTTTGTATCTTTTGCATTGCAGAAGCGAAAAGAAAATACAAAAATTGTGACAATTTTTATATATTGCATCCTTTACATTGACATCGCCCGTCGATCCAATAAGCAACGTGTACAAATTTGAGGACCGAACGTGTTTCGAGAGGAAGTGGGCGGGAGGTGTGGCGGCTGATGCTGGAGCTGGCTGTCATGTAATTGCTTTTTGGGTTGCCAACCACCTACGCCGCCCAGCCAGGCGCTGCTGAATTTAAATGAATTCAATATTGCATTTTCACGCTAAAATGCTTCCAAAAACAGATTTTTCATTTACACTTTCTGAATGGTAAAATCCGGATTACGTATCCCACGGGCAAAGCATTGATTCTGCCTTCTGCCCAATGGCAAAAAGGCAACGTGGAAAGCACCACAGCCTCATCCGCATCCGCATTCGTATTCGCATTCGCATCCATCGACGCGCTGTCGTTCGCGTCGGTCATCTGGTCAAAGGATCCGCCATATCGCCCAGCCGTAGTCAATGGGCTCAGGCTGCGACTCTCTCTCTCTCTCTCGTTTCCCCCAGCCACTTTCTCTGCTGGTAATACATTTCTGAAAAGGCTTCTTGTATTTTGTATGCCCTTTGTGAGGTAAAGGATTCGCCTCTGCTGCAAAATTAATCAAAATGTGTGAGAAATTAAAGGTAAACTGAATTGAATGTAACTTTTATGCACTCTCGCATCATTCCATAGACATTCAAGGGAGTGAAAAGAAGATTTATATAATGTATCTGTGATATATATGTAGGGTTACCTGTTAAATTCTGTAGAAGTTCGTTTGAAATATATATTTATATGAATTTTTATTATAGCTACATATGTGCCTCTTCCTACCAACTACTACTAATATTAAATAAGTACATTACTCTTCTTACCTACTATTATTACTACTAAATATAAAGTCGAGTCTCAATATTCTAACCCCACTAAATCGAAAATCGCCTATTCTCGATAATTCTCGATAATTTGAATTTCTGTGTAAATCGAAAAAATAAAGTTTTATTTTCACAATTGTTATATTGTCTTTTATATATGAAATACTTTATTAATATTATTATTTTATTATTTACTACCATTCACATTTCTAATTATTTGTTAATAATATGCTACTAATAGAATAAATTAATACAAATTTTCTTATGAGCTCTTCACACTTTGTATTTCATTACCTTTTTTTTTTTATCAATAAAATTTTAATTATTTATTTTCGTTTTCAGCCTGAAAACTATTTATTTCTTGACCAACAACGAGCACACTGAGAAGACCACCTTAACGAACTGAGAAGTAATTATGCTTAGGGAGAATGAGGAATCAAGAATGTTGTCCCAGCAATGACTACTATACATAGTATAGTTAAAGATTAAATGCAATTCCTCTACTGTACATGGAGCATAACCTTTAAATTCAATTCCTTTTATTGTGCCGAAAGGAAAATAATATTTTGAAATCATTCTCGTGAATTCACAGTATTAACTGCAAATTTAAAAAAAATATACTCAGTTCATATACTGTTTAGTAGAAGATTGGCCTTTCTTGGCTTTTGGCCTCGGAAAATTAGGTTCGAATTTTGTGGTTCTTCTTGACCTTCTCTATAGGCAATTGAAACAGTTGTATATTTAATATTTACGTATATAAGAATCGTGGCCAAATTGGGAAAACCCATATCTGCGCTTTAGAGTAAAGGCCATGGATTGTGAAACACAAATTTGTACCGACAAATATTTGTTTTAGGATTCACGAATTCCATATAATATTTATCTACCGAAATGTTTATACTTAAATGATAAAATCTTCCAACTAACAGATGAAGCAACTGATTAGCTGAGTAAAACATAAAACAAGTATTTTCGAATGGACAATGGCGAATTGGCAGCGCATTAAATTGGCAATAAACCGTTATAGAAGCATACAATTTTATATTCTTGAATTGGTTCGTGACTCTCTGCTCCTCGTTCCAGTTGAGTCTTGAGTCTGGAGCCCCGTTCGCAGTGCTCGAATGCTGATGTGTTGGCAGCGTGTTAAATTTATTTATTGCCATCGAAACTATGGGCTTTTGGTAGCTTCAATGACGTATGATCTACATTTTGATGTGTTGCCTTTTTTCGGTTTATTTGTCGATTTAATTTCGGGCGACGGGCATTTTGTCAGTTACTCGGATACTGGCATGACTTTTTAATGTACTCGACTCGCTTTTTGATTCGTTTTTGTCATTTTAATGTGCATTGAATTTTAATTTCTGGCATCAGCCCGTCAGCCAGCCAGAAACAGCTACAGCTACAGCCACGAAATCAAAACACTTTCAAAAATTACTGGCCCGATATAAATGTTGGGAGTATTATGGCGCACCAAAATGTTTGTCAAAATTTTAAAGCGGCTTTTGCCTCCGCCCGCAATAAATTTATGCCAATTCTGCGATAAAAAACAAACTCAAGCCCTCGGTATATGTTTTTTTTTACAATGAACACCCATTGAAAGCTTTAAATAGGGGTATAATGTTTTCGCTGAAATATTTGAAGAGCCAGAAAGAGACGTAGGCAATGCTATAGAGAATGCAGATATATCATCAGCACCATCATCATCAGCACTGTAGATCGATGTTATCCTATAGTTTATCGATACACTTTTCAATTCAACCCTATATCTATCGAAGGTTTTATGACCTTCGATAAGTAAGTTTGATATATTAATTCGCTCAAGAGAAACCGCTCAAGGGGATAGAAGTTAGCTTTAACTATATGAGGAAAGGTATTTAAGATAAGAGTAAATCAAAAGTATTTTCTCAACTTGTGGCACATCACTGTCAATCGAAAGAAACGACTTTTGGTTTTGTTGAGAACAACTCTACCTTGTACTTAGGGTATTTCGGCATCAGTCACTTCTGATCAGAGTAATCCCCTTTTGTCGTTTTTGGGTTTCATGCGGAAAAAATGATCTGATTTATATTTGACACAATGGGTTGGCGGACTGCGTGTTAAAATGTTATATAGATACATTTGTATCTTTTACATACATATCTGTATCTTTTAGCTACACACATAGCGCAGAGCCGCCTGCTCTGATACATAAAACATAAGCCAAGCCAAGGTGAGGGGACTTCATCGGGGCACACAGACGGGCGGACAGACATATGGCGGCCATTATGATGCGCAATAATGCGAAATGTGAAATGAAACAGCAGACTGCGAATACGATATGGCTGAGGGGCCCAATTATATTGCAATGAGTTCTCGTAAAGTATTTGGGGTGTTGACAAATTATGGCAACGCCTTTGGCTGGATCATGCCCTGCACGTTAATCAGCCGCTGCTTCTGCGCGAATTCTTTCGGTTCTCTTCTCTGCCTTTGACTGGCCCGATTCGTTATGGAGTAAGCGTCTTGTTCGAGCAGTACGGAAAATGTAACTAGGAAGTGATTCCATATAGTCGATGATTGAATGTTAAGGTCAAACATTTGGCAAAAAGATCCCATTATAGAGCCTTTAAAGAGGCAGGTGTTTTTTCTGTAACAATCTACGGAACAGAATTTGGCTTTAAGCTTTAAGGAACAAAGTCTTTCATATGGCCTAAGGTAATGAAATATGACTTTAGGGAATTGAATTCAATACTGGTATATGATAGAATACAATATATACTATGTATAGAGTATAATATAATTCCGTCTGTAGAAGAGATAACTGGTCAAAGGGAAAAAACTATTACTTTATATGATTCAAATTTCAATTAAGCCAAATTTTTATTTGTGTTTAATAAAGTCTTAACCAGCTGATTTTATTTAATCATCATATTTTAATAATATTTAAATATATATATATGTGTGTAAATATATAAGAATATAAAAGAAAACTTTTTATACGGAAAAATGTATTTTAATCATAAGACTTAAATATCCCCTGTCAATAGAAAACTCTTTAAAAATCATTCCCATTAATTTATATAAAATGCAATTTGGACTGAGAGAACATATGATATGTGATCTCTTTGAATACGTAAGTTATCCTAATTCATTAGCCCACTCTAGAAATGCATTTACATTCGTATTATTCATTCCGGAGCTGCTTGCCGTAGATATTTAATCATGGAATTTCAGACTCCACATAGACTAAAAGGCCGAGAGGAGAGCCACAAACTTGTTGCAAATGCAATGAAGCAATGGAGCGATGCAGATATGAAAATATTTGCAAGAATAACTCATGCAGATTAGCTGAGAGCTGCAGGCAGGAGGCAGAAGGCAGGAGGCTGGAGGCAGCAGACTGGAGGCAGGAGACTTGAAAAGTTAAGAGCAAAGCAGCCGACAAATAAAACGGCACAGAAATTAAGTAGAGAAAATATAATTGATAAACACGAGTGAGTTCTAATTCTGGTGCTTTATCAGCCGTTGCATTGCCATTAATTAGGCGCTTGATTTATGAATGCGGCGATGCCGATAGAGCCTGAGCCAGAGTCAGAGTCGTAGTCAGAGTCTGGTTAGATATGGGGCTAGGTGTCATTTGTTGCCTCGGCGTTGGTGGCGTAGGCCAACAAACTCGAGTCGAAGATACAAAACAATTTGGGTGCATTGCGAAGCACCTGTCGCGTACCTGGCCGGCAGTCAGCCATAAATCAGATGGAGAGCTTAAGCGGGCTTAAATGCCGGTAGCAGTATGCGGCCTGACCACGTGTTCCTGCCAAGGCGAAACAAGCGCGCGAATTGCAAAAAGCCAGCGATAAGCATCAGCTGACTCTGATCCTGGGCCAATGAAACATTGCCCGCAGCTTCAAGCGGAAGTTGTGACTGCGACTGCGACTGCGCCTTGTGAAAGGACATCGCGAGGGCAGCTTGGAGTGAATGCGCCGAAGGCCCATATTAATTAAGTGCATGTTTGCGCATTTCTCATGCATGCTCACACTCGCCTTCGCCGTCGCCTTGATCCTTTCGTATTAATTGGGCGCGTCGCGGAGGGACTGAGCCAGGACAATGACAACTCGATA
Source organism: Drosophila arizonae (assembly GCF_054131065.1). NCBI lineage: Eukaryota > Metazoa > Arthropoda > Insecta > Diptera > Drosophilidae > Drosophila > Drosophila arizonae. The sequence goes on along the minus strand of NC_142923.1, from coordinate 28,031,047 downwards.
AGCAGACATCAACGCACATTGCGCGTTTCTACTGATCGCCGGGGCGATCCCTCGGCATCATGCACCTGTTCCTCCGCAGTTGCTAGTGGGTGAGTTCGAAGACATTGAGCGGCCGGCATATTGCCTCGTATATCATTTTAGGGGCTGTTTTTCTTTCGTTATTTCAGTCGTTGTTTGGCATATTTAAAATGCCTCGCTGGCATTGGCATAGTGTCAACTGTTATCAGAGTTTTATGGTTTGTTTGTCATTTAACACCTTTTAAAGTTGTGCACATTAATTAGAAACGCAACGAACCCTCGCGACACTCTGCTCCTGCAGTTCCCCTTTCGCACTGGGAAACCCAGCTGTGAGGGTAACGCCTCATGCCTCATGCCTCATGCCAATGCATATGCTCCCAATTTGATAATAACTAATGCTAATGCCACTATATATGCGAGCTGAAATATAACTGGGCCAATGGCATTTCAATAGGGTTAGAATCATCAAGCTGGTTTCTCGCTTTCAAGGAATTGTGCCTGCTGAGGGTCGAGCCGATGTGGACTCTACTTATAGCTGGGTATCTGAAAATATTCTTTAGAATTCATCTTTAGAACGCACTTGTCTAAGAAAAGTGCCAATTGAAGCAGGTCAAAGGATAGTCCAAAGTCAGCTTAGTTGAGATAAGCCGGAAGAATATCTTGATTCGACATATTGTCATGCATACAAGTATAAGGCATTATTAACAAAATTCAGTCGAGTTAATTTTAAATTTACGGATCATTTTTTTTTCGATTTACATAGAAATTATAATATCGATAATTATCGAAAACAACTTTTTTAAGTGGATATTTGTTTTTTTTTTTATTTATCGCGTTTTTTTTTATTTAGCAAGGTACAAATTATCGAGAATAGACTGTATATTATTGTAAATTTTATCACAATTTTAATTGGAACTAAATTATAGAAACCTCTAAAGGGAATGTAAATTTATACTCCGAATCCCAATTGCGTCGAAGTAACCTATTTACTCTTTATAGTATTGCCATCCATATACTGCATTATTCTGTTATTGCGGTAACATTTTGATTGCATTCAGTTAACACTGAAAGTTAAAAATATGTTTACATTAAAAGAAAGCAAGTTGACTAAATATTGAATATGACTTTTACTTTTTTCATATTGTTCATAATGGTTACAGTTTTGATACTAAAATCGCAAATGGGTTTCTAAAGTACCCCGTACATCTTATTTAAAAAAAAAAAAAAAAATACATTAATAATTTATTGACTGAATATTTTGTTCTAAAGTTTCTTATGTTTAACATAATTATACTTGGAACGAAGTTACTAAAATAGTTCAAGGAATATTAGATGAGAGGCAGTTCTATGTTTAGGAACATTCATAGTAATATTAATTGATTTTGAAAACTTCTAACCGGAATTGACAGAGAAGCTTAAAAGGAGTTGAAAAGTAAGTTGAACCCACTTTAGATTCATCGTTGTCATTAAACCATTTCTTGTAGTATTATTAATCCATATCAAAAATATGTCTCTCTTCTCTTTGGCAAAATTCTAATTGGAGTTAATTAACAGAGAACCTTAAAAGTCAAAGGCAATCAGATACAAGACACGAACCGCAGACCTTAAGCAGCAGCAGGGACTCATTTATGCTATCGCTGTCATCGATTTTGAGTATGTCCAGTATTCCCTGCCCCAAAAACAGAAGAGGAAATTCGAGAGTCCATTGCCGAATGGCTGATACTCTGCAGCACAAAGTCTTCAATTTGAGTGACTTTCTTGGCCAACCCAATTGCATATGAGTTGGTTCTTTATTGGAAACTTCGGGAGCTGTCACTTGACTCATGCGCCTCAGCTCAGCGAAAGAGCAAAGTGAAGCAAGACTTTTGGAATACCCACGAAATATTTATTAGCCGAAAACGAAATTTTAATGAACTGCAAAGATTCAATAAAAATAAAATCGATAGCAAATAAAATGAAATGAAATGTGCAGGAGAGAAATAAAATAATGAAGAGGCCAGAGCTGCACACCACACACAAAATTATCAAAAACAAAGTTCGTGCTCAGGTAACGCATTCGTCCCTTTTACCTGTAATCGCCGCCAGAGTCCACGATCGGAGCATGCAAATTGTGAATGCCAAGGGAATGGAATGGAACGAAATGGAGTCGAATCGCAAAGGCACTCTGGCACTCTGGCACAGTGGCAGTCAAAAGTGTACGCACATGCGTTGCCAGATCCAGTTTCTTGAGCTTGTGATTTTCTTATTTATTGATTTTCTACAATAAATTTCGCATGTTTGCATCCAATTTAAATAAAATTCGACAATTCTAAATCACCTGATTTTGACGTGGGGCTACTGTGCTGTATCCAGTTCTGGCCTGGCTTGCGTGCTTTCGTTTCTGTTGCTGTTGCTGTTGCTTTGGCTGTTGCTTTGGCTGTTAGCGGAAATGCAAAACAAGGCCAATGCGGCAGATTTATTGACATCTTCGTCTTGCGCTCGGTCTCTCTTGGCTGCGGCAGCTACTGCCATGGAGATTGACCATTGCTGTTTTGCATATGAAATGGCCAAGAGCAACTGCCTCAGCCATATCACAAAATATCCCAGCCATGAGAATGTATCTTTTGTATCTGAGAGTTATCTCTCGCCCCAGCCACAAATCCCGTTCATGACTCACTCGATTTCAGTGCCTAAATCACAATCTAGAAATATGAATCCGAAATGAACGCGTCCGTCCACCGATACTAATACTGATACTGATACTAATACTAATGCTGATACTGATACTGATTATGGCGTGCGAATTGAACCTGTTGCGCTCTTCGCTTTTCGTGGGAATATGTTTATTCAAATTGTCACAGTGCCAGGGCATTTGTTATGCATAACTCTTTTGTTTGGGTTGGCGGTTCGCGATTCGCTTTGTCTCTATTAATTGAAAATAGTTATTTATATGTTGGACTCAATATGAATTTGATCGAAGCTGAATTTTAAGTCGCCTTAATTTCTGCAATAATGCTTCCCATGTCCCATGGCAGCGAAACTAATGTCTCAACTTGAATTAATCGAGAGACATTTCGCACATATTTATGGCCAGATGCGACACGGTGAGAACGTGAATGTTGCAAATTTCCAATTTGCAAATCGCAAATGTGCATAATTATTTATCTAATTAAATAATATTGGCGGTTTATTGATTTGGGAATCCAAATGAGGGCGCACAATTTATATGCCCTGAAAATGTTTAATCTGCCAGTTGTTGGCCACCATTGGCCATTCCCTGGAGCCAAGTTCAGTAATTAAAATTGTTTTTAATGCGCATTTTCGGATTATGACATCCCAGTTCAGTTTGTGTTTATCATGTATGCACATATATATATATACTATGTATATAGTGTGCGTTCAGTGCCCGCTCTTCAGCTGCCTTCCGTTTTTATTACAGCATATTATGTGGTTGTCATTTTGTATTAAAATTGTTAATTGGTTTTGTTTTTAATCTGTCAATCAATTAAAAAAACAACTGCGATTTAATTAATTAAATCAACAAAGACCGCAATAATCCAACACCAGCGCATATTTCCGCCTCCCAATTACAATGCCAATACAAATCCCAGCCCCGATCCCAATCCCAATTCCAATACGAAATACGAATAAAAATACCAATACCGATTCCAATTGGAATTCCAATCCCATTTCCAATTCATCTTCATTCCGTTTTGCAAATAATAACAATAATAAATAATTTAATGACGTCAATGGCTCGCCGCTGGGCCCGCCCCAGCCAAATGTGATGTGAGCGAGGGGGCGTGGCTGGAATTTAAGTGGCCACGGCTAGGCGGGCACCACCTAACGGAGCACCATCCGCTGCCATTGGATAGAGCGAACGGAAGACGCGGCACATGGCTAGAGCGGAGAGGGGTTGAGGAGGGGACGGAAGGGACGGAGGGAGGTGGGCGGAGTGAGTGAGGGGACGGTGCGGCGGCAACGCCATTTGAAATTCGAAATTCGTATGCAAATTTCCATACATTTATTTTCCACACTTTGGGCAAACAGCGCCGCGAGCTAAAAATGATAAAGCGACTTCATTTTTTTATTTCGTGGCTCGTTTCGTGCCTTGCACATTTTCTACTCCCTCCGCTGGCCCCCCTCTGCGCACACTCGCTTTTCTCCACCCACACTCACACAGATAGAAACACCTCAACACTGACTGGCTATGCACCATGGAGTCAGGCCCCGGCCCTCTCCGCTTGGTTCCGCCTCTACCCGGTTCCAACGTAATTATGCAAATTAACTCTTTTCGGGGCCTTTGAACGCCTGCTCAGCGGGTCGCCTACCCTCCGGAGTGCCTTTACCCCCAATTCAGGCAACTTGATCGCATTAAAATGGAGTTAAATGTGTGTCTGTGTGTGTGTGCACCCATTTTTAAGTCGTATGTTGTATAATTTTCCTTATGTAAGATGTCAGTTAAAGTTTAGTCCAAATGTCTGAACAGCTATGCAATTTGTTTTAGAGCAGTTAAATAAATTTTATTTACAGCTCTTTGTTCGTGCGCACTCAATATGACAGAGAGAGAGAGAGATAGAGATAGAGATAGAGATAGAGATAGAGATAGAGATAGAGATAGAGATAGAGATAGAGATAGAGATAGAGATAGAGATAGAGATAGAGATAGAGATAGAGATAGAGATAGAGATAGAGATAGAGATAGAGATAGAGATAGAGATAGAGATAGAGATAGAGATAGAGATAGAGATAGAGATAGAGATAGAGATAGAGATAGAGATAGAGATAGAGATAGAGATAGAGATAGAGATAGAGATAGAGAAGAGAAGAGAACTGTCGTAAGTCTCCCTCTCAGTCGATCGCTGTGGTCGCTGATTGAATTAAAGCTGAATAAGTCCAGTAAAAGGCGCCGCCGTCGGCCGCAGTAGAGCGAAATCGGACTGGTTCAGTCTGAAACAAGGCCTAAATAAATTCATCATTATAAATCATGAGCAGCAACTGTTTAATTAATCACCGCTGGGGCAGCGAAACAAAAGCAGAGGCAAAAACTCGGCTCGGCAATTGCGAGTGCTGCAAGTGCTCAGCTGGAGATTTGCGAAAAAGATGATATTTATGGCAACTTTGACAGCGGCGACATCAATGTCGAATAGACTCATTGCCGCACGATGCAGTGCCGCAGTGCCGTGATGCAGTGCAGCGGAGAGCCGGACGTCGCGACGTCCTCATTGAGTGCCGCACGCGCAGTGGCCACCAGCGGCTCAGCAGTTGCGGCGACGGCGGCTGCTGTCGTGGCGGGCGACAGTTTTTAATCGTGGCAATAATCATAACTGTGATTTGTATGACTCTGTGCGCGGCTGGCTACGGCCGGGTCCCACCAATGGGGCCGCCGAGCAGTGACCATATTGGCAGAGCCAGAGGTGAATTATTAAAGCGTTTTGCAATTTATGCGACGCGCTCGCTGCCGTTCGGCTGCCGTTTGAAGCCGTCATAAAGCTGCCCGCTGCCCCCTCAGCTGCCCACCTGCCCACCTGCCCACCAGCCAACTTGCCCACCGCTTGCCTGCCTGCCCACCTGACCGCCCCCTGTTTCAAGCATAGTGAGTGACATGATCTTGGCTAAGTTTGTGTTTCTGTTTCTGTTTGAGCTTGTGTTTGTGCTTGTGATTTGTGCGCCTAGTTGGTGGCTTACCAAAAGCGGACTTTGACTTTTTTGTACGCCTTAGTTGGGCTCTCTTTCAGAATTCGTAATTTAGCCGGCCCCACAAGTCGAGGCGCTACGGCGTCTGCCGCGACTGCATTTACATCGCCTTATAAATATTTATGAGCGAGAAAATAAAAAGAGTTCATTATGACTGCAGATCAAGCAGATGGAAGATAGAAGATGCTATGAATGGCCCCGTTGCTATGAAGATCGTAAGCCAGGTGAAAGATCTCAGATCTCTTCATTCAACAGCATTCACTAAACCGATATGCCCCATACCAAGCTGCATACCCATCCACCGCATACCAATTCTAATGCCACTCAGCTAACAACCTTGCTGCTGCTGCGGCCCTTCCGCTCTGCTGGGAACAATTCACAAACAGAGCTGCGGCCACGTATGCAAAACGGTCGAGTAGAGCTACAAAACGATTGGGCCCCAATGTGGAGCTGGAGCCGTCCGGCCGGCTGCTGGTCTGGTTGGAGGTTGGTGCCTGGACTTTAGTTAGAGCTAAAATACATTTGTTTATGCTAAAGTCGGCCAATTAGTAAGATTGTTATTTCTTGTAAAGCTCACAGATGCTTCGTCGCTGATATCGAGCTGGAGCTGGAGTTGGAGCTGGAGCTGGAGCTGGAGCTGGAAGCGAATTCAATGGTCCTTCGGACTGTGAGTCTGGCATATGCCCATTTGTTTGTATTTATGCATTCGAAACAATATCAATTGTAATGAATTTTGAATATCGTTAAGCGTGAGTGAGACTGGGCCTCGTTGGGTTCGTTGCTGGATCCTCGATCCTCGTTCCTCGATCCTCGATCCTCGATCCTTAAGGGCATGTGGAAAATGTCGCAAAATGGAATGCTCTGCTGTGTAGATGATGAGCGATATGAATATAGTTCCCAGGCTCAGCTCAGCTCAGCTGAACAGTTGTTCAAGCTGCGGCAGCAACAGCTTTCTGATCGTCTTTCCTTTTTAAGTGGCTGTTGAATTCCGTGAGCCTCTACAGCTGATAAGTGCATATACATATATAATAAATAATTATTTGAGGGCACCCTCGATCCTCGGGACAGCGACTTGAGAGGAAATAATTTTTGGCATTTCTGTAATTCAAACAAATGTTGCACTTCCTTTGGAGCACTTCCCCTCCACACGATCGTCATGGTCGTCATGATCGTCATGATTGCTGTGCTCTGTCTCTCTTCCTCTTGCCCTCCTCCTATACAAATGGCCAATCATTCGCTCATTCCCTCATCCGTTCGCTCGCTGCGGCCCGTCGCCAATTTTCCAGCACGATCGTTTTATGTGTCATCGTTTGATTTGCCATTATCAGCGCGGTCTGGCATACAATTCGTGTCAGTCTCTCTCTCTCTCTCTCTCTCTCTCTCTCTCTCTCTGTCGCTCTTAATTTGACTGAGCAGGCATGGAGCTGTAACACTGCAACATGAAAATTACAATGGTTCACAGCGTGCGAGAATATCAGTAATAACCGACTTGTACAACAAATACTTCAGAGTCGGCATTGTTGTTGTTGTTGTGGTTGTAGTTGTTGCTGTTGTTGTTGTGGTTGTTGCTGTTGCAGTTGATGTCGTGGGCTGGCGTATTGGAGACCACTTGGAGTGGCAAATTACTGAGAGGCACGAAGTTTACGAAATTTTCCTAATACAAAAGTCGGCGTTGCATCTAATATTTAATAGCTCTCAAATGCCAGTATTTTCAATAACCTATTTTATACCCTTAGGGAGGGCATTTTGGGGCATACTGTTTTTATTGAAGTGCATGTAGGAGAAGAAGAAGTTTTATGATCGGGTTCGGGTTTCTGTTCTAGCACTTACAATTGGAGCACAGTTTTGTATGGATATATTGTGAAATAATAATTTTTATTTTTCTATTTTATTTTATTTAGTAGAAGAAGTTTTGTAGTTTTAAGGCCTATTTCTGGTTTTTCACCTAGCTCATAGAAATTATGTACATTGCTAAAATCTTATTGCTAGCTTATAGAATTAATATTTAATATATTATTTTTATACCCTGAACCCATTTTCAATGGGAAATCAGGGTATATTGGTTTTGTTGAAATGTATGTAACAGGCAGAAGGAGGCGTGGCAGATCCCACAAAGTATATACATTCTTGATCAGGGCGACGAGCTGAGTTGATTTGGCCCTGTCCGTCTGTCCGTCTGTCCGTATGTATGAACGCGTCGATTTCAGAAGATATAACAGCTAGAGACTTAAAAATTTTTTTAATTTTTAAATGTCCGTAATTACAGCGCGCATATCAAGTTTATCATTAAAAATCGATAACTCATCCCGATCTTTTTTTATCGATAAAAAACCTTATCGAAAACCAGTTATAAAATTATATCTTCTACACCTTTATTGCTAGAGTCTCCAAATTTTTAATGTATGCTTATATGCAATTTATACAATTTCGGTTTTTGTTAAAATTAACCCCCCACCTCTAAATTCACCCCCTCACCCTCACTTTTGTAAGAAGCGTATTTCAAATACTAGAGACTTGTGCTTTGGCAATTACATGCATATTCATGTTATAATCATAATCTGAAAGTTTCATGAAGATCGTACGTCCATAAAGTTAATAAAGTTATTATTATGTGTGTGTATGTGTTTGTGTATGTGTGTGTGTATGTGTATGTGTGTGTGTATGCGTTTGTGTATGTATGCGTGTGTGTGTGTGTCTGTATGAGTGTGTGTGTATGTATGCCTGTGTGTGCGTGCGTGCGTGTGTGTGTGTGTGTGTGTGCGTGTTTCTTGTGTAAGCTGAAAGACGCGAAAAATTATTGAAATATCTATTGCTCCAAGGGTTCAGGGGATCTCGTAGTCGAGCAGTCTCGACTAGAGCTTTCTTACTTGTTAATTTTTTTGTGATTGCTAGAATTGTATTTACTAAAGTAAAATTTTAATTTAATTTTATTAATTTTGCTAAATTTTAATTAATGTCGTAAAGCATAACAATAATATATCCAATGGATATTGAGTGCATGCGAACTCAAACTCAATCAACCATTTTATGTCTATCACTCACTCACTCAGTAACAATTCGAGTGCACTCTATTTTGCTAGGTTATGAGTGCGGCCATGCAGCTCTCTAATATCCATAAACAATCAAATAGTAGAGTATTCGCCAAGCAAATTTCATTACAATAGCATATTCGGAAACAAAGATCTCAGAAGCAACTGAGTTAAGCAGCTGAGCAAAATATGTCTGTTTGAAGTAGTCTATTTATGTTGACGGCAAACCTTTTGACAGAGACGAGCACAATTCAGGCTCAAGTCGGCTATTTGAGAATTATCATATTCAAAAGCAATGCCAAATAAAATGATTATTATAGCCAACATCACAAAAATTGTGTATATTTGATTAAAAAAAAAAAAAAAAACGTGTATGTGCTTAAGAACCATATAATCAAAGAAATAGCAGTACTGTATATAAGATTGAGGAAGTCAGGGGACGAAGCTAGGTGTTGCAGACAAAGACGCTGTTAATTGTTTAGTATTCCAGTTGTTCAGTTTCTATATAATCAATTAGAGCAACATTCTTAATGTTTCTCTCCGTTTGTTTAATATGAAATCCGGCTCAACGATCAAACCTTTACCAACATCAAAAATATTCATATCGGAACAAAATGAGGCCAATTTGCTGCTGACCATGGCATTTAAGCCAGACTCGAGTCAGCTTGAGACAGGGCGTGTGACTGCAGAGATTAAGAGGAAAGTTGGAGTATGTTAGCCGAGGACTGTGAAGCTGAATGCAACCATTCTGAATATAGACAAAACTTGACACTTAAATTATGGGAACTAAGCAAAAATCTCGCTGTTCTTGCGTTCTGTTCGCCTGTCTGTTTGAGAAAGAACTTGGAAATAATTTAAGGTCGAGTCAGCGGCAATTTGGGGCTCTGCAAGCTCAACTCCAGTCCTCAGCCTGAAGACAAGCTCTGCATCTTCATATTTGAGGGCCAGCGAGGCTGCTTGGCATCCCAAATCCAAATCACTGGCCAAGTGCGACTGTTTATTGTTTAGTTCTCTCTCTCTCTCTCTTTCTGATTCTTTCTCTTGGTCTTGCCCCATCGAGCGGCAATAAATATATTCTGTTCATAATAATTCTAATTGCTTTTCAAATAAACAAGTTAACAACAAGTTGAACAATAAACAATGCGATAGCGGGCGCCATTCGCCTTATAATGCCTATAAATACGCACAGTTTCAAGGTGCTTGAGCATTCGGAAAGGCCCATTAAGTTGGCCTAGAAACAATATTTACACCAATTAGTTGGCCTATCAAAATAATATTAAAGAGATTTATAAGCCTCCGCCTCCTCATCCGCCTCCGCCTCCGTTCGCGTGAGTTATGAAATAATCACCCGACAACGAACGCGACTTCTGTTTTTTTTTTTTTTTTTTTTTTTTTTTTTTTGGAGCCAAATATGAAGCTAAAAACTGAGCAGAAGCCGCGAGACCGCATGTGGTGCACAGCAAAGGTGAATGAAAGGTGGACGCTGATCCAGGGGTTAGCCCAAAGGTGTAAACTCCCAGAGGCGCCGACTAAAACTGTAAGAGATCCAAAGGCAAATAAATTGTGATGCTCCTGCTGCTGCTGCTGCGGCTGCTGCTGCTGGCATCGAAATCCGGTTCTGTTCCGTTCGACTCCGACATAGCCACAGTTTCTTTAAGTACCGCCCGCTGTGTTAATCACCCGTTTAAATATGTTTTAATCGGTTATTACATTTGTTTGCTGTAGCAACCTGCGGTGGCAGCCAATTGCTACCGGTTCTACAGCCGAGAACTTAAGCAGCTGTGATATGGGTTGCCTCCACGCACTAATCTGACTTGATTTGACTTTGCTCGCATCAACAATCAAGATATCTGCTGTACAACTAGCACTCTGCAAAGGCTTTGATGATTGGATTTGAATCATAGGCGAATTTCTGTATAGCCCTGTCTATACATATAAACTGTTTGTGGGACAGGCGGAGTATAATCCTATTCAGAAATATAGATATGGTTAGGAGAAGCACTTTAGCAGAAAATATATTTTGATTTATCATTATATGATTTATATGATGACTCTGACTTAATTAGCGCATAGGAAGTCTGATCATAATATATTCTTATCATCATCAAGAAAGAAATTATGCATGCTGATTAGAGTTAATTTATTCTTCAGTTTAATCAAACAATTATTGTCTATCATTCTCTCTCTCTCTATCTCTCTTTTGATACAACCCTATCTCATTCTGTTCCTCTAACACAGTCACTCTCTAACTCTCTCTCTCACTCTCTCTCTCTCTCTGTATCTGTAAAAAAGATCATTTTACTCTCTGTTTACTTACAATGTTTCAAAACAAGAAAAGTGCATAGATCAGCTAATGCTTGGCTTCAGCTCCTAATCAGCTTTTACTCAAGAGAGATTTCCTTAGAATTTCCTCAAGAGTTGGGGACAATTGAATGTCATTCGCACGTCGCAGAATCCTCGATAATCGTGTGATAAACAGACATAAAGCGATGTGCAAAAGCAAAGAAAACGCAGTCAAATTCAAGCAGGAATGGACTGCATGTGCATCCGGCTCGCTTTTATTTGCGTGGGCCGAGGCTGGGTGCTGGGTGCTGGGTCGGAACTTGTCCATTCGGCCATTTGTTGCATGAGTTATGAGCATATGCGAAACGACAAATTTCCAACGCCCAGGCGAGGCGAGGCGAGTCGATGCGATGCGTTGCGTTGCGTTGCGATGCTGTAGGCTGAGTCCGCGTCCGCAACGGCACACTAAATGGCCATCAGACGCGGATCGGCGAGGCCAAGTCTGGAGCTGCCATATTTTTATGCCATGTTTGTCGCGCATGCAAAAGTGTCGAAATATTTATGTTCCGCTGAGAATTAGCAAACAGCAAACAGCAAAACAGCAACGAGTTGTCGCTGTCGTGCATTGAACATTGCTCAAAAAAGAAAAAAAAAAAAACAAGAGTGGAAAAAGAAACCAAAACGAAAGGCAATGCCGGGTGCCAGGGGTCCAATGTGTTTTATTGAATGAAATGGCGAGCCTGGCGTTGATTCATAAATGTGGCAAAGACCCAGCAACAACAACAACAATAACAACAACAACAGTAACAGGCAGTAACTGGCAGTAAGCAGCCTTATGCAAATGCTGCGGCCGACCTACGCATTGAATAAAAGCAAAAGGCAGAGATTTGTTGCCGGAAAGCGAGGTGCAAATGATTATACGTGGCGAGGTGGCGAGCTGGCGAGACGCGGACCTTGAAACCTGGTCCGGCTATCAGATTTCACATGTTAAATAAATTTATGCTGCGCATGCGAATTACAAATCAATGAGATGCAGGCTGCATCATAGAAAGATGTCCACAAGGAAGAAGAACTCTGTGTTTTCGGCTCATTTAAATATTTCGCAGACTTCATTCATTAATGTGCATCAGCCGGATATGCGTAGCTGATGATATGATGTGAGATGATATGGCATTCCCTCTCCAAACTAACTCACTAATAGAAATAGATGCACACGCACTATCCGTAGATCATCTAATCACTCGGAGATTCGTGGTTTATGTTGCCAGCGAGATGGAATGCGCCTCGCTCCATTGTGAACTTTGAGGCGAGTCAAAGTTTGTGGCATCCACATGAACATCAACCTCTACATCTACATCTACATATATATGTATATTTTTATTGATTTTTGTGCGCTCATAATGAGCAGAGACTAGGGATGCTGCTGGTCTGGCTGGCTGCTCTGGTGTCTGTTGGTCTGGGCCAGTTGGATAGGAGAAACAAAAGGAAGCCATAAATTAGATCTATGAATCAAAGAGATATCTGATTTCTGGCCGTTGATAAAATATTTATATACTCATTTCTGGCTTGGCATAACTCTTGGTTCTGATTCGAGAATCTCTCGTTTTTAATAGGGTCGCATATTTCTCGCTCCCTCTCTCTCTCTCTCCCACTCTTTCTCCCTGCTCAATATTCAATCGCACCGAGGCAGACATTTGGTCTCTGGGAAACACAGAGACCTCAAAGTCAAAGTCTAAGTCAAACTCAAATTCAAACTCGAGTGGCCTTTAGATGATATCATATCATAAATTTCTGAGCGTTCTTATTAGTTGGGTTTCGTTTTTGGTTTCCTTTCGATTCATGCTAATAATCTTCAGATATAGTCGCAGCCCGTAGAAGTTTGTGTTGTTTATGTGCAAGTATTTCACGTTTCAATTCTGTCGAATGCACCGAAACAAGTTCTCGGCTCGAGATAAGGCAAGGCAGTAAATTCAATATTCTGTTTTTGATGCTCGGAATGAACATTTCATACAGCAAAAGTTCGGCCCGAGTAACAGTAACATTAATGATGACTAATACTCGTGCTTATCGAGCGTGGCGTTCGATATCTGATTAGAGAAAATATGGCCAGAGTTCTCGTGTGATTTTGCACCCCCTCAGCTTCCCGGCTGGACCAGCGCCAATTAAATGAAAATGCCGAAAATGCCAGCGAAACTCGGAAAACATAAGCTGTAATCCATTGCTACACATAAATCCAATTAGGATTTGCTCAAATGCTTGGCACTCGGATGCCACATGCCTGGACCAGACAAGATAACGTTTCCCGCTCCATCCACTCTCCATCCTCCTCTCTCCACTCTCCACTCATGAGACATGTGCTGAAATCAAAGCACATTCACCAGGATATGTCCGGCACGTAAAACAAAAGTAAAAGTAAATCACTCAGCGCGATTTTCGCTAATAACAAAAATGATTTTCCCGATTGCCCAGCCCAGCTGCAAATGCTCCAGGGATGCATTAACCTATCCGAGTATGTGAGTGTGTGAGTATATGTATGTATGCATGTATGTGTGTGCCATTTGGCAGTCGATAGTATCTTTCGCCTTGCCCTCTAATGAACTCAATCAAAAATCGATTTGTACGAGAGTCTACGGCACTCATCTAGGGAGTAGCTGGGATGGAGGAGGCGAGATGTTGTACATCAAATGGAATTTATGAGATAAATTGCCAAACAGATTTGACTGCTTATGGCGGCCAATTGACCAAGTTTTCCCAATATGAAAGAGAATTATTAATAGTCCATGTTCGAGCCCCCCCGCGCACAGGATGTGCTCCGTCATAAGTTCAATGCCTTGAGCGCTGCCCTCGCGCATGGGCACAGTCTGACCTAACACCGAACGAACTTGTCAACTGTCAAATGCTGATGCGGAGCCATTAAGAAAAGAGAAACCCATATAAGTACAACCAGCCCACACGAGGTATCGGGGTATCGGGGTATCGGAGGGTACCGGGCAGGCATCGGGCTATTGGGGCTCCAACAAAATATTGTCATCATAAAGCGCTGCAAAGAAGCCGTTAAATATTATTAAGGAGACCATTTAAATTCATTAATGAGCCACATACTCTTTTCGACCATCAAACAGCAATAACAACAACAACAGCAACAACAACAACAACAACAGGAACAACAACAACAAAGAATGAATTTACATATGGAGAGATGTTTACCTGAGAATCGCTTTACGAGCGCTACGTCGCATCGCTCGTCATCCTCAGACCTCGACCCATGTCCCAGAAGGCGCAGCACCACGAAAATGAACAACGACCACGACGGATCCACTGTCTGCAGGTACGACCTGGGCACATCCCCTCGTTAAAACCAAGCGGTGAAGGGAAGGGGGGGGAGGGTGGTGGAGAGTCGACATACAAAAAGACGCTGCGAATGGGAATACAAAATGCGAAATGTGAAATACGAAATACAAAATTAAATTAAGCAAATGAAAGCCCACGTTGACAATTTTCATATCTCTGGCTTCGGCCGAATATTGGCGAATATTGCTTAAAAACGTCAATAATTCATTTGTTATGCCTGCACATTGAATGTCGCCGACACGAGATATCTTCTCAGTTGACACAGCGACAACAACAACAACAACAACAACAACAACTCAGACTCAGACTCGAACAGGTCCCAGCTTCGGGGTGCCCAAGTTTCAGATCCCATTTCAGCTTTGCGTGTTGAATTTGGAGCGCGGATTTGCGCGCGCGGCGCTTATGCAAATTAAGATGATTCCACACCAAGTCGAAGGCAATTCATACAAGAGGCGAGCATACGACTTTTCAAGGCTTTTCAGTTGGTATCTCTGCGTGGAAGGTGAAGCCGTTGATCTATTGGTACTATTCAGTAGTTCATTATAAAATGAAAATAAATCAGTTGGATAGCTCGAGAAGCAACTGCCCAGATTCAGTAAACTTACTTTAGTCGGAGATGACTGACTTCATAATACCCTGGAGACTCTGCGTGGACTATGAAACCATTGAAACTATCAAACAGTTTATTATGGAACCAGTTGGATTGCCCATTAAATTGAAATCCCCTAAAAGTAGTAAGAGTACTCTAGTCGTAACTACCTGACTCGCAAATACCCTGACTTCAGCTCATAAAGGTATGATATTGATCTCCCTCACTAAGGAAAGAGTCTGTCCCATAAAGAAAAAGGTTTGCTATAAGGTAACTTGAGTTCGAGATATACGTTCTTAATGAAACTTAAAAGGGTAAGATTAAATTTTATTTTCGAATTTCATCAACTACTTTAAAACTTAAGATCTATGATTCACTACAGGAATTTAGATATGAATTTTCGTGTTTCTATTTCTTGTGTCTAGTATTTTTTACTATCCTTGAAAAGCCAAGTGAAAATATTATGAAATTCAATTCTTTAAAATAATATTAAAGAAATGTGAATTCGATTAGTTTAGTTTAGATTGATTGCAATGTCAAAACTCCAACAGATATTAACGACATCTGATTTTCTTTTCTATTGAATTGTTATATTTCAACTAATCTAGATAGACATATAGAAAATCAGATGTTTTGAATATCTATTGAGTTGGGGATATTTTTTATCTAGATTAGTCTATATATGTATATGACCTATTCTTGCTGATCAGATCAAAATCAGATCAAATTATGTATTTCAAAATTATTGTCGCAAGTCTCTCTCAGTCTACGAAATCCATGCAATTATGCATTCGAACAGAAAAAGACAATCCTATAGCAACTAAGGTAGTATTTCCGATCAAGAGTATATATACTCTTAGGGCTCGGTTATGCATCCGGCATAAATAGTCAGAATTTGAAATTTTTTAACTTTTCGCTTAGCCATTGTTTGGTCGAGGAAGGAAAAACAATTTGATATTTGCCGTCAGTTAGGCGACACATTCATCATTAATTTTCCACATTATGTAAACACAGCCAGACATGAGGGGAACACGAAGAAGAAGAAGCAGCAGCAGTGCAAACATTTTGAGCGGCGACGCGCTGAAAGCAACTGACATTTTGATTTCCGTAATAAAATAATTAATGATGGAACTACAGTCGGATTTGGATCAGTGTCTGCCACTGGGCACCGAGGGCCAGGCGCCTAATGATGACATTCAAATAACCGACTGTGAACTCCCTGGTCTGTCACCTCGTCAAGCATTCGCACATGTGCGAGTAATTAAGTGAAGGGTTCTGGGTAGAGCCTGAGTAGAGCCTGGGTAGAGTCTGGGCAGACCCTGGAGACGGTTAATTTATCAGGGACTGCGCCGGGTTACATGGTGGCGTGATTATTGTGACATAATTTTTATAAATGGATCGCGAGATGCGGACGGACCTAATGCAACCAACTGCTGGGACTGCGGCTTCAGCTGTTGGCTCGATCGAGCCCAATGACCGACAAAGTGTGCAAAAAGCAAATTTTCTTTTTATTTGCTACACTTTTGCAATCAAATATTCAAAATTCATATTATGGCCATGGCTGTGTTTAGAATAAATTAAGGCCCGCTCACTCAAGGCCTCAAAGTCCGACGACGTCGGCGATGGCGATGGCGATGGCGACGTGAAAAACTCAGACAGAATGCGTATGCGAATGCGTCGCCAATGACATTTATGGGACAAATGCTCCACTCCCTTAGTATGTGTATGAATGAGCCACAACTCAAAGTTCTCAAAGCCAGGCACAATGCAGTGCCGCCAACTGAATTTTGGCGCCATCAATTTGGACACGGAATTCTGAGGAATGCGCACGAATCGCAAGCAAAAAAAAAAATAAATAAATTTAGGCTGAAAGCCACTTGCTTTCCACTTGCCAGTCGAGGCGCCAGCCAAACCATTTTCAAGACCAGTAAAAAACGCAGTCGAAATACCAAAAAAAAAAAAAAAAAAACAAACAAACACATCCTCAACAATTCATCAATGGAATTCTGTCCTCGAATTAAAAATGCGAAATTTCAAATATGATTTTCGCTGCAGCCGAAGTTGGAGCAGGAGCCGGTGCCAGAGCTGCAGTCGGTGCTGGAGCTGGAGCAACGAGTCCAAATCGGTATGGGAAAGACAAGAAGTTTCGGTTTTTGAGTATCTAAATGAAAGTGATGCCAGGCCATATTAATAGCTGGTCGAGCACTATACAGACCAACATAAGTGTGCTACAAGTTGGTCAAGCTAATCTGGTAGGAGATAATTTTAGTTGCTGAATCCAAATTTGAAAAGTGAATAGATTATATATGAATATATCGTTGATCGACTTTCGCAACTGATCATAAATAACTAAACGATAATTCGACTGAGTGACTCTAAATTTGAACAGATTAAGCCAAGTTGACATCGGTTTTTGAGACGAATCAAAGTATTTTGTATACTCAGTTCTGCTCTACATAATATACGTCAAATAGCATGAGAAGCTTAGTCGAGCGTGTGGTGTGGTACCCTGCTTACACAATCTCAACAGGATAGCCAAGTTGAAAAAGAAGAACCTTGATAGAAGAGGAAGTTTAAGTAATCATTGTATTTGGAAGCTGTTTAAGTTGAATCATTAGATACTTATATGTATATATGAATGAATACCCTTTTAAATATAAACACACACTTTGTCCCAGTAGGAACGGCATCACTAGCCAATACATATGGAACGAGACATGCTCTCCAGCTGAAACCACTTTACTTAGTTTCAAGAAAAAACATGCGTAAAATGCTTGAATTACAGCAAATCTTGGCTTCATATAAAAAGCATTGATCACAATAAACTAATTTTATTACTATTTAAATTTGTCCATTATTTTAATTATTGTTATATAGCTATTAGAATTATTTAAAAATTGTATAATTATTGTTATCTTGTTATTGCAATATATTAGAGTCTCTGAGAAGTGGTTAGTGCCGAAAGCAACCCAAAAAACTCACAAAATAGGCTGACCTGCGTTGGTAGGCCCATTCTCTATTCAGATTCCTGTTCAGCAACTTAAAGGCCTTTTAGAAAATATACATAGTTTAATTCTCAGTGAAGCCTAGCTCGGTTTGCCCAGCCCTTTGGCTCCACCCACTCTTTGAGGGCTCCAAACTCAAAGAGACTCCATGCCGAACAGGTATCCCAGCCGAGCCGCAGCAGAAGGCGAGTCTATCGAAGCTTCAGCATCGACGATTTGTAAAAGCGAAAAAAAAAAGAACAAATTAAACGACGGTCCAGACAAAAGCAAACAAATACAAAAATCAAAAAGAAAAAGAAAAAGAAAAAGAAAAAGAAAAAGAAAAAGAAAGAGAAAAAACTTGGCTGATGCAGTGGATCGGGCTCAGAGACTGGAATGGAAATTGAAATCGTATCGCATGCGACGACAAAATGTTTATGTGGGCTGCTGTTGTTGCAGTGGTAGTAGTAGTAGTAGTAGTGGTCGTAGTTGTTGTTGTTGTTGTTGTTGTTGTGGAGGGACTGACAGCGGGAGCTTTAAGAGCGTTTACTTCTAGTCTTTGATTGTAGATAAGTCCACGGACAGTCGACGATCGTTCGTTATGTGTGCATAGAAACGCATTTGCATTTTGAGCATTTTGCATTTTGCATTTGTTTAATAATTTGCTTTATTATATTTTGTTATTACATTGACATGCTCTATTCGTGTTTGCGCTGCACATTTGTGCATATTTTATATTCATAACTTGTCGCTGGCCCACAAATACCCCGAACTATCCCCGAGTTTTGTTTTTATCGAGCGGCGAATATCGATGCAGCTTGCCAATAAATTGCCCAGCCGATGCGCGATGTGGCGAGCTGTGACGAAGCCTTGAAGCCGATCCACCCGCCCCCCTCCCCTAT
Organism: Drosophila arizonae; assembly: GCF_054131065.1. NCBI lineage: Eukaryota > Metazoa > Arthropoda > Insecta > Diptera > Drosophilidae > Drosophila > Drosophila arizonae. The sequence continues at coordinate 28,012,215 of NC_142923.1, read as the reverse complement.
CCATCGTGTGTCAAGTGAGTAATGAATGCTACGACATCGAGAGTTATGACAATCCGTATGACTATATACAATATGCATATTTACAGCTGTCGTCAGCATTTCAAATGCATAAATGCCAAGCGCGTTCTAATGCCAATAAATTCAATACTTTAGCTATTCGTTGGACTCAAGTGCGCATTGTGTTGCTGCGATACAGCAATGATATAAATAATGATCTGAAAAAATAAATAATAATTGCCAATGAATCTTTGAAATGGCTTCAAGCGGCCCTCATTATTATATTAAATCTAGCTAATTGCCCTAAGTGAAGCGAAAACAAGTCTGAGCTTTGCACTCGGTTGTCTGAATTCCTAATACTCGCTCACAGATGAGTTTGCTCAACAATTTTTGGATTAATGATAAGCATGCAAGCTGAGAGAAAGTATCTCATAAAAGACAAGTTCAACATGTGAATTACTTGCGTGTAGACAAACTCTTCACAAAAACCAATATAGCCCATTGCATTTGGCGAGCGAGCATAAGAACTCATATTATCTCAAGTGATGCGGATTTGTTAATTACAGTTGCAAATATAATATGCGGGCTAACAAATTAGTTACATGCTCATATATACATATATGTATTTGTATGTGCTTCCCAGGAAATGCATATTCATATGCATATGCATACAGGTACAGGTAAACAGTTATGAATAGCGAATGAAAGCAAAATGAGGAAAAAATGAACATGTAAAAGCTTTTAAATGTTCTTTTTTTTTCTCTCTGCCTGCACCATAAACCATAAATGTGCCACGCCCTTTAGTGAAGTTAGCCACCTAATTAGTTCCGAATCAGCAAATGACCATAATCGAAATTGCATTGTGAGAGAGAGAGAGAGAGAGAGAGAGAGAGCGAGAGAGAGAGGGAGAGGGGGAGATGAAGTAGGCCCTGGGCCAAAGTTAATAGCTTACTGTCCTTGCACACACAGCTGGGCAGCTGTTCTCGAGCCATAAAAGACGAGGCAAACATATTTTAAAATCGGTTAACTGCCTGCTGCCTGGGCAGTTTTAGTGGTCGTCAATGTTTCCTCTCGTTGCTGTTGATGTGAATCGAGTTGTTGCCACCTTGCCAGCAATTAGATTCACTTCTAGCAGACTACCGACAGCAGCCCCCAGGCACAGCTGAGCGAAGCCACCCACCCACAGATCTGAGAGAGGGCTAAGAGCATGGCTTAAATATTGCATTTGCATCTGATCTAAGCCCAGTCGGATCTTCTCTTCTAGAGTCAAGGCAGAAGCCAGCCTCTGCGCTCTTAACTCTTTTTTCCATTTCGCACAAGTTTGATGTTTCACACTCGTCAGCTTTATATAGCTTGACGAATGGACGCTGATCGAGGCAGCCCTCACTCGAGTCGAATTGTCAGCGGAAATGGTTCGCTGTCTGAGTGTAAATTTCTTGAAATGAAATGAAATGAAATGTAATGAAAGCCACGCAAATGCGAGCAGCGGGAACGCAGGAAAGTGTTTCTGATTGTCTCTCAGGTGTGATGTGAGTCGCAATCACGAGGCCTTCATGATGTTCGAGTACAAAATTTTCACACGATATTTGGCAAAGATATCAGCTGAAGCTAAGTGAACGACAAACGGCGTCAGCAAATGGCGATTAATTAAAAATTTCGTCAAAATATTTGATAGCAGATTAGGAGATTAGAAACGCCTTTTTATGGCCGCTACGTGTGCGCGAATTCGAGTAGCTAATCGAGAGAGCTGGCTGCCACCATTCCCACATGGCAGAGCCCAGAGCCCCTGAGTACTCCAAACTTGTCGTTTATGAACATTTTTACATATTTTTTTCAGCTTTTGTTACCGCTGCCCGCACGAAATTGGGCTAATTCGAACGTGCGTCTGGCATTTGTATATTTATGCGTGCTTGCTTTACCATGTCGCCATGTGTGTGTGTGTGTATGTGTGTGTGTGCATGTGTATGTGTGGGGCAAAGTCAGAATTAGAATTATGGCAGGGAATGTCGACGGCGGTACGACAGTTTCATTGCTGGTCGTAATTGTTATGCAAAACGCGCCTTCCTTGATTATTGCCAACTAAAATGAAATAAAAAACAAATACAAAATACAGAAAGAGAAAAAAAACTAAATTAAAATATGTATGTGCGCGCATATGCATATGTATGTTGTATGTGTATCGTATATAGCTGTAATAAAAACTAAAAAGCCGCCTAGATACGTCGCAACTTAGTCAAGCTCTCAGCCAAATGGCTTTTAAAACACTCACGCACCGTTAGTCCCCACCTCATAACTTCTTCTTCTGCTTGGATACAGTAATAGCCATCATTATAAGCACACAAGCCATTGGCTAGGCCACGTGTGGCCATATCCATCATGCCGCTATTAAGTTTATGTAAATTTCCCACAGTTTCGCCAACTTCTTAGCACAATCATAAAAAGTTGAAATAAAAGCGAAATGATTATTCAATAAATTGGGGTCACATTCATGTCAGAGCCTTAGGCCTACATATTAACTACTTAGTATACTCTCATTAGGATAATTTGCATGTTCTAGTTGAGATTAGAGTACTAAAAAATATTACTTAATATCCCTCCCTCCTTTTGAAAGAGGCGAGCAGCTCAAAAAATAAAATAAAATATAGCACAAGGTGCAAAAAAATTACATTGTATATGTATTTAATATAAATTATACTTTATATGCATATTTAAAATTAATGATATATTCTTTTTGAGAGAGCAGAGAGAAGAGAGGAAGCACTAAGACATCATCTATATCATTCTTTTAATAAAAATTCATGAATCTCAATCTTTAAATATGCAAAATATGTTCCAATAATAAAAGTTTAAATCTATTCATAGATCATTGATAACTTTTGATTTAAAGCTTGAGCTGAGCTTTAGGTCTTATAAGAGGAGAGGCTAGTTCGAATAGTTTCAAAGATCGACAGATTTCTTTATACAAGAAAATAGGCAGTTGGACGGACGGATGAACGGACGGATAGTTAGATGGATGGCAGGATGGATTGACTGCTTGACGGATGGACGGATAGACGGACGGTAACATGAAAGAAGTACGCACGGATGGATGTACGATAAGATTGGCGGACGGACGGATGGATGGTTGGCTGGATGGACTGCTTGACGGATAGACGGATCTTAGGATGTATGGACGAATTGATGAACGGCTGCACAGACACAGATGGACGAATGAATGAATGAAAACCAGATGAGCGGACAGACGTACGAACAAGCCTTGATAAACCTTATTGTTGATTCTGATACTATTTTATTAGTACTACGCTTAAAGCTGAATCCAACATGGAGATCAACATTGTTATATTAACTATCCATATTAAAAGTTTTAGCTTGATTATTTCTTTATTCTGTATTTAATATCTTTCCCTTTGCTTGCACTTAAAATAGAAACTGTATTTTCTTCTCTGTTTCTGTTCTGCTTACAGCATATTCCAATGAGAGACGAACCTTGTCGGACTAGTCGAAATGTCGCATTGCCAACGCGATGCCAAAAAGAATGTGTGACTTGAATTGACATGTTGAGAGAGAAGAAGCAGAGTCTAGACAGATCTAAAAGGCAAAACCGCTCTATATAGCACTCGTCTTAGCCGCATGGCATTTAAAGGCAAGCAATAAATAGAAGCCAAGTGCTTGAGTGCTTTATGCCAGAGCGAGAGGCGTAGCTGACATTTTTGTAAGGATAAGCTAGTGTGAGTATGTGTGTGTGTGTGTGTGTCGATTGACAATTGTTTCAATCACACTTTTTGAAGTGATTTACGAACTCAGAAATGTGCCGCTTTTAATCATTTGGGAAATGCGAAAACTCCTCGGTTTATTTGCGCCCGGCAATTGCAATTGCAATTGCAATAATTATATTTTTAACTCTTAATTGCGGACTCACTAGCGCAGATGCCGCACTGCCTCCAATACACTGGGCCCAGACAAAGAGACCAATGAGCTGTCATTAAAATAAAAACAGAGAGAACAATTGCCGAGCCATCAATCCGAATCGATGAAACGGATACAGATACAGATGCAGCCCCATACACATACACATACATATGTGTATATATATAAATGCATTGCAAATGCAAATGACTCGCTGCTGCATATTTTGGCCAATATCCAAGGAATGTTTTTTAATCAGCACATAAAAAATATTGCACGTCTACAATTTTTGCGATTTTTCACCCTTTCGTAGCGCGATTCGTTGCGTTTCGATTCGTTCGATTTATTTAATTGCATTTTAATTTATTTCGAATTATTTTTTTGTCGTTTTCGTTTTTTCTCTGTTGGCATTAATCGATGCTCGGGAATTTCAATTATAATAAAACTTAAAAAACTGCTAAAGAATTTATTCAATCAATGCAATCGGAAAGCAATTATAAGAAAGCATTTTATAGTCGCTTTCAAAAATTTTTACAAACAACAATGTATTAATACAATCGAAAGATCTTTCTCTCTCTCTATCTCTCTCTCGATATATATATAGTTATATATATTTTAGTTTTCCACAGTCAGAAGTAGAGGGATGGGGAATAGATTTTAAAGATGTTTATTACGTTTGGACTTTCGTATTGAAGTTTTTCTTTTTTGCGCGCTGAGGTAACAAATTTAGCCAAAAAGCTCTTCAGTTGAAATCCTTAAGCCATAAATAAGAAATTTTTATCTGGAAAAGTTTCGGACGGTCGTGTTCGCTCGAGCGTTGAGTTAAAATAAAAATGATGGAAATAAAATACGAAAAGTACGAGAAGTTCATCCGGATCGAGTGCAGAACAACTTTCGCAGTCACGAACCGAGCTCATGTCCTTGTTTGTATTAGGCGTACGTGTGCCAATGAATTTTTGTTCGTTCGTTTGCTTTTCGTTTCTTTTCCTTCTGATTCTGCTTCTGCTTCTGCTTGGGAGACGAAAACTTGAGCTGTCCATCGCAGCTCAGCTGAGCTGAGGGCTTATTGCTTATCTGGCCGGGCTACAGCCTGGCGCCTCCTCTCTCTCCTTTTTCTGGCGAGCGACTTATGAAATACTTACTAACGGCTTTATTTGACCAGCTCGCTGCTGGACTGCTGATGAGCCACGGCCACGGGTAGGGTAGGGTAGGGGGAGGGGGGACAGCAGTTTGTAAAAATATTTACCGTGCAAACATTTCGCCCATCCCGCATGGATGGATGGATGGATGGATGCACCCTATCGAGTGTGCTCTGTTCATATTTTATTTATGTTTACGTAGAAAAATCAATTCCAATTGAAAACGTTGCCCTGACGCAGCACCAGCAGGAGCAGCAGCAGGAGCAGCATATGAAAAATCCTTTTATGCGTTTGCCATTGCAGCATTCGACAGATGAAAATCAATTTTTAAACTTTTCTCCACTCGTTCTCTGCAGCAATAATCCCCGCAATGGCAGCCAGTCGAGCTTACTCTTGACTACATTTATTTGCCAAAATATGGGCAGTACGTGACAGAGCGAGTGCTCTGAGTCCTGAGGAAATATTGATTTGAAATTCAATTTTAGCCTGAATGCCTCCACTGCGGTCCGCACACATGCATAATTTATGCATATACCAAAAAATGATTTCATATGAATAATAAATCTCGAGATTTATGCGCAGTTACTTCTGGCTTTTAAGCTAAGTGATTTTATGTTTTCGCACAGGCCACAAATCCGCCAATCGAGGGTCAAAGTGGAAACACTTTGAAATTTGAGAAATGAATGGAGGGAATATCGGAAGCGAACATATTATTTATGCCTCGCATGAATTGAAAACGGAAATGCAGGATATTAAGGATATGTTGAGATTAAGACAAGTGTGCCGAATACCAAAGATATATAAGATATTATATATATAAATTGTTCTATATAATAGGATATGATTATTATGATGATATAAATGATGTATGACTTATATGATGATATAAGATATAATAAACTATTTTGAATTGTGTTCTCATTTAAAATCATTCCTAGAATGGAACCGGGTTATTACAAAATATATAGGATAACTAATGAATCGAAAGATATGACTTGATGTATATATAGATAAAAAATATTTAATTTGATTAAAATAGAAAATATAGTCTTGAGCATAATTATTCGTATAGGCGATCTAAATCTATCGCCCCTTTCGTATGTATGAACGTATATCGTAAGATGACGCTAAGAAAGTTTTTCTTAGGTATTTGAATGAGGAAAGATCATATCCAGGTTTTCTTCATATTGATTACATCTAGCTTAATTATTGAGTATAAATATAAAGAATTATACTTTTTGAATACATTTCTCCCAAACGGCTGCTCAGGGTATTCACTAGCCTAGTACATCTAATATTATTTAAATGTAAGCGATATGTATTTGGTTGAACCACTTACTGGAATAGGTATAAGGATGAGTATTTATATTTGTAAAACTATTTCATATTACAATGCAAAATTTTCCCTAATTTCCTCAGATATCCTTAATAGTGTTAATCGCTTATAATTATATAATATATTTATATAATATAATTATAATCTGAACTGTATTTTAAAAGAGAAAACGAAATACTCTCTGAATCAATCAATTCCAAATGCATAAGTCCGCTTGTATTATCAATAAACACATATATCAACTTTCATCTGAAATATATGCGATATGTGACTGTTTATACGTTAACAATTTTCTTGTTCTTCTAAAAACCTGAAAATCTACAATTTAAAAGATCATATATACATCTTAATAATATTTGTGAGAAGTCTGAATACGGAATACCATTAATCTGTGAACCATTTCGATGTTTATCAATCTGTAAGCTGGCATAAATTTTCAGAGCAAACTCTGAGAAGATATCAATCACGCAAAGTCTTTGGCTCTTCCTGTGCCATGTGCGAGGCATAACTAAGAGGGAAAGCATATCATCGTTTGCTGTCGATAGTTAAGTTCTGGACAGGTGTTAAAATGCTATTTTCCGTGAGAGCAAATCAAATTCGAATTCAAATTAAAATGTCGGGCAATAAATTGTGCACAATTAAAAGCAACACCTAAACCCATAGACAAAAGCGAAAAACAAAAATGAAAAAAGAAAAAAAAAAAACAGCGGGCAGACTGAGAACTGGGAGTTGAGATTTCTGGTCTCATTAAACCGAGTTCAATAACCCAAAGAGAAGACATTAAGAAGTCGGCGAGTGGGGAGTCGCTCGACTCTCGACTCTCGACTCTCTACAGTCGACGGTCGTAAGAAGTAGAAGTCTCAACTGAGGAGGCCATCAAAGCCGCAAGCAAAGCCAAAGCCAAATCAAACCATCAAATTGACGGTAATAGTTTCGGGTTGTAAAACTCACACGAACAATAAGTTAATCAATCTCAAATTTTAATTACAAAGTAACAACTTCCTTTAGCAATTTCAGGCGCGATGAACTCGGCGCAGCTCAACTTGACGGCGGTTTTGTTTAATGGATATGTTTGCCAGGGCGCAATTTACATAAAAATGCAGATGCAGCTCAAGGTGTGGGCCAAATGAGTGAGTGTATCTCCAAGATACATACTCGAGTGCATGTGTGTGAGTGTGTGTGTGCCTGATGTTCACATACAGGCATACATATTGTATTTTATGTAATTTGTCTTTGTTTCACTGTAATAAAACGACAAATGAAATTGTGAATTGCGCATGGAAATGGGTAACAGGCAAAGGCCTTTCAAGCAAGAGGAAGAGGAAGAGGAAGACAGTGTTGATCAGCCCACGGCTGCAACGACTCCACTCGACTCGCCTCGACTCACCCTCTCACTATTTGGGCATAAACAAAAACCTAAGCCCATGTCCAACTAACAAATGAAAAATGAAACTCGCACGAACGAGTTGATAATTTATTTGAATTTTATGCGGCTCAGCTCTGCGCAGGCGTCACAGCCAACGCCTGCAGCAGCGACACCGACTGCGACAGCGACTGCGACTGCGGCAGAGGTCAACTGTTCCCCTTTTGCGCAGATGCATCAGGCGTTGTCTGTGTAATCCTTTGTTAACTGCGCAGGTGACAGCCCCTGGTCACGGAAATCGATTAAAACTCGCGCCAGCCCAGAGCCAGCCAACGGGACTAGCCACCAGGATAGTCCAAGTGCTGGCCGCAGTTCCAATCGAGCGTCGCTCGCTTCGCTGACTCGTGAACTCGGGGATTTTGACAAGTTTATTAACTTGTGGGCTGCCAAGTACACGCAGAACTTGAGCGCCAGACCCCAACCAAAACAACAACATTTCACATACACTGAGAAAAAAGCTATGCTTGCATCTATAATGTACATGTAGAGTATATAAAATAATATTCTTAAGAGAAACGGTTTGATTGCTTGTTTGGTATGACATATATTATATATCCTACTGTTTTCTGCTGAACATAGGATATTCTCTTCAAAAACATATATAGAAACATATACATATACAGTGAGTGATTATTGATCCAAATGCCACTTTGCTGTGATGCCTCCTGTATATTTATACGTCAACACATAAAATGTACGTAAAATTTCGCCAATTTCAAAGGAAATCAAACATGAGAATTGTAGTGCATTTTCAAATTTGAATAGCTGAAGTCTTAGGTATAGCATATATTCGATAGTATCTATATAATATAGACGCTAGTCTGTATTAAAATTCAAGTTTATACAAGATTTCCCCATAATAGTTGATTAATGTTTGAATATATTATTATATATGTGTGTATTCCATATATCTCAATAACATGAATTCTGTATATGTATGTATTACCTGTGATTATTTGCTCACTGCATTAAATGTAAAACCAGATTAGGTTTCCCTTAAACTTCGTTTTTTCATAATTTATAGTCTTCAGTCTCCACATTTTTAGACATTACGAAGGCTTGACAATTTCTTATCAAAAATATAAAAAATAAAAATTGATATATATTCATATATATTTATATAGTATTTAGATAATAATAAAAATGATTTATGTACATGCACTTTCTCACTTGTATGTAGCACAATTTTCGCTAAGTGTATTTATTATAGGAAACCAAAATCCTTGTGGGCGTCACGCACTCACCCCGTTTTGGCGGCTTTCGCCGTTTGAAATATTTTTGGTCAAAGTTTATCGCGACTAGCGCCAAGGCGAAAGTCAAAATCTTTTGTCAACTCAACCTATGGGGCGAGCCCCCAGTAGAGCACTGCCACGCCACGCCCCTCACCGCACCGCACCGCACCGCCCAACCCCACCAGAAAGGTGCAGGCAGCCGCAACCCTTTTCGCTGCGGCAACTCCCCCGAGGGCCATGTACGTGCCCCAGCAGAGTCGGGCAGAGCCGGGCAGAGTCGGGGCCCCGTGCGGCTTGCTCTGTGGCCAGAATTTTGATGGAGTCTGGGGCTCTGGCTTTTCGCAGCCGAAGGATGTTGTGGCAAAATCTGCGTAAACTCTGCTTGTTCGTCTGCATACATATTGCTCTATATACTTGGGTATATGTATGACTATTTATATTTGCTTTTCGGGGGGCGGCGGCTACATTATTCGTGGGTGTGTATGTGTGTCAGTGTGTGTGCGTGCTTGGAGGGTTCAGTTTGGCGTTTACTTTATGTCTTATTTGCTTATGAAATAAGATATTCCAAGGCGGCGCGACGGTGGCGACGCTGGCGACGCTGGCGTCGTCTGCGGTTACTCAGCCAGCTCCCTTGCCACTTGGCACGAGTTATGCACAGATATATGAGCAGAGTCGAGATATTTTCAATTCAATTTTATTCCCTGTTTATGAGATTGCCTGACGTTTTTATGCACTTTTCTGCTTTATGGCCAAGGAGAGCGGGGGCGGAGGCAGCCAGACGAAAAGGGTTGCCACACGACTCAAGTAGACACGATTTGGGGAAGGTTTTCCGCAGGCTTTTCAGAGGAATATTCATATTATACAAGTCTTAAGCGACGCAGTTTCAGTGAAATATTGATGATATTGCTGCTGCAAATATTATAAATTTTTATGATAATATCATAGGCTATTCCTGCCAGCAGCAGCCTTGAGGCTGAGCAAATCCATGTTTAACACCTAAATGTTGGTCCATTGTGCGCGTGTGTGCGTTGGCCAGCATAAAACTCAATCAGAAGCAATTAAAACCGCTCACAATTGAGGCCGAGAGTCGGTAAAGCCAATGGAACAATAGCCAATTGTTCGGGCTGGAAACATCAAAATAGTTGCTGACGTTGAGGTCGGACGCGTGACACAGCCGTGTGCCTGGCGCTGATCTCTGCTCCTGCTCCTGCTCCTGCTCCTGCGATCCCCTGCATGTGGCATAGGTGCGGCGACTGGCTCAACTAATGAATTGGCACAAAGGCAACACCTTGCAGGAGTCGCCAGAGCGGGACTGGACTGCGTCCAGGCCTGTCTGATGACTTTCGACTGGATTTAGGCATCAAAGCAGCCACCAATAAAAACGGCAAACAAAGCCAAAAACTGTGAAACTGGGAAACTGTGAAACTGGGAAACATGAATTGTTCGATTGAACCCTTCGCTGACCGCCTGCTGCTACTGTTGCCGTAGGTGTTGCTCCCGAGCCTTGACACCTAAAACACACTCACAAAGGCAATTTGACACACACACACACACACACTGATGCACTCTATTCCTGTCTGTCAGTCTGTCTGTGTGTGTGTTCGCATTGTCTGGCCAGCTACAAATTGTTGTGGGCGTTACAAATCCGCTTACAGCTCGACCTCAACTTGCCTTTGCTCCACACACACACACACACATGCGTACACAGAAAGAGAGACTATTCCAATTTTGAAACTAGAGAGCATCGAATTTCATCTTCGTATAGGAAATTTTTGAGCGTTAAATCGCCAAAAATCATTCGTTAATTTTGACGTTTCCCTTTGTTCGCGCTGGGGGTGGGACACTTGGCGGCTGCTGACCAACGGTCAACAGCTGACCCCTGCCGGATCCGAGTGGCCCGCAGACGGCGCGCCGTGTCACCACGTCAAGACAAAGCCCATGTGGGTGGATGTGCGTCTGCTGATTGCAATTGTCCCTCGGATGAGATTAAAAATTTATTTCGAAATTAGCGCAATTGTTGGCATTGCTCCCTTTTTCTGCACATGCGAGTTGAGACTCACAAAGGGGGAAAAAAAGACAATATAAAATACAAACAAAATTGATGCCCCTGTCTAACTGTCCAAATGTCTGTCGAACGGACTGCGGATGCGCCAGAGCAAATGATTGAAAATATTTCTTGATTATTTCTACGAATTCGCGTGACCTACAATGCGAAATTGCGAGATATTAAAGAAATGTTGCAATCCATTTCCACTTTTTATTGGAATTATATAAAAATATTCTCCAAATTGCGAGCCCAAAAAGGCTTGAATACCTGATGGAAAAGATAAAAATTTCCTTATACAATAAATTATTTTACAATTAGAGAAACTTCTATTTGTGTACTCTGTGCGTAAACACCCCAAAGACACTGTCCAAAACTCTAACCCTCTTTTGGGAAAAAAAGACATAAAGCAACTCCTCGACCGGACATATCAATCAGACGCTAAGAAATTGGATCGGAGCGGGGGGTCGACACCGAGCAGGCGACCAACGGGCCGACAGCCCGACAGACCGGCAGTCCATGGGACTCGCCATTAGGGCCAGACAATGGCGTGGTAATGGCTACTTTAAAATGACACCATTCCGCTTGGCGGTCGCGGGTTAATCGCTGGCACCGACGCGGGCCACCACCCGCTGTTATCAGCTGGATTAGACTGGACCCGCCCTCCATGGCCGGGTGATAAATGCATCGGCGGAGAGGCGCATTGAGTTGTCAATGGGCTGCCGTGAAGTGGTGTCAAAAATGTTCAATTGTCGGTCTCTCCCATTGCAGCTAAAAATACACAAGCCAAACACTGAAACACGTCTACAGGCAATGCTCGACTGGGAAATACCGCGAATTTCGAGCCGATTACCATTGTTAAGCTTGCCCTTGAATTGAATTAGAGCATGAATATGGCTACAAGAAGTCGATATAAGATTGAGACCAAATCTCTATGGTAATAAATTATAGGAGTTATAAGCATAGACATCCAAAAGTAGGGGATTCTTCCTTCTTCGATTTGTGTTGTATTAGAAGCATTGAATGTTAATTGCAATCGATAAATATCGATTTTATAAATTGAACAGATTGTGTAATTATTTTGTAATTTAAAAATATATCGATTGATCAACTTATCACTTTATCATCGATTTATCAATTAGAATAACTTTGGTTGATTCTGATGTCTAGGAAATATCATAATAGCTGATTCAACACGATATTTGACATAGAATAATTTCGAATCCATTATAGACGAAATATTTTCGAGCACTTCAATTTGTTCTAAGCGTACTACGGTCAGGATCCTTCGAGATCAATCCTATCGTATTGACAGAGGGATAGACAGAGAGATAGGCAGATGGATAGGCAAACTGCCAAATTTCGATCGTCTGTTGATCGTCATCAAAAACCAGTATTATTTACATTGTGCCTGTAACATTGATCTTAATACTTCAGTATACCCTATAGCATCCCTTTCAATGCTTGCAGGGTATTAAAAAACAAAAAGTCATTCGCTTGACAGCCCATCGAGTATTTTATGATTCAATTACCATCAAATAGAAAAGTCACTAAAAAGTGTTGCATATTAATTTCACACACACACACACACACACCAATACACACCCACTCTCGTTCAGGTGGTTTGCTTAAATTGGCAATTGATTTTTGTGGTTTTCAGCAAAAATGTTGCACAAATTGCGGATATTTTTTGTGTTTGCAATCACTTTGTGAATTTAGTGATAGCCGATACGGGTGCCACGCCCATTTCAACACTATAACTAGACAGATGCATTGCCCGCTAGTTGTGTCTACAGGTGTAGCCATAGTCGCAGCTGTTGTTATTGTTGCTGCTGTTGTTGTTGTTGTTGTTATTGTTGACTGTTTGTTTTGCATTAAACGGTTTGTTTTGCTAACCAAAGTGTTGATTTTATGGCCGACCGCCGTTTTTTAGCGACGAAAATCACACAGTCATACGGCACTTAAAAAGAGAGACAAACTATGGCAATGCCCGACACGGGGGACCACACTGGACAATTGTCGAATGGTGTCCAATAGCTTTTTTCCCACTCACTCAGTGCTGCATATGTATGTATGTAAATACATATGTAGATGTATGTATGTACCCGCGGCACAATGTAGAGTAATAGCTGACTTACACGAAATGTTAATGTGCCCCAAGCCCCATAAACAAACTTCATTACATCGCACTAAAAACGAACGCAATGAAGACAACTAAAACTAAAGCCGAATAATATATTGTATAAAAAAAAAAAACTTCATTTAAATTCAAAAAAAGCCAAAACCCCGAAAAAAAAAATGGTGCGTGCTTATCGCCGATGCCGCCTCTGAACCCGATGAGCTGCTCGATAAAGCAGCTACAAAAAATAAATTAAAAATACATTTTTAAGGTAAATGTGGCACTTTAAAGGCAGCTCGAGAAAAGCACATAATAAATATAAAAACACAATTAAATAAGTGCATGGAAAACAAATGCGTATAAAGCCGCAGACACACACAGACAGTAAACCGAAACAAAAACTCACAAATTAAAATAACACCAAGAAATTTTCAAGTACCACAACGTGAAAGGGCAGCACGATCGAACCGACCGGCACAAGCAGCGAGCTAGTCCCTTCCCCATCAAACGACATCGAAAACTATTTAATGTCGTGGAAAAATGGCTGCTCTCTCAAATCGAACATAAATACGCTATCAATTCGGAAATTGAGAATTGTATATACATATATAATGCAGAAAATAAAATAAAACGGAAAACTATTGATCGAATCGGCTTAAAGTAGATTGTTTCAATGTCCAAGACTCTACTGCCTTAAGAAGCCTAAATCAGTCAGCTCAAATAATAAAAAAAATAAATAAAATATTTAAAGATCAGTTCGATCACCGACGATCCACTAAATAAAGTCTGATGAGCCTTCACCTATTATGGCTCAGCGTCATAATAATAAACTCATACAAAAATTCGGAATTGGAGTTTTATAATTAATATTGCTAGCATATATGAAAATTATGGATAAGATAATAATTATATACTAAAAATATATATGAAAAATATTCTACATGCATTGAAAGCTATGCCAATAAATATGCGAGTATTCTAAATAGAAAGGACAGCACTGTTCTTAAAGAGTTTAAACTAAGACATAGGCCTTTTCTACTTAGATATTTATTTACAAACATGACATATGGCATATAAGATAAGATTATTTGAAAAAAAAAAAAAAAAATAAAGAAATAGAAACCCTAATAATAACATAGAAATTATCTATATCTATCATATATTAGAGTGTTATATTTAGTGTTTCTAGCATGAGATTTTATTTTATTATATCGGGTATAAAATATATTTACAGAGTTCAGCAACCAACCTAAAATCATCAAAGCTGCTATTTAGTAGCTTTTTATATATAATGTTAATGAATGATAGAGCTGAATATTGCTTATAAGTGTGGCAAATAATATTTTCTTAAATACCAGATCAGAAGCTATAAGGCACATACATAAGTCAGACATAATGGTGTGATTGCGATTTAGCTAGAAAATCACAGGCAGCAAATCAGCTAAATAAATTAATTCTATATAAACTGGATAGTTTATAATATAATACGCAACTTCATTATTAGCACCAAAAAACATGATAAAGAACAACATGAAATTTAATTGATTTTTGTATATATAATATATGTAAATATTAATATTTATTAGTCATACAAACAGGTTAATCAAATTTGACTAACGAGTTAAGTTGCTCTATTCTCTCTCTTTCTCACTGTGTGTCGCTCTCTAGCTGAGAATTGAACGTGACTGGAATCAGAGGTAACATTCAGAGTGCGGGGTGTGAGACACGTATTGCGGAAACAAGCAACGCTGGCAACGGTGTCCAAATATTTGGAGCACAGTTGGAATGCTCTCATAATTGGAGCAGTCGCTTAGATAGTTGACTGAACTGAAAACTGAAAGCTGAAAACTCGGCGCATGGCAAATGGCGACGACATAAATTTCCATGCTAAAAACAAAAAACCAAAAAAAAAAAAAAATAAAATGAAATAAAAAATAAAACAGGAAAATGAAACAACCAAAATGCAGGCAAACGCAGTCAAATGCAGTCAAATTCATGCGACGTATGTTCGATGAAAAATGCGTTCGGTTTACCATTAATCCACAACCCTGATCCAGAGCGACAGATCATTACACACGCGCGCGCCAGCCCCAAAAAATTCACTATGGAAATTTATTAATAAAAACTCTCCCAAAAAAGCAGAGAAAAAACATATTTTGGAATGTTAAAAGAAGGCAATAACCGACCACGCAATACTCGTTCATGGCACAGCAAGAGATGAAATTTTTGGCAGTTGTTATATAATATATATGTATATGTGGAGAAAGTCCTATAATCAACAATTTAATTGCCTTGTTTTATAATCCTATGAAGGGAATATAGTTTTTATTTTTATCTCTTACTTTCAAGAAATATAAAACTTAAAGCCCATCTTAAACGAAATGAGATTGTTCGGTCATTTCGAAAGATCAATAAGTGTAGACCTATTAGGTAGCTCTCACCGATCTATTCCAGTTGTAAGCTACACAATATAGGATTTTCCAATTTGTATGTAGTATTTATATATAAGAGGAGATTCAATTCTCTCTAATCTCTAGCCCCTATCTTTCTCTCTCTCTCTCTCTCTTTCTTACCAGAAAAGGAGACCCATAAGTCTACATATACATATTTCAGTTATCTCTAATCTCTAACCCCAAACTCGATCTCTCCCAATCTCTAGTCTTATATACTCTGACATCTGAAAACCAATATACTCTCTTCAACTCAAGGGCGAGTAGAGTATTGTAAAAACATAAGTGGATGCGGAGCGATGCAGCATACACGTGTCTAGTGCACATAACACACACCGAGCAACCCATGCCAGCTCATGCCGTGCCATAATTCCATCCTCGTTGCATTTGCCACGGGAAGTGGCACTCGCGCAGTTGTTGCTCTGCTGTAATTTATAGCAGCGCTGCCAAATGACATGCTAACTAATAGTAGGCTTCATAATTTATACATACATAGACTAAGCACACACACACACGGCTGTGTAATTTATGCCACTGCAAACCCGGACGGATTGCCCGACTTGCTCTCTCTCTCTCTCTCTCTCTCTCTCTCTCTGCCTGCCTGCCCACCCCTCCTTGTTGCAGAGCGATCCCAGGCGCTGACAGAGGTCACAACACACGTCAAATCGTAGGTTAATAGACGTCGCTGACCCCAGCAGTTGCTAGATCAGATTTAAATATCGATTGTGATCCGGGAATACGCACGTAAATGGTCGAAAAGGCGACGGCAATGGCATTGTCCGAGACGAAGCCCAACGATTGAATCGACGTAATAAAACGTTTTTATTAAATATTTTATAATCGGTTTACTTCAGGAGATTTTTTAATTGGTTTAACATTTGAGTGGCGAAGAACTAGTCAGGGAAAAATTTCAAAATAATTGGGCAAATATACGCGAATGCAGAGATCCATCACTAACAATCCGTTACCAGCTGGAGTAGCCGCTGTTGGCATTTTGACCCATGCCACCACCGGCATGGCCCAGACCTAGTCACACATAATACAGAGATTACGATTAGCAGTTGAGCAGAGGAGGAGCAGGAGTCATAGCGCCTTACCATTGCGATTCATTCCGGAGCCATATCCGCCGTAACTGCCGCCCATTCCACCCATGCCCATATGACCCATGCCTCCGCCTGCTTTGTGGACATTCGTGTAGCGCATCATTGACTGATTGTACGCCTCGAACGGAGCCGGTGGAGTGGAGTTGGGCACTGAGTTTTGGTAGCCCTGGTTTGAGTGTAGCCACTGCTGTCCACCGCCAGAGCCATAGCTGCCCTGACCCATCTGACCCATCTGCAAAAATCGGTTTCAATACAAGTCGACTCCAATAACTAATGCCTGCCGCTGCTCTACGCAATTACCTGAGGGTACGTCATGCTTTGGCCGCCGTTGCCGCCCTGGCCACCCACGTAGCTCCAGTTAAACTCTGCACCACTGTTTCCGTAATCCATTTCAAATAATTATTTTGCCAAAATAAAAATTTCCAAATTAATTTTTAGATGTATAAAAATCTTTTTTGTTTTATTATTTTTTATTTTTCCCAGATGTTTACTACTAAAATGTTTGAGGTCGAATGAATATTCCTAACTCACACAACCGGCACCCCATCAGAAATTCAAGCTCAGTGACACTATAAGCCCCGCCTGCTCAATATATTTATTTAAATATGATATAAATATTTCGTTAACTTATGAGAATATATGTATATGTCTTTGCTCTATATTTATTATGTTTCAGTCACGGATTTTAGCATAGAGATTGATTTTATGTTTAGAATAGAATGGGGTAGATATAATACATAGTAGGATGTCCATCTTGAACCTTAAATCAGAGTTTTGCATTTTAGTACAGAAAATTGTAGCGTATGACTTGAAGTTTTTGGACTGAAATTAAATTTAGTAAATACGAATTAAACACTGTTAAATAATTTCCAAAAATAAATTGAAGTGCTTGATTTATAATTTAGATTAGTGAGGAGTTAGGAGTTTCGAGTTTCAAGAGTTAGTGATAGATGATGAAGCTGTATGTGAGGTGAAATGATGCTCTTCCTTGCAGCCATATTGAGCGTACATGAAACTGAACAGCATTAAAAATATATTCCAATATATTTTGTACAAAGGCTTGCAATTGAATTATAAGGTTTTGATATATGAGCAAATCTCAAGAGAAGAATACGAAAACAAATATAACTATCATTTCAAAATATGATTATTTATTAAATGAATAACAGAGTTTAACAGATCCATACCAACTGGTCTATGCTCAAGAAGAACAATATCTTCAATTGAATGAAAGTTAATATCTAATATATATATATATCTAATGTCAATGAAACGAGGCTTGGATTACTCATAAGCAATTCCAAAATAATCATTCCGCCAGAGTCTCGCACACCTTATACACCTGTGTAGAGCACAGCTGTCTGCAAAAACCAGTCTTTGTCAGCGGCCACACTTTGGAGTGGCTGAGACAATGGCCTAGCATTGAGACTAGTCTAGTTCGAGGCAACAAAGAACTACGAAATGACCTCATAAATCAAATTGTTTCGTTATGATCTTCATAAATATATAATTGCTTCATATTCATAAGGCTAATCACGTTTGCTTGGAGGACAATGTGAGTGCCGTGTTGTTGTCC
Organism: Drosophila arizonae; assembly: GCF_054131065.1. Classification (NCBI taxonomy): domain Eukaryota; kingdom Metazoa; phylum Arthropoda; class Insecta; order Diptera; family Drosophilidae; genus Drosophila; species Drosophila arizonae. The sequence continues at coordinate 27,993,890 of NC_142923.1, read as the reverse complement.
TTGAGCATTGGGCCTGACTGAGGTCGCACCTTGCTCTACCTGTGCTGCCAGGTAGTTGGCTCGTTTTTTATGCCCGACAATATTGAAACAGCTCTACTTAGACAATGATTTACTGTCGAGCCGATAATGCTTTACTGGATTTTCTCCCTGCTTTTCAGTCAGCTATTTAAATGCCATAAAATGCCAGAGATATAATTAGTAAATTCATATGGATATATCTTAAAAGCTGAAAAACACTTTAAAGTCGGTCTCCGAGTCGTAAAATTGTTTTGTTCACCTGTTGCGGGCATTTTTTATATTCAATTATTGGAGGCAACACGAAGAGAATTTCATAAATTTCATTTTCATGCCACGTGCCACTTCAGTGTCACGGAAGAAGCTAAAAACTCGCCCTCTCTGTTTTCTTTGTCTGCTAAATTTATACATATTTTTTTGTTCTATTTACGTTCAGATCTGATTTACTTTCTCCGCGGGTCTATCTCCCCCACTTCCTCTCTCTCTCTCTAGTGTTTTGAGTCTCTTTCATGCAGATAGAGCAGCTGGGAAAATTGAAGAAAGCCCATTCAAATAGCTGACAATTAACACCTACCTATGCCTATGCTATGAGTTTGCCCACAAGCTATGCGTGCCTCATCAATTGCTATGGCGAGGGGGCGAGGGGCTGTTGTTGTTTCTCCTCTTCGACTTGCCCAAAACATTTTGATTTATCAACTCTTTTTAAATTCCAAACATGGCAACATCTTTTACAGCTAGCTGGCTAGCGAGTCATCGTCATCATCATCTCGAGAGAGGAGATACACTCTGCACTCTACACGAAACAAATTGAACTCTTTAACCCCGCCCACAAACGTTTTGACCCCAGAATCCGGAATCGAATGCACATCGTGTGTTAAGCTGAGAGACATGCTCGGGCCTATTAAAAAATTGTTTATGAAAAGAGAAACATTTCCAAAGCGATTAATCATCGGCAACGGTTTGGCGCGTGGGGGCGAATCACACTGCCCTTACCATGCCTGCACTCTCCAGATATACGTACTCCCCCTTTCATCACAGCAGCAGTCTCTAAATGCTCTCTGCTGATGATCTCCATGGCCCAGTGGCAACAGCAGCAGCAGCAGCAGCAGCAGCAGCAGCAGACAGCATATGGCAGCCAAACGATTAGGCACGAGAGTGCCAGCCTTCCATTTTCATTTGGAGCTGTCGGGTTGGGGAAAGTGTTAAATGCCTGCCAATTAGTGCCGTCTGTTCGATGCTCCATTGAGATCGTTTCCCCTAATTGGCTAAAATATGAATTGCCATACAATTTAATCAGCTTAATAAATCGTAATGGACGTGTGGGCGAAGAGGCTCATCTTTGGCTTTCAAATTCGTATTAAGATTAGAAATGTGCAACATAAAGTTGGAGATATGTGAGGGTCGCCCCACAACCACTCGGTCTGACATTTATACGGTGATAGTTGATGGACCTCAACGAAGCTTAATTTGAACGTACAATAAACGTGATCGCTTTTAATAAATTTGTTAACTAACGGAATTAAATAATATACCAATTCCGATAGGTTTTAAGAGTTCAGAAGACGACTTTCGCATTACCTGGACAAAGTCAGCAATAAAGAATATTTGAAATATCATTGGCCTAACTCCGTCTGATGGAACTCGTGCTGGTAGAAAGTCTCCCACCTTGATTAAGACTATGATTGCTTATAAGCAATAAACTAACTGATAGACAAATTCTAGGAAACCAAATTCGTCCTTCCATAAACTTCTTTTTCTTCCAAATCTTGCATAAAGAAGTCGAAACAGTCTTTTCAAATTTTGTGTACATTGTTGAATTGTCTATTTTTAGAGAGTCCCTCGCATATACATATATCCAAATTAATTCTAATTGATTTAGATGTAATACGGAAAGTTTCTTTCTTTCCAGTTACTTTAAATACAATTTCAAATTTAATTAATTTTTATGATCTTTCAAACTGAAACTGATCAGTATATACTATATATGAACTTACCTCGATCTTAACTATTTTTAATGAACTTTCTCTACACATTTTCCAAAATTTGTTTGGAATTTTAATTGATATTAACGTAAAATTAATTGTAGAACTTATTGATCTTTGCCATTTTGACTATTGTGAATATGTCCAAATTTATTTATTTAATGTATTTTTAATTTTTAGTGCCCAAGACTACTCTACAGCACATGTTGATTAATGTCTTAACTAATCAGTTGGCTATTATTCCGGTATTATTTATTTACACTTATTCAGCTTCTATTCTTATATTATTTTCTTTATATATTTAATTTATTTATGTAAATTTAAATCTAAAATGATTAATAATTATTTATGATACATATCTTTCACCGAAGCTCTTAGAATATAAATCGCAATTGAAAAAAAAATTATAATATGTTTTTATTTCCCAGTTGATCTTTAACCAAATTCTCTCTTACTCTCTCTCTCTCTTTTTTTCTCTCTCTCTCTCCCTCTCTCTCTCTCTCTGTCTACCTATATATCTATCTATCCATCTATCTAACTATGTGTCTATATAATTCTCGATCTATTTTTTCTCTCTCTCTCTCTCTCTCTCTCTCTCTCTCTCTCTCTCTCTATCCATCGGTATCTCTCTCTATCTATCGGTCTATCTATTTCTCTCTCACTCCCTATCTGCATCATTTCCTCTCTCTGTTTTTCTCACTCTCTCTATCTATCTCTGTCTCTCTTTTTTTTACTCTCTCTCTCTATCTCTCTATCTATCTATCTCCCTCTGTTATTAACAATATTTACTCCTATTATTTACCATAATGCGAGTAATGTTTATGTGCTTAGGGTAAAGACTCAATTTTGTCGACTTTTTCTGAGTAATGAAAAATGTGATTTCCATTTGGCCTCAACTGTGCGTGGGGTGCAATTGATTTGCCTGAGCGTCGATCTGATGTCATTAGAGTCGAGTTTAAGTTCGGATGTGACAAAACCCACTCATAGCTGGCACATTAGCCAATGCTTGGGAAAGAGGAGAAATGGAAATAGCTGAGCGCTGCCCGATGGCCCATATCCTAGGCATATTCCAGAGTTCATCTGTCAATGTTGGTTTATTGTCCCGGGACTTTGGCAATAACTGTTATTTGAAAGTGAAATGTGTGTAATATTTCAATTTTTGAATGTGCAACCGGATGCTGGGCGCTGGCAGCGAGAGAGATGTCAGAAATTGACACAATTTAAACTGCTGACCTTTGTCCAGTTGTCGCAACCCTCCCCCACCCCCTTGCCGATTGCTTTCCATGGGCGGCCGCAGAGGTCGCAAGGTCTCTCCACGCATTGTTCAGCATTTTTCGGTTTATTGTTATTGTTATTATTCCGAGAGTTTTCAGTCTGCAACTGCAACTGTCGAACGGAACTATTTGGCTTTATGTTCGCACCGTCCCTGCACTTCTATGGTCATTTGCAGGGGTGGGCGGTTGCCAGTCGGCGGCCAGAGGAGGGTTGAACGCTGGCACGCGCCGCCGCTGCCGCCTTTTGCTTTGGGCTAATGATCAGGCTCGACCCAACGGAAGCCCAAAGTTTCAAGTGGCTCTTCGACTGGTGGCACTAAGTCCGAAAATGACACCCGCACGAGCCTGAAACCCGAACGGAGAGACGAGACACAGATGGACATAACAAACAGTCATCCCCCACTATCAGTGATGCAAGGAATGCCCCGTCCCTGTCGCCGGGTCATGACACCCAGCCAAAAACCAATAAATGTCATCAAATTTATTGCTTCTGATTCAAAAATTCTTTTGTTTGTTTCGGTTTTACAATGAAATGTGAAAGGACACAGGACACTGGACCTAGCCCCCGGGCGGAGCTGCTGAATTGCATTTGACAAAAACTTTGAACTTGGCGGAAAAGAAGATAGTTTACTGAGTCATGTATTGAAGTTTCTCAACAGATGTCTGTCAATATTTGAAGCATGCTTTCAAATCGATACAGTTATTATAAAGAACAAACTTATGACTTTGATTGGGGCATTTACTGAAGGGGAGGCCGAAGAGATGTTATGAAATCTAGAAGTAATGAGTGTACAAAATAATATAGCACTTTTAGATACCCTACCAGTCGTATTAAAGAAAGCCAGAATGGTCTCATGTCTTCAGGTTCTATATATGTACTAGAAATCTGTAGAATTGTATCCCTAACCTTATGTCCATCGGTTTCTTTCAAAAAGGTATGTGATCTTCAAAGATTTATTTTATTAAGTAGAATTTCATATTTGATTCACATACTCTCTCAATGATCGTAGATGTGTTATGTTCTACATAGATCCTACAGCTCCGTTATCTCTTGAGCCCATCCCTGCAACTGCTGCTATATCACTTGGGGTTTGCTTGGAATGAGTCGTACTTCCATTTACCCTGACAGTCTTTCTGTATGCCCCTAAAACGCGACGGTCTGACTCCCAAGTGCTATTTCACTTTCAGTAAGTCAAAGCCCCATCTGATTCTAGGCTAGTAAGGTACGTCAGCACATATTGTGAAACATTTAATAATTGTAATAACAAGAGTCATATCGATGACAGACTGCGCATTGCAATGCCATTGTTGACCGAGGCAACATTCATCTTATGAGCTCGCTGCCTGTCGTACATTAATATCCCGGCGTATAGGGGGCACATATCCTGCGGGCGCGTCACTCGCTGAGCCTGAGCGTCATCCATCGTTCCCCCTCCAGATGCCACGCTCTGCCTTCAACTCCAACTGTCAACGCGTCGTCAATTCTATTTTTATGTTTTATTTTCATTTATGTTCTTTCCTTTTTCTGGTCTGTTTTGGAAAATGTTTTGCTTGGCTTCCGCTTCGCTTCGTTTGTTTAATATTTGAGTGTAATATTTCAGTTTTTTTTTCCTTCGTTTCTTTTCGGCTTCGTCTCTTATTGTTGTTCTTGAGGAGCGTCTGCTGCTGCTGTTTTGTTTGTGTTGACAATTTGTAGGTTTTTTCTGTGTGTTACCGCTAAATAGCTACAAATTTATGAGCGTAAATAGCGTCGTAAATCAATTTTTAATGCATTTCCATTAATTCTTTCTTGGCTAATGTCAACAGCAAATTGATGGCACCATTGTTCCATGTTCTGGGGTCATCCGCACTGCCCAATTCTGATGTTATGTCGGCATGTGGTGGGTGGGACTCACGGAATATTATTCAAATATAATTGACTGTTTGGTATGCTGGAGTGTTTTTGCATAATTTCATATTGTGAATGTGCTGGATTCAATTAAATCTGAAGAAATGAGTTTGTAGATTACCACGCTAATTAGGATTTGTCTGTGATTGACAATCACAAATACAGCGAAACTTATGCTGACTGGCTTATTAATACATATAAAATAGGGTGTGAGTGCATCAATAAATGTTTCTGTGGTCAACTCAATAAATAATTATTGTATATGAGCGTGGCAATTCTTTGATTGTATTGCTTACTCTTCTCTCTTAGAAGGCCAGCAAAGACTCTAAAAATATACAAATTAAAATTTGAATATATACAAACATTCATACGCATACATGTGTATATTTAACAAAGTGAGAGTAACAAAACAAATGGCGTATTGTGAGCATTTTAGTGGTAAGCTAAACAATATAGCCAAAAGCTATATTTAGTGGGCATACAACGTATCGTAACGATGGATATATTATTAAATTTATATAAACTTTACTTGAAATCATTTTTCATATAAATAAATGTACTTTAGAACTTTGAATAAATCCATTAAAAATTAATTAAAGCGGAAGGCAGGCTAAAATTCTTATAAATCAGCTAAACTATAAAAGCTTTAAAATAGCTAGATCAAACGAAGGCTGAAGCTGAAAGCTAAATCATCAACGCTGATTTGAGCATCGGACCTCGCTGTCGATCACACACGGCCTTAAGGCTGCCAATCGTCGCAGCTTTGTAAAAAGCGTAAAAGAGCGAAAGAGAGCACTAGCTCAAGAGAGAGTAACGGAATCAGGCGAATGCGAACTTGAGAGAGACAGAGACCTGCCTGCCGCTCTTTATTGTATGTATAAACAAATGCAAATTTGCACACACACATACAGCAATACTTATCCTAGTGCATGTGTGTGAGTGTGTTCGCATTTGTCGCATGTTTTGCTGCAGCTTTAACGGCAAATCCAATTTAATACGCTTAAGTTCTTACTTTTTGCTTTCCTTTGCTAAAGCACATCAATAAGAAGAACTAGCAAAGCGAAACACAAAAAGAAAAAACAAATAGCCCTGCATAATGTAATGCCACGCCCCATTTTACAATATACGCCCAGCAAAGAGAATCGGCTGAATTTAATATTATTGATTTTTAATTTTCCTTTTTATTTCTAGCTTTTTTATGTTGTTAGTTCTGCAGACTTTGAAAATTGCATGTGTTCTATGGTTTAATGTGTATTAAGTACGTCCCTCTCTCACTATGCCGCTCACTCTCTCTGTCTAGCTCTCTATCTCTCGTTCCCTCCATCAGTGTCTCTGTCACTATCTCTGTCTCTCCTAAGAACAACACATGCATTGAAAGCTTGTAATTTAATCGTATTTGTATCGACGCCTTTGTTTGTGCTTTTCTATTTGTTCATTTGACTAATTTCAGTGTATTTTGCTTTTAATCCCCTTTTATATCGTATTTTAATGCAAGGCATAGAAAAATAGTTATATACATAAAGTAGAGAACGATGCATGTATGTGTATCCATTTTAAATGGAGCACTTCCCCAGCCAATCCACAATGAAGCGAAGCCCTAAAGATGCAACCCGAGGCTTTTTTAAATTTATATGCATACATATGTACTTATATATGAATGTGTGTGCATTAGTTTTTGTTGTTCTCGATATTGTTGCGGTTCTTGTTATCCAATATATTTTTTTTTGTTTTTTTGTTTTTACTGTAATTTAGTGTTGTGCTAATAGTTTGTAGGCAAATTCGAATGAGTAAGCACATTGCAATTGGTCGTAGCCGACTGTTTAACACTCGCTCACGATTCGAGCAAGAGACTTGCCTTTAGAATACCATATTATATATTGGTCAATCTCAAAAGCTATGATGATTAAATTGCTATTTGTCACGCCTTTAAGAAAATGTAAACTATTCAGATTAATAGAAAGTCAATAGCAATCTGTCATCAATGGGCGTAGTTCAGGAAACTTAATATTTATATAATATAATATGTATGGAATATATTTCAATTTCCTATACTCTGCTGAAATAAAAGTGTCTAACTAAAAGACTCATAAAAGCTATCAATAAATCTCGATGCTATTTAACCCAAATTTATGTGTATCAAGGATAAGACCCATTGCACCAGCCTAATATACCCTTTTGCATTTTGAGAACGAGTACAGCGCATTCGTCACTTTAATTGGAGTTGTCTCTATTCTTCTGACAATAAGAAAATAACCTAAATTGAAATACTTGAATTCCTGATATCGTAATACTTATATGAAAATGTGCTTCAATGGAAAATATGTACTATGGAATGTAGTAGTATTATGCACAGGTATGTGAGCTAAATGTAGATGAATATTAACTGAAATATGTTTCAGTTATATGCGAATTAAGCCTTTGTAGAACTTGAGTTACTTGTCTAATATATTAAAATATTTATTTTTAGTTATATTAAGGAATAGAGAATTTGTAAAATAGAGTATTTCAAAATGTTCAAATATTTTTACAAATTTGTAAGTTTTCATTAAAATATATAAAGAAGAATTTACATAAATACATAGATGGGATAGAAAATACTGTCTTTGATGATATACACGATTTGCTCTATATCTCTCTCTATAAACTGTAATGTATATTACAGTCAACTTTTACTCCTTTACTTTTACTCCTGTCTTTTCTGATATATAATGTCTCCCCTATCCCTATATATTGAAGTGTGTACCCAGAAATTGATTTATAAAATGTAACTATATCAGACTCGTGTTCTGCGTCAAAAATGGTCAAATGGAACCCATATTTTAGGCTTTAATTAAAAATCGAAACTGAACTGGCAATAAAATGTTCGTTAACCAACATAACCGCATCTGTTAATGTCCGCGAAAAGGGAGCGTCAAAGCTGATTCCGATATCGACGTCGAAGTCGGCGTCGACGCTGACTGTGTGCAATGAAGCTAGAGTCGTAGAGGCACATACATACGGATGTATGTAAGTGAGAGCATATAGGCTCGCTTCGGTCTGTTACTGGATCGTAACGGAATATACAATTTTGTTCCCAACCCTCGACTGTCTGCTTTATCAAATTTTGTTGATAAAAAGCCGCGCCAATAAATTAAATGTATAAATGAATTTCATTTAATGAATTTCATTTTTATTGTTTCTCGTTTTGCCTCGACAGATGACCGCCCCCTATATAGGTGATATTTGAATGTATGTGTGTGTGCTTGTGTGTGTGCATATTAAAAAACCATCAGCGTGTCAATATGTAATTTGTGTCGTCGATTCGACCAACAATGCGTGCGAGCATCGCGGAAGCAAATAGAGAACATAAATTAAATATCAATAAAATAAAAGAGAGAGAGAGAGGAGAGAGAGAGAGAGAGAGAACGAAATACAAACTACAAAATGCGGTCGAGCCCAAAACTCGAATTCCATTTACAAGTCGCATATGGCGCAAACTCGCATCGATCGTGCACAGATGAAGAGATCTAAGAAGATTCCGAAAAACTGATTTCGAGCCGAGCCGCGTTTACGTGTTGACAAATTTTCCTCTCGGCTGAATCGCAATGGAAACAATGGCGCACAGTAGCTTGGCCAAAACAATTGGAGAGCACTCATCTCGAAATGTTACCTAAAAGTGCCTGGGATCTGGAACAGTTCCTCAGCCTCAGCCTCAGCCTCAGCCTGAGGCTCTCTGTGGCTCAGTCTCAAATCGTGTGCAATCAACCGCAATATCTTAAACAAAGCGAGGCAAAGACATAAGACCTGAGTAGCTGACGGATGAGTTGTTTGTGCAACCTAATGAAATTTCCGCCTATGTGTGCGAGTGTGTGTGGGTATTCGCTAAGGATCAGCAAGGATCGCTGGCAAGGAATTTGTCAACCGGCGTTTTGTTGGGCTCGAGTTCATTAAGCCGGTTCGCGTCGAGTCTGACTAGACCCTCCATTAAATACCAATCTGTCCTTGCCTGTCGCTCTCTTTTGATCATTGTGAAATTATTAAGGATTTATTATTATTATTATTATATTAAGAGACTCGCACAATGGGGATTCGGGCACTGGGACGAGGATCATTAGGGATTTGTCGCTCAACGATCAAATATTATTTTACATATCAATTATTTCACATTTGTTTGTTCCTTCTCGCTCGCTCATCGAATTTAATTTTCGTTCTTTTTTCTTCGGAAATTGTCCTCCTTTTCGGTCGTCTTGTCGTCGAAATATCTCCTCGATCTCTGTGGGTCCGCGTATCGATAGCAGACTTGGAAAATTGCATTACACATAAATCCAGCGATTTACAATAATTGCTTTTGCTTTTCTTTTCTGTGCGGTTTGATTGAGAGCCGTGGAAATTTGATACTTTCCACTAGAATTTATTGCTGCTCTGCGGGAAAATTGTTTTCCCTATCAAAGTTCATGCTAAGTGACATGATATCGATTTCCTCCCACATCTCAAATGAGCAAAAATTGACAAATGATACCAAAATTAGGATCTATCGCTAGATGAATGCCATTTATTTTGCATTTTGCTTCCCACATTTGTCTCCTTGAACTAAGTCAATGAAAGGTTCAGGTTTATATATTTTATTAATGAATATGGCTATATAAGAAGAGAGAAATTATTTGAAATTATAGATATTTTTTATAATTTATCCAAGACAGAGAAGAGAAGAAGTCTTATAAATATATAAAATGTAAAAAATGTAATCAAAATATTATAAAATACAATTAAATATAAAATTATATACAGTTAAAAATATTTAATTTGGTGTGGATGGCTTAGATAGCTCTCGCGTAAAATAAAAAAAATATAGGAATATTAGTAGGTGTATACATACTACAAGGGAAAACTCTATAACTTTTGTAGTTCAGTGCGATAATCCGTTCATATGGACAGACAGTCTGACGGAGAGACGTACGAATAGACGGACGGACGTACAAACGTCGCGACGTTCGACGCGTCGAAGGGCAGACAAGCACGGACGGACGAGGATGGATATACTGACTTACGGACTGACAAATGGACAGACAGAGGAGCATACGGAGTAACACACACACCGGCTAACGGTTAAATGTACGGACATATAGGCTTTCAGACTGTAGGACAAACTGACGGATGGCCAGGCGAACATACGGACGGACAAATAGATGAGATCCTATAGATGAGATCGCCTCTGACTTGGTCTGCTTATAACAAACACTTACACACAATCGCAATATGCCCTTTTTACTCAGCTACAGGGTATGTCAGCAAGATCAAAACGAATGTAATATGCAGCTGGCACTGCCGAGCACATTAATGATAATGAGTACATTTAAATAATAATAAAAAAGAGCTAACAAATCGTTCGACTTGACGCGGCGTGGGCGCTGGGAAATGGAAAATGTAAAATGGGAAATTTGATGGGTTTTCGCAGCGCGTGTGTCTTCTGGCTGGTTTGACTGTTCTTTCATTAGGCATGCAAAACGTGAGCTAAACTTTAATTTCAATCAAAATCCAAATTATATGAAAATCAAATAAAATTGTGAAGATAGAGGGGGAGAGAGACGGAGGGAGAGAGGAAAAAAAACAAAATTACTTGCCGTGCATTTAAATGATGTGGAGTTCAGGTGGGGATCGCGGGGGCCTGAGCTAATGGTGTGTGAACCGGCACATCAACTAGTTCACATTTCTTTAATGGGGTGGGGCGGTGGTGTGGGGGCGGCTTCCTTTTCATTTACCCATTTACCCATTTGCCAATGGCAGGCCATAAATACAGCGGCTAAATCTTTTAAGGTTCCCTTAAGGAAGTCGACCGATTGCACATAAAAGGATTTGCATGCGGAATCGAATTTGATTTTCTTCCTCTTCTTCTTTTTTGTTGTTTTGTTTTTTGTTGTTGTTGCTTTTTTGGTTATGCCACGATAAAAATGCACAGCAAATCCAAGCATAAAGTTTCATATGAGCCTGTCAAATCTAGCGACCCGCATCTCATATAAGCTCCCTTTCAGATAGAGAGAGTGAGAGAAAGAGAGAGAGAGAGAGAGAGAGAGAGAGAGAGAGAGAGAGAGAGCAGGAGACGAGAGAGTCCTCTTAGCATTACGCAAATGAATTTCGCGTTATATATGGATATATATGCAAGTCTATATGTATATATTTATATGTATGTATACAGCTTATGAATTAGCTGACGGCACACACTCCCCTTGCGCAGGCTTAAGGCTTTCAGACACCCACACACACACACACACACACACACTCACCCACAGCCACCTCAATGTTGACAAAGTTTATTGTCGCTCGTAATTTGGCACTGGGTGGTGCTGCGGGTGGTGCAAGCCAAGAGGGCGACTTTTTTAATGTGTGTGCGTGTCGCCGTCGCCTGCCCCGTCTCCTTCTCGCCGTTGCCGTCGCTGTTGGCGTCTGCGAGGGTGTCATGCATGCTACGGAAAAACATATGCATATAATTATATAATTGAATTAAACAATTTCGTAAATGCTAAATGATGCGACAATATGGAAGGCAGCAGCATTCGACACGGCAGCCGGAACAATTTGCATAAATACATAATTATAGAGTGTGCGTGCGGGGGCCCGGGGGAAGAGTGCGGCACGAGCACGGGTGGTTGGAAAAGTTTACGGGAAATTGCCATCTAAAAGTTACTTAATGGCGTGCAAGAAAACTTTATATCCACACAATTTAATTATAGTATGTGGCAATTTCTGATAATCCATAAAGATGGCTTGAGTAAATATAGAAATATATATATTTCCAATTGACAAGTTGATGAAATCAAAGCCGAAGCGAGACAAAAGAGCCGAAAACGCAGGCAAGGCAAGGCAAACAGCCGCAGGCGACGGGAGTAGGGGCAGAGGCAGGAGGCAGCAGGCAGCAGACAGCAGACAGCAGGCAGGCAGGAGGCAGCTACAGCAACAGCAACAGCAACAGCAGGAGCAGTCGATCACGCAGCAGGATATGAAATTCGCATTAGATCCATAAAAGGATATTCGCCATGACAGATACACGACAATGCAATCTGTGCATACGCGCGTGTTTGTTTTCCTATCTGTGTTTGCGTTCGCATGTCGCGTAACCTAAACAAATAAACAGGCTCGAGAACGAGACCTCAACAATGCCTATCTAAATATATGGATAATATGTATGTATATGTGTGTCACCATAGCTCTATCTCATTCTAGGCTCAGCTATTTCCAGTTCTTTTTTTTTTTTTTTTTAATTTTTAGTCAAAATAAAACACAAATCTGAATCTGTTTGAAAAACCTTGTTCGACATCTCGAAATTAGTGCGCTAACCGCACAGTAGATGGCGTCGTGCTTAATATGCATTTGCGTATGTGAAATTAGTGCACTTTGCGCACACTAGAGGGCGACACGTTTAGTGCCAGATGAGGGCGTGCCATTGACCTGATTAGCATAAAACAAATAGAAGCCCGCAGTTTTTGTATTGTTCTCTTTTCTCTTCTTCTTTCATACAGATCGTTACAGTTTAACTAATTTCGGAATGTTTAAGCTTTAAAAAAACACACACACACACACACACACACACGCATGTGCACAGTAGCGAGTGAAACCAGAGACATTTGGTAGCATAAAACAGCGACTCCGATTCGCCTACAAAGGCGAGTGAAAATTTGAGTAGCAAAAAGTGGAAAATTGTCGCCCACATACAAAAAGTGAAACTGCGAGACGATGGCGACAGAAAAAGCCAGCCAGCCAGACAGAGAGGGAAAGAGCGAGAGAGAGGGGGAGAGGGAGACAGACAACTGAAACAGAGGGCGTAAGCTAAAGAGAAGGCGTGTCGGAGCCAAGTTAGCTGTTGGCTTTGATGTGGGAGAGGAAGAAATTGGCAAGGACGATGCGAAAACAGTGCCACACACACACACACACACACACACTACATATATACATATAGTTCTATATATATATATATAAATACTTATGCTGGTTGCAGTAGCGTAATTTGGGCCATTGATGGGCCGACACAAGCGGACGAACTTTGGTGGCAACACTTTCGCTAGCAGGAGAGACCCCCTAACTGCTAGCCCCATAATGAAGTCAGCTAACACACACACACACACACACACACACACTGACACGCACACATCTGTGTTGTGCAGAAGAAGAAGAAACAGAGCGCAACAGACATGTCTATTTGGGAGCATATCGATTTTTTTTTTCGTGTTTTTTGTGTTTTTTTCGGGAACCCATAGTAGACCCAAACTCGAACAGCAGCACCCAGCCAGCACCAAAAATGGCCAGAAATGGCATTGGCCTCGAAAGCGACGTCTCCGAAATTGGGCAGCATTTAAATGCAACAATTGTCATTAAATTTTCATTTCAAGTCGGATTCACGTTGCTTTAAGCGCCATACGAGGGCAACGCGTTGAAGCCGGGAAAACTTCAAATTTTCAAATGAAATCGAATTTTCAATCCTGCATTAGAGATCGAAATTCAGGTTGGGAAACAGTTGAGAAACCTTTTGCAGATATCAGTTCTCTAAGAGCGTAAAACAAATGTCATCGAATTTCCGATTTTCTGATTGAAGTACATTGAAAAATATTATTGAATGATAATAGTTTCAGGGAATCGTACTACAGAAAATTAGACTACATACATTTTCATAAATCATGTAATTGAAGCAATTGTATCAAAGTCAAAGAATATTCAAATGCTCACTTATATAATAAATACCAATAATATATATAATAATAATATGAATATAGAATTAAATACCAAAGATTGAGAAATATTGAAGTCAATAATATATAAAATTAATTAAAATAAAGTCTCTAATGTGAATTAAGCTTAAAATTAAATGAAATTAAAGTATTCTGAGCGAATGTAAAATCAAAATGAACATGAAGTTTGACTTTACTAAAGTAAATTCTTATATGTGATATTTACAGTTCAGAAGAGGAATGGAATATCGCAATGTTCAATCAAACGAAATTCTCAAATATATATTCATGCAGTAAAGTAGGTTAATTAAATCAAATATTGAAATTGTCTCAGATTGTAATTCTTGTGCCACATATGCGCGGCACGAGTCGAAATTCCGTACAGCCCATAGTCGATTTAGAGTACGTAGAATGTCCTATTATTATAGACAGATGCCACATAAATTTCGACTCGAGTTGAGTTCAGATAACGCCCATTCGCCTAGGCAATGGGCGTGTTCGTTGCGCATTAAACGGGAATAATATCCAATATGAGAAGTCGAAAGTTGAACTGAAACTAGAAATTTGTATGCTGAAACTTAAAGCGCAGCAGGAAGAGGCCGAAAAAGAGGCAGGCGAGACTTAGACATAGTTTTGCACAGTCCCAAGCAGCAGCAAGGACAACAAGGACGACAAGGACATCTGTGTCGCAAATGCTGATTGTGGATACATTTGCACAGCTCAAGTATGTGTGTGTGTGTGTGTGTGTGTGTGTGCAGAACTGTTGCTTATTTACCTATGCGACAGGCAGCAAATTTAAGCCAACATCGTCGTGGCTCCTCTCTGTCCTGTGCTCCTGCTGCATCCTTGACGCTTGCTTCGCGCTCTCCGGTCTTTGTCCCAGAATTTGAATTCTATTTGTATTTTTCTTTTTTGCCATACTCGCTCCTGAAGTGCGATAGAGTATATGAGTTTCGTTGGAATTGTAAGTAGCCTCTAAGACTAATTTTGTACTTCCACAAATGTTCGACAAGAAATTCCATATATGTATAATATATATATATAATGTTAAAAGTTAGTTCACTGGATTTCGCATTATATCATATATCAGTTTATATAATACTATCAGTCTTATATAGTCCATTGGATAATACTTTAGAGTCTGTGTCTTCAGATCTTGATTGCCTTATATAAATTGTAATCTACTTTAAAACTGATCTCTCTCATAAAAACATTTGGAGTCGGAACAGTCTATGTCAATATCATCAATCTATATTTTCTGTCTACATCTTCTATTTTCTACATAGATTTAAATTTGAATAATAGTTATTCTATATCTACACTTAAAGCGCTAATTGTTGCACGTTCTTTTATACCAAAAATAAAAATTCTTTACACAATTTATTTATAATCGTGCCATGAGCGAGTATTACGCAGTCAGCATTGCCTGCACTCACTCGATTTCCTTTTCTTATTTTTTGGCCGTTTGCTCAAATGTTTTTGCTTCGTTAAAGTGTGTAAATGTTTTTGCGCTTCGAGACCAGAAAAGAAGAAGAAGAAGCGAATTTCTTTAGCTTCCACTTGAAATTTGCTTATTTGTGTAGCTGTATCTGTATACGTGTATGTGTGCATCTGTATCTGTGTATCTGTATCTGGGTCTATCTGTGAGTAGCTGTGTATCTGTGTGTATCTGTGAATTTGTTGGGGCTGTTGACATTGGTTTCGAGTTTACAAAGAAATCGATTAAACGCAATCGAGTAAATGACCCAAAGTGCCAGCCATCCAGCCAGTCAGCCAGTCAGCCATCCAGCCAGTCAGCCAGTCAGCCAGTCGGGCAGCCCTGGTGTCCCGGCCCAAGGTCAGTTCTGGCAAGAGTCTTAAATTCAAGTTGAGCACATTAAATGCAAATAAACAAAACATTTTACTAGAAATACAATAGCTGAAAATCTTACCTCGTTCTATCCCGCAAGTAATAAACTAAGAGTTTCGTTCACATAAATCACTCTCTGGACAAATCAAATCTGTTCTCCTCCCCTCTGCCCCCTCGAGTAACACACATTTAAAGTACCTCATTTTTATGATGTACCAGAAAAAATAAAACCCATTTTAGAGCTCGAGTTACGTTCGTGGTTAGTAAAAAAAAAAAAAAAAAAAGAAGAAAAACAAATGGCATCCTCGTCATTTATTTGAAAGTTTATATAGTTTTTGTATTCGATTAACAATCGAAGACCTATTTAAATAGTTGCATCTGGTCGAATTAGTCAACAACTTGAAGAACTTACAGCGCGATGATGCATGCGAGCCTTTCATATGATTCAATGGGGGAAAATGCATTAAAGCCTCACATAAATATAAAAAACTTTTCTGATTGAAAACAGCAAATGTTACGATATTGAAATTGGTTTACGATCAAATACTTAAAGAGAATTGTGAAGTTTAAATTCTAAAGAAGAAACTTTAAATAAAATTGAGTTGAAATTGTTTTCTGTTTTCTTTTTTTTTTCGATAATAATAGCTGCGGGTATACACTCAATTAAAATGTATATGTAAATATGTAATGTATATAACTAAGACTAAATCTTATAGTATGTCAAGTTAAGGCATTATCAGATCTACTCAAGATTCTTTAGACTAAGAGTGCAGATAGCTTAATAAAACTTTGTGCGTTTCCTCATCCATCCATTCGTCTATTTATTAATCCATTTCTCTGTCTGTGTCTCCAGTTGGAAGAAGGCTCCTTATAGGTATAGCATCAAGGACTCAGCTTTGATAACAATTATTGTTTTACATAGATTATTCCAAATTAAAGAAATCATTTGCATAGTATTTATAACTTTTAATCTTTATATCAAATGTCAGTTATTTAACTTTGGAGTCTGAGGAGACATACTTAGCCACGCCCATCCATAAAACTTAATTTATAGAGCGTATATTCGTTTTCATGTGATTTTCAAAATCTAATCGAACTTTTTTTAAATATGTTTTTACATATATTTACCAATATGATTTATTTATTTATTTTATTTGAAGAAGAATAAAATAAAACTTTCTAAAATAATCAACAATAAATGGGAACACGTCTTTAGTCTGTGCTATTTCAATGACTCGCTGGTTATTAACTCGGATATACAGAATGTATATACATAGTATTATAATCCTTCAAATTTCCAGTATAAACGAGAATAGTTGTAATACATGAAGCGTTACCAGATGGGTCTTTCGAATATGGAGCACTGTGTATATACTTTTCATAGAGTTTAATTTAACATCTATCTATACTCACCTGTCTAGAGCAATCTTTATAGTGTATTTTGACCTCATATTATTTCCCCTTTTACACTTTTCTTCCTCTAATTATCAATTATTGGAAATCCCCTCAATTCTCTACCAAAATATTGTGCATAATCGCAAAATAATCTACTTAAATGTGTTTTTAACTATGCATTCTCTTCTGCTGCTTCTTCTTCTCGTTCTTCTCTTCCTTCTTCTTCTGCTGCTGCTGCTGTTGGTTCTTCTTGTCTTTAGCTTTAGTTTAAGCATTCGTAATCAATGGACTTGAATAGATTTCCGACTCACGTTTCTCATGATGATTAAAAGCGTTGTTCAACATCTCGACTCGATTCAGTTTGTGTTTCAGTTTCGGTTTCGGTTCTCTGGGCATTTGTCGCATTTACCTTTGAAAGGTGTATAATAATTTATTCCGATTTTAATTATTGCTTTGTTGACTGCGTTCTGGTCGGCTTCGCTTTGACTTTGATTTTCCTGTCGAGGTTTTTCTTGAAACACTTTTTGGTTTTTGTTCTTCTCTTTCTCTGTAATTTTTTTGGTTTGATATTTTATGAATGTGGAGAGACAAATCGGCGTCATCAAAATTTTAAAACGTGTTTCGATTTGCATAGAAATTCCACTTGTTATCTCCCTCTCTCCCTCACGCGCTCTCTCTCTTTCTCTTACTCTTTGGCGGCCATCATCTTTGCCCATGGATGCGTTGCACGATGATAAACGACATTGGGTCTGGGAATTATTTTGTTAGGGTCTAGACGCTGTGTCTATAAGGAAATGTATAAACTTAACTCTGCTATTTCCAGGTTCTGTTGGTATTTCATTGGCATTTGCTTGGGATTTATTTAGAGTTTGCTAATTTAGTGTGTGAGGCATTCGGTTCAAAGGTCGTGAGAGAGGGAGAGATGAGTCGAGTTGAGCTGAATTGAGAGAGGGTTAGTTATTAGTTGATCCCTAATGCCGAGGGATTTTGAAATACATTTTGAAATATATTTTATTCGGGGTGGTGAAGTTTTGTTGTTATTGTTTTCGCTCTCGTTGTTTGTTATCATTTCATTTCATTTTCAATTTTTTTCATTCAATGTGAAACCATTTTGAAATTTGTCCACAGTCGTGTAACTGTTGTTGTTCTTGCATAAAGTATTCTCTTCTTCTTTTTTTTTTAGTAATTCATAAACTCACGCAGCGGGCAGATGTTCCGCACGAATACTTTCAGATTATATGGGAGAGGGTTGTGCCTACTATGTATGCCTCTATACATATGTATGTGTGTGCCTATGTGTATGTATGTGCGTGGAAGATACGCACGTATTTATCTACAAATGAAATGCAATTGGTGGCATGCATAATTCATGCCACAAACTGCATCAACTGTGTGGCATTTGAGCAGAAGGGGTTCCCGCATGGAATTCGAGTTCTTAAATATGCGAGCGAATTGAAATTAAGAAATTAGATGAACAGAAACAGAAATTCAATTATTAAGCGATGAGCAAATAAGTAAATCAATTTGAATTGAAATTCCTTAATATAACTAACTGTGAAATGCTTCGCTTAACTCTTTAAAATGGATTTGATTCAGTTGCGCCAATTCCAATTGGAATTCGCTTATTACCGACGGCATTTTGTTTTCGCAATGGCTGCTAAAGGACCAACGGTAAAGTATTAGAAGCAGCTGAAAAAAATCAACCTAAGAATACATAAGTAAATAAAGAATAACACACACACACAGTCACTCGTAATCTCACTATATTTCACACACACACACAAACGCAGACAGAAATATGATTGAGCGCTGCCAGCGTTGAGAATATAATATAAGAAAAGAAATGAGAGATTCGCTGCGACGCTGGCAGCGCTTCACATTTCGTTCACATTTTTCGTTATGCTCCGCCTAAAGTTGTCATAATTTGTTTTTGCTTTTACATTGCGTTTTATTTATTTGTCGATGGCTCAGCAGCGGCAGCAGCGACAATGACGCTGCGCAAAAACAAACTTAGCGCTGCGCTGCCCCGAAGATGACGTTGTCTGCTGTCGGACAGTTTTTCGTTTGCTGTCCGCTGCTTGGGGGTATCGATTTGTGCGCCGTCGGCTCTTGCGAGTGCTCGCTCGGCAGCCGGCAAGAGAGAAGAGCCAATGCCCACACTCACGCACACACACGCAAGCAAGCGAGGAGAGCGAGTCTCTTTTTGATTTATGGCATTCGCTGAGGCACATACACATGCACACACTCGCATACACAGTCAAGACCTTTCATAAATGGCAGCAATGCGTGCGTTAGAGGAGCACAGCTAATGTGTTGCCCGCTTAACAGCGACACACGCTGTTAAGCATGTCCACTAACAGTACGTTAACAGTCTTATACGGTCGATTCCCCGCCATTTCGAAAACGTTGCACGCACTTTTACATGCAATGCTCACTCTCTGGCTCGCTCTCTCGCTGCTGTTACTGCCACTGCCTCTGTTGTTGCTGCCATCTAAGCTTTTGCAATACCCGAACACGAAAATCTGCCCCCAACGGATAGCGACACTTCGATTCGCTGCTGCTGCGCTGCTGCTGCGTTGCTGCGTTGTCTCGTTGCCTCGTTGCCGTTTTCTCGTTTTTCTTGCTGCGCCGCACGCTCGTTAAATCCATAAAGGACATTCTCTGCTTCGGCTCCAGTCACGGCCAACGCCACGGCCAACGGCAGCGCCAACGACAGCGCCAGCGACAGTTCAGCGTTCAGCGTTCAGTTCAGGCAGCCAGCGAGGCAGGCAGCAGGCAACAGCCGCCACTTCTTGGCTTTTGGTCAGCCGCCTTAGAGCCTCCAGTTGACAGTGTTGCCCCGTTACGTTGCCCGCGGCCCGTTACCCGTGGCCAGTTTACAGCTAATTTGCCATTCACACAATCACAACAAATTATTGTTGCCAAAGTAACAACAACAACTGCAACAACAACAGCGACAACAGCAGCAGCAACAATAATACAATTTTTGACAGCTTCAGCAGCGATCGCAGTCGCCGCAGCAGCAGCAGCCGCGCCAGCCGCCCACTGGCTAGTTAACGGTTTTTATTACCGCCGCAGCCGCCGCCGTCGCCGTCATCGTCGTCGACGCAGCTCACGCACGTTACTTATTTTTTTGACTTCTTCCTCTTCCTCTCCCGTCTCATCTTCAGCTTTAAGTGCGTGTCCGTGTGCGTGTGCGTATGTGAGCCTGCGTCTCTGTGTGTGCGTGTGTGTGTGAGCGAGTGCGTGTGTGCTTGCTCGTGTATGTGTGTGATTCTGTGTGTGTGTGTGTGGGTGTGAGCGCTGTCGTGTCATGTGGCAAAAGTGCGCGGGGGGTCGACGTCGAAGTTTTTGTGGTCGCGTGTGTTTAATTAATCATAAAATAAAATAAAACACAAATACAAAATACGCAAATACGCGAATACAAAACAAAATGCAAATGGCAAACGCAGCAACAACAACAAAAGCGAAAAGCAAAAACAAAAAACACTTTAAATATGTGCAATAGAATTTGTTGAAAAGAAACGCCCAAAACGTGAAGTGAGACAACAAAGACAACAAAATCAAGTCCACGAAAAAGGCGACAAAGAGGAGGAAGAAGAAGAAGATTTGCTTAACACATCCTGCCGACGGCAAAAAAAAGAAGAACAAAATCAAAAGTGTTTGAAAAATGTTTGCCAAAAGTGGATAAATATGAGCAATGCAATAAATTTACGAAAATGTGAGTATGGAAGAAAAAACAATCAATTAAAAGCTAAGAGTTAAGTTGAATAAGAAATTATATATATTTAATTTGAAATAAACTATATAAATTTAATTTGCCTGTGAATATAAATATGAGCTAAATTTCAGAAAACACAGTGCTAATATTTCATTTGTAAAAATTTCCCTCTTTTGCCTAAAAGTTTTCTTTATTCAACTCAAATTCGACTAAAACTTAATGAGTTTAACGTGGCCAACAAGAAAAGCTTTGCAGCTAAGACTTGAAGACTTCAAGTTAAAGTACTTTTGCATTTGGTTAATGAAATTTGTCGAACGCAATTGTTAATTCGGTTCGCTTCAGTTGGAATGAGAAATGTTGAGGAAAACAGTTTGGCGATATCAAGTATTGGGCTACATTATCAGACTCCTTAATTGCACAATTAATGATAGGTAAATTGAAACGTAAAAATTAATTATTAAATTCATCTAGAGCAGCTCCACAATTAGCCAATTGCGAGTTCCACCTTGAAACTGTCCCTGAAATACGGCTTTAAGGTTAAGTCTTTAAAACTTGTTTCCTAATTGATAATTGTTATATTCGAATAAAACATATATTTAATTGATTTATATGTATATGGAATGGTTGAGCAATTAATAGAAACTCTGAAATTGTAGCACTCAAATAACCTTAGCATATTGTTGTTTTATTTAATCTTTATTACGTTGGTAGAAGTGAATATACTATAAACTTTGTTATTTTGCAAAGAAAATCTATTCCAATTTAATGTATATAAAAGTATGTGCTGCTACACACATTAAATCTGAAATATATTTCACTTTAATTTAGGTGTATTTAGGTGGCGGATGTACTATAAATATTATATTATGTAAATATGTATATACCTCTCAAACGGTATATGTTCTTTTATCGAATGATTCTATTATTATAATTTATATTATAAGGCGTAAAGTTTCTCTTATAGAATTTGTCTATTTTAATTGAAAGTTTTGCCTTTAAATTACATATGTGTAACAGCATATACAGTAATTGTCAAACTTATATTTTACTCTACTTTATTTTATAATTTTCTCTAATCACACTGATACATAAAATTTGAAATACAGATTTTCAGTAGGACTTTTGAAAAAATATAAATAATAAATAAATATAATACTTTGATAAAACCACTTTAAAATATAATATTTTAATCTTTAACTTATAGTTTTTAAATTTTAGTTAATTTTACATGTTTTTTTTGCATTTGAAGTCGAAAAATATTAAAAACCGAATATTAATGTTACCTACCATATACATAGTATGATAATAATATAATATTAATATACAAATAATATATTAAGTAATTCGCGATTCGGACAGATATATGCATTTGAATACGGTACACAAACCTGTATAGTAGTTGTTCCAAAAAGAAACTTCCTAACTTAACCAACTGGCCAAAATGTTAGCAATGAAAACTGTTCTCAAACTGTGAAACTTACAGTTTGAGCATCCATTTGACACGCTAAATTAAATTAGTAGATCAGAAGGGCTAATATATTAATGTACATATGTTCTATAGCCTATCCTATAGCCTATAGCTATCGGCTTATATCTATTTATCACATTTAAAGTATGTGCATTGAATATAGTCAGAAGCAATAGCCTCACTGCTGTCAAATATATGTTAATTCCTAATTGGCCACGCCCACAGTGTCTCGCCAAGTATAAGAAAAATAATCTAGAATCATATAAAACACCTCTAAGATAGGATGCCAAAAGCAAGCAGACAGAGTATTCTCACAAAGCCCCTTAGAGACCTAATATACCCCGTTGCCATTCTAGAATGAGTATCATGATAAGCAGCAGCAACAGAGGAAGAGCAGCAACAACAAAATGTTGCATGTCGGACTTATGTCAAAGCTAAACATAAATACAAGAGACGAATCGAAAGGTGAGATTATTGACGTCTCGGCATGGGCACGAGATACAACTTCAGAATGACAGCACGCACTACAAGTGGGAGCATGTTGTGCTAGAGTCCACACACACTCGCACATACACGCAACACACACACACACACACAGATAGAGAGAGGGAGAGAGAGAGAGAGACACGCATATTGGATGAGTAAAATTAGCACAGCAACCGAGTCGGGATGGGGGTGAACAGCTCGGGGGCGTAGGTTAAACGAAAAGATGACAGGTGTCAGATACATGAGTATCTTACAGATACGCACAGCAGTCAAATGGCAGCAGCAGCTTAAGAGGACGCTTAAGATTTGAATGATGAGCAATTAAGCACGACAACAGCAGCAACTAAATAGATATATATATATTGATAAACATACGCATGTATGTGTGTGTGTCTTTGCATGTGTGCAGTGGCAGATGCAAAGATACAATTGCATTGGCCACACTTTAGCATGTTTGGCTTAATGAATTTATGATTTCATCTTGTGTCAGCAGCTAGCGCTCTGTGAGTGTGGCGTGTGGGGCCTACATCATCAGCATGAACAGCATTATTAGCATCATCATCATCATCATCATTTTTTTCGTGGGCAAAATGAATGTGGAACAAGTATAAGATACAAAAGTATCTTGTAGAGAGAGACAGTAAGCCAAAGGCTGTAGGCTGTAGGCGCTTGAAAATGCATGATGATCAATATAGATGCTTCAGAAGAGGAAGAATAGAAACTAGAGCAATAAGTAAATACGATTTATATTCCATTTACACCTGCAGATACAAAGATACATTTGCCTTTCCCCAATCGAATGTCATTTCTTTATAGTAAATTTATGATTCAATCTCATGCACATCGTTTTCTTTATTATATTTCTTTTTCTTAATTCTTAATTATTGCGCTTAGTCAACTGCAAATTGACACGATGCAGATAAAACTATCTTATAGATGCAAGCAACAGTCGCGAACAGCAGGGCCCACAATTGGAGCAGAGAGTCATATGTAGTTCATTATGGTGAGTGCTCACATTAGTAAGACTTGATTAGCAGTAGATACAAAACTATCTTATAGATACGATGATCAGGTGAAACTGTAGAACATTTCTATATAACTTATGTAAATTATTGATGATTAGATACAGAACTATCGTATAGATAAAAGCTCAAATAATAGTCAAAGGCAAGGAGGAATGATAAGAACTATAACAATTATCCCAGCGAAGATACATTTGCACTAGGCATAGTTAGCGCATAGTTAGATACAAAACTATTTTATAGATACAAATGACAGCAACAGTCAAGTGCTAGCAGGATAAGCTGCAGAATGCGAGAATCGATGCGACTACACTTATCGTTAGATACAACACTATCTCACAGATACAAATATGTAAACAACAACAACAACAGCAAAAGCTATGGGCTTGAGATATTTACTCATTTCATGAAAAGCAATACAGCTTAAAAAGACCAACAACTAGCAGTAGACACAGATACTTTTGCATCTATGAATAATTGTTCAATAAATGACTATAGTAAGACATAGTTAATCATAGATACAAAACTATCTTATAGATACACGTAAGGAATAGTTAGTCATTTCTTAAAGATACAAATGCAAGCAATATTTAGAGGATATCAGCAGAAACGGTGGACTTTAAATGCTTTTGTGGTTTGAGCATAACAAGCGCAACAACAACTACAACTAGCTCACAGATACATTTGCACTCACACAGATACATAGATACAGAAACTGCAATCGCATTTGCCTAATGCATTTATTGGCTTAATTAATTTATGAGCTGCGCGATTTCATTTCCCCAGCTAACTGTTGATCATGGCGATCATCATCATGATCATAAACAGTCAACAGCATCATCATCATCATCATCATCAGCGTCATTATCATTATCGTCTGTGTGTCTCCGTTGTCTGCGAATGCTGCCCGACAATAAATTCATTTATTTCATTTTATATAAAATTCGAAACGTTTTCTGCGTCCGAGTCTATTTTTCATTTTTCGCCCCGCCCCCTCCGGTGCCGACGTCCTGAATCGAGCGCATATTTATTTGTATTTATTGGCATGCGATTTCATTTAGAATTTTCTACTTTTTGTTATTTTTATTATTTATTTATTTTCATTTTGATAAAGTCAAAGACGGAAAAGCTGCGCAAAAATATTTCTCATTTTCGTTTCGTTATGACAGAAATGTGCGCAGCTATCGCAACTGTCGACACTTGGCTATATATCTATATATCAGGCACACATACACACACGTGATTACACACAATTCCTTAGCGCGCGCTTTCATCATTTTCATTCTCATTTTTCTTTTCATTTTCATTTTCATTTCTTGCGCTGTCCAAATATTTGCCAAAAAGCCACAAAATTTTATTATTTTCAGCGATAAATTTATAGAAATTTTTGTAATGTGGATGAACACATTTTTTTGCACATTTTATATAGATAAATGCGACTGTGTATGTGTGTGTGCGCGTGTGTGTGTAGAAATATACAATAAAATGCATTTGTTTTTGTTGCTAAAGCGTGAAATAAATTTC
Organism: Drosophila arizonae; assembly: GCF_054131065.1. Lineage (NCBI taxonomy): Eukaryota > Metazoa > Arthropoda > Insecta > Diptera > Drosophilidae > Drosophila > Drosophila arizonae. Next base: position 27,968,570 of record NC_142923.1, on the reverse strand, counting down.
AATGAGTCGATGATTTTTGATTTTCAGTTTATTGCGGTTGCCGTACAAATTTTTATAATTTTTTATTACATATTTTAAATATTTATCAAAGCAAAATAATAAAAATAAAACATATTTGCTACAGCAATTTAAAAATATTAATTTATTTAATAATTTAAAAGTTTAAATATTTGTCTGTATGTTTTATTTTAATATTATATATTATATTCATAAAGTAAAAAAACTTGTAAATCGGAATAGAAATTTAATTTGAATTCTTTTTCAATATATATATCTTAAATAAATTTGTAAAACTATTACATGTTATATATGAAATAATTTTTTTTTTTACATATATATTTAAAAATATATGTAAATGTAATTAATTCACATCTACATTTATACATATATATTTTGTCTATATACAATGAGTCACAAAAACGAAAGAAAAATATGTAAAACGGAGTTTTTGTTTTGGTATAGAAATTTTGCTTAGAACTTCCCACTAGAAAGCAGCTTATAGATGCACCTATATACATACCTATACATAAACACACACACATGTGTGTGTGTGCTGTGTACTTTGCATAGATTGTCCACTTTAGATTAAGCCATGAATAATTTATGTGCGTCTCTTATGATTTTAATTGTTTGCAATGGCAGCTTAACAACTCTTCCTGCGCCTTCCTTGCTCTCCCCCTTGCCCCTCACAACCCACGCCCCGCTCAGCCGCTCCCTCATTCTACCGTTTTTCGCCCTGACTGGCCTTTATTATTCCTTTCGAACAAAAACAACAACAACAACAAAAACAACAACAACAACATCAACAACAACAACAGCAACAGCAACTGCCAGCAGGCAGGCAGGCAAGCACAGAAAAAAAGAACAACAACAACAACAACAACATAAAAACGAAAGCTAAAGCAAAAACAAAGTAGCGCCCCAAAAGCAAATGCAAAACAATACAAATTCATCTACAAGGCCCAGAGCAACTTTATGAGTGTGTGTGTGTGTGCGTGTGTGTCTATGTGTGTGTGTTGTCCAGTTCCCCCTTCCATGACACGCTCCGGCCACTTGGCCACTTGGCATTGGTCTGCTTTAGCTGCTTCTGCTGTTGCTGCTGCTTCTTCTGCTTCTTCTTCGCTTTGCACTGCTGTCCTGCCCTTCGTCTTTAGACACGCAGACATTTGCATTTCCCACACACACACACATACACACACACATGCACACAGACGTCCATTGCTTGAACGGTGTGTGTGGCGCTTGTTCCGTTGCTCCTCTCCTCTTCGTTTCGCTCTCTTCCTCTTCGCCCCCTCTCTCGCTCTACACCTCAACCTCCGACAGCACCCGCGGCGTCTGCTGCTCAACTGGTTGATTGCCCTCTGGCCCGTCGTAGCCCCTTCCGGCGTCTGAGTATGCACTTTAAGCGTCGTCGCCGTCGTCGTCGTCGTCTTCGTATCGTCGTTCCATTTGGTTTCTTTTTTCTCAAAAGGAAAAAAAAAAAATTATATGAAAATTATACCAATTCAACTCATAAAATTTTTTCCGCAGCTTAATAAATTTGCAGACATTTTGTTCTCTGCTCTGCTCTGTGTCCGGTCGCAGCTCCAGTTGAAACTTCATTGGCCCGTTCCACTCATTGTATGTGCCCCGGTCTTTAGACTTTTAAATACTGCAAGTTATTGGAGCCCCATACCCCTTACCCCTTACCGCTTATCATTACCCAGCAACCACTCTTCATGCTTAATTCCCAAGCATCGCGCCCTCTCTCTCTCTCTCTTTCTGATGCAGATGTCCCTCTCCTTCCATCTCACCCCACCTTAGCATATTTCAAACAAAGCTCATTAAACTTGGCACATACGTTTCTTTCTTTTTTCTCAGTTGTGTTTTTATGGTATGCAATCTTTATGTTCCGAGTGAATATCGTAGGCATATCGAATGAGCATATTTAAGACAAATATTACTTCGACAATGTTGTATGAGATCTTTCTACACATATCTATGTGTATACTTCACAGTTATATTATTATTCTTCTTATCATTTATAACTTTCAAGTACTGGCGGAACATCGTATAAATGAACGAATATCGTATGTTCGTATTTAAGAAAAAATTACGAAAATCTTGTCTTTGATGTATTTATAATAATGATAAACTAAACTTGATAAATAAACTTTTTTCGAATAGTTTAATGACAAAATCCTCTGATCGTGAATATTCTGATCTGATATTCTGATATTCAAGTATAGAAGGAATATCGTTTAATATCGTATAGCATCTATTCATATATATTTTCTATTTATTTTCTTAATAACATAAAAACTTTTTTTTATCGTATCTACTAGCTGAATATCGTATGGATATCGCATTTGCATATTCAAGACGAACATTAATTTCTTTCAAAGATTGAATTACGATATACTATTCTTTATTTTCACCATAAATATCGTATGAATATCGTATTCATTTTCAGGAATCATAAGTAACTTCTTAGATTTATGAAGAGAACTTCGGTGAATCACATCTCGTTTAGCTCTGGCGATTATTCAAATCAAAATCAATGTTCGATTGGCTGGAATTGACTGTCGGAATGGCAAAACTTAATCAATATCTCAATAGCAATCACTCAATCAATTGTTTATTTTGGCTCTTCGCTTGCTCGGCTAAAAATTTCAGATGCAATCCGGATGTATGAAAGTACTCGTATCTCTACCATGATGGGTGGATGCTGGATGCGTGTGCCATCAATCAGTCAGGCAAATTGCATAGAATTTTGATCCATATCCGCTGTGAATAAAACAAATGTACGTGAGAGGCTCGTACATCCATAATTAACGCTGCTACCAAATGATTGACGGTTTGTTGTATCTCGCAGATACAATATTTACGCATGCCCGCCAGCTAGTCGATCGAAGCGAGACCAACTATATATATACCACTCTGTGTGTGTGTGTGTGTGTGTGTGTGTGTGGGGCAAGATTTAGAGTTCCTCTCAAGTTGGGGCCGGACCACCTGCTGGGCAGGAAGCGTGAGTTTTTTCGGGAGCATCCACAGCACACGAATCGAAGTGAATGACAAATGTAAGGGTGGAGAGAAAAGCTTGCCAGCATCTGAGCATTTGAGTAACTCAGCATTTGAGCATCTGAGTATCTCAGCATCTCAGTGTCAAGTGATGACCGTTCGACGCCTTCAAGATTGAAGGCAAAGCAATTGCGGAAGTTTTATGTTTTTGGCTGTGCGTAAATCGCTCAAGAAATCAGCTCAAGTGGAATAAGTTGTGGCTGGCCACTCAAGGGTTACCGACTTTCGCTCCGACTTCGGTCAACACTTTCCACCAGAGCTAGGTGCCCAAGAAACACCCAACAGCCCGGCCGACAGGCAGCCAGGCAGCCAGGCAGCCAGGAAAGCCAACTAACCACCCACAGCATCCCATCCCCCTCCCTCCCTTGAGTTTGGGAAAAGTGCGTCGCTGTGGAGGCCGTTGCTGCATTAAACAAATTGATTTCGGATGAGACCATTCGCCTGCGTCGGCATTGATAGAAATACTATACGATATGTTCGCATCGACGGTTCCAAGCGAGCGTCCAATCGATATAATGTATGTGTGCTGAGCACGAATTGTGGATAGCCGAACAATCTGGCTATGGCTCTTATCGAAGGAGAAGGGGGCGGAGGGCGCAGTGCTGGCGTCTGGGCACACCTTGTGTTTACCTTTGCCAATAAATTCACTTAATTGCCGGGAAATAATCATAAAGCAATCGAACGTAATACGAACGATTCGTTCTATAGCAACACCGACTCTATGCTCATGTGCGCATCGATTATTGTGAAATATTTGCTTTACTTGTCTTCCTCTTACTCACTCACGGTGCTAGAGACTATTTGCGAACATGTAGAATTATGTTGAAATCGATTTGATGCTCCATATATGATAGAGCTAGATATAGATATAGATATAGATATAGATATAGATATAGATATAGATATAGATATAGATATAGATATAGATATAGATGATATAGATATAGATATAGATATAGATATAGATATAGATATAGATATAGATATAGATATAGATATAGATATATCGATATAGATATAGATATAGATATAGATATAGATATAGATATAGATATAGATATAGATATAGATATAGATATAGATATAGATATAGATATAGATATAGATATAGATATAGATATAGATATAGATATAGATATAGATATAGATATAGATATAGATATAGATATAGATATAGATATCGATATAGATATAGATATAGATATAGATATAGATATAGATATAGATCTAGATATAGATATAGATATAGATATAGATATAGATATAGATATAGATATAGATATAGATATAGATATAGATATAGATATAGATATAGATATAGATATAGATATAGATATAGATATAGATATAGATATAGCTAGATATCGAGATATAGATATAGATATAGATATAGATATAGATATAGATATAGATATAGATATAGATATAGATATAGATCTCGATATAGATAGATATAGATATAGATATAGCTCTGTATATAGATATAGATATAGAAGGATATAGATCTAGCTATAGCTATAGATATGACATGATTAGATCTAGATATCGCTCTCGATATAATAGTAGCTATAGATATAGATTAGATTAGATTAGATATAGATATAGCTTGTTGATATAGATATAGATATAGATATTATAGATATAGATATAGATATAGATATAGATATAGATCTAGCTAGATATAGATATGCTTATAGTATAATCTAGAGATAGATATCCTATGATATAGATATAGATATGCTTCGGATATATGTGCATAGATATACAGATACAGATACATATACAGATATACAGATCAGATACAGGGAGAAGGAAAGGCTGACAGAGATAGCTTGCATAAGCTGCTTCTCAAATTATTATCAAAATCCAAGCACGCTTTGCATTCCAAATCTCTGCATATTGGAGAAAAGTGTTCTGTAATAGTCCGGAAAATAGTCGACGTTCAAAGAAGTGCGATTACGCGTTTGACCGATATTCATCCAACAATCATTGCAGCCCATTTGAATGTGAGAAAAAAGGGCCTTTTAGCATTTCCGTATTATAAGATATATATGTGTATGTGGATAGATGCATATATATATGTGTGTACAGTTGACTAGTCGTAAAGAAAATTAGATATAGCCGGAATAAATCGAATGGGATCAACACAAAGTTATGCTGAGTGATTCCAAGTAATATATCAATAAATTACCCAAGCCAATGGCTCATGCAAAACGCAAAATCGCGTTGAGGCTTTCAGTTTACAATAATTCAGAATCCCAAGACCCGCACGCAGAAAGTCCACCGAAAAAAAGGAAAAGCAGAAAAAAGCATTGCTCCGATATAGATAGGCAGATAGATAGATAGATGTATGTATGGGCCGGCGTGCTGGTTAGGTGGGTTACAATTAAGTTATACGCCCCTAATAATATGCAATACGTTCATTTATTCATCACCTAAAGTTGCGACATGACGCTATTCATATATTCAAAAATTTATCATAAAGTCTGACCGGGTCGGAGCCTCCTTACGTGACGGCATCGACATCTCGTCGGTTATAGCAAATAATTTGCCAGGAATATGTGCGTAAATTTGATTAATCCCACAATCTGATTCCAATACTTTGCCGTTTCATCCACAGCAATCTGAGTGATATCAGCCACAGCCACAGCCACAGCCAGAGTCAGAGTCCAAGATCGAGATTGAATCAAAGGAAGTGGAGCGCTCGGCATCGGCCGTTCCAGGGGAGAATGTGTTCAATATTTCGCAATCGCATCAATTATCGGAGCACAGGCACGCGCAGTGGCTCATCCAGTGCGGGCAGCTCGTCGGTCGCCGACCCCACGACCGACAGGGACAGTTTGCTGGCGAAGGAGCTGAGTGCGGACAGCAATAACAATGGCAGCGCAGCAGACGAGACGCCAGATGCTGAGATGGAGCGACAGCTCGAGGCTGAGCAGTCGCTGCCCGGCACTGAGCAGCCGGAGAACAGCAACGAGGCGCTGGACTTGTCGGTAATCTCCGGCAGCCGTTTGCCCACGAGCGGGCATGTGGCACTAGAAGCTTTACAACATACCAAAGTGGCGGTGGCACAGTTTGCGGCCACTGCGCTGGCGGGATCGGTGTCCGATCCGAACGACCTGGCCATGGTCCAGTCGACGATCTTCAACGTTCAGCGCCAGCATCTGATGCAGCTGCAGCTCATCCAGCATCTACAGAGTCAATTGAAGCGGGCGGGTGGCGTGGTCGCAGCGCTGAGCAGGCAAGGTCCGAACTATGCCGAGCAGGACGAGGACGAGGACGAGGAGGAGGAGCGGCCGGAGCAGACGGACCCGGACCAGCCAGATCCTTCCAAAGAGCCGACGAGCGTGAATGGCGAGGCAGCGGACATCGATCACGAAAGGCTGCAGGAGAGTTCAAAGACTGAGGAACAGGAAATGTGCAAGGAAAGGGAGGCAATATCAAATGAGTGCAATACAGAAAGAGAACGAGAGCGAGAGCGAGAGCGAGATGTAGCTAGGGCCAAGGCTGAGCGGGAGCGGGAGATTGAGGCTGACGTCGACCAGGAGCTGGAGAATGAGTATAAGCCGCTGATGTGCGACATCAGCTCCAGTCTGGCATCGAGCATAATCACCAATCACGACCCACCGCCGGCGCCCAATGAGCCGAACTGCCTCGAAATGCTGCAGCGCCGCACGGAAGAGGTGCTGGACTCGGCCTCGCAGAGCTTGCATGCGGCCCAAATGCAGGAGGAGTATTCGGAGTACGCCTCCAAGGAGGCGCAGAGTCGCGGCGAGATCTTCAAGCATCGCTGCAAGTACTGCGGCAAGATCTTTGGCAGCTACTCGGCCCTGCAGATACACCTGCGCTCCCACACTGGCGAGCGACCCTTCCACTGCAACGTCTGTGGCAGCAAGTTCACTACCAAAGGCAACCTGAAGGTGCACTACCAGCGCCATACGCAGATCTTTCCTCCCATGCTGCTGCCGCCTGTGGTCAATGGGGCTCAGCCCTCGGCGTCAGGCTCCGAGCAGTTTGGCTCTCTAGCACCCATTCGGCTACCCTTCGCCACGCCAGCGCCTCTAGCACCGCCCCCTCCACCCATCAGCGGCGAGCACGCGGCATTGGAGCAGCAGCAGCACGAGCTCCAGGCATTGACAATGCCCGGACAACAGCTACAGCAAGCCGAGGATCTCAGCAAGCCGACCAGGGAGCTGTCGCATTCGCCCATGCAGCCCACGCCGACCCCCAAATCTCTGCCCGAGCGCAGCCGAAGTCTGAGTGCCACGGATGCTGTTCAGCCGTGCTTAGCCTTGCCCGAGAGCAAGGAAAAGGACAAGTTGAAGGAGAGTCCCAAGTCAACGACGCCGCCTACTGCAGCGGCAAATCGTCGCAATGGCAGCGTGCGTAAGCGTCAGTCGAGCAATGGGGGTAGCCCGCCGGGCGAGGACCGGGAGCAGTCCGAGCACATGCAGTTGGTCAAGCTCGTGCGTCGCTCCTCGGCAAGTCGCGACGGGGCCGTTGCGTTGCCCGGCGACTACTCACTGGCTCAGATGGAGCGCATCATAGACAAGTCGTGGGAGGATCTAATCGAGATCGACAAGACATCGGAGACATCGAAGCTGCAGCAGCTGGTGGACAACATTGAGAACAAGCTGACCGATCCGAATCAGTGCATCTTCTGCCAGAAGGTCATGTCCTGTCGCAGCTCTCTGCAGATGCACATACGCACCCACACGGGCGAGCGGCCCTTCCGCTGCAAGATCTGCGGGCGTGCGTTTGCCACCAAGGGCAACCTGAAGGCGCACATGAGCATCCACAAGATCAAGCCGCCCATGCGCAGCCAGTTCAAGTGCCCCGTGTGCCACCAGAAGTTCTCCAACGGCATCATCCTGCAGCAGCACATTCGCATCCACACCATGGACGATGGCAGCGGCAGCCAGGTGCATGGTCAGGGTCAGGGTCAGGCTCAGGGCCTGGGCGCTGGCGAGGCCGAACGCCTGGGCATCGAGGATCAGAACTCCAACAAGTCGATGTGCACCTCGGACACCCTGGACTTCTCGACCACAATTTCGGATCACTCTGGCCAGCGATCAGAGTCGTCGCAGGGAGGCGACTTCGACGAGTTCATGACTATGGACAGCACTGACGACTCCCGAGACAACTCAAGCGCGGCCACGGCAACGCTGCTTGACAGAGACAGACGGCCGGGCCACGACGACGAGCGCTCCAGATCGGATCTGGATGGCGGTGGGCGTGAAAGCAACAGCGGCGAGATGCCCGCAATGGATCTCTCATCGCCCTCCCCTTCGTCAGCCTCCGCCTCTGCCTCCGCCTCAGCTGCGGCGGCAGCGGCAGCAGCGGCTGCGGCGCGCCTCTTTGGAGTCGGCAACAATTCAGCAGCAGCAGCAGCAGCAGCTGGTGGAACTGGAGCTTTACCGATGCTGGGCATGCCCATGCCGCCGAATCTGCTGCTGATGGCGGCGGCGCGCGAGGAGATGCACGCGCTAGGCCAGACGCATGCCAAGTTTCCACTGCTGCCCTTCGGACCGCTCGGCTTAATGGGTGAGTACGCAGTCCTCGGCTGCCTCTGTTGGCAGCCAGTTGCGAGATGACAAAGCCTCTTTGTCTGTCACCTTTGACCCGAACGCTGTTTGCCATGCGGCAGTGGCTGTGCGATAAATCTCGCGTTCTTGCCGCGACATAACTCAATTGGACCAAGACAAAGCATTTACAGCTACAGGCAGCGACAGCGGCGCAGCCCCATTCCATTCCACAGTTTATATGCCACGTCTGCCTATGCCAAATTCCAAAATTTATTTATAAACTTTTCGCACATTTTCAATACCAATCCATCGCGATCGGCGGCGGCGGCAGGGAGGTGGCACTCTCAATGAATTACGCGCCGCTTCATGATCGCGCCGTCATTATGTCACAACATTTTTAAACTGATTGAAATTTATTATATCGAATTTTCGGTTCCGTCGCACAGCAGCAGCACGCGTCCAAAGTTATGTCGTATCACATGACGGGCTTTCTGAGTAATTTGTTATTTCCTTGCCTGTCTATCTTTAGGCCTGCAGCCGCCCCCAAATGTGTGCAACTTGTGCTTCAAGATGCTGCCAAGCCTGGCCGCCTTGGAGAGCCATCTACAGAGCGAACATGCCAAAGAAATGACGGCTCCTTCCGGCCGAGCTCATTGCAGCGAGACTGCCACGCCCTACGGAGCCAAGGTAAGTGCGCTGCCGTTATGTATAATATATGTATCATATATGTTTTAATTTAACGATCTTTATACCCCGCATTCCATGGGACATGTGTAAGCAGGGAATATTTGTTAAATAAAATGAAATATATTTGAAGTCGGTGTGGGCACTTCTTAAAAGTATATATGTTTAATATATTTTTTAGATAAATCCGACTCGATTAGCGCCCATTCATTCATCAATCTGGCGATCCGTGTGTATTAGATCTCAGAATTTATTTGATTAAGTGACTGCAAAATGCAGAAATATTTCGTTCTACACCTCGTTATTGTCTATTTTGTTAAAAGTAATCAGGAGCCGCATGCTATTTCAAGAAATAGACAAACAAACCCTTATATAGAGAGCTGAAATCAAAGCATAGGTATACCTCTGCCGCATCCTAAGAGTCTGAAAGCTTGAGTCAAAATCTGAGCTTTCCACGGAGGTGTTCAGGAAATTCCTAAGTCGAGCACTTTACTCGCTCGATTACTCCGGATTAAAACTGTCCATTGTGAAACGAGAAATAAAATTGAAAGTTTGGCACTACCACAACCGTTCCAAATGTAAACATTTTCTCGTCATCTTTTCTAATTACTTCCGATTACCCGAAGCCATTCTCGAATGATAGAATATAGAATATGAATTCGCTTTGTCACATTTCCCTATGCAACCATTCCAAACGGTTCTGCTCAGGGTATTTCTCAGTCGAGCACTTCCCACTCGACCACTCGTGTTTAGTCCACACCTTATTCATTCCATAAGTTTAGCTTTGACTTAACTCTATATGTTATATTAAGTGTAATTTAATTCCAAACAAAGGTGATTCCAAATGGATGATTTCAAAAATTGAATAGAATGGAAGAGTTAGGAAGATTCGCTGTTATATTTCCCTATGCAAAGGGTTCTGCTTAGGGTATTTCCCTGTCGAGCACTTCCCACTTGATCAGTTCTGCTTATCTTAAAGCAAATGCATTATCTTAGTCTTGAAGCCAGTTCATCTAATGATGAGAACTAATGCCAGCTGTGCGCGCACAAGTTGTTTACTGCGAAATACCTGAGGCCCGGTCTTGGCATCATTAATGGAATTGTTATGGCCGAGGCAGGCCCGAATATGGGCAGAAAGTGCGGAAACTGGGAAACTGGGAAACTGGGCTTGCGCCCGTTTAGGCAGGACCATACAAATTATGAGCTTATTATTAATTGCTCATCTCGCTCGCTCCTCACCACTTTGGCATTATTATGAAGAAATTGTGGCCGCGCTGCCATAGTTTGCCTTAATTGTTGGCGTTCCGCTCGGCGGCGGTCGCAGATCTAAAGCAGCAAAGGCATCCAAACTCGCATCGAGCATGACTTTAAGCACTGGGATTACACCACACAACAATGCCAATTATTTATTAAAGTGCGTTCGCCTTCGAAGCCAGTAGAAATGCTGGTGTGTGTAAGTGTGAGTGGGAGAGGGCCGAGTGGAGAGAGGGTGCTAGTGATAGAGGGCTGTAGTCGAGTAGTGTGTCAAGTAAGGTCTGACTGGGTGTGTGTGTGTGTGCGTTTGTGTCTATGCCATGTGTCTGGCCATAACTTAAACACAAATGCACGAAATTAATATTTAAGAATGTTTTGTTCACATTTTCATGTGGCTGCGGTTCTGGCTGCTGGCATTGTCTATATGACTAATGACATCGTTCATTATATTTTAAATTCTTGGAGTAACTCCAAAATTGTGAGCGAATATTTGAATACGGTGACGGATCGAAGGTTTAACACTTACATTTATTATAATAATATATTTGTAAAAGTGATGGTAGCTTAACATCTATCTGAAGAAAAGAGAATTTCCAATATAATTTCTTAAAGTAGCCCCAAACGAATGACAAGTCTTAAGTTAAAAGATAATTCATATTTTTATATAAAAGTTCAAGTGGCTTAAACTCAGTCTGAAGTTAAGAGAGAGACAGTTAACATCTTCTAAACATATCCATTTCTCACGTACTCTATTCCTAAATGCTTGGCCTAGCCCCAAAATTGCGAGTTAATAAAATTTGATATTAATTGTAATTTTTACAAAAATAGAGAATAGAATAGAATGACTTAACTTCTTCTTAACTTATCTATTTTTAAAGAAACTCTATATTTGGAATAACTTCATAATTCTTAGCGCATATTTGAATACGACGATATATCTAAACTTAGATAATAAATCAAATTTATATATGTATATAAAAGTGAAGGCAGCTTAAACTCAACATGAAGATAAATGAGAATTGCTAACTTCCTAACTTCTCCGCTTCTCCTATTCGTTATACGAAAATTGCATGGAAATAGTAGAAGAGAGTTACGAATCTCAGGTTAGTTAATAATTGAAAATTCTGCAAATCAATAAATAGATAATTTAAAATCGATGTAAAGAGAAGTAACTTCTTTTAAACTTGAATAAAATTCTTGGAATCTAAAGATCAGACATTGTGAAAATTTTATATAAAATTAGTTCAAATATGATGCGAAAGATCGAATCTCTCTTCTATGTGATCTCCACTCTTGAAGCACTTTCGCCTTTTGGGCCCCTTTGTCACCTCGCTGCGCTCCTGTCGCTTGCGATATTTTGGCTCAAATGCGAATGCGGTGTAAATGTCATAACATTTTCGAGTAGTAATCAGCCCTGTTAGGCCCAGCAGCCAGACTATGGTCTCTACTGTGCTCTATGCACTCCGTGCTCCGTTTTGGTCGCTTAACACATTGTTGATGATCTACGACAGACCCGAGACGCGAGACACGAGATACGAGACAGAGTTGAGCATTATCTGTTGCAGTTGCTGTTGTTCGCTGGTCTTGGAAATTTTTAAATGATTCAAAAATTGTAAGTAATTACGAGAATGCATTATGATGATGCGAAATTTACGAGTTGGTCTGGTCCCAGACAACTGCCAGCTCCCTCCGCACGAGTGTCAGCGCGCGCCTCGCGTGCCACAGCGCCCGGCCGATGGGAGTGGGATGGGCGAGGCGAGCCGAGCGAGTAGGGGGCGGGGCGGAACGTTCTGTGTGCCGGATCGGTGGCGGTGTGTGCGATGCATTCAATGCAAATAAATTATGTTACGCTTTATGCAAAATTATTTAATCTTTTGTTTGTCGCGGCATCAGCGGCATCTGTGTGGGGCAGCTGGGGCCGCGCTGGGGTGTCAGCCGCCGGGAGGCAGCCAGCGGCGACAAGAACAACAACCAGAACGAGAGTCCGCGGCAAACAATTGTTTTGCCATAAAAATATGAGACCCGGCGGTTTTTGTCTGTGCGAGATAATTAGTTGGCATTATTAGGCCCGTGCGCCGGCATAGAATAATTGTGAATTATGCTTTTGCTTTTCGGTGGCTTCTGCTCGAAATAAGATAATTAAGAGCCGCGTCTGGCCCGAACTTCCCGAAGTGGGATCTGAACGCCACATTAAGCGGCAAATGCGAAGAAATTAGCGCCCCTAATTCAAAGTCCGAACGTCTACGCTCAATGTGTATTTCAGCTCACTCTCAATCCAAATCTATTTGCCAAGAAGCCGAAGCAGCCGCAGGAGCCGGCGCCAGCGGAGCACGTGACGCCATCGGCGGCATCCATCAAAGAGGAGCCCGACTCCGACCAGCTGCCGGTCGACGAGGGTGGCTGCGACAGTGGTGCAGCGGCTGCCCCGGCCACCGGCTATCAGCAGGAGGCGGCCGGCGATGCGGAGCAGTCGCTGATGAAGATGCAGTTGCGTAAGTCTGATATCTCCTGTGCCCGCTCGCCCCACATTTCCACTCAATTGCCGCCGATCGCATTCGCAGATGCTCATCGCTTCCCAGCTAGTCCGCTGGACTTCCAGCAGGCCCTGATGTCCGCCGGGCCACCCAGCTCCAGTCTCGATCCGCCGGTGAACAACAAGCACTTCTGCCACGTCTGCCGGCGCAACTTCAGCTCGAGCTCCGCTCTGCAGATTCACATGCGAACCCACACCGGAGACAAGCCCTTCCAGTGCAACGTCTGCCAGAAGGCCTTCACCACCAAGGGCAACCTGAAGGTGCATTATAGTTGGTGCTGCTCTCTCTGACTCTCTCAAGCTCACATTCTTTTTGCCTGTTTGCCTACTCCTTTGCTTTCTGCAGGTTCATATGGGCACGCACATGTGGACGAATCCGACATCGCGTCGGGGCCGGCGCATGTCCTTGGAGCTGCCCATGCGCCCAGGACCTGGCCCGGGCTCGGCACATGGCGCGCCCTCTGCCGAGCAGGAGTTCATGCAACGTCGCCCGGAGCTCTTCTTCCCCTATTTGCCGCCATTCTTCAATGGAATTCCACCCAAGGTAAGTTCTCGAGAGACTTTACACTCTATGAATGTTTGTTTGGGTTTTGCCATAGTTAGTGAACTCTCAATAAATATAGTGATATCTACATTTAGTTTCAACTAAAGGGAAAACCCATTTCCATTTCCATTTCGATTTCTCTTCAATCTAATCTCTTTACATCAGCCCGGTGAACTGAGTCCAGGTGCGTTTGCCAACATACCGCCGCCGCACTTTGCAAATGGAGCTAAGTATCCGTATCCGCCTGGCCTGCTGGGCTTCCCCAACTTCTTGGGCGGGGCTGGTGTCCACCACCAGTACCCGCACGCTGCGGAGAGGAGTAGCAGCAAGTCACCGACATCGGAGCCGGCGCAGAGTCCTGCCTCCCGGGAAGACGACGGAGCTCTGAGCAACAACATTTGGCATCCGCTGAATCACATCAAGGTGGAGAACAATCAAAACGAGAATATTGGCACTCAGAGCGAGCTGGAGCAGGAGGATAACGGTAACACAGATGCGGATGCCGAGCAGGAAGCTGCTGGCCCTCCGATGGGGGCCGAAGAACTGGGCTCGCAGGGCGGCGAGAAGTAGCTGTAATATATTTAGTTTGACAGCCGTTTGGAATACACATGGTTTTTGTGGAGTACATATCTTGAGCATAACACTACGCTAAGCTTGATCTAGCACACATATATATACGAATATATCCTCTGTGTCTATATATATATATAAATACATACATACACACATATATACATATGTATTTAAACTAAAGTACGAGTAATTGATGGCGATTTTGAGGCATTTAAATGCATTAAGTATAGCAATAAGTTGTATAAACTGCAAAACGTGAGCAAAAACAAATCAGATTCAACACACACACACACATACACAGACACAGACACAATTAACTAATTTTATGGCTACACACATTAAACATAACAAATACACATGCAAAATATAAAAAGAGTAGATACACGTAATGTAAACTGTGGTAGTTGCATATAAAAAGCGAAGTCGAAAATCGAATGATCAAAAATAAAATCGTGCGTGCAAATTGCAAAATTCAAATGATGTTTTTTTTATTGAGCAATGGAAAAGGTATATATAAATATTTATTTATTTATTTATTGGTCGTTAGAGTTTATATAAAACTTACTTAGAGTTACACACCATCTACTGGGGACTTCCGCTTGATTATATAACTACATACGTTATATAAACATACAGATATTTGGCTACAACTGGAGTTACCTTAGATATCTCATATCTCTTTTTTTAAATTCACCATTTAATCTTATTAGAAGTCAACTAGGTCTTCAATTTATTTCAAATCTGTTTATTGCAGATCTTATATAAATATATACATATATATAAATAAAATACCTACATACATAGTATGTATATATATTTTTCTGCTCTTTTAGTTTCCTCCCTTACATCTTAGGCATCTCAAATATTTGACTTTCCTGCTCTGCACTCTAAATTCACTTTTAGTTATTATTATATTCCACTCAAAATAGGCAACTCAGTATTTTATTTAATTTTAAATGTATTTTCAGACTTGTTGAAAACATATTTGAATTATTATTTCATGTCTAATAAGTAGATGCCTCGCATCTTGTTAATTAAATTTTTGTCACTCTTTGGCAAATGCCTCTGTGTTGTAACAAATTATAATTTCTAGACCGCAACAAGTTAATGTCGCTGCCAATTATAATTCGCCTTTTGTTTTTGAATATGACAACTGAGCCAGTGCCATAAATATTGCGAGGGTGACAAAAACCAAAAGCGCTTATAAATAACTGCAAATGTGTCTTTATACCCAACAATATAATATTGTATTATGCCAGCCTTACAACAGGTTACGAGTGCGCTAGGCGGAAGTGAATGGTTTGTATATACCATTACCAGTATATAAAGCTGCTCTTCTATATTGGATTTCTTGTATATTATATATATTATTTTTTTTTATTATTTATTTATTTATTTTTTTTTTAATTTTCTAAATTTTATTTTGTTTTATTTTTTTTTATTTACTTCTTTATTTAAATAAAAGAAAAATAAAAATAAAATAATATAATTATATTATTATTTTGTTATTTAATATATTAATTACTCTCATTACTCTTAATTAATAGCATATATCCTATAATGTTGGAATAATACCATCATTGCCGGAGAAGAGAAGCATAGCGCTAAAGGAAGTCAATCAATCAATCATATATTGATTTTATTCTTATGCACATTAAGTCATATTTATGGGAAATATTTTATTGATTAAACTGAGCTCTATATATGTATATGTGTTCTTAATTAAATTAAATTTAATTTATGGCATAAATTTCGTGTTGGAATTCGTAAACCTTTACATATCCAAGACCTGCTATGAAAAAAAGTAGGTTTATATTTTTTCAATTTTGGTCGCAATAATGTGAAGGTATTATATTACATTTGTATATTGTATTATATAAATCAATTCTCTGTATTATATATAATAATGCATCAAAAAGGAAAATTTAAATTTCGATTTCCATATCTATATCGTGACAGTGGGCATGAATAAAGTAAATGAAGTAAACAAGATTATATTATATTATAATCTTTTAAACAGAACAAGTAACTACCTTTCTCACAAAGAAAGACAGATAATTACACTCAGTTAGATCATATGAAACCCATACCCAGTTTATATACACACCACACCCCTTCGCAGTGTCCTGGCATTTCTCTCCATCAGCTTTCAATTCGTATCCAGGGACATTCAAACAGTCGCTAATTCATTTGAGTTATGAAGCGAGTTGTCTGCTCGTGGTGCATATGTTCTGTTTATAGTTTTGTAGCATGCGAAATATTGTTTCGACTATTATAAACACCTCTGGCAGTATGCAGCATTTCGCATGCCGCTTGTAATTTCCCATTTTCCACAATGTTGCGCTTTTCCAATGAAATTTTAGTCATTTCACGGACGCACATATTTCATATGCGCCTTTTGCACGGACACTGTTACCAGACCGGGCCGTAAAGTGCCAGACCAGAAGACAGGCAAGGGCAATGTCGAGTTGGCAGGGAACTATTATCAGTCCCCCAGACTATAATGTGGCGAATGCAAACTATTAAATCGCAACTGAATGGGATGGAGTGGGGCTAGCGAATGCCGGAGTTGCCTCCTGCATCGAAATGAGCGATGAGAAATTGTGACATGTCTGGAGTGCATGCAGGCGGGGATTTCAAGATCAAGATTTTGCAAAGAGAGTGAGTGGAGAGATGACGAGCATGTATTATGAACCGTATAGTTCTGCTAGACTCTCGATTTTATAACCTCATTCGCTGCTCGCTTGCCCAGTTACGCGAACGAGCCTCGTGGCCAAGTGGCCCGACGTCGTGCTCTATGTACGATCCATATTTATGTTGCATGCAATTTGTTTGATCTCAACGAGCAATTAAATTTTCGTCTGCATATGCGAGATTATGAGAGACGACGGCCACATAAATAAAAATCCCGGGCCAGCTCGCCAGCCGGGAGGCAGCTTTGAAGTGTGCCTAATTGAGTGTGAGTATTCCGCTAGCTGGCGCTAAGAGCCGCAATTTGGGAGTACTGCGAACCGTTAGCGTATGGAAGCCAAGCAGTCCATAGACTCTGCGGTTTTATCGCCCACCGTTGGCAATGGCCATCGAAATGGTAAATAAAAATGGAAATGGGAGCAAACGCAACATGCGGCCATCGTGTTGCGCGTTTAATGGCACCCACAAATTCCGTGCTAATTGTTGCACCGGCAACTGGTTTGCTGCAGCCTCAACCAGCTTGCAGCTCCCTACTCCCCTACTCCTACATCCAACTCCCAGTGCCCAGCATCCAATGCCCATTGCCATGGCCATATCCGTATTCCAAGATCGCCAAGTTGTTGCAGTTGCCGCTGCGAGAGTTCGAGCAGTTTGCTTCAATTTTGCCTCAATTATTTCGCTTGTTTGTTTATGGTGGAATCTTTAATCTCTAGAGCTAGTGTCGCTGACAACCTTGACGTTGTCGGCGCGCTGCGATGCAATGCGGCGTGCTCCTACAACTTTAGCAGCATCCACTCGGCTTCTGCAGTTGCCGCATGCGTGGCCACGATCTAGACAACACCTTGCCGGATTGAGAGCTGAGCGGCAGTCTTTCTATATATCTACATATGATCATCGCGTTCGCATTCGCCTTCGCCTTCGCCTAAGCCCAGCCTCAAAGCCAGGCACAAGTGCTCTAAAAAAAATAAATAAATAAATAAAAGAATAGATTATTCATGTTGTTGTTTTTGGATATCGATGCAGATTCTTAAATGAAATATTATTAGAATTCAAATACTCCGCTTGCTTACTATATTTATATATATACTTTGTCTATCTTAAATACAAATCTTACTCTTATATTGCATATCTAGAATATATAAAAGTTATGGAACATTACGAGTAAACACTGCAAGAAATTAAGCTATATCGAGGTCTCATATTATCCTAATGTGATGAACAATAATTTAGACATGTATATACATGTGTGTATATTTCATTTATATTTTAAATCATGTACTTTTTTAAATTTAGATTTCGATTTAGTTATAGCATATAAATGATGAGCCAAAAAATAGCTCATTATTATAATCTTTATATCACACAAACTTGATACTGAACTTGAACTCCTCTACAGAACTTTTGCAATTTGTCTCTAGTGAATTTCAAAATAACATACAGTTATTCTCCGCTCTTTACGTTGATGAACAACATTTCTTTTCTTTTTTTAAGAAAATTGCAATTTCCTAAAAAATATACCTATATAATTCATAGCAAAAATTAACTAGGACAAATCAATATCCCACAGTGTTGAACTTCAACTACTCATCTATAAAATATTCCATAAATTGTTCTTGTTTCAACCAATATTAATTCCTGAATTTAATAATTCACGACAGCCATTATGCAAAGATGAACTAGGATAATCTAACGAATATTTACATGTTTACATATATAAATAGCAATATAAATATTAGCTCATTTTCGCCATATTATTGTTCCCATCTCTGATAAGTGGGAATCAATAATATTACTAGACTTCACTCTTCACGTTGTTTGACAATTTTTACCAATTCCTATATTGAATTCAACTATATATACATATATATAGTTCATGGCAGGCATTCGACAATACACAAGGCTGAGCTAGATCCCCTCTCAGTTGTGGCAAGGCCATGGAAGCGTCGCGTCGATAAGGCAAGTGATCGCATGGCATGCGAAATAAGTTTGGCTTATTGCACAATGCACGTGACTGCAACATCTTCTGCACAGAGCCAGCCAAGGTAAGCCCAGCCAGGTCTTGCCTGTGCCCTCCGCTCGCCCCTGTCCCCCCTGCCGCACGAGCTAAACAAGTTGGCTGCTAGAGTCTTGGCTTGCATTTTGTTTGGCCGCACTGCGGCGGCAGTTGGCTGAAAGCGGAAGCGATAACGTTTAACAAATTAAGCCATGTCCTGCCAAGAAGTCCAGAGAAGACTTTATTAACCGAAGCTGAGACTCGACTTGAAGTTGAAGCTGAAGTCGATGGCCATACACACAGTTTGGATATTATATTCCAATCAGCCGAGCACATAAAACCAACTGGCATCAATAAAGGTCAAAGTCAAGTGGGGCGGGGCAGGGCTTAGATCGAACTGTACGGGATCTGCCGAGCATTTGTTGTCCAGTAAGTGCTAAATTATTGCAGAGCGAAAAATATTTTTGCTCGAATCACGCTAGGGACTTGCACGATATTACACGAGCGTCCCAAAAGTGTTTCCATATTCAATGTTCAATATTGGGCAGGGGCCGGGGTCGTGGCAGAGGGTTGAGTTTTATGACAATGCTCGACAAGTTTATGCGACCCCGAGCCGCGCTGCCCCAGCAGAGCCATAAAGACAGCCTTGCAGTGAATTCACCAAATTCAAGGTGTGTATCAGTGTGTGTGTGCGTGTGTGTGTGTGTAGAGGCAGCCATGAGTGTGCCGCATTTAATGGCAATAATAAAGTGGCATAACATTCAACACTTACTCAGTGGCTTGCTCGGCGTCTGGCCGCATTTATCATACGCCCCGCCGGCCCTGCAGACGACAGATTATTTTGACAAGTTATCAAAATGAAATGTGGCCAACAAGTTGCTCAGACAGACGGCAGCCCAGCAGCCCGGCAGCCCAGCAGCCCAGCCAAACATGACGCGCCATCGTCTGTCAGCCAGTTTCAGCTCCAACCAGACTCTACTCCAGCTCCACCTCCACCCCCATCTCCACTTCCATCAGCCTGTCATAATACAAACGCGCCCCTAGTTCTCTCTCAGCTCGCGCATTAGCAGCAGCCGCAGCCGCAGCAGACACTCGGCAGACGACAAGTATATTTATGTTATGATTTGGATACCGCTAATGACAGCCTGGCTGCCACATTTGGGTGGCATGATACAGCTCGGATGCGTCTAGAGTTGTGGCAAGACAGCGTGATAGAGCGCGAGAGTGAGCGAGAGAGCGAGAGAGCGAGCGAGCTAGAGAGCCTTGGAGAGTAGTTTTTCAGCGCCTTCATTAATCTATCGCTTTGTTGTAGGTATTTTCACACCTTATGGGCCAATCATTTTTCACCAAATTATATAAATTGATTTCGGCCGAGAATTCTTTCGTCTACGGCCTGGGCATGGGCTCATTATTACAAATGATGGTTTACATAGAAGCCACAAGCACTTGCTTCCATTCGAATCAAATGCGGCGGTGGTGCAGTGGTGCACTGAAATACGGTCGCACCGTACTATATTATCAGGCTTTATAAAATGATTGCAGTCAGTCCATAAGACGCAATATGTTTAAATTTAGACGCAAAATGTTTATGAGCAACGCAACTGTCTGTCTTCAAGAACTAGTGAGAATAATCGGGTATGCTCGACTAAAAATACTCTACACTCTATACAATCTAATTGAAATGTAGATTTATAGTGAGTATTGATATATTGATGACATCTTGATCTTGACTTTTCCTATTTGTTATATATAGTCTAAGAGACCTCTATGGATGGTTGAGAGTAAATTCCCCATCAAAGCGATTTAATTCAGTTTAATAAAATATGTAATAAATGTAAACGACATTGTAATTAATCAACCATATATAATCGATTAATCATTAATCAAATGATTTTTCTTATAGTTCTTTAAGATATTGTATTGAAAAAAAAAAGAAAAAACGGATTAAATATTGAAAAAATTATTATTAATTAATTATCGATTTCAATTAATTGCAACCCATTCGCGATACAATTAAATCGCCAACGAAAGCAAATCGATTCTTGTGTACCCTAAAACTAATCGTGTTATCGCTAGTCATACCTACGCTTTCAACATTTCATTTTGATACAGGGTATTGCTCTCGTATAGAAAACTGGCTCGCTAGCAGGTTCAAGTGGACTCGATATTTATGTACACTGCAGATATTTATGTATATTCAATCGCGAGAGGAATTCAGTCTCTTCATGCACCACTCTAGGGTACTGCTAACTATTGCCTTGGTGCTTTCATTGTGACCTAGAAGGCCTGCAAGGCCGCCAGCAAAATGATTTGTTTGAAGTTTGATAAGCGGATGAGAATGTCGTCGGCAGCAACTGTGGCGTATCTCAGCATCACAGCAGCAGCAGCAGCAGCAGCAGCAACAACAACAATAACTAAAAAGGCAAAGGATGAGGATGCAGCTGAAGTTGAAGCCAAAGCTGTTGTTGTTGCTGCTGCTGTTGTTGCTGCTGCTGTTGTTGCTGCTGCTGTTGAAGTTGGATGACAATCCATGTTGCTGTCGACGACAACGACGAGTGATCCACATCCATTGGCAATCGGCGCAATCAATACTTTGTTAGTTTTGAGCAACATGTTGCTGTTGTGGATGTTGTTGTTGTTGCTGCTGCTGCTGTTTGGCTGCGCGGTTACTCGGCAGCAGTTGTTGCTGGCTATGTTTTTGGTATGCAAAAAGGCAACTTTTGTTATCTTCATGACAATCATTGGCCTGGCTCATCCGTGTGCCACAATTGCTCGTTCGTTTTGCGCTTGATTGTCTTCAGCTGTCTACCCACCTGCCCACAGTTAACCATCGTCGACGACGACGACTGAGATGATGACGATGATGATGATGATGAGAGCGGCGGCACGAAATGGCGAGCGATGTTGGGGATTTCGCTGATATGGCCGCGGTGCAGTTGTCGATATCGATGTTGATGATTATTGTAGTTCAATATTTGCCTTATGGTAGGAGGCCCCAGCCTGGGGCCAATAGAGAGGAAGCGGCGTCTCCATCACAGTCGCTTGCCGTTTTTGTCGTTGGCTCCTGTTTTCTTCTTGTTCGTCTTTTTTGTTGCTTTAGCTGTCTTCTCTGCCAGTTGTCAGTTGCATTCACATCAAATTAAATTGTATTTTGCAAAATAAATGAAATTAAAAGGAATGGCAACGACGAATAAGCAACGAGATGCGCGCCAGCACAAATGGCGACAAGTGGAGCGAACCGGACTCCCAAGTCCGGCTTTAGGCTGTTCGTTCTCCGATTTGGATTTCCTCCACTCACAAGTTCATATTGAATTTATGTTTCTTGTTTCATTTTTATTTTTACACTGTCCGCATTCTGCCTCTGATTGAGTATATACCTATATATATATATATGTAGGTGTGTGTGTGTGTACACTCCATTTATAGATGGCGACTCTTCTGTGCCTCTCAGTGGCGAGCTGCAAGTCCAATTGAGTTGTACAGTTTGGTTGCAAATCGTTGCACTTGCTGCAGCATTTTCCCATGCTGTACCTCAACGAAATCCTATAGACATGGGCATGGGCATGGTTTTCGAACCCTCGCACCAAAAAAAAGCATTCAAATCAACTGAGAAGTTCTATATAAAAATACGTAAACTAGAAGAAGTAAGTGAAGAAGTAATAAGAATACGATTGTCCAACTTGATGGAATCCTAACTCAATGCGGTAATGTGCTGAGAATCGTATATTAAAAGTAGAATGCATCTATTGAATAATATCAATTGAGGACGAGTTCATAAATACGGACGGGCGGAGTGACGTAGAAACGGTCGTACGAACAGAATAACGGAGAGATGGGCGGAATGAGGGACAAGAACGATAGAGTAACGATCGGATGAACGCAGTGACGGAGAAACGGCGAGACTGAGATACGGTTGAACGGACGAGGAGATGGAGTGACGATTGGACGGACGAAGTGACAGAGAGATGGTCGGATGGACGGAGTCACGGAGAAACGGCGAGCAAGAGATACGGTTAACCGGAAGAGGACGATAGAGTGACGGAGAGACGGTCGAATGGACGGAGTGACAGAGACACGGTTGAACGGACGGACTGACTCAGAGGCGGTCAAACGGAGGGAATGAGTGACGTTTTGACGGACATTGGAGTTGCCGCAGAGACGGATAGGCAGATCGACAGAGAGACAAACTGACAGGCAAAGAAAAGCTCAGATTGTACGGAATGGGAAAGGAAAGGAAAGACGATTTTTCTTATACCATTGATCATCATACCAAAAAGTTTTTCTCTATTTCCTATAAATTCTTAGCTGGACGTGTTCATAAATACTGACAGACAGACTGGCAATCCGATGAACTCGCAATCCGATGAACTGACAACCCGACGAACTGACAATCTAATGCACTGAATGAGAGTCTGAGGGAGGGATAGAGAGATGAATAGACAGACATACAGATAGTAGCCCGAACGGTTTACTGGGAGGGCTAACTGTAGAATACTCGGTTGAATAGATGGAAGAGATGTAATATTTTCTTGATAACACCGCCTTCTTATGCATATTAAGTACCTTTATGCCTACACAAGATGCCCACTTTTAATGGCTAATACTGTTGAGCAACTGCTCAACTGGCAGGCGGGTGCAGTTAGCCAGATCAGCGGAACGCTGATTGGATGTTGGCCGATTGCTTATGGAGTGGGGCGTGTCACTAAGCGATGTGATCTGACCAAATAGGCAATCGCGCCACATGTTGACAGCTTTCAGCATCGCCGTCAATTACATTTTGATGATCCCCGGCCGCACTCGACGCTGCTGATGAATGCTAATTCGGCTGCCTGGCCATGCGAAATTATTCATATTTACAGTGAGTCGGTTAACCGAAATCAAATGGATACGATAAAGCCAGGCAAATTTTCGGACATTTATTATTTGTGGCACTGCCGCATAGCAAAGCTCGGCGCCAGACCACAGCTCTCCCAACCCCCCCCCCCCCCCCTTCCACTCTGCAGCACTGCACTCACTAAACAAAATGAGCATTGCAGTGCAATTAAAATAATAATTACGTTTCTAATGTACTCACAGTTGCAATTTGTGTGTGTGTGTGTGTGTGTGTGTGTGTGTGTGTGTGTGTGTGTGTTAGTGTGTGCTCCACTGTCTAGTGCAAAAAGTGAGCAGAGCCAGACTCATCCATAGAATTGCATAAATATTAATGACGTCGTCGAACCCGCATCCCACATGGGGGGCGTGGTTGGGGTAAGGGCCTAAAAAGGAAATAAATGTGCGTGTCGCTAAATGTTTGCACTTTGCACACACACACACACACTAACACTAACACACACACTAAAACACTCACTCACACACACGCACACGTCTGTGGTCAAATGTTCATATTTACATTCT
Source organism: Drosophila arizonae (assembly GCF_054131065.1). Lineage (NCBI taxonomy): Eukaryota > Metazoa > Arthropoda > Insecta > Diptera > Drosophilidae > Drosophila > Drosophila arizonae. The sequence continues at coordinate 27,944,319 of NC_142923.1, read as the reverse complement.
AAATAAATAATATTCTAATTTGACAAAGTAAACGTTAGTTTTAATAAATTGCTAGTTGCCGAATGTTAGTTGCATTAATGCTTAACTAGTTTAAAGTCCCCATTCGGGAACAGGTAATTGCCAAATGTGTTCTGCGAGTCTGTCTCATGCGATTCTCTCTTCACTTCCATCAATTTTAAAGACTTCGCATCTGGCTGGGCCTTAAAGCAGTTTCTTCTAACTCCAGAGACTGAAACGTTTAGTGAAGCGAGTCTGTGTTTTTAATACCCTCTTCATATTGAAAAGCGTTCAACAGGGCATGATGCTTTTCAGTGTGTAACATAGAGTCGAAGGTGTGGCTGATTCCCACAGGTATATAAATTGTTGTTTATTTATTTTATATAGTTTATTTATTAAATGTATTAGATTTACTTATATATTTATTTATTTATATTACAATAAAATAATTTTGTTTATGCGTATCTTTAAATTTAATTATAAAATATTTTTTTGTGTGTCTTCTTATATTGACAACTGTAGAGTCTTTTAACTGTGATAAATTATTTTCAATAATATGAAGAATATTGAAAAGAAAGCTTCTAAAAAGATATTGGATTCGCTGGAGCTATAAATTTTAGTCTATTTGATTTCGGCATCTGAATTCTTTTTGTTTATATATGATAAGAATAGAAATTGGAATTGGCAGATCTGAAGGGAGACGTTAGGTTTAGAGCTTTGAATATATGAATAATATATAATATATATATAATAATATATCAAATAATCTAAGCCTTTGATCTGTCCCACAAGAACTTATTTCTTGAATTGAAGCTAGTCAGGGAAGAATTCAAAGTAGTGGCATATATATAGGAGCAACCGCTTTTAACTATCACCCAATAATATTACCTAGTAGCTACTCGTACAGAGTATCACATAGTCGAGCATTGCCCTGTTAGCCCTAGTGCACACTTGCGCCTCCAACGAATGCTGGATTATGTCCATCAATGTTGAGGGTGAATATGTTCGACGATCCGTTGGCTGAATTAAAATGAAAACCGCCAGCACCACAGCGGTCACTTGGTTCGGTGGGGGTGGCTGACTGACTGGGAGAATTACAGTTGCAGCTAGCGCAGAAATTGCCATCGCAAAAGGGGAGCCAGGACTCGCTGCGTGCATTATAATTATGCCAGAATGTACCAAATGGAAGCAGACCACCCACAGCCACCCCGCACAGCCACCGCATCGCCAGCCATATCCAGAGACACCATACAACTGGCAGCTGTGCACATACATCCATCCATATGCTGGGGCTGGCCTGGGGCTGCTGCCTCGGCGGGGTGTTCTGTTTGAGCGCCCGGCTGGGGATTATGGCGACTGCAGTTAGAGCCGTGTGCAGCATTTCATATGCAAAGCTGCGCAGCAGAGAGGCATAGACTCGAGCTAACCACCTAACCACCTAACCACCTAACCAGCGATATAGCCAACCACAGAGCCTGGCCAGAGGCAATGAGTTATGTGCGGCGCGACATAAGCAATTTGCATTTTGAGCATTTTGGAAGCAATTGTGATTGGTTATTAACGATGCACCTGGATGATACAATATAATATCTGTCTGTGTGTGTGTGCGTGCGTGTGTGTCTGTACATTTATCTGCAGTTCTGCGGGCAGCAGCCGCATCGCTCGTTGGATTGAAGAGATATTAAAATGAATATTTTGCGGATAACATGAAATTGAAATTGTGTTCGGCTCTTTGTGATGGCCGCCTGCTTAGGCAGTCGAAGCTGACGCTGAAGCCGATGGCCCCATCTTCATTCTCAGGCTCGCGCAGCAACGCGGGTCGCTTATGGCACAGCACAGAATTCCGATAACAATGAGAACAAGGCGGATGACGACCACAATGATGACGATGGCGGCATCGGGCATTAAAAACAGCAACAACAACAAGAACACATGGACCCCCTGTGCCCTGGGGCTGCCAGGATGGAGGCAGCGCCAAGTGGCGTGCTCCATCGGCTTCCATTTGACGCTATCGTGTAATGTGTTTAGGCTGCGAGAGGCGACTGCCGACTTGGCCAACTCAGCCGACTTGGCCAACACAACAGAAGCAGAAGCACTTTCAGCAGCCAGCAGCCAGCAGCGGCTTCTCTGTAGATTTCCATATTAATAAATGGCCACGAACAGAGCGAGAGAGGTAGCACCACAAAAAGAAAGAGAGAGAGAGAGAGAGGTAGGGTGAGAGGGGCGGGTGTGGGGCGCAGCGGACTGGAGTTATTTATTGGCAGGCGTGCTCTCAATAAAATTATGGTTCATGCAGATTATTCGAGTGCAGAAACTTGTTTGCCAACCTCGCCAGAGTGGGGGGATGGGGGGCCTGAGGAGCTGAAGATTATTGTGGCCATGTTTTTGAGTGAACGTCTGCGAGGCCAAGAGCAAAGCTGGGTCAGCTGCGCTATAGAGTGGATTTATCAAAATGGAGTGAGTGCTGCAAAGACGAACAATATGAATCGGGAGCTCAGTTTCAATTGAATGTGCCTCTGTGTTAAGCAAACTCGGGTTGCCTTCCCACTCTGCCCGGGATGACAGTGGCTGGCAAACACTTTGGAACTAATTAACGTTCGTTTCTGGCTACATTTTAGCTACGATAAATGCCAGCCCCGATCGGAGGAGTCCCAGCATTTAGTCGCCGTAGTGCTACTCAAAAATTTGCATATCAATTTGTACACAGAATAAAAATAAGTAAAGCCAAACAAAAATGGCGTAAAAACTGAAAATTGCGCCGAGGCTGAGAGTCGCAGAGCCGCAGAGGCCGAGAGTCTGCAGCAGAAATCATGATTCTCATTATTTTGCTAAAAACGCTGCTCTAAGCAGAGGAATGGGAATAAACTGGATGTGAGACAGCACACCGCAGGGCATTTAAGAGCAAACGCGGCAGACTCAAATGAAGATATGCAGATTAAAGCAGCGAGATGGCCAAAACCGCAAAGCGAAAAAGACAACAAAAAATACAAAAAACCAGCGTCAATGTGGAAAAATTACGATGAGCATTACCAGGCACATTATAAGGCAACCACAGAGCCTGGCGCAGGGCCGGGTCACAATGGCAATGGGCATGAGCCTGGGCCATGGACGAGCATGGCTACTGGCTACCCGCTACCGACTGCCGGCTACCGGCAACTGGCTGCAGTCAAGCCCAAGCACGGACGGCCGCAGACCAATTCTGAGATATGAACATGCTGCTTTTTTGTCTCCTCTGAAAGCCATATGAGAGGCGCAGCAGCAGCCTTAGAATCGAAGCAGAAATATAGCATAAGTATGCACAGGCTCTGGCCTGGCCGAGGCCCATCTCGGCCAGCCGATAACAATACTACGTGCGCCACGACCAACTGGACATATATTCAGCATCCAGCATCCAGCTTCCAGCTTCAGCTTTCAGCTTCCAGCTCGGGGGCGGATGTTTGGCTGGCTGTTCGTCTGGCCGGCTGTGAGTGAGCCAGTGAGCCAGTGAGCCAGGCTGCTGGCATCGTTTGCTTTGGCAATTGTTCTCGCCGCGTGCGCTGTGGCTTTTCCGTGTCTAGTCGAAAGCTCGGGCCCAGTTGGCGTCGATAAGCGTCAGCGTGCCAGTTAATAGCAACAAATAAATGTAACTAAATGCTCGGCATGGCGGCCACCACATAGCCATATGAAGATATCCAAAACGACGACACAATGCCACAGTTGCCATTGGCATATCGTCGCCACTTGGTCCACCCCCTCGCCTGGTTCTCACTCTGCAGTTGTCTCTCTCTCCGTGTGTGTGTGTGTTGTCTTCACAAATATTTCTGGTAGCTGGGCTATTGTTGTTTCGGCCAGCGCCAGGCCAGGCCAGGCCAACACAAGGCATTGTCTTCCTGTACTCCAGCACTAAGTATCTCCGGCTCTGGCTCTGGCTTCGACTCTGGCTTTTACACTGGGCATTTGTGCTGCGGATTTGCCCAAATTTGGCAACGGCCGCCGTGTGATATAATTCATAATTCATTCAGGCCGACATCTTTATTTGAATTTCAACTAAATATAGGTACAGACAAGAAGAGTTGTGTGTAAAAGCATTGTACTTGCCCTTTATTTATTTATTTATTTTTTACTAAACATTTTTCTACATTTTTTTTTATTTATTTGTTAAATAAACATTTCTAGCTGCATTTTGTGGCATATAGTTTTATTATTATTTACTTAATATGTATCAATTTCTGATTGCATTTTCTGACCTGCAAAAGTTTTCTTTCATGCCGATAATTTTATTTGAATTTTTACTACATATATAACTAGGTTTTGGATTTACCCATTATTTATTTTTAATTAAAAATTTTTATGTAACTTGTATGTAACGTTTTATGTAACGTACGTATATAATAGAGTCTGTACATATTTATCAGTTTCTTATTAATTATCTGTTCTTTATACATGAGGATTATATTAATGGTTACCTATTTGAAACTACGTCTCGCGCTTCGCTTTTATTTATTTATACATTTATTATTATTTTTATACCCTGAACCCATTGAAAATGGGAAATCAGGGTATAATGGTTTTGTGAAAAAGTATGTAACGGGCAGAAGGAGGCGTGGCAGACCCCACAAAGTATATATATTCTTGATCAGCGCGACGAGCTGAGTCGATATAGCCCTGTCCGTCTGTCCGTCCCTCCGTCCGTCCGTCCGTCCGTCCGTATGAGTGCGTCGATCTCAGAAGTTATAAGAGCTAGAAAGCTGAAATTTGGCATGCATACTCGTGTGTACCATACGCAGTACGAGTTTGCTTTATTTTTTCGATAAATCGTCCGATAACTTTTTTATCGAGAATAATCGAAAAATTGATTTTGTTTTTTTAGCCTAATTTGAACATTTTTAGACCTGGAGTCTTCAAATTTGTGTTGTATATAAAGTCGATACAAAGATTTTGTAATTTACAGATTTTGGATACCACGCCCCATTCGCCCCAAATTTGTAAAAAACGCATTTCAAATACTAGAGACTTGTGCTTTGGAATGTATATACATTTCAACATTATGGTTACGTTCTGAAAGTTTCATTAAGATTGTAGGTCTACAAAAGAAATTATTCTACAAATAAATTCTCTTAGTATTGCCCACATTGCAACGCAGCCCAAGCGCAGTCGCTGCTTACTGCGCAGTTAGCAGAGCGCAGGCTTATGCGTGCGTGTGGATGCATGTGTATGTATGTGTGCATAAAAGAAGTGCGGAATGATTAGAATATCAGCTTGGAGGGTTCAGGGTATCTCCTAGTCGAGCAGTCTCGACTGGAGCCTTCTTACTTGTTTAATTTTATTAAATATCAATCTATTTTATGTGACACCGTTGACTTTATTTAGTTTTACATTGTGATTTATTTAATATATTTATTTTTCTTTTCAGTTTCTTGATGGATTTCCTGACCAGCCTTAGCTTAATTTTCGTGTCGTTTTATTTATGTAAAAGTTATACAATTTCGTTAATTTGAGTTTCATATTCGGCGCGCTCGTTCGGCACGGCCAAAGCCTCTCGGCACGCTATCCATTCATCAAATATCTTTCAACACATTTCAAGCGCCTGCGCTAATTGCCAAGTCCAGTGCCCCGTTTGGGAACCAGTCACCAGTCACCAGTCACAAAAAAATCTTATCTGTGCATCTCGTGGCAACGCCAAGTTGTCGCCAAGTGCGGAGTTGCATGTCTCTGTGTCTGTCTCTCTCTCTCTCTCTCTCTCTCACTCGCACTGACTATGCGCTGCAGGCGCGAAAAGTGTTCAACTTAAAATTTAATAAGCGCAAACAACTTCATAAATTCAAGTCGGGGCGAAGTCGGGGCACAGTCACCTGACACCCGGAGACCTGAGATCTGGGATCTGGGATCTGGGATCTGGCACTCGCCGCTAACTTCTAGCATGTGTGTGTGTGTGTGTGTGTGTGTGTGTGTGTGTGTGTAGTCGTGTTTGTGTGTGGGGAGAAGCAGTCGAGCACGACAGCGAACGAAGATACATTTAATATTTAGCCATTAAATGCATTTATAATGGGCTTATCGTGCTCGGATCAACTTTATCACCCAATTTAGCGCAACTTCAAACTTTTATTATGCACAACGCCTGCCGTGGCACAGCCAAGACCACAGACATGCAAGTCGAGCCATCATCTGCTAGAGGATACAGCGTTTTCAGAGAACAAATCGCACTTATCAGCTTAAGTGTCACAACAACGTAGACTGCTTCAATGTACATGTAAATAATACAATACAGAATGGACAAAGAGAAAACAAGCACGAAAAGGGTTAAACTGCTCGACGAAAAGATACCCTAGAAAAAGATACCCCTAGATTAAACTTAAAGTAGTAAACTTTTGTCGAAAGTCTACGAGATATCATTTCGAAACTTAATTTTGATAAAACTTTTAGTCGATAACATTAAAACTGAAATTATCATGGATTTTCTGATACAAATTTGACTTCTGTACGTTATTCAGCTACATATATAAAAATTTTAAGTCTCTAGCTCTTATAGGTGCTGAGATCGAAGCGTTCAAGCACACAGCCAGACGGACAGAGCTACAACTAACAAAGTATATTACCTAGCTCGTCGCGCTGGTAATATACTTTATATTTAATGAGTAATATACACTTTATATTTAATGAGTTTCGCCACGCCTTTTTTTCTGCCTGTTACATACATCACCACATATCCAGTATACCCTAACTTTCTATTTACAATGGGTTCAGGGTATACAAAATCGGTTTTGAAAATCTTTAAGCTGACAAGAAAAAAATTTATAAATAATGCATAATATTTTTTTGAACAGTTTTTTGAGCTGTAAAAAAAAACCTTGGAGCAAATACTATTTTTCCTCAAAGAGTTTCTTTCACAATTCTGCATCGAGCTCTTGTTGCTCTCGAAGTACTTGTGACATTAATTAGCAAACACAAATTAGCACTTTGATTGCATTGAAATTCCAGGCTGGTTGTTTCAAGAGTCTCATGAATTCTCTCACGATCATTATCCGACTAAGCGGGATGACTGTGAGAGAGTGAGAGAGAGAGGGAGGGAGAGAGAGAGAGAGCGTCTCTTATGGGCTGGGCAGGATCGAGGCATGGCTGTTAAGTGGATGTAGTGGAGAACAGAGTAAATGTCACTCGATACAAATTTGTGGGCAAGGTTCCCTCGGCGTCTCAATTGCTCCAGTTAGAATTTTTATAACCGAATTGCAATATCTGCGGATATCTGCGCGCCTGTGGCTCCAGGCTGGAGGCAGCCGCGTGTTTGGCTTGGTGTTGAAAAATTGGCGGCACCTCTGACACGCCGCCGCCTCCTGCTGTCCGACGCGTCCTCCTCTGTTGAGTGTTAAGCGTTGTGCGAAGTGTCGCTTACAGCGTCGCACTTGTGTCACGATCGACGTCGCGTCGCTGCCATTGTTGCATCTAAGCAGGCGTGCACAAAAGCTGCGGTTGATCTCCTAGAGATTGCATCTGTGGCACCGCGGCACTTTTGGGACTGGACGAGCTGCTGCTGCTGGTGCTGGTGCTGCTGCTGCTGCTGCGATCATAGCCAACATCATCGGCAGACGAGCGAATTGATGACCATTGCCAGAGCCCGAGGCGTTGACCGGGGGTCGGAGGCTGACATGGAAATGGAGACGGAGCGGAAGTTTGAGTTCAAGTCCAACTCCGAGCCAGAGTCCAAGTCTCTGTGCCTTGAGTAAGTGAGCCGCCAGCTGCGTCTATTTAAGGCCGAGATTTGATTGTCAAGCGTAGATATGCCAATTTCTCTGTCGCCATTTGGGCCTTGGCAGCTCACAGCTTGTCGGACATTGTTCTGGCTATGAGTGTAGAATAAAGGCGGCCGTCAATTGATGCGATGCGATTGCCGTATGGTCAAGCAACGGCTTCGTGTCCGCTGGCCAATGGCCGAGCGAAAGTGTCAATATAATTGGCCAAATTGATGTTGCCTGCTTTCGCAGCCAAATTAGGCATCCGCGTTTCTCTCTCCTGCCACTCCACAACCGCTCGCTCGTCCTCGCGCCTCGCCATCAGCACTCAAAGAGCAACCAGCCTCAGCCGCTCACCCACAGCTCACAGCCAATGCCGAGGCACAGACACGGGACACGGGACACATTTCAATCAGATTTCATTCGTGTGTGGAAAAGCGATAAATAAATGACAAAATCCATTTCATAAGAGAATGAATGCCGCTCAAGGCAACAAACAACGCCAGCGCTGCTGTTGCAGCCGTCAATTTTGCATCTGCTGCTGTTGCTGGCAACGCGGCAAACGGGCAACACTTGCAGCAGTCGCAGCAATCGCAGCAGCATTCTGCAACAATTGCTGCCTGCAGATGCGGCAGCACTTTGACTTCGACTTCGACTTCTCTACATAAATGGCAAAAGCAAAAACTCAGACTGCGACTGCGACTGCGACTGCGACTGCTTTGCATGTCGCTGCGACTTTCACATTGTGACGTATTTATGGATATCAAGTGCCACAATTTCAGCACACGTAGATTCATCTTTGTCTCTGGCATTGTCTTCCTCGCCGTGCCAACTGCATAGAACTGGCCATTGATTTCCCAAGGGGAAACCTAGTTAGTTATAGTGTCGCAAAACATTTCTTCTAAACGGAAAGCATCAATATCCATGCGAAATGTTCTTCCAAACACAGTTAAAAACTGATGTGTATTTAGCCCACACTTCACAAATTGAGTTATCATGGTGGACGATAAGTACTTGACCTTTTTGACCTGGTCAAAGGTTCATCATGACATTGGGATTTTTATCTTTTGCAGTACGGAAGCCATGCAGTAAGTCTTACAAGTGAATCCCAATATCTCAATATATCGATGCTATAGATCTACGAACTATAAATCGCTGAAAATGTTTCTCAAAATACTTTGGTCCATCTAAAGAATGATAATCGATCGATCGATCTTCGATCGTAAAGATCAAAGAAAATTTAGATGCATATCGTTACATATCCTAGTAACAGGCAGTTCAATTGCTTGCAATGCGTTGACAAAATACTTTTGCCCATCATTGTATATGTGTGTGTGAGTAGTCCACCTTTAGAACCTTTAGAATCTGTAGAAAAACATCAATCAGTAAATCCCCCTCATTTACAATATACAAAAATATTAGCTCTATAATGTATAAAGGGTTTTTAAGTTAGGGAGAAATACGTTTAAATACTGATCTATCATAATCGATAAGATCGTTTAACATCACCTGCAATGCACACGAATAGTGGGTGTTAACACTTGTTTCGAACCACTTCAAATATTCAGACTGATATACCGGTTTGATATTAAGAAATTTCATTTGAATTTTATTGGCCTGTGTAATCTGCATTACAACATCTATAACTTCCTATGCTTCTCTGATTAAGCTCTAAAGAGCTCGAGCTAAAGTTTTATGGTTTGTTTGGGGTCGTTAAAGCGCGAGCTGCAATAGCCGAGTAGCTTCGTTTGACTCATTCTTAACGTTTCGCAAATTGGCCTCAAAAATTAATTAATTAATCAATTATGAAAAACACATTCGCAACGCTGGCCACCTGCACCACCACCACCACCACCACCACCAGCACCAGCACCAGCAGCAGCACCACAGCCCGCACGCCTTATCACCCATTAAAGTTGCCGGCGAAACTCATCGCTGATTCTTTGGAAATCTGCAACGTTTATGCGAGCTAGACGTTGTTGTTTCTGCTGTTTTTGATGTGTAATAAAATTTTATTGAGTGCCGGCTGCTAAAGAAAGGCGGATAGTGCGTCGATATTCCTCAATCATTGATGTATGAACAAAAAAAAAAAAATCAACAAAAAATGATTACGGAGACAAAAATCCAACTCAGCTGGAAGTCTTGGCCGTGTTTTGAGCGAGTCTAATTAATTTTGATTTATAAACTGTTAGCCCACCCAGACGACAATCCTCTCTCTCTTTCTCTCTCTCTCTCTCTCTCTCTCTCTCAATCTCTGTGCGCTGAGTCACATGCAGGAGGCAAGGCCCTGTGCAATGGTCTTCTTTAATAACCAATTTGAAGCCTGAGGAGTTGTCAAAACAGTTTACAGCTCACATTCGCCAGTGGCCACTGGCTGGGCAGGGCCAGTCAATAAAAGTTGAGTACGCTTGCTTTACGGTTGCATGTTTGGCTGAAATTTGTGCGAGAATTTGCCTGTGCAGCGCATTAGACCAGACCAAGACAGCTCACTGAGAGTCCGTTGTTTGTTGCTCTAGTCCCAAGCGTATATTATTTCAGCATAAATCAAAACTTTCACTTAGCACGTTCATTTGTCTCAATGACCTGTAGTCCGTCCACACCCACCGAGCTCGGACTCTGTCCGCTCTCTGTTCGCCTCGTGCACTCAAAATGTGATAGAAATCTATTACAAGCTCATATCATATTTTATTTCCGCTTCCTTTCTTCGGGGCACTGCGCACTAGATGGCAAGGAAATTATGAAAAAGCTTTTTTATGGCCACATACGCTTTTTACGAGAATGATGATGATGATGATGACGATAATGATAATGACGAGCGGGGCAGGACACTGACTTTGTTTGCCAAATGTCCTTGCCTTTGTGCCACGTCCCATTGAGCCAAAAGTGACATATTAAATTTAATGGAAATTGATGAGCGCTTATTATGATATGAGATAGCCGCACTGGACTTGGACCTGGACTGGTCAGCAGCAGCAGCAGCAGGAGCAGCAGGAGCTGGAGTAGCAGTAGCTCCTTCGGGGGTTGCTCTCATGCGCTTGGGTCAGCCACTTTTTCGTTTTAGTATCTTTTTTATCATAAAAGTAATTTTTTCTGCTGATGCTCGCACTAAATTCATTGATTCAATTTCCTCGCTAGCTTTGCGTTCGCCTCCAGATTGTGTATGGATATAATATTTCAATATTTGATGAAAATAAACGTAAATCACGATTTGTCCAAATACTTTGGGCATAACTATGGGATTACACTTGGCCAGCAAAAGACCCTTTCAGTGAGGTGTCCTTTGTGGATGCTGCTGCTGGCAGCGCAGTCATAAAGCCATAAATACTCACGAGCATTGGCAGACGTCATAAAAAGACGCCATGATTCATATGCAGAGCTCCCGCAGTGTAATGACACTTTAATAATTCTATAATTGCAAAGAGCAGGCGGCAGATGGCAGCTGGCAGGAGGCAGAAGGCAGCGAGCCCCAGCGACATTTGGCTCAGCATCGATTTTAATGGCTTTCAAGTGCCTTTTAATTGGGTGGCGCCCATTGCCATAAATGTCGAAGCTCCTTTGCTCCACTCCACTCCACTCCACTCCTTCGACTGGCAGCTCCAGCTGCGGCGCATGGTTATTCATATTTAGCTGGCTCATCGTCGGCCCCATCATCCCATGCCAAACACCTATGCAATTCGATCTGAGCTTTAAATTAAAGACACCGTCGAGCTTCGGGCCCTAAATGTTCGCTGTAGGCAACGGCTCTACCCAGTACTTACATCATAATTTTCTAGGTATTTGCACTCAGTCGGCGCGTTGGCCTTTTGTCTGGGTCGTGTAATAACTTTCCGCTTGGCAGCCAAATTTCATTAGGCGTTCGCCTCAACCCAAAGCAGTTTCGCTCGCCTCGCTCTGCTCCGTTGTTGACATATCGGATTACGCACTAATTATCCTTCTAATTAACCCTTCTGTCTGCCGAGTTATTTTCTTTCTGTTTCCACGCTGCTTCTTCGCGTCTTCTTCATTTGCAGCAGTTGCCTACGGACCGCGCTTGCTCAGCCATGACCCTGCCCTGCCTGCCCTGGTCTTTAACGTTCTTAAGCCTATTAGACGCAACTCTCATAATTGGCTTGTTACACTCAGTTGCCTGTTGACAGTTGCCAGTTGCCAGTTGCCAGTTGGCTCATGGAATTTCGCTACCAGCACAGCGAAAGCATATCGATGACATTCACAGTTTTTCTGCCAATTATGCAGGCGTTTAGCCCAAGGGCACTGAGGTGCTTTAAGCTTATTCTGTTTAAAAGGAACTAAGAGGCTAATTTAAAAACTTGTTTGAATGTATACATCAATTTGATTTGATAACTCTTTGATTATGAAACGATTTTGAAGCGAGTTTTACCTATATGTTATGAGGTGTCCAGCCGTCTAAGTGGTCGGGCCGATCGATTGCCATAGGTCAACAGTCTATCAGCAATCTAACAATATCTGCTGTATGTTTATTTATTTCACCTCAATTATCTCAGATTCAGGTCTTTATGGAGTGTGCAATTTCACATGTACCAGGGAAACTTCCCGATTTGCCGTAGTACCCAATTCGCAAGCAATATAGTTTGGAGATAAGAAAAAGTTGAGACTGTATAGCTTATACACATTATACCCTGCCCACTCTACAGAGCTGACACATGAATCCTTTCAGTGATATTTTACGCATGCCTATACATATACAGTAGCACGGACATATAAACTAACACACAGGTAACATAATAGCCATCGCTTGTCCCTCTCTTATGTTCCTCCATCAGTAGTTCTTGACTAACTTCAGATCTAGATATTACTATTAATGAAGAGTGTAGAGAAGAGTTAGGTCATTCAAAGAATGTATGAAAGATCATATACCAAAGAGTACATATAGCGTCCGACGCTCCCTTGTGCGTCCTTGTAATCGGATTCTACTGTAGTTTTCTCTTGGTGGATTGGAGGAGTATATTTGCAATAGAATTTCTATACAGTCTCTGTATTCAATTAGAAGACGTTTTTACTAAAATCGTTGTATCTTTTTAATGTAGGGGCTAGGATGGTCTAATTGGCGTGGAATAGTATCGAATATGCTCAGCATGCATCTGAAAATTGAAGTGTCTAGCTTTCATTGATTTCGAGATTGCTCAACTCGAACAGCGCTACACTCCTATTAATCTTCATGCAAGCATATGCATATTTAACCAATCACGCCTCCTTCTATAGATTTAAGTAATATATCATATTCCACACACTTGCATTTCCAAAGTTTCCCTGAAAACTCTCTTCATATATTTAATATTAAGTTGACTCGGTGCACTTTGGCGTTCATTTCGGATCAAAGGATGGACAAAGGCTGGCAAATTAAATATTGATTGTTATATCAATGCGTCAATATCAAAATTTACATATCGAGAGCCGCAAACTAGCTCTCTACGGCAGAGACCCAAATGAGTGCGTCTCGTATTTGCTTATGCCTCGATATGCAAATGTCACACAAATTATGCTGGAAATGGCAGCCGGACTAACTACCTACAATGGGACGACTATTGAAATTGGCCTTTGTGATGTTTATCATTAAATTCATGTTGGGCTGCTCGCACTCTGCCTTCGGCCCTCGATGAGGACGTGTGCATGGGCAGGGACACAGACATAGACATGGACATGTACATGGACATGGACATGTTGCATGTGTCTATTAGTTATTGCCAGCAAATAATATTCTAGTTCTTGTGTGATGCGTGTTGTTATTGTTATTGTTATTGGTGTTGCCAGCCGTTGTTGTTATTGTATTCTGTGTGAATATCTAACGCACACACACACACACGCATGCACACATGCATAGCCAGACCGCAATGGAGCAATCAGCAGTAATAGCCCAACAATTGCTGCAATTGTCGAGCGAGTGTGAATCTAATATTCGTGCTCGCTTCTATGACTGATACTCATATTGCTGAAAATGCCGATGATATCAAATGGCGTTCAATCAAAGTCCCGCTAGTGATGGATAGATTCCTATACAATATTTTCAACTGCCTATTTACTTGCATGCCGCACTTTTTAATTAAATTTCTGACTGAGAATAGAAATTCACAAAAATACAAATTGAAGAAGGTCTTGTAGGGTGTAAGCAACTGTGAAATACCCATTTATTCCATCAAAGAATATTTAAATTTATATCGAAATAAATATTTGTCAATCTGTACATAAAAAACATAGAACGGCCTACGAGCAAGAACTTATGATCTTAACTTTAAACGTTTCATTAAATCAGTACAAAAGTTATTCTCAAAATTTATAAGTTTTTATATTGCTTGAACCAAAACATAAATTAATAAATTAAATAAAGTTACAAAAGTTGCTATTCTATGAGTTAATTCTCCAAGTTGCCAACCATTTTATTCCTTTGTAGCCCAGTAGACTAGCATGCATCTTAAGCTTCCTCAAAACCTGTATACTCTACTGCTCTCTTACTGAGCCTGTATCAAAATAAACGAAAGTGCGGCCAAGCAACATCTCATATCTATGCACAAAGGCATTTACTTCAAGATGTCGATGCACATTTATGCATATGTTGTAAGTTTTGGATTTCTGCATCTATTTGAGCACAAATATTTGTACTAAGTAGACCTCAAAAAGCCAAGATGTTTGTTCCAGCCAAAGTGAACGAAAGCGCACTCCTTATGAGCAAACGTCTAACAAGCAAATATATCTAAGTCTGTGCATTTATACATGCATGCATGTGTATGTACGCATGTTTGAGTGTGCCTTAGCTGGTGGCCTCCTAGAATTGCTGCTGACCGTTGTTTACAATTGACGTCGTTGATTAAACAGACATAAAGCCAGTCGCCGTAGCTGACAAATAACATAAGGCATTCGCAATGCAAACATTTGACAATGTCTGCTCTGGGTATGTGTGTGTGTGAGTGTGTGTGTGTGTGTCACGCCCTCTCTGTCAGAGGCATGTAATTCACAAACGGCTACAATACGAAATTGATATGCTGAAATCAAAGACGTTGATTTCCGTTGGGAATTGTCGCGCCCTGCTTAACTATACTTAACCCATTCGCAGTGCGGAGTCCAATTGTCTCAGCCAGCAGTTGACCTTTCGTATAACCCAATGTCCAAGGGTCCATTACCAGTTCACTGAGTGTCTGTGCGTGTGTGTGTGTGTTTCCGTATATCATATTCAATTACAGGCCATCCAGTCTTTAACTTCCTTCTGGGGCCAAGTTGTGAAATTAATGTATGCTCTGATTTACATTAAAGGCCGCACCCAGCAATTGATATAGATGCATATGATATATTCATTCACAATGGCCACGACAAACAAACAGTAAGAACAACAACACAAAAGGGCAACTGGACAACTGGACAACTGGACAACTGGACAACTGGATAGCTGGATAGCTGGGCAACAATTGCATTCATATCCGTATCGCAAAAGAAAAACAAAACGCTATTCAACACTCGCATATTGTAAATATATCTGACCGCTGACCGGCAATGGGCTTTCGGACTCTCTGCGGTTCGAATGGGGCCCTGCAGGGGGCGCTGCGTACCGGATGCACCTGAAATCGATCGCAACGGTGAGAATTGACGGCGAATCACATAAGTTGAACTGTAATTATTGTATAATGAGCTCATTGCAATGCGAGTGTGTTTGGCTTCATCTGCCTCCCCCTCCCTCTCTGTAATACTTGCCCTATCTCTCTTTTCCTGTGTTGACTCTATATATATTACATTATATCATTATTAATATGAGTGAACAACTGAATGCCCCTGCTGCAGCCTCGCTTGCCCCAGTTTGCGGTCGATTGGCCTAAACGCTGCTTAACTCGTGAAGCCACAACTTGCCGAAATTCCCAGCGCCTCGGATGGCAGCTTGTGGTTATGGAAATACAACTTTGCCAGCGCTCTCCCGCCTGACATACGATACACAAATTCCCACTCAAAGGTGCTGACAGCGCAGTCGGCTCCTTCTTTAAGGCGCTGCCAAAAAGTATCAATTTAATGAATTTAGTTTTGTGCTTGGCGATTCTTAACCTTGTGAGATATGAAAATAAAAAAACTGAAACTTCACCAACTACAGGGACTCTCTAAGTTCTTTTTAGCTTCTTCTTCAAACGAACTGCAGTTAAATGGTATCAAAATCATTAATATCATACCCAAGTAAGAATGTGGCAGTCGAGCGTTACTGACTGCCGAATACTCATTCAACTAGTGATCAGCAAGACGGACATTTCCAAGAACTAATATACTAAATTCATTTTATGGTATAAAAACTATCCAGCTAACTCAAAACTAACTAACTATGCGTTCTAGATCTTACATAGGAAAATGTTCTAGTTATTGTGACTTAACTTTAGCCATGATGACAAATGATGATTGTTTAAAGTTTTCATACGGTGGCTTCTTTCTTTTTTGTGTATTTTGTCACTCTTGGTACCACATACATATATTAAAATCAATTACATTGCAAGAACTTTATAAAACTTTTTTTTTAAACTCAGAGACGGCACTCTGAACAATCTAGATCTTAAAGTCAATTAGTCAATTAGAACTGGAAACAGTTGGGAATAAAACTATTAGAATAACCACTAAAGAATACGACTAAACACAGATGGAAAACTTTTATAATATTTCTGTACGTCTCAATTGAAATTTTTCAAAATTAAACTAAGCTGCTTTTTATTGATAATGAAAGCTAATTTATATTCCAAAACTTAACATATTTACAAAAATTACAAATTTCCTTTGATGGCTCAACACTTTACAACAAATTCGAGCAATTAACAAACAACTTTTCATGAGGCCATTGGCTAACTCCATAACAAATGCGAGATCAGACATCGAATAAATAAAAGCGAATGTTCTATTTCATCTAAATATACCCATCAATGTATGTACCTAGCCATCTGTTGCACCTGGTGCTTCGATCACAAACGAAAACGCCAAAAACACTCAACAACAAAATCAAGAACTTTCATAACTCTTTCCGCCTTGAAATGTGTTTTGCGAAATTGGCAGAGAAATTATTAAGACAATCAGCTGCTTGACACTTTTTACGCATACCAAAATCATCATGTTTAAATCGAAGGCATGTATACCCTGTAAACTATTTCAGTGGGGCATATTGGTTTGGTTGAAACGTCTGTAGCTGGTAGACTGAGATAGAGAATTTTGAATATGGATTAGCATCAACGGTCGTGCATATTAAGTCCTCTCGGAGGACGAATAGGCAAGCGAACGGACAGAAATGAGTAAATAAATCGAAATAAATCTATATACAAGCAATTCGAAAGGTATTCTATATCCCACACAACAGAATTTTTTTTTTTTTTTAATAATCATGAATTAAATTATTAATTTATTATTATTTGTTGTTTGTTTATTTCTTATTATTTCCAAGCAATTTGATTATTTAATATATTAATTTCATTCATTATTATTTCAACACAATAGATCTCAAAGCACATCAAAAATTAATTATAATAAAAAATATATGGATCGTTTGTTATAAAGTGGATTGGTTATGATATTTCAGTTATGCATATTATATAGATAATTGTTTAATAGTGTAATATTAATACATAAATAGATCGATTATATTTTATAGTTATGTATGTATATGATATAGATTGTTCTGTAATTAGATATTCAGATAGAAGTATAGTTCGATTATCTAATATAGTTATGTTATTATATAGATATGTAGGTACATAGATAGTTCGATTATATGTTATAGTTTGGTTCATAGATACATTGAAGAGTAAAGAGGTCGGGGTATCTGCTAGTCCATCAATTACGAATATATTTCACTCTGTTTCTTGTTTATATTATAATTTGGCACAATCGCTGCGATATTTTCGCTCATATGCATACATATCCATGCATGTGCGTTTGAGTGTGTGTGTGCGTGTGTGTATGTGCAGACAGTAGCTGACATTTGGCAATTGCTCTGTCCCAGAAACGGCAGAAGCCAGCGAAGCAAACACACGGATAAGATCTACGAGCAAAACAATTCAGTTTTGACATTTATGATGAAATTTCTGAAAGCAACTGTCATGTACGGCTGTCATATTGAATAATTTCGGCGGCTTTATGGGCCCGAGTTTCGCCACGGGCTTCTTTCTATATGGACTGGACTGGACTTGTGGATCGCGGATCGCGGATCGCGGATCGTGGATCGTGGATCGCACTTGCTATGCATAATTTATGGCGTCTGCTTGATGGCAAAACTGTTTCTTCTACTTTCCACTGTCCGGCAGAGTGAACTCATTCTAATTAAGTGTGTGAGTGAGTGGAGCTGAAGCCTCTGCCTCCGGTCTTGGGGCCTATTGCCCAGCTATGCTACGTGAGCTGAGCGGAATAAAAGACGAAGAAGCAGACAAACCAAGACCAAGTCAAAAACCAAAATGAAATGCGTTTACTCATTTAAAATGCGAGGCAGGCGCTGACAAATTTAATAATTTCGCTTTTTGCACAACAGCAACAACAGAAAGCTGCGCTGGACGGTTGCTTATGATTTTATTATTCTCAGTTTTAATGACAGCCATGATGACCAATAAAGATATTAAAACGTTGCACGAAATGTGCCCCCGAAATCGTTTTACAAATGGCACTACGCACGCCTCCTCGTCCGGCGTATAGGATGGCCTTTGGGCTGTGGGCTGTGGGCTTTGGGCTTTCCCCCGCAGCTGCCTCGAATACGTAATGCAGCTACAACTACTGCTAAACGAAATGAATATGTATATATGTATGTGCTTATGCTTTATGTATGTATGTATTCACACTGGACGACCCTTTCCCCATCTCGGTACAAATTTCGGACGCCGTATGGCGCTCTGCAACGGCTCGGTGGGCAGGCGGGTAATGACTGTGGCCAGAGGATCTTGTTGTTGGCTTTGCATTGGCTTGTTGCTTGCAGCCCGTTGCACTCGTCTGCAGACAGCTCAAAGCCCGCCAGGAGATTCCAAGATCGTTAAGATCTACTGCGTTGGCTGTGCCACTGATCAGCCAAAGATCTCTGGCATGTTCTCTTCCACTCTCACTCTCTCGCTCTCTCTCTCCCGCTCTGTCTCTTTCTCTCGTTCCACCCGTTGCGCGGTGTGTGTTTTTACGAATCACGGATTCGATGTTTCGCATGAATACGTAATTAAATCTATAAATCGGCCAATTAAAATGCTTTGATATCGTGACAACATAGCATTCGACAACGTCGAGCGTTGCCTGGCCCCCCACTGATCGCAACTGTTGTCGGGATCGGCTTGATAAACAAAAAAAAGAGTCAAAATAAATAAATAAAAAATAAACCAAAAATATTATACAAACGAAGGACACTGGGAGTAGCTGCCAGACAGGCTTTGCTCTGCATGTTGGCCCATACGATATATTATATTACATATATGAGTCGGCTTGACAAGTGTGGCAGTTCAGTGCACCACTCTCAGGGATCCACCACTGATCCACTCAGTGACAAACTATCCAATTATAGAGCAGACAGCTCTTACTCCATTTCCTCCAGTAGCTCCGCCCTCGACCCGATGGCAATTCATAAACGTTGCGTCAATTAAGAGCAACCAGATCGGGCCGAAGGAGCCCAGGCTGCAGCTTGGCTGGAGCCACCCACACACTAAAATTAACTAAAGCGTCGATCTGTGCGATAAATCGCGACAAGTGAATGTGGCTCTGGCTGTGGCTGTGGGGGATAAAAGCATGGCGGCTGCATCGTTCGGGCTTGTTCGGGGGCCTAGAATAATTTCAATTTTTGGGCCAAAAGGGCCTCAGATGAAACCGGCTGGCTGTGAACCGACTTGCCGCCTCTTGGCGCCGGTGTGCGTTCGAGGGCCACCAATCGAAAACACATTTGTCGCTGGCTGGAAAGAAACAACAACAACAACAACAACGAGAACAACAACGAGAACAACGACGACAACGACGATCCGGCGACTGGGTTCAGTTCGTGGGCTGTTTCGGCAAATTCTCGGCATTACCAGGGACCTTGGGAGCAGCAGAGCTCAGCTCTGGCAATCGGCTAGATCGTGAGAGTATCGGGCTGTAGCTGAAATCCAAGCCTAGTGATTCGCAATTGCATTCGGCTCGTCCAGGCTGCCTCTAGCCAGCGTCATCGCATGTTGTTCTTATTGTCATCATTTTATAATTGTCGTTGTAAGCTGTTTTGCTGGAGTTCTTCTTCTTGCTGTTGTTGTTCTTGTTGTTGTTGTTGTTGTTGGGGCGATGTTGTCGTGGTCGCTGCTGCTATGTGCAATTGCTGTTGCGAACCAAAGCCAATCGCAAACGCCAACAACGACTGCCAGACGCCGTCCGAGTTGTTAGCTTCATTTGTCGCGGCCAGTCAGCCACAAGGATACAGATAAACAGAGACAGAGAGACAGAGAGACGGAGAGACGGAGCGACAGAGAGACAGAGGCAGACTGCCTCAGACTTAGTCTTAAGCCTTCTGCTTCTCTTCTGCTGACTGTTGTCCATTGTAGTTGTCCAATGAGCGCGAATTCTTCTGCATTTCTGTCTGCCTGTTCGCTCAATACGCAGACCCACAGCAACTGTTGCTGCTGCTGTTGTTGTTGTTGCTGTTGCCGTTGCTGTTGCCGTTGGCAGCTCCTTTTGGCTTTAAGTGGATACTGCAACGAGTTATTTCTGTAACTTGTTGGAATTTTTGATTTTGCTCATGTTTGTCGCTCAAGAAATGTTCCTTTATGTTTTCCATAATTTAAATATGGTTGCAATTTTGCATTGGTATTGGTGAGGACGGGCAGCGAAAGGCCGACAGCCAGAGTTTATTATTATCGACTTGCCGATTAGAGAATTAAATTTTCCTTAGTCTGATCCACACCTGTGGGATACCATCTCCAGCAATTGTGAGTGGCTTAGTATTTAAGTTAAGACTAATCGTTAGCCCACTGAAGATGCTTACAGAGGGTACATTGAATTTATGCAAATGTCCATATTCGACGGAACCATCTGGCAGTCCTACGAGGCTGCTCATATTCGTCTTTCTTAACTCAGATTATAACACGATTTCTTTAATGTTGACAATAATAATCATTTTCTTTTTACTTCAAGTAGATTTCCAGACAACACTCTTTGAATATTATATCTCTCCAATGCCCGACTAGAGCCTGTACGGCGTACTGTGTCCGGCTCTGTCAAAAGATACAGAGTTGTCGGATGGGTCCGTCGAATATGAACAGCTCTGTATGTAACTGGTAAAAGAAGGTGTCCCTGAATAAATATATAGAATATATCCTATTTATGTATATCTAATTTTTGAACTAGACTAAATTTTTCCTCATTAAATATATATATATGATGAGGAAATTAAGCCACCTAAGCTACCAGTCCTTTCGCCCGCTCTGCCTTTGGTCTGTCCCTCGGAATGAGCTCTGAGCAAGCTACGTTAAAAAAATTAATCGATATACTTACAGTTACTTATATATTTATCAGTACAACTGATACTTCAGATAGATTCCTCATTATAAGCATAATTTTAGAAGGGCGTAGCTTAAAAACTTTAGGCTAGGCTCAGATAAAGATTGTAGATTCGTGTTGTGGATTGTTAAGTGAAATATATATAAGATATGGTATGAGCAGTTTAAGATAAATTTAGAAGAAATATATATATAGTCGAGTCTCGATAATTTGTACCCCGCTAAATCGAAAATCGCGATACATCGAACCCAAATTCTATCTTATACTCTATACCCTTAAAAGAAATTCGTTCTCAATAATTCTCAATAATTTAAATTTCTGTGTAAATCGAAAAAAGTGATCCCTTTGCCAGTTCGAATTATCGGGATTTTACTGTATATGTAAGCCTACAACTTGAATCATGTATGCATTTAAGTATATGTCTATGTATTTCTTCTACTATAGAATTGTGAGATACGTAGGTAAATAGGTAGTCTAGAACCTAACAAGGAAAAGGAATAGAGATTCTTTAATTGAGGATATTACGAATTATTTCTTTACTAAATCATATGAGGGTGTCTATAAGTCGTATTCTTGCCAGCTGGAGCCACTCTTTAAAATAGGCGCAAATCAAAGTCCAGCAAGCGACAACAACAACAACAACAACAACGGCAACACGAACGACGGCGACAAGTTTTGGCTACTGTTCGCCAATCGATTTGATCCCAGTGTGCGTAGCCCAAGGGCAAGGGCATGGTCTTTGTCTTAGGCACTCGGGGCGCTTTGAAGTTGACCAACGGCGACGATTGCCGCTGCCTCTGCCACCTCAGCCGCCGCTGCTGCTGCTGCTGTTGCTGCAGGTCAGCAGGTTGCCGTTACCAATGGTGCTGACAGTTGCTGCTGTTGCTGTTGCTGCGTAGTTGTTGTCAGTGGTACACGGCTCGTGTAAATTCCTGAAATGCTCGGCCACAGCATTTACTAGAGCTTGGCCAGGCTGGCGCTAGAGTGGCGCGGTAGGACATGATCAAGGAGAAGTATTAAGCGCTCGCCTATCGCTAGACCAGAGTTAGTGCCCAGAGATGGTGGGTTAAAAGGTTGTGCAGCTTCTATTACCAGGTAAATGAAACGAGGAAGACAGAACGAAAAGAGAAACACGAAAAAGCAGTAGAAGCAGTAGAAGCAGAAAGAGAAATAAGAAAGAAAAAATTGTGTGTTCAAATCATGTTCGTTTGGACAAGCTACAAACAGTTTGGACAAACTGTGGAAACGTCTTTGAGATTGTCATTAGTAGGCGACTATTATCCAGACCCACAGAACAATACCAAACGGCCAGAAATGCAACAAAGCAAAAAGTTGCCAGCAATACGAAACGTAACAAAATACAAGCCGTGAATTGCATTCGAACAACATCGTCTACAAGACAATCGAAGGCGACTCTAAGCGACATTGGCGACACGGACTACGTCGCCCCAGCCAACAGCAGCAACAGCAACGGCAACGGCAACAGCAACAGCAACAGCAACAGCAGCAACTGCACACATTTTTGGAGCGACGGATCTGCAACAACAACAACAACAACAACAGCAATCATCCAGGCCCAACAGCAGTTCTATTCCTCCACAGCTGCAGTTCGGCAACAAAAAGTTTTTGTCTCTAGGCAGAAGCAGAGCCAGAGGCAGAGGACGACAAGTGGGTGGAGGAGGGCTGTAGGCGAAAACATTTGCAGCTTAGCAATTATTGTTACAACACGACCAACGGGCATTGGGAATTAGTAGCTCTCCCAGAGCAATGCCAGCTAAATAAGCCAAATTTTTGTGCCTTCACGTTTCGTTAATAAAAGTGGATACAATACTTTGATGAGAAGTTATTAAGAATTCTTTAGTTGGGATATGATGAATAATACTGAGGATATTAATTATGAAAATTAAGATTTTTTATTTATGTAAGAGCCAAAAGAAGACACAATTCTATTCTCAATGAGCATCAAAAGTCGTATTTTACTTTACTTATATTATGGAGGACTCATTACATATGAAAAGTCAGATTCCAATTAGGTAGATATTCTTAAGAGGGAGATTCGAATGAAGTTACCTAGGCACCTGAGCCTATTAAATATCGAAAATGCTTATTCCCCATATTTATAACAGGTGAAGAGAGTAGTGGACTATTCAATTCTTAATGAGCAGAATTCAGTATAAGTAGGATGTAGCTTCTTCATAGAAACTCCTGTTCGTAGTTTTCCCGAGTGAGCTCCTAAGCTTTTTATTTCTTTCATATGATCTTCTTAATATAGATTTCTAATAACCAACTGATATGCCATCTGAAACATGGTATATACTGAAATAATATTCAGCTGTTAGTTGAACTCACATTCCAACCATCTCCAAACAGTTGCATCATTCATTTCAAAATAAAAGAGATTTTAGGCGACTGGCACTCGAGCTGGTGGAGTCTTAAAGCTAAATTTCACATTTTAGTGATTGTAAAAGAAAAACAGCTCCAGCAGGTGTATGGCAGAGGCATGTCTAGGCATTAATTCATCAAATTGCCAAAAAGCAGACTGCGCCGTCGGCACTCGTTTCATTCATTCATAAAGAGATCGAGCGATACGGCGTTATGTGTAAACAAACAAATCGGCTCGAGCAACAACTGACAACAACAATTGATCTATGCCATTATGCCATGCCCCATTCCCATGCCCCAGGCCAGGCGCCCGGATGCCACGCACCTGCCGCGATATCGAATCTGACGTCACAGACACAGGCGATGGTGGAGGTGGGTGTTACTGTGGGATCTGGGTGGGCTGCGCGCCAGTGAATGAGATATCCGTTTGTAAATTTATCGAATATCAAGGAGAATCGAATTCGTAGCTGTTCTCAGATCTCAAATCATAGAGCAGAGAGAACTTCTTTGTTCGGCATAATCGAAATTTAGCTGAGAGTATAAGCCATGGTCAAAATACTTATATGGCAAATCAGAACGTGCCTCAATCAGGGTGTGGGAGTGCTGGAATATCCGGCCAGTCAACAGCAGCAGCAACAGCAATATATACAACAACTATAACTACAACAACAATAACAATAACAATAAAAACTATAAATACAAAAAAGCTAAACACAAATACAGGTGGCTCCAGCAAAGCGCGTTTCCGGCGGCATTTTGCATGAAACAGCGCCCACAATTTAAATATTCATTAATTTTATATAAATCGAAATTCATGCGAAGCAAATCTAAGCAATTTCGCTCTCTCAGCGCTACTGTATCTATGTATCTGTGTATCTGTATATCTGTATCTCTATCTGTATCTGTGTATCTTGTTGTGAGCGGTAGCTGCAACTTTTGTTTGGCTTTTTATTTTGTTTTTGTTTTGTTTTGTTTTGTTTTTTGAAATTAGGGTTGGCTTGTGTTTGCATTTCAGATTCAATAAAATTATTGGGCGCGTCGCTATTCAAGCGTTAACAAATATTATTGTTCAATTTTGCTGTTATTGTGATAATAAATTTTCGTATATGTTGCTTGGCTAAGCAGCGACAACAACAACAGCAAAAGCAACAAATATACCAAGCGGATTTCTAGTTGGGACTTAACTTAGCACAGCTATAAATTTCCAATTGGAAGATTTCGGTTCCTTTTTGACGTCAAGAGATACGTATATAGATCAACAGCAATAACGAATTATTTCCTCTCCATTTCGATATCGAATTTGTGCCATGACAGCCAATAGCAAACTCCAGCTACTTAACGTAACGTAAGAGCTCTAGATCCAACAACAATTGCATCCAGCGCTTAGCTCAGTTACTTGTCCTCTCTTGCTTTCGAACTCGAATTGGTCATGAAGAGCGCCAAAAAGCTCTTCCTTGCTCTCATATGCATCCGTTACATATGCATAATGCATTGAATGAATTAGAAGAAGCGACAATATTAAGAGCAAAATACTTTGCATTACAGTTAGAAAGAGATAGAATGATTTATAACTGTATGCTAAGGCTTGGCGTGAGCTACTCTTTGCTGCATTAAGTGTGGAGACAACTGTCGATAGGCTTCTTTGTAATGTATGTAACTCTGTTTTCTATTTATGAATTAATACATATTACTATATTCATATAAACAAAAGCATTTATAGCATATATACAATAACAATGTATGTAAATGCAATAAGAATAGAGCAGACGAGAGAGAGGTCTTTGTTTATAGAAAAGCTCGCTCTCTTCCACTCGCTCCCTTTCTTTAAATTTAAGTTATGCATGTATTTATTATTTTCTTCTTTTTTTTTTTGTCATTTTCCCTTTGCTATTTGATAACCTCTTTATAGATTTCTTCTATTGGAATACCAGCATACAAATTGCAATTCAATTAGCTCCCATATTTTCATTGATTATGTCCCATAAGCCAATTACCCAAAGTCTTGAGTGCACGTTAATGGCAATCATGGCCAAATACCAACTTGGCCTTAAGAACCCGCCAATCACTCAGAAAAACTTCAAAAAGTTCAAATAACCCGAGAAATGTAACAAATCTTTGGACATCGCCGTCGCCGTCGCCGTTGCCATTTGCCATTTGCCGACACCCATAAATGCGAGCGTTTATGAAACATAATTTGATCGGAGCAAATGCCTCACTGACGACTTTGACGTTGACACCGACGAGACGATGAATGGCTCTGCGGCAGCCCTGTGGAAATGGTCGAATGATGGGCAAGGGCAGGGGCAGGAGCAGGGGCATGGGCGTGGTAGAATGTGCGGTGCGGCACGGTGTTGGGGCTTTTGAAAGACCGCCCGAGTGTGCCCCGAAAAACTCAATTCAGAAATTGGCTTTCTTCTGTCCGATTCCAAATTCGATTCCAATCTCGAGGCCGTTACTCGTTTAGCGCTCATTTGTGGCCAAAATGGCGAGGCACTGCTGGAGTTGTTGTTGCTGCTGCTGCTGCTGCTGCAGCTGAGGCTGGGGCTCTGACTGCTACCATCGTTATCGTGTCGAGTGGTGTTGACGACGTCGACGACACATAAATTGCGATTAAAATGATTAATGCTCAGCGTACGGCGCAATGTTAATTGCCCCAGCTTCAACCTCCAAACCGTCAGCTCGCCTCTCGGCTTGGACCTGGTTTTCGGAGTCTCCGATCTACGGTCTATGTTTGCTCTCTTCCACAAGTTGTTGTTGTTGCTGTTGCTGCTCTTACTGATGTTGTTGTTGTTGTTGTTGTCAGCTATTTGCATAAATTTGTTTTGACGCTTGTAATGAGCTGTTTGTGGCATTTCCACTGGCCCTATCGAAAAACTTTTATCAGCCTCAAATGGCCCGAGCCAACAATAATTTCCATGTTCGTTTTTAATGTTTTTCTCCCTTCTTTTTGTTAACATATTTTGAATTATTATAAGCCCGAGTCGGTAATCGGCGCGCAGCAGCTTTGGAGTACAAACGGAAGTTGCCGCCGGGCCACTTTCAGTTCAGTCCGCTCCCTGCCGCCACTTAGGGAAGTACAATTTTGGGGTCTATCTCATGAATGTAGAAATTGTCTGCTGCTGGCGAGTTAATTAACATTGCTCACAGAATATTTTCACTATTTTAATGCATTAAATATATTATTTTATTTTATTTAATGTAAATGGTAATTTCAGTTATTTTTACCTCTGCTTGACGAAACTTTATAGTGACTATCTCTATAGGAATCTGTAGTAGATGTAATACGTGGATTCCTTACTCTAGTAACCCATGCTGATTATAAATCCAACTAATCAATTCATCAATTCATCAATATACATACAAGTCTCATACATTAATTGCCACAGATTCAATTACAATTTCGCATTGGCCATCCCAGCTGGCATTTACCTTTTATGAGATGGGGTTGTTAGCCACTTGTAAATTTGTAATAACTGCATTTGCATGCATACATATATATGTGTGTATGTAGTTTTATTTTGTGGCCTTTAGTTTTAGCCTTGCTTTACAACAGATTTATGGCCGCCTAATTCGCTTTGCATGTCAATCGAACTACGGAAGAAGCAGCGCACTCAAAGACATCCACTGCGACTGCGACTGCGACTGCGACTGCGACTGCGCTTGACTCTTTTATTTCTAAAAACTTTTATTTCATATTAAAATTTAACGAGCCTGCCATAAATCTTCACTAAAAAGCAGGCAATTCAAATTTCCATGCCCTGCTGAAAAAAAGAACTAACAGTGCTCTAGTATTGATTGCTCGACTAAGTTATACCTGTACTTCCGCCATATTGATGTACGATGTGAAACATTCCAGTTATACATACTTGATTTGATCATTTGATCAATCTATATATTTTATTTTTCCTTTTTATACCCTGAACCCATTTTCAATGGGAAATCAGGGTATAATGGTTTTGTTGAAATGTATGTAACAGGCAGAAGGAGGCGTGGCAGACCCCACAAAGTATATATATTCTTGATCAGGGCGACGAGCTGAGTTGATTTGGCCCTGTCCGTCTGTCTGTCCGTCTGTCCGTCTGTCCGTCCGTCCGTCTGTCCGTCTGTCCGTCTGTCCGTCTGTCCGTATGTATGAACGCGTCGATTTCAGAAGATATAAGAGCTAGAGACTTCAAATTTTTTTTTAAATGTCCGTAATTACAGCGCGCATATCAAGTTTATCATTAAAAATCGATAACTCATCCCGATCTTTTTTTATCGATAAAAAACCTTATCGAAACCCAGTTATAAAATTATATCTTCTACACCTTTATTGCTAGAGTCTCCAAATTTTTAATGTATGCTTATATGCAATTTATACAATTTCGGTTTTTGTTAAAATTAACCCCCCACCCTTAAATTCACCCCCTCACCCTCACTTTTGTAAAAAGCGTATTTCAAATACTAGAGACTTGTGCTTTAGCAATTACATGCATATTCATGTTATAATCATAATCTAAAAGTTTCATGAAGATCGTACGTCCATAAAAAAAGTTATTGAACAATTAAGTGTGTGTTTATGCGTGGGTGCTTGTGTGTGTATGTGTTTGTGTATGTGTGTGTGTGTGTATGTATATGTGTGTATGTATGTATGCCTGTGTGTGTGCGTGTTTCTTGTGTAAGCTGAAAGACGCGAAAAATTATTGAAATATCTATTGCTCCAAGGGTTCAGGGGATCTCGTAGTCGAGCAGTCTCGACTAGAGCTTTCTTACTTGTTTTTTTTTTTTTTTGTAACAAAAAATTTTACTTTTTTATATAAATAATAAATAACCATATTTATTTTCAAAATATTTCAACTTTAAACGAAAATACAAAGCAAAGATCCGGAAAATATACTCATATATATAATAAAAATATTTTATACTAAATTTGAAAACTTCTGTAAGTTCTTAGGCAAATGCCATAACAGAAATATTTTCATATTTATTTTTGAAATATTGTATAGTACAAAAAAAAAAAAAAATATTCAAAAAATAAATTTAAAAATTAAATACTTTTCATTTAAGAATTGTAAATAATGAAATGAAATTAAAAATCAATTGATATTATTTAAATAAATATAAAAAGTTCAACTTACTGCAATTCGAATATATTCAAAATTTCATTCAAATTGAATTTTAGATTGAAAGTATTCAGCATCTACAGTTTCTTAAAAACGGAAGAGAATTTTGTGTTTCCCCCAACTTAAAAAATGTTTCACCTTTAGATCAAAAAATTCAATTCAGAGTAAATTTGTTCAAGTCTATTCAATTTCCTGTAAGTCAATGCCAGACAGTCATATCTAAATCGACTCAGCTGCTCTGGATGTATTTAACATAAATTTGCTTAAATCATGATACCCTTTACCCTTTACGGCTTTAGGGTATTCAAAAAATAACCAGATATGTGCTGGATTCGGATGCATTGGTCTTTGGTCTCTGTTCTTCGGCTCTGCCTGGGCAGCGGGAAGGGGGGCGCGAGACGTTGATGACGACACGTTTGCCACTGAAATTGATCCAGTTGCAGCAGTTTTGCAGCGGCTGCAAATGCCTCGCATCGCTCGAAATGTTTCATCACTGGAACAATGGCCGGGGAGGCGGAGAGAGCCATATTTCTTGTGGTAAAAAGCCAAAGAGCAGCGCTCAGCCGAGAGGCAAAAAAGAGCCACTGACCACTGATGGCCAACACAGCAGCTGTGGCTGCTGCTGCTGCCTCCGGCCGGCATCGGACGTACAAGTGCGATTTAACCAAATGGGTACACGCGGCCCCAAAAGCGGTCAGCGCAACTGGACAACTGGCCTCGCGTGTGTTGGACTGACAATAGGCGAAATATCATCGAAAACCATAAAAAACTGACAGCACAAAAAGAGGTGTTGACACATTGATTTATCTGGCATGCTACTGTACGCAGCACAGATGAGACCTCTGGCCCGATGCTCGCTGCTCGCTGTTCCTGGCTCAAGAGAGAGAGAGAGAGAGACCTGCTTGGCGAGGCCAGGATGAGCAGAGCGCATTTGGATGGATGGACGATTGGATGGATTCGTATGCGATGGGTGCTAGCAACAGTTGGGACGCGAGGCGGTAACAATATCATAATATATTATATGCGTGCGCGCAGTGTGGGAGAATTTCAGCAAAAATACACTGCGAGAAATTCATGAAACACCTGCAAGTTGCTCTTGCCTTTGACAATATGAATGGCTCAGAGCTTGGTTAGCCTTGCTAGCAGAGATTATTATATATGTTCAAATGTTGATTAGATTTAAACTAAGAAATTTCTTTCAGTGCATATCTGTTGCTCGCTTGTTATTTTGTTCCCTCAACCTTATGACGATCGTCGCTTACCACCATTTAAGCCACTTAACTAACACACTCGGTCACACACGCACACACACACACACGTACACACACATACGCACACACACACACATGCCTAAAGACAAAGCCTGACTGCTTCCGATGGGTTAGCGAGATATGTTTTTGGGCTAAAAACGTTACCAATTTAAAAATTCCAAATAAAATATAAATTGACCAAATTAATATTGGAATACATGAAACAATTCTGGGAGAAAAATGTTCACATTTTTGTCGTCGTTGCCGTCGCTGACATCGCGACGACTTTTGCGTCTTCTTGTTGTATTTTTCTCCCTCTCCTTCTCTTCCGCTCCTGCTGCAATTTGAGCAGTTGTTGGTTTTGGATATTCGTATTGCCTTTGCTTAGCCAGCTTATCCTTGGCTGCATTCAAAATCAAAGTGATTCAACCTACCTGTTCTCACTCACTCTCTCTCTCCCTCTCTCTCTCTCTCTCAATCTCTTACAGCTGAACTTCAGAAGAAATCGCTGTCGAGCTGCAGAAAAATTAAAAGGCAAAATGGAAAATGGAAAACTTTAAAATGGGATTTTGCAGACCGATTTTGTTGTTGCTATTCCTGCTGCTGCTGCTGCTGGTGCTGCGGTTGAAAGAGGCGACAAAGCATGAAACCAGTAAATTAAAGCAAAAGGATAAAGTTTAATTGGAAAACTATTTTTTGTGCTAGGCTTCCCCTACAGCGTTGCTCTGCCTTCGCCTTGCTCACTTAAGATCCCCTCTCCCTCCTCCCCACTATGGCCATCCATGACTAGGTTCTTTAATCTGCTTACCTTTAGTTTTCTTAATTTTATGCATTTTGTCGTGGCATTATATTCACGTGTGCGAAGACAAAAGTTTCGCCTCAATTTCCGCTGCCAATATGACTGCAGACAGCGCAGCATCCCCAACCCTAAAACCCCATCCCCATCCCCATCCCCATCTCCAATTCCATGGCCCAACCGAATTCAATTCTTATACTCATTTGTATATACCACACACACACACACACACACACACACACGTATGTATATGTATATGTGTACATCTGTGTGAATGACTTTTAGCAAATGAATAGAAATTAAGTTTCGTTCCCGCTTGAGCGCTTTTCCAAACTACTGCAATGCCTTTTGGCATAGCCCTCTGCCCCTGCCCCCGCCCCTGCCACTGCCTCTGCCCCCGCCCCCCGCTAACCCGAGAGGCAGGTGAGAAAACTCCGTTAGTGTCGAAAAAGTTTAAAATATGCCGCCTTTTATAAAATTTAATGAGAAAAGTTGGCGTTATAAATTCTCTCGTATGCGGTAAATTTATTTGTTCATTACATCACGAATGCGGGCAAACGCGAGGAGACAGAAGAAACAGAAGAAGAAGAAGAGAGATGCAGAAAGTTCCCATTCTCGTAAAATTGATTCCACTTTAATTACACTTGACAAGTTTGAACAAAAGAAAATAAATATATTATAACATATGATTTTATTACTATAAATTATAATGAAGAAGATATTTACTTTTTAGCTGCTTTGGCATGGAGCAGCTCCAAGTGAAACTTGTGCTTGAAAGCCCTAGTTCAAGCAGTGGCAGAGCAAGAGGGGAGTTCGGTGAGTTGGGGGAAATCAGTGCGTGCCTGTGCTGCTTATAGATTTCACTATATGATAAAAGTTTTTGCATTTATTTCAACGTAATTCATTTTCAATTCAGATTCTTTTTTTTTTTTTTTTTTTCGTTTTTGCCAAGCGTCTAGTACGTGCTGCAACATGTTGCAACTACAATAGCCCAGCTACCACAAAGCAGCAGCACCGGCGAAAACCACTGACATATATTGAAATTTGCAAAGACTCAACTGGAATATACCCTGTAAAGCTAGGAATTACAGCTAGGAATTGTATAGACCTATAAACAGTCGCCAAGCAATGTACAGTAGCATCCAGTTATAACGACTCCACTTATAGCGTTTGTCCTATCAGGTCATGTCTTGGCTATTCAGCTTCAGTTTCACCTTCTGCCCCATTCGTACCTCCTTTTGGGTGTCATGACTACGGGGTATGAGAACAGAGAGAGTGCAGAAAACAGAGAAACAAACTGTTCGGCCTCGTAACGGCCTAGTGAAGTTATGAAAAGTTGTGCCTACTGGAGACTGGCCAAAGTGCGAACTGTTGAGCGACAAACACAGACACACACACACACACACACACTCATACACACACCCTTGGATTGCTCCCTGCGTAACTCATAAATATGCAATTCTGTGGCGACTGCACTGGGCTATGCTGTGGCTCTGTTAGCCGCTTATTAGTGCCAAATAATGTTAACAATGTAAAAATGAAATTTTCATTCATGTTTCTATTTTGCAAAGAACATTCCGCACGGCTGACTTTATCTATTATCATGCAAAACAGTTGACAGCGGTTGACACAGACTGGCCGAGTCATAACACAACAAAAATATATACGTATACAGGCATATCTATGCAGTTATATCCATATATATCTGTGCTGTGTACGTCATATAATGAGTAGGAAACTAATAACATAAGAGAGCATTCCACTTTGGAGTGCAGAGAAAGCCAATTGCCAAATGTCGGCCACTTGTCATGCGGGACGAACAAGTTTTATTTGTCGCATAATATATCAAATTGTTATGATTGCGCTTTATGGAACCAAGCCACGGCCCAATTCCAATTCCAATTCCAATTTCAATTCCAATTCCATTTTCAATTCCCATTCGATATTATTCGCAGGGAGCGGTGTCTCGCCTCTGCTTGGAATTCGATAGTGTGGCCAGTAATCATGAATTTATGATTTAAGTGCGTGATTATGAGCGAGCCCCCCTCTACCCAAGCCCCCACTGGATTGGATTGGAGTGGAGTGGTGTGCTGGAGTGTTTTATGTGGACTCGACGACGACGCTACCGATACGACGTGATTCGAAATGCTAATTCCGGTCAATATGAAATATGAAATTCAATTTTATGAGCTTCTTACCAACGACATGTGCGCTGTCGTGTTATGAGTACGTGCATACATGACAGCGCGTCCACGTATCTAAAGGCATGTAATGTGACTGTAATTTATGAAGGCAACTGCCTTAATCAATATATCATAAGTGCCATGCCCTTGCCCAAACAAGCATAGAGCAGAGAGTCCACATGTCTATATAAACAATATTCTACAGCGAGATTATATTGTATAATCATCGACAGTGTCCAGTCGCAGATCTTGAGAGCTATCAACGGAGCTAGTCAGGGTGGCAATAGAGAGGAAAAAGAAAATTATGTTTGCTAAATCTCATCGCACTCTAATCATATCTCATGAGCTCTGACGAGATTGTCCAGATGATCTCGACTTTTTGCCGAGCCAGCAACTCGTCTTAAGGGCATGTATTCATAACTTAACTTGCCTTACCTTAACTTAGTTAAGGTCTATTAATTAGAATTCAAAATGTATAGTTGCCTTCTATTATAAGGAGAGATTCTATAAATGACAATAGAAAACTTAAAGAAAATTATATAATTTTGCCTTTGATGTATTTTCTTCTTTTCATGCTGTGACAAGAGTTTTACTCGATACATCTTAATCTATTGCGATTACATTATACACATGTCAAAGTGTCTTGCCTTATTGTGAAAAGTTTTATGGGGGACCAGTTCAGAAGCATAATTGAACCCTTGACCGGAATTCGCTTGCCACATAAACATGTATATACGGAGAGTTGAGTTGTGTGTGCTTCGGTCGGCTGGGGGAGTCAGTTTCACTGCCCCAACACCCACTCGTCTTTGCAATTACCATTTTACACAATGCGGTGCTTTCATACTTTTATGCTTTGGCCGCTCGAATATGATATTCGACCCACCCGGTTGACATTTCAATTCAATTCGCCATAAATAAAGCAATCGAGTTTGAGTCGGAGTCCGAATCGCAATCGAACCCTTTTTCGGCCCCCTTTTGCATTCGTGCTTCGCAATATTTTGCCATTGATGGCTGCAAACGCCCGATCCATTAATTATACGCCCACTTCACAAAAGGAGGCAGAAAAAGTCAAAATATTGACAGCTTTGACTTTTTTCTTCTGCCTGCCATTCGGTCGCAATTGTTGTGCTCGGCTTCCTCTGCGATGGGCAATCAGAAGGAGTCCGGGCCGGAGTCGCATTTCCTTGCCTTCCGAATGCGACTTGCAATTATTTAACGACAATGGCAGCTCTCGCAACAATTGGAAAAGGACACGGAATACGAAAAATATCCTTTCCTCATATCCGTTTATCATTTTTGACCTTCTGCTCAGCACCGTCCTGCCATCGAGAAACTCTTTGCCAGCAGCCCCTCGTTGAGTACTCTGCGTCAAGTGCTATTGTGGGTCAAAGTGGGGGGATTTCATCATGCTTCTATTAAAGTTATTGTCTCGATGCATAGCATTTATGAGCGGAGCTCCGACTCCTGCTCCTGCTCCTGCGTCTGCTCCTGCTCCTGCGCCTGCTCCTGCTCTGTGCTCTAATGAATTATTATGTTCGGGCGGGCCGCACGCCTTCTAAAGCCTTTGTTCGCCGCTGGCAAAAATTATTAAATGGCTCGGAATGAATGATTTAATGACCAGATGCAGCCATAATTACAGCAGCAGCAGAAACAGCCTGGGCGGAAGGGTTTTCCGCTAAGGGGTTGAGTGACGCAATAAACTTCGAGTCCAATTTTGACTTTCTGCTCGAGTCGTGGACTGTCTGCAAATGTGTTTCAGGTAAGTCCCAAATACACGTCGAGCACATAACAATTCTCGAGCAATTTCCTAGAGAAGTGCCAAAAAGGATTTCTTCACACCCGCCATTTCGTGCCATCTGTATCCGTTGCCATTTGTCCGTCCTATGACACATTCATAAAATCATATAGGACTGCCTGTCCTCGCTGAGCTCACAGAACTAGCACAGAACATAAATGCAATCCAAAGTCCTTTTTTGCAACGTTGTCTACTTGCTTTCAAGCTCGTTCCGACCCGAGTTCCCCTGGGAGTCATCACAATAAAAGCGGTTGTATTACACTACATGTAAAGTGGGCAGCAGGGCGTGGCGTGACGTGGCAGCGCTTTAGATGGCCATACGCCAAATGGAAATATTATTGGACTGCATATAAGCTGAATTTTATATGTGCCGCACTCGTGAGGCACGCCTTGTATGTATGTATGTATGTATATATAGGTGAGTCGTATGTTCTTCTGCCAAGTAATAGACACGTCTCGCTCATTCCGATTTCTACTTGCGCGCAAAACCAAAAAGCAAACGTTATGGCTCCTTAAAAATACGATCTTATTACATGGAAGGTTGTAGAGTGCTATGTGGTTGGTCATCGAAGGAGATATAGTGAAGCGTGCTTAAATATTATTAAAAGAAATTTAAGAGATTGGGATTTTGACTGTGAGATACTATAAAACCTATTTACAGTTATAGATAAATTCATATAAATAAATTTGAATAAGGCCAAAGCTATTCTGCTCCCCATACAAAATATACATACTCTCGGATTCGCCTCCTTCTGTCTGTTATATCGGCATTATTATGAAAAATTTATTGCCAAAAAACACAAAAAGTGTGCTAAAAAAATGCCTGCTTATCTAACAAATATTACGGACTAAATATCATGTTGTTTTCCTTTATTTGCATGGACTGAAATGGAGGCGAGTCGTTTCAGTTCGCTTTGAAGATTTTTGTCAATTTTTCAAGCCGTTAACTTTACGGGATATGCAAATAAGTTACTCAACTGTAAACTTTTGGCAGTGACAAGAAATCCGTGAGCGATGACAAAGCAGCCTCGATAAGGTGAACTCAAAAGCAAGAAGAAAATTGTAAGTGAATAACGACCTTTTTCACATTTCATCGATTTGATCGCGCGCATTTGAATTGTTATTAAAAAAAGAAAAGTGAGACCCGATGCAAATGTCGAATATGCTTATTCGCATCCTTAGCCTTATCCCCTTCCAGTTGGGATCCACAGCAATGGCGGCAGCAGCCCAATCGTAGCCGAAAATTATCATAAAATTTGCGCAAACTCCGTGCGTGACTTTAAAGTCGACAAAAGATGACGACGACGACGACGAGCGAGATGAGACGAGACAAAGTCTGGCTGCTTTTTCTCTGTCTCTGTGCGTTTGTGTGTGTGTGTGTGTGTTTGGCCCTGGGGTGGCTCAGCGAGGTGGTGGCTGTTGTGTAACTTTTTAATATTCCCGTCATACGCATTGTCATTTTTGTTGTATTTGATTTTAATACGAATTTCACATTTTACAATCAAATTAATTGGTCACGCTGCCGCAGGATTACATCCTGGCAAGGCACAGCAATACCAACAGCAACAGCAACAGCAACAGCAGCGGCAACACCAACACCAACACCAACAGCGAATGGCTTAAATAAACAATCAAGTCCGAGAAGTCTTCAGTAAGGGTTGCATCCTTGCAGAAGGGGCTGCCGGATGCTGCTGGGCGCTGGCAACCTATTGAAATTGTCAGTGGCTGCATTTGACGCTCCGTCGCTCGCCGCACGTGAATCAGACGAAGCGTCGCTAATTTATGCAAATATTGAGTCAGACTGAGACCCGGAACCGAGGCAGTTAAATTAGTTTCGCGATATTTATTATTTTATTCTGTTCGAATTTTGAATTCATTTCCTTTCGCTCGATTTGCGCTGCGCCTTCATACCATGCGCTGAGCCTACAAATTAATTTGTAATTCGTTGCTAATTTATCAGATGAATTATTGGCCTTCTTGGCATCATGCAGCCCGTGTCTAATGCCTCTCCATATTAGCCGCCTCGATTTATGTGAGAAACAATTTGCATTTGCCATTAGGCATTAGGCATGGCCCAAGATTATACACATACATGCAAGTAAATGATTTTTAAGCTGTAGCCTCTATATATGCTTTCATATTCAAATATTTATCAGACTGCTCCAATCTAGCTGAACTCGAACTCGATGCTACAAACAAGATGTTTACACATGTTTAGATGCATCGCCACTTTACACGGAGAAACATAAACAGAGCTGCAACATGGAAGCTGCAGACTTTCAGTAGTTGATATAGTATCTTTGTTGTTGTTGTTGATGTTGTTGTTGCTGTTGTTGTTGCAGGCACATGCGCTCCAATAAAAAAGGAAAATAGAAACATAAATCAGCAGATTAATATTTTATGAAGTGTATCTTTCTGTGTGTGTACCTGGCTGCTGGCTGGCTGACTCTGCTGATACAATGCTGCCCATTGCCCAACGGAGTGGGGGCTGGCAGAGCTGAGGGCTGGCAGAGCTGAGGGCTGAGGGCTGAGAGCTGAACAAACGACTTCCCTTTGTTTACCATAAATTCGTTAATAGACGCTGCCGCGTGTAAACAAATCACTTAAACATTCTCAAATTGACGCCTGACATGATTTTTTTGTTGTGCGCTGTCGAACTTCAGCACTTCCACACACACACACACGCACACACAGATGATGGCTGCATGAATAGATGGATGGATATTCACTATTAAGCCATTGAACTGCAGGAAGTATCACAAATTGCTAATCCACTTGCTGTAGCACACATTATTTTCTGCTCTTTTTTGCTACCATTTCGCCAAGTCCCGGAACCTGACTGGCTCACTGCCCAAAGCTAAGGCTCTGATCCTGAGCCTGCGCTGGCCAGTCGCTGTGTCGCTGGCAATCAGCGGGACAGACGTGGACGCTTGACAACGTGGATTGCAATTAGCAATCAAGCATCGACGGCTCGAACCGGCTGGCAGCGCACCAAGTAAGACATTGGCCAGCAGCAGCAGCAGCAGCAGCAATAGCAAACAGCAAACATGAGCAGCTCGGTAGCTGACGCAGTCGTAGATACAGATAAAGAAACATACAGTTACAGATACCAGATGTACACTGGTCAGCATAGATATTTTGACAAAATCAAATGCGTTTATTTGAAAGACTTAATTTATAAAGATTGTTTAATCGTTTTAAAATATAACTCACAAACAAATTTATAATTTTAAAAATTATAAAAAATTTATGTTAATAGTCTATAATATATTAATCACAAAAAATGATTAATTTTCAAATTACAAAAAAATATTATAATAAAATAAAATAATAATTTCATAATTTTAAATATACATTTATAAAAATAAATATATGTATATTAATAATTTGTAATTTATTAATCACAAATAAATTCATAGCTTTAAAGATAAATATATTCACAATTTTAAATGTATCGATTATAAATAAATTCATAATTATGAAAATTATGAAAATGAAAAATTTTAAAACAAATTCATATTTTAATAAATTAAAAAATATCAAGCTCAATAAAATTTATCTCTTGAAAAATAATTTAAAAAATTAATATATACTTGTAACTTTAAAAATAACATAAATATCTCAAATAAATTCAGAGTAAGTGAATGGTCGATAATTATTAAAAAATCCAATCTACTGAATCATCACTTAAAGACGCCTCATAACGGGAATGAGACATTGAGACTTCGATATGAATCACGTTATAAACATTATTCAAAACACTTCCAAACATTAAAGATGCAGAAGATCAAACACTCTTTCTTGACCTTACCAAGCATTGCAAAAAAGCTTTGTAAGGATATTATTAATTTTATTATTCATAGCTTTTAAAGACTTTTGGCCTTTTCTACTTGTATATCAATTTAAATTTTACAATTCTCATATACTTTTTACAATTTTCAAAATTTCATTTTAATTTTTACACACATTAATTAATTTAATTTTTATTTTTATTTTTTTTTTTTCTGAATAAAGTTGGGGTTTATGTCGACAAGAACCTGCTCAAGATTAATCTTTTAAAGTTGAGCTTTGTATTACTAAATATAAGAATGAGAATTTAATGCCCTAAAGTTCATTTTGTTTTATCAGAATACTTATGTTAAGCAGTGTATGTGTAAGCCGTTCATAGAAAGCGAGCAACAGAGCGAGTGAACAGCTCGCTTCGTCTGCATACAGCATCGACATTTTATGAAAAGCCCAATTAATTAGTGTCGCTGCACATGGCTGGCCTTATAAATCCTTAATATATCCATTTTTTCCTTAGCGCAGTCAATGCTCGTTCCATTCACAGAGCGAGGCGGTTAGCTGATGATAAAAATGTAGCTGGACATTCCAATGCATATTAGGAAAGTCATGAACACATTTGACTTTAGCTCTGGGAATGCTTCTTGAGCAAGTTGAGGTGGCACAGGTAAATTGTTTATGACTGCATAAATATTGTGCGTACAGCGATTTAAATATGCTTTTCAAGTGGCGCTAATTGATATTGGGCACTGTCCCCGGGGCCCATTGGCGCCGACTCCAATAAAGAAGCGACGGCGGCGACTTTTGACAATTTAATTGAGTCCGAATGAAGCCGGGCGAGCGAGGAAGCAGCACCTTAAGAAGTCTCGCACAGCGATAAGTCAACTTAAGTCAGGGCTTTGACAATTATTATTGCTCAGCTGTCAGCGACTCTGGGCGAACAATGACAGCAGCGACACAATTTTCATACACGACCAAGCGACGAGCGACCAAGCGACCAAGCGACGAGGCGACGTCTTGCACAGGCTCTTCAATTAGCCTAAATGCTGGCTGAGATAGCCTGAGATACATTGGCTGGAGTCGCTGGGCCTCGGTCAGCCGAACTGTGCTGCGCATGCGCAACGTGGACACGTTCGTGGTGTGACATGTGTCGCCTCGAGGCGCCTCCGTTAGACGGTGGCTAACGCCGGCTAGGCTAGGCATCGATGGTTTCTAAGATTTTAATCACGTCTCTAACGATTTTTTTTATGATGTAAAAATTGAAATTTTATTTATTTGTGGTCCTCGGCACACTGTCGGGGGTACATATCCATCTAACTACATATTTATCGTGTGCTTTGTCTGTAATTTTAATTCGTTTCTGTCGCCAATTGGCCGCGCCAGCGCTGCCAACGTTGTTTGGGAATTATAAATATTCTTAATTGCAAGAATTGTCGGGGTCTAGCCCCGGGCTCGCTGCGCTGGTCGTAGTAGTTCGTCATTCTAGGCCCATAAAGCAAATATGTGTGCTTGTCTCATTGACGCGATTCAAATGCTGTCTTAATTAATGAGTTTGCCTCCGCGCGAACGTGCTGGGAAATTGTCTTTTATTTGCATTTTCGGCTTCGGTTTCGATTCGCTGCGGGTGCTTGGAAAGCTTTGCAGCCGGAGACAGAGAGCCGTGGTGATTTGTGCCTCGCCTCGATCATGGGAATTATTTTTGCAGTTTTATGCCACTGGAATATCAAATTGAATTTATAAATTATATGCTTATTACAACTCGTTCAGCTGTCCGCTGGCAATTTATTGTATCATTTGCGTAGCTCTTTCACTTTTGCTCAACTGGCAGCTAGGCCAAGACTGCTAAACGCTGGCGCACACATTCTTAGTCGGGCTGAGACTGGCCGCCGTAAATGCTTATCGGCACATGTATCCGGAGTTACCTGCCTCATTTAACTCATTTCATTTGGGTCTGCTGGCCATCAGGCCCGCTGCTTGCTCTGCCACCGTCAACGGGAAGAACATGCGTCATCTTTGGCGACACTGGCGAGACACGAGACTATAAAATAAAAGAAGCAAACAAGGCCACAGAAATTCTATGCGCCGACGGCCATCAACGGGCTGACTCTGATCAGCTGGGTGTCATCTTGTGTCTGGGTCTGAATCTGAAGCTGTCGTCCCTCTATCCGTCTAGCTGTCCATTCGTACGCTCGTACGCTCGTACGTTCGTTCCTTCGCTCTGTGTGTCACCTTATCAATATTTTCCGTCAAGTAATTTATTGTATTTTTGCTTGCGTCTGCTTCCTCGTGGACCGCACTGTCCTGCTGATATCCCAACGTTCCCAACCATTTGCCTGGCTACTATGTTGCATGTGTCGTTGTCTCCCTCTCTCTCTCACTATCGCTCTGTGTCTGTGCCCTGTCACATTTTTATGGCATGGCTGCCTTATGGCATCGATTTTTATTTTCTTTCCTGGATAAAATTATATATTCTTCTTCTATTTTATTATTACAAACTGTCGAGTAGAGCGATCGGAAAATCCTATTGCGATAAACGGCAGCTCTGGCCCTTTGACCATTGTTTTTGGGTCCCTTTAATGCTGTTTTAAAGAACCAGCAATTTTAATAGACTCGACTCAGGTATTAGGTATTAGGTATTAGGTATTAGAATCCCTCGCCCCTTTTATTGCCGTGCCTCTAGGTGAAGTGTTAATGTTACCAAAACACTTCGGCGCTGTTCTGCCTCAGCCAACCCCAGCCACAAGCCCCGACATAAAACTATTTTCATTGTTTTCAATTAAGAAAGTTAATTATTTGATTATTATCAGCATTAATTGCATGCGCCCAGCCGTATTTCTATTATTTTTCATTTTATTTCATTTTCAACTTTCGGTATTCAGATTTCAGTTGTCTAATGAGCATATTCTGATTACTTTCAGTGTATTTCATCAGATATGCGCCAACTCCGGCAGTAGAATGTTATAAATAAAACGAAAATTAAATATTTTAATGGCCAGCTAAACTAATGTTAGCATCGAGTATGGCTTTTATATAGAATTCGACTGGGTTCCTCGATAATCTTAAAAGGAATTAGTTTGAAAAACGTTTGAATCTGTTTTTGTGCCATTAATGATGCATATGATTTGAAACTACTTTCCATCAACTTATCAAGTGTATAACAGATTAGAATGTCGGGTGCTACCGACTGCATAATACTCATTTACAGTAAAATAACAATTTAATACTTTTGGTAGAGGAGTAAGGAAGGTTACTTAACTGTCCCATTCGGAAAGTCTAGTCCCAAAAAATTGGAAGACATAGTTTCGTATTCAATATGCCTCCGACAGCTGTGCATAATTTCTTTTCAAAAAGTCTAACTGTAAAGCTATGAATCCAAAACTTCGGATATTACATATATAGATATTTTTAATATGACACGCCTCCAATGGGGCACACAAATTATGTTTAGTCATTGCTAGAGGTGATCAGGAGAACCTTATATATTATATATATAAACCAATCGAAGATATAAATTTTTGCGATTCGCCCCATCCCCTATTTGTCTTTATATATACTTTTATTTTAGTTTTTCTATAGTATTGCTCAAAAAATATAATATAAGCTATTATTATTTACGAAAATACTCTTGACACTGACGCAATTACTTTTTTGGAATAATCGATTATGCTTTCAATTAATCGCAATCGTGATTTTGGATTGTCTTTCAAGTCCCTTGCTTCGATTGCAGCCAAATGGTTAGACCTCGCATGGACAATCGAATAAATGAGCGGAAAGGAGGAGGAATCCACTAAAATTCCAGCAAACTACGCAGAATCAAAGTTTCCAAATGTTTTCTCTATAAACTTAGATAACTTCAGGCTTATCGATTTATGAGTGATTTACAAAAGTCTTCCACGACTGGGTATACTCATAGAATATGCGGGCTACCAAATCAGCGACTCCTTAAGAGCTCTACATATTTTACTTCATCTTAAAGCTCTCACATTCTCTCTCTATCTCTCTCTCTCTCTCTCTCTCTCTCGCTCTATTGGCTTTGTAATAGCCCAGTCGCCACAGGCTTGGCTTATGCTCACCCCGTGCGCTGTGCGCATTGATTTCACTTGCTGCCAAACAATTTGTCATAATCATAAATCATTTCTGAGCGCTAAATCCAACGCCTAATGCAACCCAAGGACACCGAACAATGGCCAAGTGCACAGTCTGGCCGGAAAAGCCGCGCATATTTCACAGCAGGATATTGGCCTCTAAATTACCCCACAAATATAGCGGGCACGCAGCGACAGCCCCCGCCTTCCTTCAGCTGTTGAATTGACAAAAATATTGTATCTGTTATATCTGTATATAGTACGTGTGTGCGTGTGCGTGTGTGTATGTGTGCGCACATATATGATTTTCAATTATATAAAGCAATGCTTGGAAACTTGTTTGCACATATGTCGTATCTCATCATATTATTTGTCAGATTGGTCGCTGCTGCTCCTGCTGCTCCTCCTCCTGCTCCTGCTCCTGCTCTTGCTGCTGCTGCTCATCCTTTTGTCAGTGCTCAGCTAGACAATTGTCCACAGACACTTAGGTCGACAGGTCCTGCCTGGCCAGCTGAACCACCCAAAGCACGCGGGGGACATTTGGCGTGGTGACAAAGTTTTACAAAAACTGCTGAAAATGTGGATAAATGAGTGCGTAAAAGTTTCATACGGAAGGGAGGGTGCGGTAGATAAACCTACACAATATCACACACCCGTTGAACACAATTCAATTAATTGTGACAAATAATTTATGAAATACTCGCATGTATAAAAAATGTATAATCCATGTATCAAGCCAGATAAATGAAGAATATGACAAGCATTTCCAATTTGAAGCTGATGTGTGAGTGTAGTCCTTGAGGGTTGCTATACCCTATGTATATACTTGTATCTATATCTTGCCGTCGCCCTCGCCTGAGTCAACGCTTAACCCCTTTTAGGGCTGACAACCACAATCATATAGAGCGCTATAGACAGCCTGGAAGGACTGAGTGGCATTTGAGCTTGTTTCGCACTTCGTTGCCTGTCACTCGGATTGACGTTTCGGAAACTGAGGAGCGTTAACAAGAAACAGGAAACTTGTATTTCTGAGACTTGGTCAGTTATTAAATATCATATGAGACTTGAGATGCGCAGTTAACTAAAGTTACATATCAGACTATCTTATAGCTATTCATTATTGTCATTCTCAGTCACTCCCAGCTTGTACTCAATTTGAATGCCAGCACTACCACCAGCACCCCCTGAAAGCGTGCAGCACCAGCTAGCCAACACTCGTTGCACTTCATTGCCGACAATCTCGCAGTGACATATTTTGATATTTATTTATTATCTTGTCACTGTGATTTGCAACAACATAAGCTACTGCCACACCCCTCGAGCAGCCAGCAATGAGCAACCCCTGACCGCAACCCCTAACCGGCGAAGGGTGCGAACTCCAGTGCGCACTTGTCGCGTGTCGAACAGACAATGGCAAACAAAAAGCTGTCAGCAAGTCCTCCACTTGCCACTCTTCATTTTTTATTATATTTGTACATTCAATATATATTTTTTAAATATACTTCAACAAAATTAAATGCACACTTTAGTGGAATAAGTTGTTACGAAATTATGCCAAGTGTATTTGCTGAAGTCTGGGAAAATATTTGACCAGATGCGACAACGGCAACGGCAACGGCTGCGGCTGCTGCTCCTGCTCCTGCTCCTGCTCCTGCTGCGACTCCTGCTAAAGTTTGTCGGAAGTCGCCTTTATTTTTTATGACATTCATATGGGGATCAAAGCGGATTTGCAAAGTTCGTAGCCGGGAAAATTGGATTCCTGTTCGATAGTATCGCAAATCGTTCATTTAGCTTAGCCCCAGGAAATATGAGCGAAAAGTATCTTTCAGATAGCGCGCGTCCTCTCACATCTCACATCTCACATCTGACGTCTGGCGCTGGCTTATGTTCGTTATTTATAGCATTGGCTTTGCCTCCACGCGGCCCACCTTGGAAACGCGCCCCCAATCTGCTCGGGCTCCACTCCTCCTCTCGCTTCCTCCTAATGAGCACGTCTTTCAATTAACTGAGCACGCATTAGGTGGCTCTGCAACGAAAATTCCTAATGGCAATTAGCAAAATTGCTTTATATTTCATGCGCCCATCATTTATGAGCGTTTGAGTCGCACTCAAGGGAGACTGCAAAAGCAGCGGGAAGAGGGCAGAGCGAAGAAGAAGAGAGAAGAGTCCGTGAAAGTGAAACCGATGCAGGCGGCTAATTGAATTTCGACGCTGGCCGTATTTCATGCTCGCTTGTATAAAAATGATGCTTACAGCAAATGACTCAAATTTGTCAGCGGACGTCCCATGTGAAGTC
The DNA here is from genome assembly GCF_054131065.1 of Drosophila arizonae. Classification (NCBI taxonomy): domain Eukaryota; kingdom Metazoa; phylum Arthropoda; class Insecta; order Diptera; family Drosophilidae; genus Drosophila; species Drosophila arizonae. Next base: position 27,899,498 of record NC_142923.1, on the reverse strand, counting down.
CTCTACAGATGCACAAATGGCTGCAATAAGTGCAATCGATGCATTTTGAGGCCACGGCCAATGCGCTGGCAGGGGCAGGGCGGGCAGGCAGTGGGCTATGCCCAGCAGTAGAATCACTGGCTTATTTCGGGTTACACGGGCTGCTGTCCAGCTTTAGGATTACTCTTGAATTTCTTTTTCAGTTTTTATTTAGTGCCAGGAAATGCCGAAAGTGCATCTGATTTATGTGCGTTAGAACTTTAAACTTCACATCCTTGCTAAAAAGGAGACCCACCAGTGCACACACACACGTATTAACAGCAACACACACACACTTATATATATTTACGTCAGACATGGCACATTCAGTGGCATAACAACAACAAGGACAGCGACGACTACAACAACAATGAAACGTTAACTAAAATTCCATAAATTAAACGTGCACTGAGAGAAAATATATGTGAAAGTATTTTAATAAAAACAAAAAATTATAATAAATAAGAATGAGGAATGTTATCAACGACCATAATACTCATTCGAAAGTTCCTATTTATACGTCGCCATTCCTATTTATAATGTTCACATGAAAATCTCGTGCGTCTAAGAAAAGCTATTTCGGTATCTCACAAACGCAGCTCGAGATCGGAAATTCCTAATAAAAAAAGCGCATTGACAGTCCAAGATCACAAAAATATAGTAGATATATTTATACATGTTGGAGTGTGGAAAATCATATAATACTCTATCTGACATTATTTTCTGACTGAATTTGTATAGTGAATGAGTATTATGAAGACTGGAAATTCATGAGTTCAGAATCTCAGCGTATTATACACTCTACTTAATACTTCTCTGGGCTTCGATTAAAAAATCATAAATTTATTTAAACTCTATTTCGATCAGAAATTCCCAGGCACACTCAAAAGTAATTATTTCTATGATTACTAGATACTTAAGTACTTACGTCATACTCAATTTTTTGCAGTGTATTGGAAAACAACGATTCGCAGTCGTCTTCATCGTCGTTGGGCCAAAATAAAAGTTTTGCGCCCGTTGCCGATATAAATCACAGTTCTTTTACGTAAATTTGTGCTTTGCCATTTGCAGCAGAGACTTTTTTCTTCTCTTTGTTTTCCATTGCGAACGGGCTTCCACCTGGACTGCGAGTGTTGTTGTTGTTGTTGTTGTTGCCAGCGCTGTGGTGGTTAAGTGCCAAGCATACACACATACACACACACACATAGCTTATCGCCAAAAATATGAAAAGTACATTTTCGTTTGGGGAGAAAAATCGGTGCAAAAGCAAAAGCGAAGCTAAAGGATAAAGCGCACTTAAGGCGCAGCCAGGACGAAGGCTCTCACTCTCTCTCTCTCTCTCTCTCTCTCTCTCACTCTCTCTGTATGTGTAACTGAGTATACCTAAAATTCCTTGCTGTCTGTGTGTTTGGGTGTGTGTGTGTGTGTGTGCAGTAAACACTCTTGATAAAGAAAAGGAGAAAAAAAGTGCATATACAACTTTTAACTGCAATCGAGAAACTTTTGACCTTTTTGTTCTTTAACTTCAGCGCTCAACACAAACACAACTACAATATGTACAGGACTATAAGCAGAGACACGCCACATAATGTATTAAAGTGAGTAAATACACGACTCCAGTATGCGTTCACATAAACTTCCTCTTTATGTACTAATGTCAATTTGCTGAACGCACGTATTGTTATTTAAAATCCTGGGCAACGTACGCTCCATTGTATTTGCACTGCATATATACACGTCTGAGCTAGCTCGACATTGAGTTGAATCAGCTTGCAGTTACTTATTTGATATACAGTGCTGTCCATATTCGACGGATCCATCTGGCAACCCTACAAGATAATTTATAATTTAATAATTAATTTAATGCATATATGCATATATTGTAAGTTAGTGTTCCGTTCAAATTGATTTTAATGCCATCAAATTTTCAATCCAATAAAATTTAACAAGCTGACTTTACCGCCTCAGCAACCTAACTCATTCCAAAAGTTATCTAAACGAAATGCTTGAATGGTTTTTAACTTGATAACTATAAAGCTCCATTGTCAAGCCTTTTAGCTTAGCGTTGATGTCGTTAAATGTCATCAAAAATGAGTACTTAGTGCATTGAAAATACTTTAATGGATAAATATCCGTAGCTGAACGGCACATATTATTAAAATGTAATAAGTCTGAGTCGATTCACAAATTTTGCATATGTGAGACATAGCGGCACTTTCCCAGAGCTGCTGTAATCCATATCGTCAGATGCTGACAACTTGTAGATTTTATATTTAGGCGATAATTGGATCCTTAATTTAAGCAACCCAATGGAAGGTGCCAAGATTCTTCGTAAGAGTCTAAAAATTTCCGAAAACTATGTAGAGAAGAAAGAAGAAAGTTCATAAAGTCATTGAGGTATTTTTTCAACAGACAAAGGCTTTGCCTTTAGATGTTAAAGGAAAGGAAATCATGCGAATTGTTATTTATGCTAGAATTTCTTGTGTAAGATTTTACTAAGCAAAAGTGACGAAATGTATAAAATATTAACTAGAAAATTGTAATTTAGTGCATCAGAAATTAGAGTTTTATCACTGGGAATTCCCAAGAAGAGTGGGTTTTCAAGGTAATTAAAAAGAAAACTAAGAAGTTTCATTATATCTCTCATTACTTGAGCCTGTATGGCGTATTGAGCCCGACTCTGTCAAAAGGTATAGGGTTGCCAGAGGGGTCCGCGAAGATGAACAGCCCAGTATATGAACTAAAATCACCTCGCATATCGCTGAAAATTCATTTGGTCATATATGACTGCTTATCCATTAGATATTAGATATTGTCTATACATAATAATCGTGTGTACACAATGTCATGACGATGATCGGGATGGCGAAGGCGCTCATGTGACTTCTGTGTGCCGCCTGCCGGTTTTAAGCCACTTTGCAGTGGTTTCATTTCTTTTTTTTTTTTTTTATGTGGCAGACTTGTTGCTGCCTCTGAATTCGCGCATATTTCATGAATCAAGTTGGCAGTGGCGTGAATGTTATGTGTGACATTTCTTTAATTTATATGTGAATGCGCACGCGCAGTCAACCAGCGCCGCAGCCCCGCAGCCGCAAGCTCGCATCGCATCGCATCGCCTTGCTCAACAAATTCGCTATATTTTTGCAACACGCACAGCTAAAGTCAAACTAAATAGGATATTTTGGCTGCAGCAGCCACAGCCACAGACACAGCAGCAACTGCAACTGCAACAGCAACAGCAACAGCAACAATTTATTGCCCACGCTCGTATTAAATAGATCATTTCGAGTGATTCAATTGGTTGCTAAAGACTGAGGATAAAAATCCAGTTTTGCTGACGCACAAAGATCGAACGAACAAATGTTGCTCCAGCTGCGAGTGGGGCCCTCGCCTGGCCAGCGAAATCAATGCAGATGCGATTGCCTAGATGCAAATGGGCTTTCATTTGAATGCGCTGGCGCTGATGCCTCCCTGGCGCCGCCATGGTCTAAATTAAGCCGCGCGCCCAACTCCCTCCGCCTTGGCCCAGCACGGCGAATCCAGCGACAAAAGTCGTGACTAATTACAGAAATTAAAACGCTGTAATTTAATTATGTATCTGCGATTTGTTATCGGTGCCGGCGGCAGTTGCAGTCGCCGTCGCCGTCGCCGTCGCAGTCGCAGCCTCCTCTCTATTGCCCATAAAAAAAAAACAAATACAGAAAACAAAAGCAAAGTCGAACAGTCGCCTCCAAGTCAGCCAAGCCAAACCAATATATAGCCGGAAATGAATTTGAAATATTGTCGAAGACCAATAGCAAAAATTCCATCAGACGAAGCGAGGCAACACAAACTCAGGTACATTTACATATGTAAATATATATCGATCTATATATATATATAATTTTTTTTAGAATTTTTATTCGCGGAAAATTACAAGTTATATTCGAAGTAATGAGGACAATGTCTTGCCTCAAAAATATTCTAGATAATCTCTGATATTCCATTCAGCTTTGGGCACCATAAGCATATCGCATGGACAACAACATAGTCCCTATTGAACTCGTTTCATTTTCGGGGAATGTTCAAGAAAGTCATGAACTATGGCGCAGAAGAGGTTATATCCGTTGAATACGGCAAGATCCTAGATATTTTCTAAATATTTTATTTTAAATGTTGTTAAAATATAATGATGGTACAGACATAAGGATTTATTCTTATCAACACAAGCTAAATGTTTGTAAAAATTTTATTTATATTATATTATGTAAAATATATTGTAAAAGAAACTATTGATAGCTTTTTGTTCATTATTCATTAATCTCTCATTCTTTTCATCACTTTGAAGGGTTGTTCATATTCAAACCTAAAATAAATTAAAAACTATTTTTTTTTATTTGATTTTATTTGTTTTTTCTATTTTTTTTTTTTTTTTTTTTTTTTTTTTTTTTTTTGTAATATTCTATGTATAAAGAAAGAATAAAATTTAGTCTAATAATACAAATTTTGCTAATATAATTATTATTATTATTATTATTATTTTATTTTATTTTTTTCATTTATTTTGTTTACAATATATTTTGTACATTTACAATGTATTTACAGAGATTAATTTGATTTACAATAATTGTTAGTATCAGTTTGAAGAGCTGTTCAAGAAGAGTAGAATTAGTGTAGAGTCGCTTCGACAGAGTAGGGTAAAGCAAATGGGGCATGAGGCATCAACAGAGAGACGGTGCAGGGAACATACAGGGATACCACAATAATGCGAATAGCTGCGCATTGAGCGTGATTAAAGAACAGCAAGTAAAATGAAGTCTGACATGAATTGGAAGTGCCCCCAACCCCCTCCACATATCATTAAGAGTGCATATTTATATAACAGAAAATATATTTAGAAAATTCTATTTAAAGAAACTTAAATATATTTGTAAAGCGTGAACCTCACCGAAGCTGGCTTACTTTTTAGCATTGGGCTCTAATTTGCAAAAAGGCATTGAATTAGGGTGACCAATGTATTGAATTACGCCTAATTTGAATTTCGCTGCTGCTGCAGCAGTTGCAGTTGCAGTTGCATTTGAAATTCGACAAGTGTTTGGAATTCGGCATGCAAATCTCGCAATGTGCGCGAGAATTTTATTCAGCAAATTTTCGACTTGTGCGTTCCATTCACAAAAATTTGCAAAATCATCCATTGGCCAGTTCTAGGAATTTTTCAAATTCCCCCATACATATGTATGCAAAAGTTCCACTCCTGGTTCAAACAGAACCTTCGATTGCTGATTGTAGATTGTTGATTGTAGATTGTTGATTGTAGTCGATTGTGTTGTTGGGCCGGCAATCAACCCAAACAATACCCCGAACTCTGTGCGCATTCCATTTTAATCGATTACGAAAATTTTACAGTGCATGTGCCCACAAAACTCAAATATACAATTTAAATTACATCTCTGCAGAATGCACAATTTCGTTTCGATTTCTTTATTTGTGTATATACACATACACATATATGTCGATGCATATATCAATGCATAGATCTTGATTTGTGAACCGATTTTTATTGCAACGTGCGAATTCTTGTTTGTTTTTATTATTGCTGCCGCAGTAATTCTTGTTTTCATCGAATTCGTCTCATTTCCCGCCTCTATTTGACTACACGCATCATTATCATTAATCGATTTTCCTTGCAAGACAATATATGCACATATATGTGCATGTGTATGTGTCTGTATATGTGTGCGCACACAGCATCCGTGTTATTTTTTCACTAAGCAGCAACAGGCAATGATGAACTGCAATAAGATGTACTTTCATTTGGGCGTTAAATTTGGTTAATACAGAGACATTTTTATTATATTTACAAATCCAAATAAAATTATTTTAAATACATTTATATATTTTATATCATTATAAAATTCGCTCAATATATGAAAGCCAAAACTGATGATACAGTTAACGTATCTAAAAATTCATATACCACATGATATATTTTATGAATTCAAAATGTCAAATTATTGCAGCAAGCCAATATACCTTTACAGGATTTTTGAACGGGCATAACAAACAGCGATAAAAGTGTTAAACATTTTGTTGCTATTTTGTAGTTGACACCCAGAAAAGCGCACACCCCTCGCCAGTCAGCGCTCAATTGTAGTTGCGGTAGACGTCGAGTTGGAGTCAGTGGGGGACACGGAGTGCCAGCTAGTGGCTGCGGCTAAACTATGAACTGTCTATATTAATTGCCGATTGCCGTGGCTAACTGTTGATGCTGTAGCGATTGCCGTATAAGGCAGTCGGCGTGCCTGGCTTGAGTCTGAGCAATTATAAGGCCGTAAGGTGTGTCCCAGCCACCACACGGCCGGGATTGACGATTTGACGGCGGGCTGCATCTGCAACTGCCATTAGGCCGCACAATTTTCGGGCAATTTTCGGCTAAGAACTTTAACATCAATTTAAGCCGCCGCCATGTTCCCGTTGTGCTGCAATTTGCTGCAATTCATAATAACTGGGCCCGCTGCCACCCACAGGGCGGTTGTTAGTCTCTCTCGCCAGCATATACAAACCACCAGAGTTGCTGTCCAAGTCACAAACCTAGACTGGCAGTTAGGCAGCCAGGCAGAGGCAGAAGCAGAGGCAGAGGCAGAGGCAGTGGCCGAGGCAGGCAACGGTGTCGAGTCGAGTCGAGTCGAGTCGACGACTCCAGTCGAGCCAAGCCATTGAAAATTGCTGCAATTTTATATTTACAGCAATTGGGCGCAAATGCGAACAGCAACAAAAATAGCAACAACAACAACAACCACAATGAGCCCGTTGACGAGAGTAAGGCAAAAAAATAGAGAAAAATCGTTTGCAATTGTAAAAACAAAAACTTTAAAATACATAATTGCATATGCCGCCCGGAATCGTTTTGCCAGCCCAAACTCTACCCAGATTGGTGGCCCGAGTTTCTCTGGCTCAAAATCAAACGCGAACCCAATTCGACTTGGACACACTGAGCAAACTCGTAGCTGACAAACATTCAAACACTCATACGTAACGCTGAATGGGAGCGCTCGATACAGTGGGGCAAAGTGCGAAATGAAAATACAGAAATTGAAATTGTATAAAAGGGGAAAATCGAAGAGTTTTATAAGTCTATGAATAGCTAAATAAAATATTAGATTAGGGATACAATTCACTTTATCATATACCATATATCTATGTAACATGTATGTAGAAGTCTGTATGACTTAGTAATCGAAGATTTAATATATATTTATTTTATATTTATCTATATAACATTTGTATATATAAATCAGCTTGCATAACTTGGAAATGGAATATGCTATATGTATGCAATATGTATCTGTATGCATATAACATATATCTATGTAATATATGTATGTATATACAAATCTACTTGCATGACTTTGGAATACACAAAGAATAGAAGAAAATATATACGTAGATCAATATTCCATTACATCAAAGATATTTAAGATATTTCTGAAATTTTAATTAGCTGAAGTAGATCGTAGCGCTCATAATATCTTCGTATACCAGGCACATTTTTTTTTTTTTTTTTTTGGAAATAAGTAAAAATATTATCTAATTAATTAACTTTATTTTAATAATATAAAATGTCAAAAAATAAAAATAAAATAAAATAAAATAAAAAAAATTATATTTATTAATTTTCCATAATGTGATATTGGCTTTTAAAACGGACTTATTTTTGTATTTGTTTTTTTTTTTTTTTCTTTCTTTTTTTTTTTTTTTTTGGGTTGTTTTTTACTAAATTCATTTTTTTTTACAAATTTTATCATTTCAGCTTTTGAGTAAATATGATGAAATACTTCACCTAACCCACTGTTAAAGCATACTAGCTCGATTCAAATTATTTTGTTCTGCATTGATTGATCCGACCTAAGATGCTATCGACTGCGTAATACTCCTTCAAAATTCGTTTTATTTATATTTATTATATCAAATTAATTTATTTATTATTCTATACCACTCAAATTTTCTATCTTAGCTAGACAACAGTTATATATAAATATAGATATCATTACCTTAAATTTCTGCAGTGTCCGATATGCTATGCCCTTAAAGTATTCATAGAACAATTGACCTGAAAAGATGCCTCCAAATTACTTTGACCAATTTACAGAGTTTGTAGCTATGTTAGCCCTATATTTGGGTTCTCTTGGGTTCCTTAAGGCCGCATTAGATTGAACCAAAAACTAAAACTGAAATGCCGTCGCTATAAGTTTCATTTGTGTGGTCAAACGAAAGGTTAAACAGTAACACGAATATACTCTTTTCACTTTGTGAACGAGCATGGAAAACCAGAAAAATACAAAAGCCGTAGCAAATGCACAAAATGCTTACTAATATGTGTGGCTATTTAAATTGTGCAATTTTCGTGTGAGTGAGGGAGCCACTCTTTGCTCTCTCGCTCTCTCCTTGTCTGTCTCTTTCCCGCTGCCGGTTTGCACTTCTCTGCTGTGTTCGCAGCAAACAAAACGGCAATTATGCCGCGTTTTTGCTCCCAAATCAGGGGGAAATATATTTGAACCGCTTAGATTTGGCATCAAAAAACACGAGCGACGGCTGTGGGTGGTGTGGCACCACTGGCAGTGGAGCGAAGTGGTTGGAAATGGATTGATTGGGCTGCTGGGGCTGCCAAGAGAGGCTGCTGGTAGACACATCAACAACTGGATGGCAGGCGAACAACATACTCCAGCTCGGACTCCTACTCTGACTCCGACTCCGACTCCGACTCCGACTCCGACTCCGATTGATATTCGTATCCGGGGTGGGCAGTTACTGGCTGCAGCGCAGTTATTTACGGTGCAACACAAAACGATGAATCGATGATTCCGCCATGAGAAATTAGATCGACTCAATGGAAGACCCATCATCAGTTGCTAGCCCAGTCAGCGCTGCCAGCAGAGCCACAAATGCCGACGGAGTGCAGCAAACAAATCACTGGAAATGTAATTGAGAAGGCAGCGGAGAGTCGAGGAGGCGTGGGGAATGAAATTTTCAAAATTGCTGCTGGGATTGCGGGTATTATTGGATACCGCTGCCTAACTGTACATACACTATCTAACACTGCCAGCGCTGCTTTGCATCTAGTTATCTCATGCCATCGCAGCATCAACTCTAGTAATTTTACCCAAAAGCTAGCTCTGCTGGCAAAAATTGCTTCGCTTTATTCTGTTTTTTTTTTTTTTTTTTTTTTTTGTGTTTTGTTGTTTTTTCATTTTGCATGTAATCACATCGCCATTGCCTCCCTTCGGAATGTGTGGGCGTCGAGGCGGTGCAGCCAAGCAACAAATCGCATTGGCCAACGCAGTCGAGCCTGGCTCTGTCGGGCTGTCAGCGGCAATCAGTTCGTTTGGTCAACGCCTTTGGGGCAGGGCTCCAACCTTTTGAATTATATCTATCATTTGCCAACGGCTTTTCAATATAACCAGATATACATACACACATATTGAGCACGGACTTTAATCAAAGATACCCGCACATTTGTCACCGCAAATGAAATATGTAATATTTTGATCATATCAATTACCCAAACACAAACAGAAGCTAATGACACGCCCAGCACGCACCACACACGTGTCCAAGAGAAGAAGGTCTTGGCTCTTCCACTGTGCATGGGACAGAGTCTGCAGGGGCGGCCGAGAGATGGTCGAATGGGAGGCTGCTGTCTAGCTAATCCTGTGCATAATGTTGCATAAATGCGAGCGTATGTCAATCGCTGCCTAGCTGAGACGACGCTGCTGCGCCGAGGCAGCCTGATAAGTGGTCACCATATCCATATCTCAGGCAATACCTCGGAATCTGCCGCCATCAAAATGCAGGCGCAACTCAAAGGCAGCCGCTGCCATTGTGTGTCGGCCAAATGATGTGCCAAACTGACACTGCCAGATAGATACAGATACCCAAAAACCATTAAGGAGCTTAGCAGCCGAGCTGCGCTGGCAGGAGGCGGCACAGGCGGTGACACTACAGTGGGGAGTAGCTGCACTGCAGCCCATGTTCCGTTCGGCCTCTGATTTTTGTTTGTTATTTTTATTTTGTGACAATTTTAGCAGCAGGAAATAATAAAAGTGCAAACAAATCGCTAGATTTTTCGTATTAAAGTGTTGTTGTCTATGTTGTCTATGTTCGCTTGTTGGGAGCTGTATTGTCTAGTGGCACAGTGGGGAAGTTCGGACATGCTTTGGCATAAAATGTTGCAAGAGTTTTTCGAAATGCAATATGATAGTGGATAAGATAGGAGATAATATGAGAAATATAAATATAAATATTTGTATTGTTATTTATTTTTATATTTTTTAATTTTATTTTTTCAATTTTTCAGTTGAAAATTTATTAAAATTGATTTTTAAAAATGCATAAAAATAAGTAAAAAGATTTATATATAACTTTCTATCACATCGTCTCTAAATATTTATAAAAAATTATATACTTCATTTTTTTTCAAAACGAAATAGAATCGTATAGAAAAAATATAATACATAATATATAAATAGAGTAATTAAAACATAATATATATAAGTAATATTAATATATTTAAATAATATTTTAAACTAGTGATATACATCTTTTTCCTGAATTACTTCTATATATAATAATATATAATGTATCATATTTTGTTCGCCTACTTATAGTTTTTGGCCCACTGTATGGCAGCAATGATGACTTTGGGCCAATATTGACAATCAGTCGGATCGGGGGAGCGTTTACTGTTGCTGTTTAGAAGCGAAGCTGAAGCCGCGCAATTTGTGAATTTTTCTTGTTTTGATTGTTTTGATGGTGTCGAGTGTGTGAGTGTGTGTGAGTGTATGTAAGCGTGTGGGTGTGTGAATTTTTATGCCTGCGATAAGCTCAAACGGCGACCATAGCAATTCTCATATTATTTGTAAGGATTTTTGCATTTATTGCAAAACGTTTTCAAGGATTTGCCCAAGTGCCGCAACCCAAATAAGGCAACGTTTCTATCTTAATAGTTATCAGCCGATTGTTAGTTGTTTGTTATTATTGTTGATGCTGCTGCTGTTGTTGCTGCTGCTGCTGCTGCTGTTGTTGCTAAGCCAGTAAACTGCCAACTTTATTTGCCAGTAAAATTTTATGTTGCTTTATAAGCAAGCATAAATAAGACATTTACACAGTTCACTCGTGTGGTAAATCCATTAGCAAGCGTCGCAATAAAAGGAAAAAAAAATAAAATAAAAACTACATTTATCGGAGTTCTCATTAGTTTAAAATAAACAAGTTCAAAAGCGTAAAATGAGATTCGCCTACATGATATATTTCTTGTTAATAATCAGCAGATGAGATCTTTATTCCTTTAACTAATGCATCATGGCTCAAACAAGAATGAGACAAAGAGTCGTATCATATCTATTTTCATTTTCATAGAAACTGTGATGCAAATGTAAACATTCTCATTCGATCTCTTGAGAACTCGAAAGCCAAATATTATTAATTACCAAAGTCTACTAAAATACGAAATTAGTATTAATGAAATAACTCATGTCCGAGATGCTTTTAGTATTCCCACATCTACGCAAGCAGCGAGCGATTGCCTTATAAAAAAATATGATATGCCGTTGTCAACAAGAAATTGATTAACGAGTCGCAGCAACTCGCTGCGGAATGACAATAAAAAAACAAAAAATAAAAGCAAAAAAAAAAAAAGACCAAAAACTAATAGGAAAATAAATTAATTTGTGACAAAAAAAAATTGATGAAATATAAAGTTTTGTTTTGGGCAACAAATATTTGTTGAATTTGGATCGGGCTCATGAGGCCACTCCGCACTTTCGAGCTGTCGCTCTGGCTCTGGCTCTGGCTATCAATATTCCGTTTCGATTTCGAATTAAAAGATTATGACGATAATAAACTTGACTAATCATTTTTATTACAATATCTAAACATTCATGGGCCATTATTGGAGGTTCATGGCCTTTTACCACGAAATTGAACGCTTACTTTTTTTTCCCGTTTTCCCAGAACATTCGCCACGATCTCGATAAGCGACGGAGACGTCAACACACACACACACACGCAGAGGTATCGAATGCTGCTCTTAACTGGGCAAAATAAAAACACAGTTGGTTTATTAATTTTTCATAAATTAAATACATATTTTTTATTTGTTTTTTTTTTTTTCTTTTTTCTTTACTTTGTGTATACTTTTTATTTGTATTTCGTTTGCTTTATGTTTTTTTCTTTCTTTTTGTTTTGTATTTCATTCCATGGGTAATAAATTACGAGACTATGCTTACAAACAGATCGAGATACATTTCTGTATCTATATGAATTATGTATGTATATATATATCGTAATTTATGCCAGTTATCAACTTAACTTACGTACGAAGTTAATTAATAAATGATAAGATATTATATAATATATTTGCATTATTTTTTATTTATTCATTTTTTTTTTTCTTTTTGCTTGAATACGTTGCGCTTTACCAACTAAATTAACTAAGAATGTTAAATATAGTATCTCCATTTATATATAGAATTTTAGGTATTTCAATTTTCGTTTTTTGTTTTTTCTCTCTTTTTGTTCTGTTTTACATCATTTGCCAGTTGTTATATAAGTGATATGGAAAGCATTTTACATCAACTTGGCTTTGGCTGTTTATCCAGTTGGCCAACAAATTTAACATTTAGTATCACAATTTATCTGTTTTTGTTTTTCTTTTTGTATTTATTTATAATTAATTTTTTTTTTTTTTAATATATATATAAATTTTTTTGTTTTTCTTTTCAAGACAAACCGAAGCAACGCAAGTTGAAATTGTCTGCCTGGATTTATTGTGATTAAAAAGAACAAAACAAAATAATATAAAATAAAAATGAAATTGTATTCATTTCGAACGTAGGAAACAAAAGCCAGACTAAATTTATAGCGTGTCATATTATTATTGCACATTTGAAATATAGATGTAATATGTTTGGACTTAGGCATCGAGTACATTTCGCAAATGTATTTATGTATGTACTCTGTGATTTATATATTGTATTATGCATTACGTTACGACTACAATTACCTTAGGTGTAGATTTTAAATTCGAATTTTGATTTAACTACGCCTTCGATTGGTTTCGATTCGGATCTCGTTCGGCGAATTTCATATCATATATCATATACATAGGGTTATATATTAGGTTGTCAGCCTGAAACGCTATCAGTCTCATTTCAAAGCAATCCAGCGGCGTTTTCATCTCGTTTCTCTTTCTTTGCTTTTGATGCATCTTTGGATACGTTTCAGTTGCCATTTTGCAGTTAGTTTGTGTTTCGCTGTCGTCTCAAATGTGATTTCTTTAGCTTTGCAATCGCTCAATGGAAATTTTGGGAATTCATGGCAAAAGAAATCAGGAAAGGAAAAGCACAGGCGATCACAGGCGATCGATCAGAGGCCTGCTTTCGCTTCATGCCCCGCTTTATTTTTAGGCTAACTAAAAACAATTAATAGAATTTGCTCTGCTGCTCCTCATGGATCTCGTACTCTCGAGGACTCGACTCGTTTCCCTTCGCTTGCAGGGAGTGGCCACTGTAGCCAGCCGCCTTACTCACTGTAGTCAACGTTGCGCATCCACATTCACATCCACATCCACATCCGCACTTTGCACGCACTCGCACTTCACAACACAGCATGAGATCATATTGTTGCGAGAGTCTATTTTCACGGCCAGGGGCCGTTATTTGGATTACTGTTGATCAATCTATCGATAATTAATTAGCTTATTCACGATCGTCGCTCCATTCGTTCATCTGCAAAGGGAAGGATCAAGCGAAGGGAAATATTGTATGAATATATGGCAAGAATTGTGATGGGTTTGATTAATATCTGAATTCCTATTCGGAATCTGATATTTATATCAAGTGTGTGTATATGTATATGTATGTGTATGTATATATGTGTGTGTTTGTGTTTGTGATATTGGAAGACTTACATACTTTACTGCACGATTTCTGAAGGTCTCCTGCTCCATGTCGCGAATCTTGTGTGTCAGCATGTGCTGCTTGAGGTTACCCTGCAACAGAATCGACAGAGGGGAGAAAGAGAGAGAGAGCAGAAAGATGGACGTTAGATCTCTTGTTAACGGCGCAGTGATAGTTCCACCCAATCCCAACTGCCACAGCTATCTCATACATACCTTAGTTGTGAAACCGCGATCACAGATGTTGCACTTGAAGGGCCGCTCCTTGGTGTGGCTCCTGTAGTGAATCTCGAGCGCCGAGTGGCAGGGGAATGTCTTGTAGCAGATGCCGCAGGTGGTGCTGCCGCGCACTCCGCTGAGCGCCAGCGGGTTGAAGGGGGCGGCTGGCATCACGGACTGCGCGATTTGGTTCATCGCATTGCACATGTTCTGCGTGGTGGCGGGCGGAAATATCGGTAGATTGGGGAACATGCCGAAGGGTGGCCGCGCCGTTATCAGGGGATTCGGTGGGGCGGGCGGGCCGCTGACTGCGGATTCGCCGGAGCGGGGCGCGGGCTGTGGCGACGTCTGACGCTGAGCGGCGGCTGCTGCTGCAGCAGCGGCAGCGGCTGCGGCGGCCTTCTGCTGCACCTCCTGGGCCTCGCGACGCAGATGCTCCTGATGCTGGTGCAGCGCAGCCGCATGCTGCTGCATCTGGTGGTGGTGGTGCTGGGCGGCTGCTGCGGCGGCCACTGCGGCCTGTTGCTGCATGAGATGCTGATGCTGCTGCTGCAGGTGGTGCTGCAGGCCGGGCGGCAGGCAGTCGATGCCCACCGAAGGCGGCAGCTGCGCGGAGAGCAGCGAGGCGGGGCCGTTCGGGCTGCGCACCGGCGGCTGCTGGCTGAGCGGGCTGATTGTCTTCTCCTTGCGCTCGGCAGGAGGCGGCAGCGGGGAGCGCGAGCTGGAGGAGGCGGCCGGCGGAGGCACAGCGCGTGGCGTCAGGTCGAGGGCGCCCTGCGAAGTCTCCGAGATGGAGCGCACAGGCGAGCAGCTCGGCTTCGGCTGCTCACTCGGGCTGGTCGGAGCAGAGGGCGAGGCCGAGGCGGAGCCAATGGAATTGGCATTGCTGGCCGCCGAGTGGGGGCGCTGGTGGCTGTTGATGTTCACGACGCCCGTCGGATCGATGCGCAGCTTCTGCTCGAAGAGCAGCGACTTGAAGTCGTCGCCCGAGCGCGGGCGCTCATCGGCCGTGGGATCGTTGCTGTTGGATAGGTGATCCGAGGAGGCATCGTCGAAGTCGTCGCCATCGCCGCAGTCCATGTTGTCGTCCAGGTCGCCCTGCGACGACTCCGAGCCCAAGGCGCCGTTGTGCGGGCCGCCGGGCATGCCACCGGCTCCGGGCGGACCGCCAGGGCCTCCTCCGCCTGGCATCGCCCCGAAGTGGAAGGCGGCCGCTGCGAACGGATTCATGAAGTGTCCGGGCATCATGGAGGGCGGCGGATCGCGGATCTCGGCCGCCTGAATCTGCTCGGGCGTCAAGTCCGTCGGCTCGCCCGTGTGCAGGCGGATGTGCTGCTGCAGCACCAGCGCGTTGGAGTACTTCTTGTGGCAGACGGGACACTGGTGGAAGTTGCGCATGGGCGGCCGGATCTTGTGCACAGCCATGTGAGTCTTCAGGTTGCCCTTCGTGGTGAAGGCGCGGCCGCAGATGCGGCACTTGAAGGGCCGCTCGCCCGTGTGGGTGCGGTAGTGCATCTGGAGCGCGCTCTTGCAGGAGAGAACCCGGTCGCAGACGACGCACTGATTGGGGTCGGTGATCTTCTTGTTTTTCATGAGCTCCTTGAGCTTCATCGTCTCCGAGGTATTCGACACCTCGATGAAGTTCTCCCACGAGTTGTCGTTGCTGTGTGGGCGTGGCAAGAGGGCGGCCATCTCGTGCTTGATGGGATTGAAGAAGGGCGAGCGCGGTATGTGCGCATGGGCGTGGCCGGCGGGCGAACGTATGGGCGAATGGTGCTCCGGGGACAGCGTCTTGGTGGTGAAGTTCAGGGGAAAGCGCTCCGCGAAGAACTCCTCGCGCTGAGCCATCGTCGGCGGCAGCTGTCCGGGCGTCGGCAGCTGATCGAGATGCGACTGCGAGCTGGGCGAGCAGTGGGCGTGCAGGATGCCTGGCGGCTGGATGGGCTGCACCACGGGCGGGTAGGCGGGCATTGCGCCGGAATGGGAGTGAGCGTGATGATGGTGCCGATGGTGCATGGGCGGTGGGCTCTGCGTCGCAGTGGAGCCCGAAGGCGTGGGCGTGCGTCGGCTGAGCGCCTCCGACTGGGGCAATCGCTCTTGATCCTGCCCCTGCTCTTGCTCCTGTCCCTGCTGTTGCTGCTGCTCCTGCTCCTGTTCGTCGTCCACACGCTCCTCCTTTATCCGCACCTCAAGCGGCAGAGGCTCGGGCTCTGGATCTGATTCGGCGCAGTCAGCTGCTGCCTGTTGCTCGGCTGCATTCTCCGGCCTCTCCTCCTCCATCAGCTCCGTTTTCACTGGCAGATTGGCCACCTGAATGTGCTCGGCTTCCTCCTCATGCGGCGAACTGGGACCTGAGGACTTGCGCAGATCCGTGGGCATCTCCTGATTTTGTTGCTGCTGCTGTTGTTGTTGTTGTTGTTGTTGTTGTTGCTGTTGCTGCTGCTGTGTGTGCTTCAGTGCCGCGCCCAGCCCTGGCATCTGGGGGAAGAAGGGGTGCGGCAGTCCTGCCGCGCTGCCAGCAGCCGCGCCCAGAGACTTGAGCAGCTCCATGGGCGGGCGGTACATGCCCTGCAGTCCCGGGAAGGCAGCACTCGAGCCGAATGACATCGAGGACTGCATCTGTGTGAGGGCGGACGTCGACGTCGGCGGCAGACCGGGCGCCGGAGCCGGCGACTGCGTTGGCGAGCTGTCCGGCGACATCTGATCGAGCAACGGCGGATGAAACTTGTCCATGTGCTCCGGAATGGGCGTCGCGTTCATGGCCACGTGCGGAAACTTCTGCGAGTGGCGCTGGAAGTGCACCTTGAGGTTGCCCTTGGTGGTGAAGCGGCTGCCGCACACATTGCACTTGAAGGGCCGCTCGCCCGTGTGGGAGCGTATGTGGATCTGGAGGGCCGAGTCGGAGCCGAAGACCTTGCCGCAGTACCGGCAGCGGTGCTTGAAGAACGGCTCGTTGCGGCCCTTGCCCTCGCCGGCCTTGTCGCCGAACGCAAAGTCGTCGGCCATGTTGTTGGCCAGGATGCCCTGTGAGGCGGAGTCGAGCACCTCCTGGGTGCGCTTCTGCAGCAAGTCCAGGGAGTTGGGCTCCGGCAAGTCGTCGTGGTTGGTGATGATGCTCGAGGCCAGGTCGGAGCCGAAGGGCAGTGGCATATTCTCCATCTCCTTGAGCTTGGAGAGCGCATCCTGCGTGCCATCCTGCTCGCCGAAGAGCTTCGCGCTCTGCCCGCTGGCCGGCTTGGCGCTGCCGTCGTCAGTGCGCCGGCGCTTCTGGGACGACGACGTCGACAGCGACGAGGCAGCCGGCGAGGTGGATCGGGATCGAGATCGCTCCCGCATGGGCACGCCCGCATTGATGAGATGCTGCCGCGCCTTGGACTCGGCCATGCGCGCCTCCGCCTTTTGGCGCAGCTCCATGTCGGCGATGCGCTCCTCCTCCTCGTAGGTGTCCGTCTCGCCGTCCTCGCGCTCCTCCGGCTCGAGCTCCTCCTCGGCCTCGTCCTCGTTCTGCTTGGCCTGGTTGAGGGCCAGCTGCGATTGCAATTGCTGAATCAGCTGGATCTGAAAGAGCTGCTGCTGCTGCAGATTGAAGAGCGTCTGCTGCAGGAACGCCAGCTGCTTCATGGCCGCCTCGTTGTCCGTTCCGGAGGCGCCGTTCGCAATCGTCTTGGCCGCGAACTGCGCAATGGCCATCTGCATGTTCTGTATGGCCTCCAGGGTGACGGGCGTGGCGCCGAATTGCTGAGCTGCTGCTGCAGCTGCCGCGGCACCATCCACAGCATTGCTCACTGGCGGCGTGCTCGAGATCTTGCGCTCTGCCGCTCCCGACTCCTGCATCTCAACATCCGCGCCCATCTCCTTTTCGGGGCACATGGCTTGGCCACCTGCCGCCCCCGCCGCCTCCTCCTCCAGCGCGGAGCTCGCTGCTGTGGGTGAGTTCGGCATCGAGCCGTTCGCATTCGCGTTCGTGTTCGCGTTCGTCTCCATCTCCTGCTCAACGGGCGGCTTTGTCATGACCACTTTGTTGTTGTTGTTGTTGTTGTTATGATTATGATCTGCGATTGTCTCATACGCATTATTCTCTAGCCGCTCCTCGTTGGCCAGCTCCACTGTCTTCTCCAGCTCCAACTGCTTCTCAGCTGCCGGCACAGCCGTCTCCCGCTCCGCCTCGTCCTCGCTGCGAGGCTGCGGACTGCTGCGGCTGGGGCACGGACTGTTGCCCAACGGACTGGCGCTGGCCGTCGCAGTCGTCAGCGGCGAGCAGGCGCCATTATCCTCCTGATCACTTGCTATGTCTGCCGAAATAAACACACACAAATCACACATGAATGGAAATCAACATCAGTTTTACGTAAATCGAATACAAATCAAATTAAAAATAAAAATACGAATCAAAATTAATTGAAATTTTTGGTATTTACTTAGACTCATTGAAGATCTTTGAAATCAGTTTGACAACTTCAAGACAATGTCAGAAAATAAATGCAAAGGGAAATAGCAGGAATTCTTGTGAAGATTCAATAAATGATTAAAATGTTAGGTCAAGTTAATTTACTCAGAAACTGTTTTGTACTTTCAATAAAATATGATTTTGATTTTATAATTTTATATTAAAATGGAACAATCTGCATACAAATATATATTATAATGAAATAAATTTAATGTAGGAAATATATTGAGATATATTAGAATCTCTCTAAATGTATAAGCAAATATCTTCTATTTAACTAAATCTTAGACTATAAATGAATAAATAATTATAAATACTTTATCAAGCTGAAGGAATTCAATTGAAGATTTCAATCTGAAGCTAAACTAAATTATGGGTAAATAATTTGAAAATATATTTTATATATAAATTAGAAAAGTTTAAATGTAGGTGAATATATGGTGGTGATAGTATCCTTTATATGGGTATAAAATAAAAACTTTGTTAACTATATATGTACTATTCGTAATTTTTCAAAACTATTTTTCTTGTGAAATGTGTTTTTATGACAACTTTTGCTATCACTTTCAGATTTATGTTCAATTTATTTTTATTAAATTTTTGTGTATATAAGAGAGTGCTCCAATGCTCTGAATGAGGAGATATCTATAAATTTATTAAATATTTTATTTGATTTATTTATTTAGTTTGTTTGTATTATTATTATTTGTATTCATTTTGTTTATATTTCTTTATAATATTTGTTTTATATATTATATTTATACTACTTCCATTTAAGAGATCTATAAATTGTTTTATATATATTTTATGCATTTTTATTATTTTATATTTTTTTTATTTTTTTTTTCTATATCATATATACAATATGTGTTACTTTTCGCACTATTTTCCCTCTATTTTATGTCTGTGAAATGCCTCATTATGGCAATTTCAGTTTATCTGCACAAACATTGCCTGATATCTGATATCCCATATGTATTAAATATATTTTGTGTTAACTAAATCTCTTGCTATTTGTGCTCTCTTCTGCAGTAATTCCCGTGAAATGCCTTCTTATGACAAATTCCGTAATAGTTCTTGCTATGTTTTGCAGATGCTTGCTCCAGTGTGCACACTTGGCAATGGCAACAACAGCAATAACTTGTTGTCGCTGGCAGCAGCCGGGACTATTGGCAACATGCTGCTGCTGCTTTTGCTGTTGCTGCTGCTGCTACCTGGTTTAGCTGTAAGACTCCCCCGCACGCCCCACACCGGCTGCCCGGTGCTGCCACAGCTCATGTTTTCCTTTTTTATATGCAGCTCTGCCGCTGCTGCGGCTGTTGTTACTGCTGCTGCTGCTGTTGTTGCTGTTGTTGCTGCTGACCATTGCAATGTCGCATATATGACTTAATCGTTAGCAATTGTTCATTGCAATGCGGCGATGTTGTTGCTGCTGTTGCTGTTGTTGCTGCTAACTAAATGCAATTACATTTCTTGTGGCTGTCGAGTCAGCCAGTTGGCCCGTTCGCCACTTCGTCAATGATTGTTTTTGGAAACCAATTAGTGATTTGCTGTTGCTCACCAGCTGATTCTCACCTGTTGTGAACATAACTTTTTGTCTTCAATCAGAGTGCGAAAGCAACAAAAAATGAATAACGAAAGGAAAGAAAACAGCTGACATTTGTTGGTACAAAAAGTCCAATGAAACAAATGTTTTTTGTTTTTAATTTTGGCTTTGCTTTATATCTTCAATATTGAGCGAGCCAAAAGAAGATGTGGTTCGCATGCGCAGCGGCCATAAAACATAATTTATGATAAGCAGAGCCGCGAAACGAGATAAGTCTCCATTTGCAGCCTCGCTCGCCTCGACTCAAAGCCAACTCAAACTCAAACTCAAACTATAATAAAGCATATTTCTGCACAAATCAAAACGAGTCGAGCGAGTTTTCTACAACAGGCTCGCAATAGCAACGTTTCGGCCGAACGGCTGAGCGGCTGAGCGGCTGAACGGCTCGCTATCTCATTTGATTTGCATATCGATCGCATTAATATAATTATTATTTTTAAAGCGAATATTACGATGATGACGGCGACGCTGATGACGATGGGATCTGAAAGCGTTGTTCCTCATTTGGGAATTTGTATTTATAATTCTCATTTGCTGCTTCATTTGTTATTGTTTTATAAATTTTCGTATTTGATTTGCCGCCTGCCAAATGCAACTTGCGAAAAGATTTCAAGTGTCGCGTCTTGTTAACGAGCCAAAAAAAAAAAAAGCAAAAATAAATAAATATTATTACTTTGTTTTACTTTATTTTTGAAGCGGGTTCAAACGAAAATGCTTAACGAAATAAGCGAAAAAAAAGGAAAGAAAAGAACAAAAAATATATAATTATAATTATAACTGATATGTGTATGTTATTTTAATTAATTAAAATTAAGTTTAATGGGCGCCGTAAAATTGAGAGGCGGTCGCTTTGTTCCAGCTGACAAGCGGCCATAAAAATGTAACAGCAAATCGTCTTATGATGCCCATAAAATTGTCAACAAATCGAATCGAACATGGCTAAGTCGTTTAGGCAATTGCCAACAAATTTTGTTTATCGTCTTGGCCAAGACAACGAACTGCATTCATTTCTCATACAGACAGTCAGACAGCCAACTCAAAGGTTTTCCACATACATACGTACATACATACCTATATAGTATGTATATATTTTCGCTTGTATTTTTATTAAATTTCATTATTATCCATATGTATTTTGAGAGAAAACAATTTGCAGTGACGACATAAATTCTATTGAGCTGCACAAAGTTGTTCCAAGGTGGATTAAGTCAGGCCATAAATTCATTTGTGCGACCCCACCAAAGCACTAAATTCAAATAAAACGCAAACGAATACAGAAGAAAACAAAAGCATGCCAAAAGTTTTCTCAAATCTAGCAACAACATTTCAGATTTAAAGTTTAGCCCAGTGTCAAGTGATGTTTGCATCAATTTATATTAGTTGTTAAGTGGCAAATATTTTGGCAACTCAAATCAGTTTGAGAAATTATATTTAGTTCAGCATTTGACTTGAACCAAATCAATTATTATAAGTGTGGGGGAATACTGGAAGCAGACTAGAGTTCAGTTTGGTTCAATTTAGTTTCGCTGTTTTCTACATTCTCATTTATTGTTATACTTTGACGTTTTTACATTGACGAACGCTTCAATTATTCCATCATGATATTCAATATGCAAATTAGACGGGGTATATACGGACGTACATACGTACATAGAGTGCAAGTCAACGATTTTCTATTTTGCTGTTTGTTGTTGTGCAGCCATGTAGAAAATGCAAAACAACTTTGAAGCAACAGCAACAACGGCGACACTGAAGATACATTGTACTAGCATATACTGCATAATTTGATAATATCCAAGTCCATTGTCGATCGCCCATTTCGATGCGGATTCCACGAGCTCGGCATAAAATTGACACTCGGTTCAAATTGAATTTCATTTATATGAATTTCAAGCATACATAAGTAAAAAAGAAGAGCAAGAAGAAGCAGAAGACGTACCACAAATGAATTCATTAAAATTGGCCTACGGAGCTTGAAGCAGCACCAAAATGGAAATATATCAGAAAGCAATTCCAAAAAAAAAATTAAATAAAAAAAACCCACAAAATAAAATAAAATAAAACAGAACAGAAACAGAATCGCATAAATAAAAATAATTAAATAATTAATTGCCATTGACTTTTGCTCGGCTCCAACAAATAATACGAATTGCATATCAAAAGCTAATACATATTTCTGCCGTACTTAATCCATATATCAATCATAAGTCAGAGCACTGACTACATAATATACGCTCAAGCACTCAAAGTCATTAAACCAATTCGAAAATTCAAGTTTTTTCTTTTTCTTTGATTTGTCGAGCTTTGAAAGGGGCGGAGCTTGGAATAGCTTATGGAACTATCTGTGGGGGAGTTTTTGAGTGATCTAAGACTTCGTTATGCTATGATATAATGTGTTGTTAGACAGAGTATAAATACATGGAGTTATTCGCGTGATTAGCGTATGCTCTAGTATCTAAGAGTTTCGTCATCTAGCTATAATATTGAGTTCCTATATAATAATTTCATTGTTTTATAATATACGAGAATGATAAACGTATCTATACAGATATAAAAAGTGTGTACTGATGTTAAGAACATATAAACTAATTGCCTCACAGTACACTTTATAAGACAACGTATAATACTATTTCAATTCTTCAATATTTATATTTCAAAATTTCATAATTAAACTTCTAAATAATTCAACATTTCAATAGTCTAATAATTTAACTATTACAATATTTTAATTATTTTCTTATTTCTATATTTTCGTTTCAATACATTAATATTTCAAAATATAAATTTTTCAGTGTTTCAATATAACAATGTTTAAAAATGTCAATATTTTAATATTTATATATTAATATTTAATATTATATATTATATATTAATATTTCAATATGCCAATATTTCTATATATCAACAAGTTAATAATTTTTAATAAATTAAAATTAATAATAATATAAATATTTAAATATTTATATATACCAATTTGACATTTTATATATAAATATGTTATAATAATATATCAATATTTAAATATATATATATATATTATATATATATATAAATATATATATATATATATATATATATATGTGGCTTATTCAATATTTTAGTGTTTTAATCCATCAATATATCACAATTTCAGTCATTCAATATTTGCAAATATAGCCTATATACCCGCTTCACTATTTGAGCAGGCAAATTATATTTTTTAAACTATTTTCTGTTCTTTCGATATTTGTCTAATTTATGATGCCAGACTAATGAGTGAATATATTTATTAATGCTCAGCAGAAATAGAATTTAACCAAATGGCATATAATATATAATTAAATATATATAGATATACATAGTGTATACATATTCATATGTATAACAGCACGCGCTAAAATTGATAAATCCCAACAAAATCTGTATATTTCAGTTCAAGCTTAGCCAAGAAAAATGAGCGTGTTTCGCCATAGAGGCAAACACCTGCAGTCATATGAATAATGCCCGAAAATGTCTGATGATGCATCATATGAATGCCCTTAATCACAAATCGAATAATATATTGATGCGCGGCGGCTTTTAGTACAATTTCAGTGTGTTTAAATTATCATTAATGGTCTATTATACAATCATAAAGTAGAAAGTCGATAGACTACTCTCAACGAACCAAAAACCAAAAACTGACGAGAAAAAAAACAGAATCAACAAATAACTGAACCAGTTTTTGGTTAATTAACAAATTTGTCATTTTTGAACAAACCAAAACACAATAGAAAATAATAAAATCAAAAATAAATAAATTAAAAAAAAAAAAACTAACTGGAAATTTGGACCGCTTAAAAGCGTTTTCCGATAAAAAAAAAAAAATAAATAAATAAAAATAAAAAAAAAATAAATAAAACAAAACACGAAAAAATGGAACGGAAAAAATGGTAGCCAAAGTGTTGAAAATTTTTAGAAAATGTCCGCAACATAAATAAATATTAGTGTTTCGTTTGTTGTTAATATATGCAACAGTTTTGTATTTTTCTGTATTTTTTTTTTTTTTTTTTTTTTTTTCATACTATTACAATTTTTTTCATTTCCAGTTTTTTTTTCTTTTTTTTTTTTTGGGAAACGATAAAAGTTTTTTTTAAGTGCCTTGAAACCCTTTTTTTTGTCTCCATATTTTTTACACACAGACTATATATATATATATATATATCTCTCTCTCACTCGCTCTCTGTGTTACACACTCCCTCTCTCTTTCTCTCAAACTTTTTGATTGATACCAGTTTAAATATCTTTTGCTCATTTTTTTTATTATTACAAATCAATTTGGATTTCAGCAATATGATTGAAATTAATGCAGCTTTATAAATAAATATATTTAGAGGTATATATATGTATATATATACACATATATATGAATTTTTTTTTAGCCTTTTTCAAGTCTTGGCTTAAAAGCACCCTTCGATTTACATAACGAAGCGCATTAAAGCAATTCGCTCTGACTTAATCTCTGGCTTCATTTAACACCAAATTGATTAATTTTATGCTAATCGAAATAATTAATATTTATGTTGTTCATAAACTACAGTTAGTTCTGTAAGCACTCAACACATATTATATGTCGTAAGATTTTTGCATTTTGCCATTAATATCCAAATAAGCTCTAAATTCTTTATATGCACAAATTGCTTGATTAGCTTGTTTTTAGCTTTGGCTATGGCTTTGCCTGTGGCTTTGGCTTTAACAGTAGTGGCTATAACTGTGACCATTAGCTGCGGACAAAGCTAATAAATGCATAAGCATTCATAATCATTCAGTTGGTTTTTTTATGGAATCTATAAAGCATCATCGAAATCAGCATATAAATATAAAAACTTCATTAGCTTCAATTCAATTTGTCGAAAACAGGAATGCGAACATAAAACATCAAGATATAGCTCTCTCTATATATATACGATATATCTGATATGTTTCAAAGGAATACTTCCTATATTCTATTACAAATAGTCCAAGTTCTTGCAACTCACCTTTCTCGGCGCTTCTGGCGCGATCCTTCAGCTGTTTGACAATGCCATATTTAACGGTACCAAATTGTATCATTTTATTGATGGTCTCCTGGTGATTATCCTTGAAGTCACTACGCATTGCACACAAAAACCTTTGGGCAAGTGATGTCTTATCAAGAATGCAGAATTTGTCGTTGGTTTGGTTTTGTATTAGATTTGAATTGAATTGAATTTCTATTATATCTTCTGCTGCTGCTTCGTCTTCTTCTTCTACTTCTTCTGCTTCTTGGTCTGCTCCTTGCTTAGCACATATCAAACATTGTGTTGGAATGGGTGGAAATTAGAAGTGTGTGTTCTGTATTTTGGCGCCAGTTGGCCAAATAATATGGATGATATGTCATGCGCGTGTAATTCGACCCATGGTCGCTCGCCCTGTCGCACTGTGCGTAACGGTAACGGTAATGGGAACGATAACGGTAACGTTCAAGCCTGCTGATCTGTCAGTTTTTTGTTTTTTTTTTTTTTTTTTTTTTTGAATTGGATTGTTTGAATTATTTGCACGATTGTGTTTTTCCGTCGGCTTTTCGATAGCAATTTACTGCAAGTTTCATCTTCAACTCGAACTCAACACATATCTACTTATATACACACACATACATACATATATATATATATGGGATTGGGCGATATATTGTTATGGACACTTTGTCACAATCTGATTGGAATTTAGAAATTGTACGCGCACTCGCTAAAATATTTTTTGTATAGAAACGGAAATAATGGTCGGTGTGTTAGCTCAGTGGCGGAATCGCTTGGTCTCTCTGCGGCACGAACGTTCAGCACGCGCGTCAAAATAACACTGACACAAAACACAAACAATATCTTTGAGATACTTTTAAGGCACACTCACACACACACACAGAGGCACGAACACGAATACACGAGCGCAGCGGCGCTGTCGTCGTTTCTGCTGCTGTTGCTTCGGGCAGCGACGACGACGACGCGACCGGTTTACTATCAATATTTTTACATGCGCTCTACCTATGCATGGCTACGTGAGTGTGCGTGCGAGTGTGTGTGTGTGTGCAACATTTTTATTATAACTGCCACCAACAGCAGCAACAACAACATGGGCAACTGGCTTATCCTGACATTCATTCAACCTACCCACCTTATACGCTCTCACACACACACACGCACACACTCTCACGTATATATATCTCAGACGCGCACTCGCTCACATTTCATATAATTTTTCATATATAAACGCTCTCGCTCCCACTTGCACACACACCCTCTCCAGCGCGCTCACACACACACAGACGTATTTCCCTCTCATCATAACTTTTATTAAATTTTGCTCGACAGTCGGCCTTTTGTTGTCTTGCTTGCACCCATGAGCAGCCATGGTCGCTGTTACTGTTACTGTTGCCATCAACCTCTCACCGCTGCTGAGCTCGCTGCCCTCGCGTGCTTGCTCTCTCTCTTTCTCACACTCTCTCACTCGCTCTGTCGCGCTCACGAGCGCAGGATGCTCAGTCTCTGGTGCTGCTGCTTACCTGTTTGCTGAACGGACATTTATGAAACTTGTTCGAAAAATTATGAGACACTCACACACATGCACAGAGCGAAAGAGACTCGCAGCGGCTGACGTTACGAAAAAAAAAAGAAAAATCTGCAGCAGCAAAGTTTGTGTTGGTGCTCGCCTTGGCAGCGTCAGCGACAGAGGCAGCGGCAGCGCTCTCCCTGCTCCTTCTGCTGTTTCCTTCCGCTTCTGTGGCTCGCTCACCTTTTGCGCCATTGTTTTTGTGATTGTGGTAAGCGTGCTCTTGGCGTTTTTAACAGCTACAGCTACATATGTACATTGATTCGGCTGCTTGGCGCACTCGGGTGCGCTGTCTGTCTGACGAGCTGCCCTCTCGCTCGCACTCGCACAGTCTTGGTTAATAATTTATCATAATTCATATGCCCCGGCAACTGGTTGTGTGAGCGCCCGCTTATAAATGTACGGCCCTTTTACAGCTGCCATCTCGCTTCCACGCACGCCTGCGCTTCGGTCGTGTGTAGCGCGTACTCTTCCCACCTTTGCCACTGCCGCACTCACTCTCTCGCTCTCACTCTGTCTCTCTTACGCGCAGTTATGAGCGCCGTTTCTGTTGTTGCTTTTTTAATTTCGGTTTTATAAGATTTTCGGTTCTTTGCTATTGTTCGCCCCCGACTCATTGGACCGTTCGTCCGCCTGTCTGCTTTGGGTGCTTCGCTTATTCGTCAATTTTGTTTTGTGCGTATGCGTGTGCCATGCATGTGAGTGCGTGTGTGTGCATATGTATGTGTGAGCTGAGTATTATGAGCCATTCATCAAAATGTTTGGTTTCCTGTTTCGCTTCATTGTTGTTGTTGCTCTTTTTTATACAACTTTGGGCAACTCCCACTTATTGTTTTTTTTTTATTATTATATTCTTATTGTTCGATACGAGGCTTTTTATGGGTTTAAGCTGGGCGAATAGTTGTAAACTAACAGCTGAAAAATGCTGAAACAATTAAAATTTTGCACTTAAAATTCGAATGAATTCTTTTGTGACTCAAAATTGCGGACATCTGTTGATAAGCTGGTAGAGTTCTGCTTTTGATATAAACATTAATTTTCTTTGTTTTTTATTCTTATTGTTTTCACGATTTTTGGTAGCTGCCAAATTTTAAAAGTACAAGAGAAACTCTTCAAAGCGCTTTAAGTAATTGCTAAAAACAATTGACGAATGATGGCTTTCTGATTACTAACTTGAACTGTTCAATTGCCAATTTAATCAAATGATTCAATATTTAATTTTAATTTATATATACTTAAAATCCATATACATATATAAAATAAAACTCATGGCAAGGCAGACCTGCTTAAAATAAAAACTTATATATAGAAAGAGAGTTCGAATCGAGCTTAAAGTAAAGCAAAGAAAAGAGTCGAAGCTAGCGCAGCGAAAAAAATAGGGAAAGAAAAAAGTCGACGCCAAAGCCAAAGCCAATCGCCACCTTGCGCACCAGTAAGAAAACAGAAAACGGCAAACGGCGAACGGCGCACTCATAAACCAACAACAAGACGCGGCGAAATGTATACAGTACGCCTCCTGCCCACTCATATCTCAGCTAGCATGCATATGTGTGTGTGAGTGTGAGGGTTTGTTTATGTACCAGACCAATACATAATTCATAACGCTCATATTCGCTCATTTTGCGCCGCCGTCAACAGCCAACCGCCAACCGCCGCTGCGAGCGTCGTGTATGTAGCTGCCCTTTTCATATCTGCCATTATACTCAAACTGATACGCCAATACAGATACGAGGCGGACACATAGTACGGTATGTTTTTTGATAGACTCTCATAATCATAACGAAAACAACAGCAACAACGAGGAATACAGCGTTGCACGCTCTGTGAATTCTTACAGGTTGCTCGCCTGTCTCTCTTGCACTCTCTGGTGAGCGCATTTATGTTTACAACACTAAAGCAGCGGCAGCGCAACAGACGCTCTCATTTTCGAAAACAAAAAGCCTGCTATTTCAGTCACTCTCTCGATCTCTGTCATGCGCTGTTAGCAGTCAGTCTTATACGCTGTTAAAACGGTTTGTTCGAAAAGCAAAGCACGCTAACGCTTACCCCTCCGAAATGTTAAGATAACATGAGAGTGTTAAATTTTACATAGCAATGTGTGAGTGTGCGTGTGTATATGCGTGGCTGTGTAAGTATATGAATTGGCGTAAAGGTTTTTTTTTTTTTTTTTTTTTTTTTTTGTTAAATAACTGAAGATGTTTCGGTTGGCCTTTTTTTATAAATTCCACTAGCTCATAAACAATAAACTGATTTTTTTATATTCTATGACAGCCATAAAAAACTTTATTCAGCAAAAAAAAAAAAAAAAAAAAACAAACGTTTTCTTCTTTTTTATTAAAAATAGAAATTAACATTTTGCCAGCATTTTGGAATTCTTCAACCTCTATAAGATCTATAAACTATATCATCAATATGCAGCCTGGCAACCCATCCGATTTTCTCGCTCCATTTTAAGTACCCTTTTTTTTTTGGTTTGGGGTTATATTCTTCTTATCGTAGTTTCGGGATCTGGAGGTAAGCGGTCTCTTTGTTGCCCTAATTAAAAATCGAAGCAAAAGAAGTTAAGTGAAATAAAATATGTAATTTACAAAATGCAAACGAAAGTGAAATAAAAAACATGAAAAAAAAAAAACGGAATCGCTTCCGCCTGATCGAAACGAAATTTATTCGTCGGTCTCCGCTCAAAGGCTCGAGGAAGCCGAATGGAA
This sequence comes from Drosophila arizonae, assembly GCF_054131065.1. Lineage (NCBI taxonomy): Eukaryota > Metazoa > Arthropoda > Insecta > Diptera > Drosophilidae > Drosophila > Drosophila arizonae. The sequence continues at coordinate 27,869,985 of NC_142923.1, read as the reverse complement.
ATGTGGAAAATAAATAAAAACAATTGAAAATGCTCCAGTCGGGTACACCTGATCGGAATATTAACACGCACAACAAGGATATGAGGAAGGGGCGACATTTTTAGACATTTTCTAGCTGAAAAAGGCTGTCTTGGCATTCGATAGACAAATATAGCTGAAATTTGAAAAGGCTAGACAGCTGCGGAAGAGGGCCAAGCTAAGAGAAGTGGCAACACTGATACGGATATCAGAAACGGATTTCTAACTCGCAACTTTCTGTAAAAAAGAAATAGTGGAATTTGTTAGCTGAAAAGTATTTCAAAGCCGGGTCAGTCCTTAACAGGAGCTATTTTTATCTGATTTAAATGCACCTATCAAATATAGCTGCTATTCAAAAATTGGCTATTTTTATTAATTTCTAAGAATTTAGAGTTTAGATAAAATGAATATTTATTTATGATTTTGCACTGGCTACTTCTCCCTTGCGCTTGAACTATTTGGGCATATATTATTAATTTTATATATATTTTATTTCATATGAATTACTTTATTTTTATAAAATATGGGCATTAATATTTCTTTACAAATTAATCTAAATCTCAGAACTAACCAAACTAATTTTAAATTTCTTTAGTTTATTTTATTTGTGTATCTATTTATTTTTTATTTTTTGTGATTATATAATATACATATATATAATATTATATCCATATTTTTTACAAGCTAAACTGCTATTGATTTTTGCTAACAGACCTTTGGTAACTAGCTAAAAAAGGCTAGATATACATTTAATTGATAGCACTGCTGTTTACCTTTCAGACGCACAGACACACTCATACACATATGCATATGCCTGCACATATACATTCACATAGAGATGTACTTGAATCTAGCTTTATTTAGCCATTTTCGCTGTCGGCTCACATGGGAGGCAAATCAAATAAATAAATAAATAAATAAAAGTTATTGCCAGCTCGTTGCGCATGCGCATTGAATTCGAATTAGAAATGGAAATTCTCGGCGATCCTCGCTAAAGGATTTTCATTTGTTTTCCCGAATTTCCATTCGTTTGTTCGGCCCGCGTTTTTCACACTTGTTCGCCTCATCCGAAATTATGCCAAAAACAATTCTAAGACGCCGCTCTTTAGCGTCTCTCCAGACGTGCCTCTAGATGGGTTCGAGCTGGCCGAGAGTTATGGATGGGTTTTCTTTTAGGGGCATTTTATGGCCACGTCTCTTGCGCTTGCTTGCGTTACAGAATTTTAACAATTTAACAAATTTTTATTTGATTTTAATGTTCACTATTTTTGCCGCCTTCTTTGCTTCATTTCGAGTTATGGGCAAACGGGTTTAATGGGCATTACCCCGAGTAACCCGCAGATATATTACTTTGTATTCCAGGCGAGTGCTACGAAATTTCTATAGCAGCGCGAACTCGATTAAATGGCCGAGAAACACGTTTAATGTTTGCTTTATGAGCTTTGCTTAATTTCACCTCACAAATTGTATGCATTATGGATATGGATATACAGAAACAGAAATTATATATGTATATATGGATGAGATATAATTGTATCAAATACATGTGTATGTGAATAAGACATAAATCAATGCTTCAATATATTCATAGTTTACCCATCAAAAATGCTTGTAAAGAGGGTATACTGTTATATGCAAGTAGAGAATATATCAAGAATCAGAATATATAATATATTTATATTTATACTTATATTTATATTTATATTTATATTTATATTTATATTTATATTTATATTTATATTTATATTTATATTTATATTTATATTTATATTTATATTTATATTTATATTTATATTTATATTTATATTTATATTTATATTTATATTTATATTTATATTTATATTTATATTTATCATATATATAGTGCATATACATATGTATATACATAACACTTATTTTAATGGGGCTTTTTCAACAGAGAGCACTTGCGACAAATCAAATACAGTTACTCATAATTTTATCAGCTTCAATGCTTCAATTCTGTCATTACTATTGAGCAATTGCTTATATTGAACATTTCGATATATTCACTGGGATTATAGCAGACACAACTGCAAATTGCATTGCAATCAGTTAAGAAACGCAGAAGTTATTAACGAAAACGTTTGCTCACATTAATCAGAGTGGACACACACACACATGCACACATAGGCAATTGGTACACACATACGCACACTCATTTAAATGCTTTATGAATTTTCTATTAATAGAAGTGAGAATTGTTCTAGCTGTGATTCCGTTAGTTTTTCACTGAAACTCTGAGTGGTATTAGGTGGCGTTGTGGGTTGAGTTGATGGTTGAAGTTAAGTCTATTGCCATGCAGGAGTCGTGGGTTCGAATCATGAAAAAAAAAAAACTAGTAAAAACTCTTTTTTCTTTTTTTTTTAAATTAATTTTATATATGAGCATGTTTATATGCATATGTAATGTCTAAAACACTTTTAACTATTTTTTTTTTTATTTGGAGTTTGAGTCTGCAATCAGCGAGCCTCATCGGTAGCCGAAGGTAAATTGATTTTAAGTGTTTTGCTAAGAAATGGTCAACATAAATCTGTCAATCAAGCATAGTTATGGCGTCTAAAAGTGTCCTTTAATGAACTCGAGCTGAAACGATTTTATAGAACACAATTTAAATATTGTTGTCAAGTGGTTCAGGTAAAAGGGAAACCAGAATCGAATAATTACGCATAAATCAATGCAGCGAGGGTGCCCAGCCGAAAATGCATAATGATATCTTCATAGAGGCACAAGCACAAACACACACACACACACACGCACAGATAGTAAAACGAGTCGAACAATATTTCATTGATACGGCTTAAGGTTGAAATTACAATTGGAAAAGAGATAAGAAAAACGTCAACAAGTTTTTAAAGTCTGGCCCATAAATTTGGGCCAGCGGCTGCCCACAGCTGCCAATGCAGTTTAAACGATATTAAAAAAGGATTTCCTTTCGCCTTTGACCATTTTCCAAAATAATAATTACAGAAAACAAAAAAACAAAACGAGCCCTAAAGAAAACACACGAATCACCTTCTTCTGTTTTTTTACCTGCGGCTAGCGGCTAGCGGGCCTCTCAATGAAATGCAGACAATTGGCGACAACACTTGACAAAATTATGAAGGTGTGTTACGGATCAATATCAATGCGGATCAAGGGCAGCGAGTCCTTGGCAATTGCGCAATCCGGACAGGTAAACGCAGTCACTGGGGAGAAAAGGAAATGTCGCTTAGGTTCGTGAGGCGCCGCTTAGCTCGCCGCAATTGTGAGAGGAGATTTAATAACCGTTAGTTTGCTTGCTTGCTTGCTGTCTGCTTTGCGCTCAATTGACTGCGCAAGTAATTCAATAATAACTGTTCACTGGCCAGCCGACTCCACGCAACGGGAGTGACTGCGACCGCAACATGCCTTGACAGCTCTTCTCGCATGCACGCATAATTTCTGAAGAGCTCCTCGACTCGACTCTGGCTCATCAACTCAATTCCCGTTTCCTTTGTCAATTGCACTCACTTAGCGCTCGCCTGCGGCCTCTCGCTCTCTTACGCACGCCACACACTGGCGCTCCCCCGCTCTCCCGCTCTCCAGCTCTATCGCTCTCCTTTTGCCCATCCACCCGCTTAATTCGTTTGCTGCATTTATATATTTGATGTGCAAATTATATTTGCACAAATTCTCAGCTCTCAGCTCGCAGCTCTCGTCGAGTGCTTTTGCTTTAGCTTCTGCTGTGGCCAACCGCAGCACAAAACACTTCAGAACGAAAAGGAAGAAAACGTTGACAGGCGAGCGCAAGAGAGGAGGGGCGGCTCGCTCGCTTGCTCGCTCTCTCTCTCTCTTATGTTTGCCCATTGAGTGCGCAATTTGCGCTCTTTCAAATTAATATTTCTATTAAAAAAATTGAACTATTCTTATTCCATGCGAAGTTAAGGGCGCTTCATTCTTTTGAGTGCGCGACTAAGTGCTACCCTCTAAAGATACACGAGACAGTGGCTCAAGTGCATTTGACGCCTTTCTTCGAGCAATTAAGCTCGACAGTTGATTAGAGCACAATTAGTCGCAATTAGCTACAGCTCTTCAGAGATAAGAATATGGGAATAAAGGCTGTGATAAAGGCTGAGCAAGCAATAAAAACTTTTAATTGTAGCGTTGCCAAGTATTAGAATATCTATTTACGAACTATACGCATATACACACGTATAGGTTTTATGAGGCCCAGAGAGATGTGTGAAGGATAATGTGTAGACACTTGATGGGCTTGCGCCCAGGTAACACGCGCAATATCCTGCCATTCGACGAAAGGATAAAGGATCGCTGGGCCGGCGGCAATAAACGGAGTGTTTACGACCAGCCCGGGTCGCTGATCGCGCATTGTGATGTCTGCTCTAAATGCAAACCAGACGATTTATCTTCTATTATTAGTAAACATGCCCACCCGTCCGTAGCTCCGCTGTCCGCCTGTCCCAAGGCCAAGGATGATCCGGCTGCACTCGGTGGAAAAATCAAATTTTTACGATCATGTCAGAGAAATTTTTCCTCGGGTCTGTGTAGTTGCGGAAACATTTGAAAAGCCATAAAAACTCAACCCTATGACACAAGTCCTCCGTCCGTCCCTCTGTCTGTCAGTCTGTCCCCGAGTTTCGGGAGCCGTTCGACCAGCGCTAAACAAATATCCATAAAAATGCGTGCGCTTTCCATCAAGACTTGTTTTCCTTCTGTAAAATTTGTTTCAATTTTCCCAAATTTTATGCGTTTTCTATTGAACCAATGACAGTTGATGATGAGACGGATCATCGATCCAGGAGGGGGACCATTCCATATACATATACATATTATTAACGAGTGCTCGCATCGAGCGACTCTACATGATCCGCTTTTATTATGCAACACAATTGTTGCTCATCATTGCCGTTGCCCTTTGCCCCCTTTCCTCATGCAGATGGAGTTGCAGTTGCAGTTGGAGTTCACCTTGCCACAGGCCGCGCTTTACGACTCGTAATTGATGTTAGTTTTAGCATAATTTATCGTTGCATTTAACGGCTTCAGCCGAAGCCTTTTAATGACACAAACGTGGCCTCTGCCATTCAGCGGAATCAAAAATTATGATATTTTTAAAAATTTTTATAGCCCACGCTTGCGGGACCACAAAATTCTGTTCTGTTCTCTTCATCCCTGTCATCATCGGCATCATCGGCCGCAGCATCATCACGATTGCTCGATCGCCCACAATATTTATGGCATTTGTGTGGAAATATACGCAATATCGCATCGCTGGGGATTGAACATGATATAGTGTATACATTGAGTTAGACAGATATGGCTGTATATAGATCTTTATGCGTATACGTATGCTGGTATGTCAGATCCAGATGGAGTTGGATTTGATTCAACCACAATTTCAAATTTACCTTGAATTCATTGAAATTCAGAGTATTCAGTTTTTGGGCGAATATATATGTGTGTAACTGGCAGAGAAAAGCATGGAAACTCCACACTATATTCTTGATCAGTAATGCGAGTTGAGTCTATTTAACCCTCTGTCCCTCGGTATGAATCCATCGATCTCGAAAACCACTAAACGGGCTTGATGTCTTAGATATAAATTCCTTAATAGTAATTGCAACAAAAGCTTACTTATTTTTAAATAGCGCATTCTGTGAAGTACAGTATAATTTCGTACAGTACAGTATAATTTCGATAACAATCTAACATTATATCAGTTATTCAACCCTCAATTTAATATCACAACAGCTAGAAACTTGTTATTAATATTTTTGAGTTCTATGACTTTACACATATCTTCTTCTTCTTTCTAACACACAGACACATACTTATAAGGACATATACAGTGTTTAGCCTCTTACAGCTAACTGATATTGGAATGACTTCTTCAAGGCGTAAATAGGACATTTATGTATAAGCCCTTGATGAAATAAATTTTGATTTTCAATAATGATGCTAATGGAACAAATTGTGAAGGAAACGATAAATAATTTGAAAAGTATGTGAAGTTTTAAGATACCTTAAGTTTGGCCTTAGATTCAAAACCGTAATTTATGTTGGAACGTTAGAGCGACGCTAAAGCAATTAGTTGGGATACAGAAATATATATATTTTGATTCATTTAACTCACTTAAAAATGTAAGGTTCAGGGCAACAGCGACCCTCAGCTTGAGAAAGAATACATTTATTAAGGATTTACATAGTGCAAAACCATAAATTGGAAATTTCAAATAAAGAGATACAAAACGAACAACCCGAGTATTCCGATAGTAAAATTCTAAGCTATTAATACATTCAAATTACTCCATGCAAATGAATATAATTCATGTTTTTTTATTATCATTCTTATTTTATTTTCCTTTTAATCATACATTTTAGCTTTGATCATGAAATATTTTGATTTGAGTTCTCTGAACTGGTTAATTTCCCGAATATTTCCCCCTTAAATTGTTGATATTAATTTGCTCCCATTTGGGGATCATCTGAAATTTAGATGAATGAGGTTTTTCAATCGTTCGATCGCACAATTTGCAAAGAATTTTATACATATGTATATGAAAAGTTCAATGACAACTTCGGCCGCATTCACTTGACATTGACGATGAATGGCGCCCGGAGCTCGCTCCGCTCCTGCCTCCCGAATCGCCGACAATTTCAAATGACATTCTGGAAACCCGTTGCTTCGGTTAACGTCGACGCCGAAGTTGAAGTTTAAGTGGCGCTTAGACTGGGCTGACAAAGTCCCAGCGCCAGCTCGAGTCCAGCTTGAAGTCCGAGTTCGGGACAATTTTTGGACATTTTTCGGCTTTTTTGCTGGAGTTTTTAATAAGTTATGCGGCCTGGAGCGCACTCGTTCGTTCGTTTTATAATGTGGCCAAGTTAATATGATTTTTGTCCCCAGCGGACATTTCTGACATTCCAAAAACCCGCAGTCTTCAATGCTGCATTGCATCTATATATCTTTGAGTTGTCTCCGCCGTCCCGGGCCGTTTGTCAAGCTGTCATATGCTTGTCGCACGCTGGACCCGAAAACACACACACACACACTGATGTATGTATATACCTGAAGATATATATTAGCAGAAATTTTAATTACTAACTGAAGTTTTTTGTGCCGCTGCATTCGGGAAGTTTTATAAAAATTTAATTGATTGATTTATTTTGAGGCGAAGTTGTCATACGGGAGAGTGGCTCAGCTCGGCTGGGCTCCGGACTGGACTGGACTGGACTGCGGTAGTTCGGCCTCAGGTAGTTAGGTAGGTGGTCAACGGAACAGAATTTGACAAATCAATTGAGGCTGAGCAGGCAGCGAAAGCCGAGCTAAATGCACTGTAAACTGTCTCAATAGTAACGCCTACAATGGGCACTCTTCTCTAATCCCGGGCGCAGACTGGCACAGCTGGACTTAACCCGGGCTTGGACAACAACGGGCGGCAACCTTTGTTGCCTTTAGAGCCGCCTCACCGCATCCCACAAAACAGGATCAATCAGCAAGAATGTCTCTGATCCTGCGGATCATGCGCGAAAATTAGTGCAAAATGTTGAGAATCCTTTTGAGACTTGCGAATCGAGAAGATGGTAGATGGTAGAGCTGCAGGTAGAGCTGGGTGACCGCTCGCTGACCGGAAAATCCGATCGAAGGGATTATAATTCTTCCTCTTCGCCTTTGGGTTCGCTTTCCACGACAATTACGGCAAATATTTTGCGTACTAATTAAGCCGGAGCCGGAGCCAGAGCCAGGGCCGGACTGTTCGGCAGTCTGGAGTCTGAAAATTTGCATACAGCACGGATAGCGCATCGGATTTGCAGCAATTACCCTTTTTGTTGTCAAAGGATATGCCGGTGGGCGTTACGTTTGTCCCGTACAGGAATGCGAGCACGGACATTGCTTGACAATTTCCCAGAACGAAATGCAACGAAAATTATCAAAAAGAAACAAGAAGAGAAAAGAAAAATCCTTCACGCTTCAGTCGATATGCAAATATTGACAGAAAATCATTTTTCAATTTCTCAAGCGTGAACGATTAGGCAAAAGGAGTGGAAATTCGACTCTCAAGGTTAGGAAAACCTAGAAACCCCGAAAGTATTGAAGGTCGTGCGAGATCGTTGCATGCTTAAGCAGTTAACATAAATCAAAATTCTATTGCCTCTATATATATGTAGTATTCATATTTGTTTTCAATCTGGCCCATTTAACAGTTATTGATAGGGGCTTTCGGGTAGATATTTTGCCATGTCACGACAGAGTTCCGGAAGGAAAGAAATCATTCGAGCAAAACGGGGATTGCAGCAGGATAACAGTTGACTTGAGCAGCAGTCACAACAGCAGAGAAAGTTTTCCATGCCCGCCCCAATCTGGCGCATAGATAGAGGACACGAGGAATATGTTCGCAGGATAATAGACGCTAAATAGTGACACGCGTCGCACATTTTCCGGCAGCTAGCGGCTTTATGAATATAGAATCGATTTGAGATATGCCAAACAAATAGAGAGACACAGAGAGAGAGAGAGAGAGAGAGAAGACAAAGAATATGTTGACTTCTTGTTAACAAAAAAAAAGGAAGGAGGAACAGGACGAGGGGTGATACAAAAGGACACACGCTCATTATGGGAAATAATTTCATAACTTCTGGGGAGTGGGGTGGTGAAGGAAGAGGGGGTTGTTGCAGCCAACCCTCGTACAATGTGCGAACAGGCGTCAACGTTGCACGAACAGCAACTTGCAACACGCAAGCGCTTGGTGTGGCTATAATTTTATGAGCGATTTCAATATTAATATGTTACGTAGTGCAAGCAGCAGGAGCTGGGGCAGCAGGAGCAGCAGGGGCATGTGGCACGTGGCACGTGGCAGGAAGGCGTTATGTTTACACAAAGCACTTGCCCACTCTGCCAGCAGGAGCAGCTACTGGGCGTTGCGAGATTTAATAAAATGATTTCGTGGCTAATGTAAATATTGGCTTTGCTGCCAGAAAGGATTCACACACACACACACACATTAATATACATATGTATATGAGTTTGTATACATTCCCATTAATGCGCAGTTATTAAATGCCGCCAGCCTTTGAGCACTGATTTATTTGGCCCTGAAACGGAAGCAATAAAAAATAAAAGAGATTCGGCCACACGCCGGCTACAAATCAAATCGAGTGCAAATGTTGTCTGAGGCTCGAGACGCAGCGCAGCTTAAAGACCCCGAAAACTGTGCCCCAAAAACTGAGAGATAGCGAGAGTGCATGTGTGTGTGAGAGAGAGAGAGAGAGAGAAAGTATGTTTGCCCCTCTGTCTGCTGGCATCTTCTAATGTGACAAACAAGCAAACGCATCTGTTGCCATTTCATTTTCATTTCGAATTCATTTTATTCGAGTGCTTTCACTTTCACTGCCAATGCAGGCGACCTACCCACCCTCCCTTCCCTCTCTGCCACAGACAGCTACTCTGTCGCCCCACCCCCGCCGCCGGAGCACAGGTCGGCGGCATGTAAACAAGGAAGCGTGGTGTAAAATGTCGCTGGTGCCAATTGAACCTTCTCAAATGCCATCACTTGAGCATGGAAGCTGGGTCAACAAACTGTCTACAGTTCCAGCTCCAGCTCCAGCCCCAGCACGGCTCTGCGTCTGCTGCTGCGGCTCACCTACCCTGAAAACTAAGTCCAAGTCGAATCGATGCTCGCCTCTGTTTTCTCTGTCCATGAAAACAAGCCAATGTTTAAATATAAGCAACTGTTAAGCGCGTGTGAGTGTGTGTGTGTGTGTGTGTGTGTTAAGGATATATATCAGATAAATTGCCAAATGTTTTGAGAGAGAGGGGAGAGTGTTGAGGGAGTGCAGCTGAAGTACTTTAATACAAACATTCTTTGTTGAAGTTTGCATTTGGCTCTACAGCTGCGTAAAGTTGTCTCTGCATCCTTGTCAAATACCTTGCAAGTGCCGAGAATCCTTGCCGAACTTTGGCTAATATTCTGCAAAAGAACTTTATTGTGCCGACTTTGTTGTACTTTCACGAAGATCGGAGTGCAGGATCTTGCTTTTGAAAAGTAGCGCAAAGGCAGTTAATTATTTTGTCTGTGATATTAGCTAGACGTCTACTTTTTCTTGTATTTTATCTTGCATAGACTTCTAAATATCCCTCTGTAAATATTAAATTAAAATTTCATATATATTAGTCTAATTTCATAAACTTATCTATTCCTTAAATAATAAATAATCAATCAAATAATCAATATTTCTATAAATAATGCAAGTTTACAAAATATGAAAACAAATTTAATGTGTCGAACGCAGCAGCTAAAAATCGAACCTCTAATCAACTTTTTCAGTATTCATATAGAGTAGAATCCGGCTATAACGACACTCAAGGGACCGTCGTTGTACCCGGAAAGCGCTATAACCGTATCAGTTTGCTCATAAAAGTTTGTCTTGGGACCAGAATTTTCGTCGCTATAACCGTACCGTATACTCGGATTCTACTGTATATAATAACATATAATAATAATAATATAATATTATATTTATTTAATAGTATTAGTAAAGTTAGTATAAAAGCAGTTTAACTCTCCTCGATTGAATAATATTCTAATATTCTAATGCAACTAAAGACACAAAACCTTATTTGAATGATTGGATTCTGTTATCCGAAAACCACTCTACAATTCTCTACACATTCTATTTATATATAGAAGTCTTATTAAAAAAGTTAAAGACTATTGATTCTTTTCTGCCTTTCTTTGTTGTTGATAAACCATAAACTTATAATTTTGGGGTTTATTTCATCAAGAAACTTTAAAACCTCTTAGTGACTAATGTTGACAATGATATTTAAGACAAGGAAATTCTATTCAAACGATCTCCTAAAATGTTCGACTCATAATGCATAGACATTGATCTTTTGTTCTTATAAGCGAGAGATTTTTATTAACAAATAGCCTGGCTAGTATTAAGCATATTAATTAGCTTTTAATATGACTGGGATCATATGTGGCTCCATTTCGAGGGCAAAACGAAAGAGAAAAGGATTAGTGTGGAGAGTTTTCTGGGTAGCCGAGAAACATTAACGTGGATTACGCTGCGGATGTGCAGCATCCGAAATACACTCGAAGAGCAATACCCAAAATAGAAGTGATCATTAGTTGGAGAAATTTATTAGAGACGGAGGCAGGACCGAGGGGGTTCGAGCTTCGAAGCAGCAGCGGCACGTTCCAAAACAATTTAGAAAATAATAAATGGCAAGCATAAATTAAATTATTGTAATATGAAATTTTCGTTCTAAGCTTCAAAATGAGCCGCCTTAATTAACCAAACTGTCAACTGTGTCTAGTGCGCAATTTAATAGAATCTCGGGTCATTCCCCAAAGACGCGAGCTGCCCCAGCGCTATATATGGCGTATTCAGTTCTATTCTGGTGAGGCGAGCGAGAAATTATGGAATTGACAATGCGATGGGAATGTCAAAATCCGAAATTATTTGTACAGAAGTGGAAAACATTTTGAAATCAATTAGAAAATGTGGCGACGCATGGCAGCAGGCAGCAGGCAGCAGGAGCCGGCAGCAGGCAACAGGAGAAGGCAATGCGCCTTCTTTGTTTATCCATGCGCTACAAATGAAGTGCTTCGATGCCCATTGAAGTGTTGCAGCCTGGTTGTCTGCATCATTCGGGGGCAAGGCTGTTCTCTCAGCTCCTCGATCCCTCCGTCCTCTCCCATCTCCATCCCTCACAGCGACCATAACGATGTCAATGACAAATCACGGGCGCACGTCAAAAATCTGTACTGAAATATTTGAGCTGTCAATCTATATGTATGTTACACGCACACACGCAGACACACATATGTGTGTGTGTGTCTGGCTCCCCCCCAAAAAAAAAAAAAAAAGATCTTCTGATTGCTTCGAATTCATTCATTTCTAAAATTAGTTATCAAATATTGTTACAAATGTGTTGATTCTAAAACAACTGGAAACTAATGATGCCTGCCTGCCTCACAGCTATTCCTCAAGTGGATGACAACAATTTATGCATTTTATGAAAGACGAGGGTTTGATCCCGCCACTAAGTGACTTAAATACACAAATACAAAGCAAGACAACATAAACTAAATTCTATAAATATGCATTGGGAATATCTAATACTAACTGATTGAAGCCACAAATTTGCAATAAAAATGAGAATTGAGATTGAGATATATCTGACCTTTCGGCTTTAATATTCTTTTTGAACAAATTCAACCACGATCGAGGCTTCACTGCATTTAATAGAACTACATTAATAGAACTGAGCTAAATTTTGTATTTATAAGGGAATATTACTTTTAATAATTAAGATGTGTTTTTCCCAAATATCCATCTTACAATGTTCATGAATCTTATATTATTCCCCTGTGTAGTATAAAATTCAAACTGATGTAGTATATATAAATAAATAAAATGATATCTTCATATTGATAGTAAATTTTTAATATAGATATTTCTTTGTGGATATTACTTTAGGAAACCAGCTAAGGAGACTTAAGGATCTTCACTTGTGCACATGTATATGAATAGATTCTTTAGATACAAACTAAACTGGATAAACAGAACTTCATATAGCATGTTCAGTGAGTCTTCTAGTCAAGCACTTTCGATTAGCCTTTGCTTTACTTGTTGTTGGGCCGAAGGCAATGGACTTTGGGCACACAGCTGCGGGGTTTAATATCAGCTCTAATACAGGGAATGCTCCCAAAAGAGAGCCTGTAGCCTATTGGAAAAGCATTTCTAAAGACGCGCATCAAATCCTTTGACAGTTGACATGAAAATTCGCTTTTTGCGCGAGATGACTCAACATTTTATGCCGTGTAATAGATACTCTGACACACACACACTCACACATGATGTTAAGTACATGTCTGTGTCGAGCTGGAAACCCTTTAGCAAAATTCTTTGCACACAGCGAAGCAATATTAATCTCATGTTTTTCTTCTCTTTCTGTTCACGGTAATGCATCAAACAAGATTGACAACGCATTATTCAGATCAATAACTCGGCCTGGCCAGAAATTCAGTTAGCTGTCGCTGCGCCAACCCTCCTCGTGGCCCGAGTCTGGTGACAGTTCGAGCTAAATGCGAATGCGAAATGCGAAATGCGAAATAATGCGTGCAAGGTTGTCGCTTTTTTGCAACCCTTTCGGCAAACCGAATTTGAAACGGCGTAAAAAATTGCGCCACTCGAGGGCGAGCGGAACAAACAAGTGCTCTATACGGAGCCCTCTCTGGAGAGGTGGGGCAAATGCAGTGAGGCGGAAATGAAATTAAGCGAAATATGCTCACGACCCGCCGCCAACATTGAATTAATCAATTTAATCTGTTAAATGAAAGGAGCGAACGAGCTGCACTGGAATGGGAATAAGAGAGCGAGAGAGCGAGAGAGAGAGAGAGGCTGAGAGGATGCCCGATCGAGGTGGACTGACGGCCATTAGCATGATTTAATACGGGCGCTCATTAGCATAGCAAGTTCTTATCGACATTCTTAGAAATTGCGGCCATCAACACTTTTCTCTCAAATTCTTGACCAATTTACAGCTTACAGATTGTGAAAGCTGCGTATCTCAAGGCGATGCGAGCCGAGGCGAACCGAGGTATCAACTCAATCGCTTACTGTATAATTTTTATGATATTGTGTGAGTGGTGTTTCTGTTTTTATTAGTCGTGCCTTTTGCTTTCAACATTTTATACTCAATTAATTCATCATTATTCGAGTTTTTCTTTTCAATTTTAAGTTTGATCCAGCAGTCACCTCAGCATCTCAGATGCTGCGACCTGTCCAGAGATCGTTCGTCTGTTCGACAGTCGTTCACCATCAGAAACGAAGCCATCAAATTTTGTTTTTATGATTTCAAGCGAATTTTTGTTCGTCTTTTTTATATTTTTTAATTTTTGTTGTTTCTTTTAGTTTGTTGTGTGTGTGTGTGTGTGTGTTTGCTCGGTCTGAGGTTTTGTTTAATTTTAATTTATTTACTTTGAAATTCAATATTTGGTAAATGTATTTTTAATTTTATTGCTCTTGGTAATTATTAACCCAAAATGGTGTTAGATAGGCGCGTATCGCTTCCTCCGATGTGGAGGAATTTGTAACCAAATTTTATTTTTTTCAGATGCCCTACAAGCCCACTGGAAATGGTTGAATAGGCTTATTTAGGCTATGTGTCAATGGATGAGCAGGCCGATTGAAATGATTGATCATGATAAAGATGATGATGATGATGAACGATTTTAACGGTAATGGAGGTGATGCGGTAATGATGATGAGTTTGACGATGTTATAAAGCTGACATGAGAATGATGTTAATTAGGATGTTGATGATGATGGTGATGATGATGCTGATGTTTTTGATAATTATGACGAAAACATGATGAGAATGATGATTATGAGCTTGACGAAATGATGCGTATATCGTTTATTAGGTTAATGATGATGGTGTTCATGATGATGATGAAGAGTATTATGATTATAATAAAATGATGATCATTTGATTATAGTAATTCGATTATGGTAATCTAATTTAAATAATTCATAATGAAAATAAGGATAATGATAATTATGATGTGAGCGATGATGATGATAGTGAAAATGAAGAGGATATTGATTATAGTAATTAGGATGATAATTATGATTTAGATAATGATGAGAGGGAGGATATGGATAATGGCAATGATCATAAATGGATACAGATAATTATGATAACTTTGAATTTAATAAACACAATTTTATTATGATGCGGATTATTATAAATATGATGAGTAGAATGATGAAATACAAAAAGTGGCATGTATATGTGTGTGTATATAAGCATTTTAACGCCCACACATATATTACTAAACTGTAACCAGATTTATACATATTTTTGTATTGACATATATTGACGTATTTCACATAAAACATATTATAAATAAAATTATTCATTAGCTTTTGGTTTACGTCAGTAAATTATGAATTTAAGGGCATTTCGTCATAGCAACTGATTGAGACAACAAATATGGATAACATAAATATAGCTGAATTTTAATATCGATTTTATTTTGGATGTGTTTTTTTTTTTCTAAAGCTCATTCGCTCAACTATAGGAAGTTTAATTGCATAAATCACTTGCGAAATTCCTAACAAATGCCGATAAGCTGCTGACTCGATCAGTTTCACGGTTTGAGCGGCCATCAAGTTACGAAATGTTCCAATCTGGGCCCACAAAAACGGAATAGGTAATGAGGGGGACGCACCAAATGCACCACTGCACCGCTGCACCACTGCACTATGGCACTATGGCACCATTGCAGTGAAAACCCCATTGCAATTTCAATATGCACCCAATACCAAACCTAAACAAAACTTTGAGTGTGTGTGCGTGTCCGAGGTCGAGTGTGGGCGTCCTTTCATAGAGTGGGCAGGGGCCGGTCGCGGCAGAGGTAGGTGCATTTGCGGAAATGTGTGCACAACATGCAACATACATAAATGGAAATGCCGTTTGGGAAACATATTGTTTTTGGGCTCCAAAATGCACTCATTTTCCTAACGCGCCCCCCGGGACTGGGGGTGTTGGGCCCGTTCCGAGGGACATTGGGCTGTGTTGCCTTAGCCAGCAGACAATTTAGAAATTGGACGGCATTTTTCGTTGAATTGTGTGCTGATTGTAATTCATTCGGTGCGTGTGTCTGTTTGAAGAGTGCACACAGTACCCCAATGCTCTGTGAACGGCCCTTGACTCTGCTCTACAGAGGGAAAATTTGAAAATTTTGATTGCATGTTTCGATACAAAATGGCAATGCAAAGCGAGCATTGCCGTTGCCGTTGCCGTTACTGCTGCTGCTGCTGCTGCTGTTGATGATGATGATGATGAGGCATGCCAATCCCGTTGACGACGAGGACGACGAGCTGGCTCTACGTCGAAGATTGCCCCAATGTTGGCCAAGGGACTGGGACGGCACCGGGGACGGGGGAACTTACCAAATTGCAGTGCGTGTGTTTTGTGCATCGGTCTTTGGGATGCTTGTGCATTTTCAAACGACGAAGCGTAAATTAGGATTTCAAAATGACATTTGGAATATTTACGACTTTTCTAACGGAGACACAGCCAGGATACAGAGCACAGAGCACAGAGCACAGTGCACAGTGCACAGTGCCGGACGTTGTTGTTCATGGTAATTGCGTAGCCGGTTGCCTCGTTGCCAATAGTTGGATGATTGAGAAGGCGCGGGGTGTGGCGGTGCTGGTGCTGGTGGAGGTGGTGATGGGGCGCATAGGCCTAGACCACTCACTGAGCTGGGCTGTGAATCGGCTGGATGTTTGCACACAGGTAAACCTGTAACGGTACTGGGGGAACGGTAGCGGGGGACTGGGACTGGGTGAGCTGGGAGGTTATTGAGTGCGTTTGACGTTCTTTGTTGAATTATGCAACTTAAAAGTTGCACACGTCGACTCAAAATTGGCAAAATAGAAGCTTTTGATTGGAAAATTGTTTGATTGGTTGCAATTTCAAATTTAAATATTTTCACAAGCCCACAAAGGCACCTACTACAACAGCCATTGCTCTTGTTGGCTTTGCACTCACTCACACACACACACACACACACACACGCACACAACACAAATACAAACACAAATGCGAATGGGAATGTGAATGCGAATAGATTTCAAAAAAATATTTCATTTGAACATGTGAAAGCACTCACAGCTCCATGAGCTCTATGGGTAATCAATCTCTTTTTCATATAAGTCAAACTTGTCGTGTGTTCAAAGCGGAAAAAAATGAAATGGAAATCGGTAGACCAAACAATATAAAGATGAAGCTTCACACATACAAGCACACACACACACACGGCATACAGCACACAGCACACAGCACACATAGACAATCTGCCTGGCAGGCTGAATAAGCTTCCATCAATGTCTCCTGACTATAAAATGTTTTGCAAAAAGAACAAAAATAAAACAAACTACAACAAAAAATAACAAAAATGACTAGAAAATCAAACATGGCAAAGAAAAATTACCAAGTACCAATATGCAAACAAACACACACACACACTAAGTCTGCGTGTGTGTGTATTTTGTGTATATTTTCCATTTTCACCAAAATAAGTAAACATCATCAATGTCAAATGGAAATCAAACGCATTGGGGAGGGCTGTCGCTGCTGTGGCTCTGGCTGCGACTGTGGCTGGGGCTATGGCTGTGAGACAGGCATTTACTTTTTATGAAACTATTTCAAAATGCGAAAATCGTTTCGCATCAAATTTTGTCAGCGGCATGTGTCAACATGAAATAAAAGCAAATTCAGCAAACCAAATAAAATAAGAAAGTTTTGCTCTATGGGAAATATATATATATACAAAAAATAGAGTACCACAGGCACTAGAGAGAGAGGGAAAGAGAGACAGAGAGAGAGAGAGAAAGAGAGACATACACACAATAGAAACAGAAATAAATAAAATAACAAAAATAAATTCCGTCCGAGTTTATTGACATTTTGGCAAACGCAAATTTAAATCTGAAATAGCGACAGGAGGACGCCGAATCGCTGGGGAGATCGTCCGTATTATTATGCCCTATATCCATGGAGAGTGTGCGAAAGGGTATATCTATATATCCGAGCATAATGATTATATATTGAAAACTCACTAGAGATATATAAGATTTAGAATTCGAAATATACTTTATCCTGCGGTACTTAAACCCATTTCTGATATGGATGAAAATAATAGAAATTGTTATATGACCTAAGGCTTTAAGCATTACTTTAAGAGAATCGAGGTATCGGCTTCAAGGTAGGCTTAAAGATTGCCACCATTTGTTGCTTTTATGTACTCATTTCCACCTAAAATTATTACTTAAAGTAAAGCTGAAGCTCTATGAAGCTCAATGAGATAATTATATCTGAAAGTGGGATAATATAGGAATATACATATATGTATATATGAACTCATGAATCAATTTATTTTATTACTTTGTATAATAAAATATATACTCCAAAAATATATTATATCTTTGCATATGGGGCAAACATTTCAAAAACTAAATTGTAGATTGAAAAATATCCTTTCCGATGAGGTATATATCAATATAGTATATTTAACAAAACTAACAAATATTAACATAACTAATAAAGCATACGGAATATTAATACTAATCATTGTATATATATGTAAATATAGATATAGATCATACTCTATATTTTTCAGTCATGATGGGATATTCTCTGGAAAGGCTTTCTCTCGACAGGCTCTTCTCTTGCATACATATAGATCTCTCTTTCCATACATAATAATATAGGATATTCTCTAGTCTGGCATTCTCCAATGGATCCTGCTCTCTTTATATATATCATATATTTTTCAGGATATTGCCTCTCGAACGATTCTCGCTCTCTCTCTCTCTTTATTTATATATATAAATATGTTCAGGGTATTCTCTAGTCGGGCACCCTCGACTGGCTTATGTCTTGCTTGTTTTTGTGCTCGATATCCTATGTTACTGCAAATATTTCAGAGCCATTGGCACATGTCCTTATGAATGATGTGTTAATGTGACAGCGAGTGACGAGCGCTCCCACCGCGTGACGCTGTGTGGGTGAAGTTTGAATTGACAGTCGAGCATCGAGCATCGAGCATCGAGCATCGAGCATGAGTACGCGAGTACCCAGACATAATCGTACATTCCGCCCATCCTTCCGCTGCTGTATATTCCCCTTGATTTAACGGAGTCTATTTTTTAACGGTTATTCAGTACTTGGAGGCGAGCTAAATAATGCCTCCGCTGCATTCGAGTCTCAGCGATCTCAATTACATTCCGACTTATTCGAACTAGAGCTAATTACAGACAATCTTTAAGCATTTACTACTCCTCCCCACACACACACACACACACTTGCACTCACACAAATCGTAAAAAATCAAAAATCTCCCCAGGGCTGCATAAATTAAAGGCTTGACTCGCAAGCTGTGTCGCAGCGTAGATTTCTCCAGCCACGTGCTCCAAAACAAAGCAACTGAAAGGAAACAAGCAGCAGAGAGAGAGAGAGAGAGATACGAATAGAACAAAAAATCGCTCTGGGGCAATGGAGAGCCCCCTGAGCTGGCGCACAGGACACACATTGCTCTAAGTGTAATTTTGTATCCTTGGGAGATTTGATGCCGATGCTGCTGTTGCTGCTGCTGCTACACTCCGCATTCAATTCAAGGAAATGCGACAGTTTTCACTTTTGTGGGAAGCTGACAAAAAAATACATTCGACACGCGTGCAACATTTATCAAAAAGAAAAAAAGAAAAGAAAAGAAAAAAGTATTGAATACATAAAAAAGAGACTTTTGATATGCGGAATTGTGATTGATCGATTGGTAAATGTATATGGTTTATATAATAAATGTAATTCAATATCATATGTATGAGGTTTTTTGACCTTTAGGCGCGCCAGCAATAGCCTCTAACTAGAAACCCTTTTTTGCTTACCATTTTATTGAGGGAATCAATCACTCAACTCAACTCGGCTCAACTCTTATTGCCTAGAACACAAGCGCGAATTCTTGTTGGCAATTTAAGGCGATTGCGTCGATTTGGTGTTACCATAAACTCTTGGCCTTCTTTCCCCATAAACAATTTGATTGGCGTTCTCTTGCGATTTATTTTTAACTAGCCACGAATTTATTAATTGCCAAGCCTCATAAATACGAGGCAGCCGCTTTATGACCTTTGACGAACGTCATCAACGTCTGCCACTGCCACCACATGCTGCTCTGCTCAGCTGTTGCCAATTGGGTTTTTCTATCGATTTATGTGCAGGGCTCCGTTGTCTTTGCCATAAAATTCGTATTGCATCATATTTTGTGACATGGCCATAACTTAGGCAAGAGATAAATCCAAGTTCACAATTACACGCCGAATCGCTTAAAAACTGCAATTCCTTCCCTCTCTCTCTCTCTCTCTCTGTAGATCTATCTACCTGTTCTCCTGCGCACACTTATGTGGAGCACGCTGTGTCATATACTGCGACTGCGACTGCGACTGCGACTGCATTCATTCATTTATAATTTAATAACGGCCGGTGTCGGTATCGTTCAGCCTCTGATGGATGGCCAGCCTGACTCGAGATGAAATGAGATGAGATGCTCAACTGCATTGCTGGGACACTTGGGAATCGTAAAAGTTTATGTTTGCCTCGTTGCCAGGTTTATGGGCCGCAAGAGTTGCAGTTTCCACTCTCTCTCTCTATCTCTCTTCAGCTATCGACTCATATTTTCGTGGCCTTTATGGCGTTTGGCAAATCGAAGGCCATAATTCACAATTTAATTAAGAGCCGTATATAAAGCGAAGTACATGTTTTCATCATCATCATCAGCAGCAGCAGCAGTCGCAGCTTTATCACAGTGTCCCATCCATCGGATAGCGATTCGAATTTGCTGCTGATGTATCAAATATAGTTTCCGTGCCTCTCAGGCATCTTCATAAAAGATCTTGATTGAACACACATCTCGATAAAAGTTATTTGATGTTAAATTGTAGTTTGCGTCTAATAAGAAAGGTCGCTTGTATTGTCTTAGGACTCGACTTGCAATTTAAGTTTGAAACTTTTCGTATCTACGTCGTATCTGGTCTTAATTTCCGCAGAAACTTTTAACCGCACATAAAGAAGGCGCCGTATCTATCCGGGCATAAAGCAAAATGCGTAAAAGTAATTTTAATCGAAAATTGATTTATAATTGAAAAATCTCATTTGCAGAAATTGATTTACCGCATCAACCTCAGCGCCTTCTCTGCACAAGTTGCGTGGCTGCTGCCAGATGCGTGCATTATTTCTGCTGAAGCGGGTGCTGGAGCTGGAGCTGAAGCTGAAAGCAGTGGGAACGAGGTGTAATGGGTAGATAACCGAGCGTCAAGTGGTTGGGCCAACAAAAAGTTTCGCAAAGCAGAAAAATGTCTACTGAAGTCGAAGCAGCTGGGCAAAAAAACATCTTGCGGATAAGAGATACCGGCCTCGCAGCATCCTTTGCCTTCGCCTTCGCCTGTGCCTTTGCCAGGCGTCTTAGCTGCCTGCCCTGACAGCGCCAGCTCTTGGGCTTCTTTTGCTTCTGCTTTTGTTGCTGTTGGCGTCGACAACTTTTCCGATTGACTTTGCTTACGTTTAGATTTTTCTAGCTTCAATCTGAGGCTCCTCCTTCTGGTGCTGCTGCTCCTTCCTGCTCCTGCGCTCCTGCGGTAAGCGCATGCTTGTGGCAACATTGTAATTTTGAAAATGAGTAAAGTTTGAAAAACCTTGTGGTCTGAGATCCCAGTTGCTCACAATCCAGAATCCAGTTCAAACGCTTTGCTCCTGTCTTCGCTGCGGCCTGACTTCAGACAAATCAAATTCTTATACAGAAATCCCACTCACTGACTGCGTGTGGCACCACTTCCGGTTCCGCTTTGACACTTGTTTTGATGATGTGCTGACCCTCACCCCCAGCCTCACGCCAAAAGTGCACAAAACTTTTAAGAATCCTTCAACAAAGTTTTTTTTTCCGAATTATGTGCGCCGTCTCAAGTGTCATCTGCCATTGTCTCAAGCAATTGGCGTGTGAGAGCTCTTCGCTTGTCCTTTGACAATTATTACACTGTTCACGCTCAGCTCCTGAAATTAAAATTAATTTTCTTTCACAGACGTCATTGTCTGGCTTAGCAGCAATCAAATTACAGAGCAATCACTTTTTCACAGAGTTAAGATGTTAACAAAAGGAAGAGATTTCATTAGACAGTTTACGTCCGATGGTTTCTAGCGAATTAACAAAGATTTTTTAATATTTGGCCTAACTACTAAAGACATTTCTTTCAAAAGCTGAATTATTATGTACAAATGTGTTTAGCACGCATGATTTCATAGCACGCGTCACACTTTAGACAAGGAATATTACAAATTAAGTAAAATTACTCAAACCAATTTGGAAATCAGCCGTCATTTGTTTAATGGCAATCTACAATGCGTTTTGTGATGACGAAGCTTACAAATTGATTGACGGCTGTCGTTCTGAAATGGAAACGACACGGCAAGTAGAACTGCAACAGATATAGATACACACATAAAAATACAGCCATTGATACATATGTGTAAAGAGAATCAGATAAAGATATACGCAGATACAGATTCAGATACAGATACAGATACAGATACAGATACAGATACAGATACAGATACAGATACAGATACAGATACAGATACAGATACAGATACAGATACAGATACAGATACAGATACAGATACAGATACAGATACAGATACAGATACAGATACAGATACAGATACAGATACAGATACAGATACAGATACAGATACAGATACAGATACAGATACAGATACAGATACAGATACAGATACAGATACAGATACAGATACAGATACAGATACAGATACAGATACAGATACAGATACAGATACAGATACAGATACAGATACAGATACAGATACAGATACAGATACAGATACAGATACAGATACAGATACAGATACAGATACAGATACAGATACAGATACAGATACAGATACAGATACAGATACAGATACAGATACAGATACAGATACAGATACAGATACAGATACAGATACAGATACAGATACAGATACAGATACAGATACAGATACAGATACAGATACAGATACTCCAACAGTGTCAACGATTTCGACAAACGAGTTGGGTGCTACCGGCGTGACAATACGGAGAAAACTATAAAAAAAAAAAACTACAACCGTTCACTGAGTTGGGGCTGTATGTCAATCTGTGTGTCTCTGGCTGCTGTTGATGCATCGATTTGAGTTTAATAAATTGAACAGTTTGCAAAAGCAGCTGTCCAATTCGGGCTGGCTTGGCAGTAAATCAAAAACAAGTTACGAAAATTTGTGTCACCTCTGATCAGCAATCGATCGCTGGAAATTGGCGACAACGGCATAGCAATCGTTTACGTACGTGATCATTTTATTGAGCACATTTGACTATTATTAGGGAAATCGCATTCGCTGTTTTCGGTATTTATGGAAACATGATTTATATGTATCGTCGCCCCATCGGCATTGCGCATACGCGCCGTGTTGCGCCCAAATTGGTCAAAATTGCATTTCGATTAAGTCAAGCGAGCTAAACGATTACGATAAAGATTCTGACATGGACGCAGCCCATTCTCTGAGCTTGTCTGAATTATGGATATATTAAATACATGCGATGGGAGCTAAGAGATACAGATACTTCCAGTCATGCTCAAGAGCTGATCAAACAAGTCCGATTGCACAAAAAATGCTAGTTACTATAGAAATACAAATAATTAAAGTCATAATGGTCTCGGCGTCAAAGGCAGTGCATGACAAACGGCTTTTCATTATATAAATACGTCTAATTAAAAATTAGTGCAGTTTTTAATTAGAGAAATACGAAAATGAGACTTCATAACCAGTTGCCAAAAATGGCACAAGAAAAAAAAATCAAATCAAAAAGAGAAACAGAAATTAAATAAAATAAAATTGAGCAAAAAAATGAACTGAATACCGAAATGACGCAAAAAAGGCATAAGCGACAGCAGCAGCAACAACAACAACAAAGCAACAGCAGCAACAACAATAGAGAACATAAAGCGTTGACAAAACGCTGAGCGCTGCTGCCATTTATGAAAACCATGTTGACATGCGCCGGGCACAGGCGGCCAAGCATTCAGAGGGGGGAGATGCTGTTGGGGGCTCGCTTTGGCGGGGGACTTTAAGCTGCAGCTTGCAACGAGTATGAAATAATTTCTAACTTGGCCTGCGCTGGCATTTTTGCCACAATTTGCTGCCTTGCCGCCAGTTGCTGTTTTGCACTTTATGGTCATGCGTTGTGCCGACTCGCTCCAAATTCTTGAAGCGGCCAGCTGCTGCTGCTGGCCGGAGCGAGCCACAATTCGTACCGCAACGCAGGCCGAGAGGAACGTGCCATATAAATTGGCTAATCAAACTGATGCTTCGCTCGTTCTGTGCGTGGCAAAGCGACTGATTGTTGTCCCTGTTAAGATTCAATTTGGATATTGCAGCCACGTCCCCTGGGCCAGCGATTCGCGTGAGAATCATTGCGTCACTTTGTAATTGGAGACTTGTCACTTTTATTTACTTTATTTTGTGCGCCTGCCTAGTGGGTTAATAAAGCCAACAGCTGATGAACTCGTATACTCAAACGTGCATTGAAAAAAGTCTAACATACAGTAAAGTAATAAAAATATAATTACACAAACTCCTTAACTTATCAGAAAAATCTTGGTAAATTTAGAACATGAATTGGAGTTTACTTTTACGAGTAATTTGGGGATTTGAAAGAATACTCATATCATCTTAAGTTATCGAGATAATCGTAGTTCAATAGGTCGTATGATATGATATATCCTACTAGATTTGTATTTATTGACATATAAACAAGAATTTAAATGTAAATAATACTTGTGCTATAAGGTCTACTTTAAAATTATAAATAATTAGATTGTAGCAGCTGCCAAATACAATAGATCTTTCCACTGCCCTATTGAAATTCCAATAAGAATATTAGATTAGCGGTGTAAAAGTTGCAAATACTTTTTAAGAAATTGTTTTTGCTTTTCTTGAAACAAAATATGCAGATGGGAAATTTAGCGTTTTTTTAGGGATTATCTGGAGATGCTTATTATCTGCTAATGTAGTTTATAGTTTTATTTATCAACTCAAAAATCTTAGCAATGTCGATAGACTACGTATATAATATTAAATTTAGTATTTAGTGTTAATTATTATTAATTTTAAGTATATTAATTCTTATAAAGAATATGCATACATACGAAGTATATATCATACTATTTTGTATATTTTACAGTATCTAATATATAGCTCTATATTATATATATATATAGCTCTGTATTTAGTCTATAATGCAGTAATATAGTCTGCTTATATTGCAATATTTAGTATATTTTGTATATAATACTGTATTTAGTGTGTAGACTAGATGTATATAGTGAGGAAAATAGTATTTATTAAGATTTTGTAGCTATTTATTGGAAAACACACACTCATGCTTAAGTAACTTCTTAATATTTGTTTCATATGTAGGTTAGACTCTGATGTCAGATATAGTATTTGCGCTTGTATAATATGTCAAATGTGGAGTAGCTTATCTGCACATTGCCTGCACAGTGTCATACATAAGTGTAGTAAGTAACACTTACACTTGTATGTGTAACCACGCAATTCCATGTAAAATTGCTACTACTGGGCATACAAAGTATGACAAGTATGCGTGGTTTCACCTTGCGGCAGTTATCAACACGGTCGAGTTGGTCGAGTTGTCGGGTCAAATAGTCGTCGTTTGGGCACAAATTTATGCATTCAAGTCATAAAAAACAAATCCAAGTGAGCAGATAAGGTTAACGTGTTTTTATAGCTATTTCACATTATAATTTCACATACGCGCGGGTGAGCCGAGCTCAAGAACGTTCGTCATATAAAAATTCAACGACTTTTACAAGAAAAAGCGATAAAATTATGAAAATTTTAACGACTTTGTGCGTGTGCGTACCTTTAAAGAAAACAAGTCGAAATGTTGTGGTCGGGTGTGATTGACTGCGTAATACTCCTGTGTGAGTCTTAAATTGAATGCAGTTCTAGAATTGGCTTGATAGTGGTAGTTATATGGAGCTATATGAGGTAAAGGTTCTACAAAAGCAGATCAGACTACTAATATCAATATATAGAGGAAGTCTCAACTCTTTGAAAATCAATCAGGCGAACACTGCACAAACCGCATATACTCCTTTCACTCCATGAACGAGTATGAGAGTGAAAAAACCTCAATACATATTTAGCCATGAGCCGCATGCCTCGTATGTGGAGCGCGCTAAATGTACATGTAACTTGTCATAAGCGCAACTTAGTTCCCAGTTGCAGTTGGGCTTGAGCAACTGGACCTGAACACGTTCCATGTCGTCGCTGCTTGGAGCTGTTGTCAATGATTCCGAGAATAACAGCCCAGCACGCGCGAGGCACTTCGAGCTGCGTTTGTCCGCCGGTCCGTTTGTCATACAAAAAATGACAAGCAGACCTATCGCGCCTTTTGAAGATCATCACGTAGCGTGCAGCCCGAGGGGCTCAGCATTAAAAAGTCGTTGCGTTCACGCAATAGCCAAAATTAAAATGAAATAACATAAATGCAGTAGAGGGGAAAAGTCAACACCTAGACAAGATTCCTTAATCGAATTTGCATTAAGCGATGAGCAGCTAATAATCTGTAAACCAAATTAAAAAGAACTTAAGAGCGCGTTCAACAGAAAAAACACCAACAACCAAAAGAGAAGGCCGACCCAAAAAATAAAAAGGGAGCTTGGGCTGGAAAATATTTCCAGAAAATTAAAGCTAATGAAAGTGCTTAGTTCCGGCAGAGCAAGGACCACCTTACGAAAACACTGAAAGCGATAATTCATGGATGTCTGCAAGGACGGAAGGAAGAAAGGACGCCTTCAGACAGCAGCAGCTCCAGCTACTGCGCCAGCTCCAGCTCCAGCGACTGACGCTGTGAAAAATGTGCCTTGCCTTGCCGGGCTAATGATAATGATAACAAACAGGCCTCAAGTCTTGAAGTCAGAAACTTTTTGACATGCCGCGCCTCGCAGCCGTCGACCCCACCCAACTCCACCTCGCTGCTGCCGCCGCCCACGCGCAGGGTATTCCGTAACTTGGGGTGTATTTGACGCATATTTACATATAATTCATTCATTTGGCCGTTCATCCATTTTGAAAATGTGAATTCTTGCGCATCATCATTGTTTGATTACTCGTGCTTTATTCTTATACATATATATTTCAAACTTTCTTCCTTCCATCCCCATCCCTTCGCTTCCATTGCTTATTCGTTTTGTTTCGCCTTTCGCGGGGTTCGGGAGTTACGCAGCGACTTTTCATTTTCATTGAGCTCATTTTTTTGTTCGCTAGAAAATAGCTTGATAAATTGGGGTCGAAATCATTATAAGCGTTACAGTTACTGATAGCCATTAATTTTTTGTGAGATTGCCTTAGAGTATCGCATGAAGTACAGCAATATACAGAACGTATGCGAATATACCAAAGAGTTTTGAGTCATATTTTATGCAGGGCTTATGCAGGGCTTACCTCGTTGATGTTTGCTGTCTCAGCCAAACCTGAAAATGGAATATTAATATTTAATATAAAATATGGGTATTCTTGGTTCATAGAATGTTCGAATGGGTGAATTGGTAAGTATTTGTTTTTGCTATTTTACAGTTTTGTAACTAATGAAAATAATTCTCATTAGATTTTCTATCCTAAGGTGTAGATATATAATTGTAAATATAAGGAGAAGTAAAATAAATAAATTGTTTTTTTTTTTTTTAATTTTTATTTATTTTTTTTTTTTATTTTAAAAACCACAACGATTATAACTTTTTTTAGTTATTAAAAAAAAAAGATTTATTAAATTATTTTATTAAATCTTATTATATGACAAATAAATAAGATATATTCTAAAATTAATAATTATAAAAATGTTAAATATTGACAAACTTATTTGCATCAATCAAAAATAAGAAATAAAATACAAAATCGATATAAGAAATATATTTAAAAAATAAATGTAGTAATATTATGTATATATTTTGTGTCAAAAAATAGAATACAAATAATTATTAATTAATTTTTTTAAGCAATGTACATTTTTTGAATTTTATTTATATGATAATATAATAATAATAGTATAAATATTATTATTATATTTTTTTGATATATATATTTTAATAAATAAATATAATTTAAGTAAATTTTCTGTATATTAATATTCAACATATTTATATTTATTAAATAACGAAAAAATACTGAACATAAAATAATGTGAAAACTAAATAATATTAATAAGTAAACTTATTGCTATACATATTTGTTTTTTGGCTTGAAGCTTCAAATATAAATATCAACATGGATATTTCTGCTTGGTCGAGCATTTTGTCAATGTATTATTCCAAAAGTTTTCATATGTATGTAGCTCTACAATGTGTTCACACCCTTCGTAGCCATAGGAAAACAAACAAACAGCCAAATGCGAAACACCCGAGCGAACACCGTCTCTTAGGGTGACTTTGTGCATGGATTACTTTTTAAGTGACCATTCCACCATGCCCGAGGCCGAGGTGGTGTTAAAAGGACAAGTGTTTTTTTTTTTTTTTTTTTTTTTTTTTTTTTGTTGGGCTGAGGTAGGAAAAAATGCTTTATGCACCGTCAGTCATGTCGTCACTTTGACCGGTGTGTCGGACTGCATAACTGCTTACCGACTAAAAAATCCTCCTCTTCTGGGGCTCAAATCCACCTTGGAACCAGGAGATATCCCGCATTAACCTTCAAGGTGGAACCCCATTGTGTGCTCTAAATGAGCGTTGCCCTCTGTGTGCCTGCGTCCAGGTCATACTTCTTCCGCCGCAGAACCTTTTCGGCGAAGTCATAGACTTTTTTCCAAGCGTCTATGCTGCTGCACATTTGCTGTACTAACGTCTCTACTTTGACTTCACCTACTGTATCTGCCAGGTCGATTCTTTCTTCCGACCATCTTTTGCAATTGAAGAAGGTGTGTTCTGCATCGTCCATTGCATTTTCGCAGTAAATGCAGCTGGATTCGGCAGTTTTCCCCATTTTATTTAGGTACTTTCGAAAGTATCCATGTCCGGAGAGTAGTTGTGTCAAATAGAAAGACGTTTCACCGTGCTTTCTATTTATCCACTGCTCCAGATCGGGGATTATTTTAGCGGTCCATCTTCCATACCTTTCGCATGACCATCTCGCCTTCCACGAGACTATGGTTTGCTGTCGTATGCTCTTTGCCGCATGTTCTGAGTATTCTCCTCTTTGCCGAAGATTCCATATTTTTTTGCGCTCTTGGGCAAGCAAGTCAACCGGTATGACTGCTGCTATCACAGTCACGGCCGCCCCGGAGACTGTGCGGTACGCCGATGTTATCCTTAAGGCTGCTCTTCGTTGCACAGCTAGCATCGGTTTTCGCCTTACATTCGCCTCTAAGGTATCCGCCCATACTTCACTGCCATATAGCAGTATTGCATTTGTCGCTTCCATGAGGAGTCTCCGTTTTCCTGCCGTCGGGCCGTCAACGTTTGCCATCAGTCTACTCAGAGACCCCGTTGCTGTCGCTGTTTTCCGCGTGGCATACTTCAGCTGTTCCCAGAAGGTAAGTTTACTGTCCAGCCTAACGCCTAGATAGTTCACTGTCCTCTGCGTCCTTATCAGGTTTCCGCTTACTCGCATCTCTATTTCGGTTGGGATCTGCTTCCCCGTGAACAGAAGTAACTCTGTTTTATGGGTGGCAAGCTCCAATCCTCGAGAGCTGAGCCATGTCTGTGTGCGGATCATGACTTGGGTAAGTCTCTTTTGGGCCTCTATGGTGTTTCTGGCAGTAATGACGGCTGCGATATCATCGGCATAACCAATAAGGAAGGTGTCTTCAGGCATTTCCAGTCTTAGGATGTCGTCGTAGCTGATATTCCACAGGTCTGGTCCCAGGATTGACCCCTGTGCAGCTCCTCCAGTTACTCTGTATCGTTTTGTTCCAGTTTGCGTGGAGTACAGGAGTATTCGATCCTGCAAATAGCTCCTGATCATATTCATGAGGTACTCCGGTATCTGGAAGCGGTGTTCCAAGGAAGTAAGCATATCAGTCCACCTTACACTATTAAAGGCGTTTTTAACGTCCAGCGTTGCTAACAGAACAACTGGGCGCGAGTATGCATTTCCTCTTTGCGTAGCTCTGGCTGCCTGAACCACTTCATCGATAGCTCCCATTGTGGATTTTCCAGCTCTGAACCCATGTTGCCTAGGGCTAAGTCCTCCAGCAGCCTCTACTGCTGCGAGTAGTCTAGGTCTTATGAGCTTTTCTAAAAGCTTCCCAGCTGTGTTTAACATACACAATGGGCGATAAGCCGAGGGTGTATTGGGATCGCCTTTGCCTTTGCTAATGAGCACCAGTCTTTGTTCTTTCCACGCTTCTGGGAATATCCTTTCTTTTAGACATGCGTTATACATCCTAAGTAGAAAAGTGGGACGTCCTGATGCTATCACCTTCAGTATTTCTGCCGGTATATTATCTGATGACATTTTGAATACTTAAATAATGCTGAAAGGAAAATTTTTAGATCATGTGTATACTAAGAAGATTTTAATATTGAACTAGAAAGAGAGATCTAAAACAAAGAAGTTAAATTTCATTTTACATAGGTGTTTCAAATGCTTTTAGTTGAATCCTTTGAAATATTTAACAAATTTCGGAATAGTATAACTACTCCTATTTCTCTATTATTTTATCAACTTTTGCCAATAATCGTTAAATTATCTAAAATTCAATTTAATTCACTTATAATTAATTTTGCCTATTATCAAGGCTGAATTAACAAGTAGCTAAAATTGGCAGTTGGGTATTTCTGTTTTCCGAAAAATGAAAGTCTGTTAAAATTTTAATACAAACAAGAACGTTGAGGGTCAATCCGGCCCTGCCTATAATATAAAGCTCATCTCTTTGCGTTTCATCATTTACTAAACAATTATTATATTAATTATTTCTTTTTAATTTCCAATTCATTTTAAGCTTTTGATTTCATTAATTATGTTTTGTCTGTTATCGATTTCATGAATAATATAGTTAGTTCAATTCATTTATTATTTTAATAAATATATCTTTCATCATTAAGGGAGTTTAAATTACAGAAATTACCGTCTTATATAATACTAAACATTAATTTAATATTTATTCAGTTCTTAAATATTTTCAGTATTACTTAAACTAACTAAAACGTATTTTCTATATTACTTAAACTAGATCTAGAACTGACTACTTAAAAACATTAGAAAGAGTATAATATGGGCTCGTTTTCATTTTTATAGGTTTAATTAATTTCATTAAAATTTAATAATTTAATAATTGCTGTTTAATTGGGGTATCTGTTTAAAACTTATTCAGATAAGCAAAAGTATTCCACAAGCTATGTGGAGTTAATTTTGAAATCAAAACTTTGACATATCATTAAAAAGCTCTCGCTATTTTTCCATTAATAGAGCTCTCGATAAACAGGATTCATCAAAGCTATTCAGCTGAGCGAGACGGTATATATCTGTATGACTTTACTATATATTAATCAAATCTTCTGTTTTCAGTTTTATTACTATCAGCTAAGAGCCTGCATAAAAGTCTAGTCTACTGCCTTTATACACTTTTTATTCAATTTATATCACTTCAATTCACATAAAAATAATGTATATATTCCAAAAATATATTCACTCAGCCTTCAGTTCATAGCATTTCAGTAATATTTAAATTTCTACCCCCAAGAATGGCGACCACGCCCTCTAGCACCCTAAACACTTTGCCAACACTTGCTGGATTATTAAGAGCATACTCCGAGGCGAACAAGTGCATAATATTCCAATTGCTTTGTTTTATTTGTGACTTTTTTTGGGGATGTTCCGTTCGGTTCCGTTCCTTTATGGTCGTACAATGTAAACAACAAGACTTTCAAAATTGCATTCATTATATTAATTTAATATGCAAAAAGCAGAAACGAAAAGGGAACGTCACGAGGGTTAACAGACATTTTGACATATTTTCATTTTCATTTTCATTTCTTCACTTACCATAATTTCCCTTTTCATTGTGGAGATTTTAAAACCAGCCTCGAGGGTGGTCCACGGACCCACAAGTGCGCAATTTCAAACGCAGTCGACAGGTTGACTTCTCGCAGGGGTCTGTGGGTAGCAACCCTATGGATGGATGCCGAGCAGAGGGTTGAAATATGTTAGAGAAGATGCCGTGCTTATGATTATGATATTATTTCGAAATTATCCGCTTAGTTTCACGGTGTGGAAGCCAGCCATATGTGCCGACTATTGTAAGCAAACGAAATCATTTCGCTGTTAATAATGATGACATATGATTTCCATTGTCAAATTTGTTCATGTTCCGATTGTTGTTGTTGCTGCTGTTGTTGTTGTTGCTGTTAAGCGAATTAGGCGTTTTACCATTTTATTGAGTTGCGTTGGGCACAAAGTCAACTCGTCCACTTCGTCTAGTTACGACTCCCGGAGGGGGGTTTGTAAACGGGTAAAGTCTAGCCGGTTGCGTTAAATTTGTTGGCACATCATTAGTCATTGACATTAGGGCACGACGGTAAGGTGCATGGGCGGCTATCTACGCATCTGTCCTGATATTTGCTTTTTTTAGCTGAGTCTGTTTTGAGCAGCTCGCAGGGCAGAGGATATTGTGGGGAATATGCTGAGAGAACAGTGACAGTGCTACTAGGCTTATGGGTTGAATTGATATTGGTGGGAGTGGGCGGATACATTAATGAGTTTGATTTATTATTACCATATTCAGCATCGATTGATTGGAAAAAACAAACATTTAACAAAAGAGCTAAAGTTGCCGGTAGTTCACAAACTGAAGAGAATATATTAGCTTTGGGCAATTTTGTCCCACACTCTGAGACTAAAAGCTAAATGAATGTTAGTGACGTAAATATAAAATAATTATACACACATGTATGTATAGTATTATTGTACAATACGAAGGGTTTAGTGGGGTGAGTTAGTTAAATAAAAGACTACAAGTCTGAAATATACTATGCATCCTGGACTGGACTGGAGCTAGCTGGTTCATGAGAAACATAGTTCTACATAGGAACCTAGATATCACAGCAATTGCAGAACTGATTGATTCAGCCTCGAGAATCCAGAATCTTGATCGTTGGGGATCCAACTGATCTTTAAATAGAATTAGATTTAAGTAAAAAATACCTGCATTCTAGCCAAGTTGTTAACATAATAAATAATAGTGTAAGAGAAACCTGTAAATGAAAACAATAAAACACAAAAAACAAAAAATCTTCATGTTCTATTTAAGTTCTATTTAATAGCAAATGATTCTATTTAATTAAATGATCTATGATTTATGTACGATGAATGTAGGATGTACAGTCGTACAAAAACCTGGTACTTATGGACGAATGGCTTGTATAAAAGAATTCATCAAAAGTAAATTTAATATTATATGCACAATAAAACTCGCAGCTGGGCTCATTTATTCAAGGATTTAAAAGTGATTCAATGTAACAGATTTTAATATAAATTAAAATTTTTATAAATAATTTGTAACCCTTAATATAGGTTTACATATATGTATACTCACTGTGACTTTATCTAAATGCTGTAAGCGAATTAAGTCCACATCATCAATCACTTGCCCGGTTCGGAGGCACGCGCAAAATTTTTAATGGCCGCCAATCACGGCGTAGTCGAAAATTACGTTATGTCACACAGTGACCAGCGCCCCCTCGACCCACTCCCCCTCCACTCTGTTTCATATAGACCTATGTTTCAGTTTCACCTGCTGTGCAGTAAATTCTATAAATATGTGTGTGTGTGTGTGTGTGTAGCACGTGGATAAACGCACAATTCACTGGCTAGGATCAAGCCTTGGCCAGGAGTGGACTCAACGTATGCATGTATATAGGGGTATTGGGGGATTAGGTTTACGCCCGAGCAGTACATGACAATGCGTTCTTGCTGGACACAGACGGCGGAGGCTCTGGCTCTAGGCAAATTAATAAATAGACTGCAAAGGAGGAGAATAAGTGCAAAAAGGAAACCGCTTGACAATAGACATTTACAAATTTCGTGCTATATGTTTCGCTGAGTTTTTGTATCCGCAACTTCCGTGTCCGTGCGGCGTCTTCGTTGCTCGTTGCTCGTGACTCGTTGCTCGGAAGGAGGGCTATAAAAATAAAACCTGCCTTTTGCCATATGCCATTTAAATGATAAAAGGATTTTAACGTTCCCCACACACACACACACACACACACACACACACACATACAAACATACTGTTAACAGTTACACGCTGACCACCCCAAAACGGTAAAGCACACGTGGTCAATTGCGTTTGGGGTCAACCCTTTCGCACGAACGCCATCATTCTGCACCGGCCACTGCCGGCCGCCCCACGTTTATATTCCGGCCTCGAAGTGTCAGCACATTTTTCAAAAGGAGCATATAAAATGGCAGTCATACATTATGCCCATATCTGCCCGCCGGCCGTTGTCCTCTGTCCTTTGTCCATTTTGCCCATTGTGCCCGCTGTGTCCGCCTCAGGGGGGGCGCTGGGACAAATGTGAACGCTTCTTCCCCACATTTGCAGTGTGTGTGTGGGAGTGTGTGTGTGCTACCTCGAACAGATTATGCATTAAGCGCTTATTTAGCATTTTTATACCCTGCAGCCCATCGAAAATGAAAAATGCAGGCTATATCGCTTAACTCTAAATGTTTGTAACAGGCAATGAATGAGCTGATGTAGAGAAATTCGTATTGTCCGACCGTATTTGTCAATCTAGACAGATCTATTCGACAGAGACGTAGTAACCACAAATACTAGAAGGCATGACAAGTCTGTGAGTCCGTTCCTCGTTCTGAGACGAACAACTGTCTGAGCGATCTCAGCATTTAAGAATTCAGAGAAACCGAAGAGAAAGGGATGAACTGATTGGAACAAGACCTGCCTGTCCGTCCGTCTTTTCGACATTCTGTCTCTGTGATCTCAGGGCTTACTAAAGCTAGGAATTTCACATTTAAAACACATTGATCTACACAATATAAAAATGGCAAGGTTCAAAGCAAATCTGATGTTGAAACGCTCTACATGGCTATTCAAGCTAAATCATCCACATAAGATTAAATTCGTAAGTTAGTCATAATGTTAGCTTAATTTTAATATCTAATAAATAAATAAACCTTTTTCATTGCTTTTGAAATATGTCTTATACTAATATAAATGAATAAATCAAGTTTTAAATTATCGATAACATTTATTTTCCCTTGATTTGATTAACATCAAAAGAGAATATTAATTTATTTTAACAAAATTCTGGAAGGTCTATATTTTAACTATTTATATTTAAAACTCTTCTAAAGTAAACAGAAAATGTACAATATACATGCAAATTCAATATATGAAAATTCGAAATTTCTATTCAGATACCTGATATCTCAGACTAAAGTATACCATATAAATTTACTTCTTGGTTACATTTTCCGATTCCACTACAGGGTATTTTCTAGTCGTGCTCGGTCGACTCAGACACTCTAACTTGTTCTTGTATAATTTAGCCTCTGCCACTTTGCAATTGGCGTGACTCTACGCAATCCCATCCCATCCCAAGCTCCATAAATGAGTTTAAAAATTCACATTTTCTGCATACACAAAATAGGGTTGCAAACGTGAGAGGCTTATCAAACAACTCTGACACGCTAAATGTAAGCTTTATATATATAAAACATGGATGTATATATAGATTAATTGAAAAGACTCCAATAAATTGAAGTATGTTTTATATTGAAAAATAAATTTCAATTGGTTGTTCAATCAATTCGAATCGGCCGAAAGCTGAGACAAAGCACGAAACGAATAATGGCTTTCTGCTAATTAATTTGTTGTTTTGACTCAGTCTTGGCCTGCTTCAGCTGACGAGCATTGTCGTCATTCTGATTTCATTTTTTGTTCCTTTTGCCCCATTAGGGATGGGATTTTATCATGCCTAGGCGCAGGATGTATAATTAAATAAGGCGGACGTAAAAATCGAGGGATGCAAATGGAAGTAAATCCTCGTTTTTTTTTCCCCTATTTTAATGAAAATTGCATTTTAATTTCATAAGCAACTGCCCGAGAGAGAGAGAGAGAGAGAGAGAGAGAGAGAGAGAGACATTTTAGTAGAGGCTGTAAGCTGGCAAAACTAATTGCGAGCTCTGGCGAGAGGAGTCATTAGAGCAACCGCAGAAAACCTTCATAATTTGGAATGGAATAATTACGAATGCGGCTAAAAATAATTGCCAAGTTGGCTTAAAAGACTTTTAAAGTGAATCACATAGTAAGTGTCGTTATTTGAGCCTGTCTCATGTCCTTTGACAAAACAGAAACCCAAACCCAAACCCAAAAGCCCAAGCAAAAAAAATGGTCATTTTCTATTGTTTTTTTTTTCAGATTTTTTTTTCGGTTAGCTGTCGCTCACGTAGGCAGCGTCCATGTAATTAAATTAAAATGGAAAAATTTAGTCGAACTGCGGATTAAATTAATTTTCATTTGCATTTGCATAAGTTTTGCCACTCGCCAGTTCGTCTGTTCATTAATTCCTTCATTATGCCATTTATTGCTGAACTTAACTAGAAATCTGCCTCTATTTGTATTTCTTATTCATTAGCTGAGCGAACAGAGCAAGGAACAATGAATGCTTTGGGCCAATAATAAAAAAAAGTACAGTGCACTAATTTAATTAAACGAAGTCCTCAAATATATTTATAGAACTCAAATAGGACGAATAGGACTCGAGACAATTGTCCTTGCTATAAGTTCGTTAAACTTTCCTTGGATCTGTATACCATCGATAAATTTTATCGAATATCAGTTGATCAAAAAATAGTTTGAAGGGATATAATTTTCTCTCTAATTTCTTAGCTTAGGAGAAGGGGCTCGCATGCTACAAGAATAGATTTTGCTGGAGAAATGTCTATATATAAAATAGAAATCGGTTAACTTTAGATAATTAATCGAAATGTTCTAATTGACTTTCAAGTAATATTGATATATACTATATATTATATATTATATATTATATATTATATATTATATATTATATATTATATATATATATATATATATATATATTATATATTATATATTATAGTATTATATATTATATATTATATATTACATATTATATATTGGTATGTATCTTATATGTACTTGGTTCTGTGTTGTCTGAAATTGGGAGTTGTTGCTCGTCACCATAAGATTAGTTAATTATACGGAAATGTGCATATTGTTGGGAACTGAAGGTTTAAGGGTTTACTTTTTTAATTACTTTCAAATGGCAAACAAATACCAGGCAATTTTATTTTGGAACCTTCCTTCCCTTTTCATTTTTGTTCATTTTTTCTGAAGAAGAAAAGAAATGTTTACAAGCTGGACCCAAATAAGGGAGGAAAAAGGAATGAAAATGCAATTTTATTTATTGTTATGTAGCTGTTTATTTTTTTGTTTTCTTCCACCGAGCTTATGTAAATTTATTTATTTTGCGTAATTTTTCTTGTTTTTACATAAGAATAAATTTGCCTTGTTTTCCGTTGGCACCCAAAACAATGCCGCCCGAGCTCCAGACTGCGTTGGAGGCCTTTCACGGCCAAAAAAATTTAATTAGAATAAAAGAAAATGAGAAAAGCGAAGCAGAAACAACAACAAAACTCAAATGAAACGAACAATGAAAAAGCGGATATTACCTTCCTAATGCAGAAGCCGATATGCTCTTCCATCACAAATGTCAGGCAGGCCTACTCCCACATTTTATGGTAGCTACATTAGCAAGTGTGATTATTCCCTTTCAAGATATTGAAATACTTCATATTATCTGGTTTACTGATCAAAGTATTACCTTATAGCTTGACATATCAAAATATTTATAATTCAAAAATATCTGAAATGAAATCGATCGCGATCCCGTCTAAAATAAGTACTACAAAATGAAACA
Organism: Drosophila arizonae; assembly: GCF_054131065.1. NCBI lineage: Eukaryota > Metazoa > Arthropoda > Insecta > Diptera > Drosophilidae > Drosophila > Drosophila arizonae. Next base: position 27,832,374 of record NC_142923.1, on the reverse strand, counting down.
TCTTGATCTCGATATTCCAGCTTACCTCTATTAAGATGGGTCATAAAATAATATTTAAAGTGATATTTCTCACGATATCTCAGGCTCTCTTTCGAAATGAATAATAAGCTATTGTATTTTTTATTTATTTTAAAGAGAGCATCGTGTTAAAATTCGTTGCATTTGAAATTGTTATGTTATATGTTATCATCGTCATTGCTATGAAATATGGAATGGAATATGGAATACAAATTGAAATTCAGATAAATTTTTATCAAGTCAAAGAGATCTAGAGCTAATCGTTACACAACGAACGCCCGATTCACAAGACCTTTGGCAAGTGTATAATAAGGCGGCTACAACGGGGCTTAACGTGGACCTAGGAATTCTGTTCTGTACATTTTTCGCTCTTTGCAATTTTCATGTGTAACTGACAACTTTCGTTGGCTGCAACATTTTGTAATGAGATCCGTCTCGACTGGTCAAGCTATGCGCTTTGCGACGCCTTCTCCTGCTGCGCGGACAAACAACAACCAAAAAAATAAGTGAAGAAGGGCTCTTTGTTCAATTTCATCTCTGACATGTTAGGAATTTGCTGCTGGGCTCTGCATCGCATGGCAATTAAATTTTAATAACATTTAATAAGAAGTAGCTGTGATAAATTGCATTACAGCCGCTTTCAACAAATGGGGATATATGTGTGTATGTGTGTGTTTGTTTGTATGTATGTTTGGCCAGTCAGTTTATATGTACTGCGTCTATTCTAGCTTAATTACGCACTTAGTTTATGACTTAATATACCACTCGAAATTCTGCTCCGAACATCCAACGGCAAAAAGCTCACCGAGGCTTGTTCCTTATATGCGTCGCTCAATTATAGAGAGCTTTACGTCGTTATGTCGTTTACGTCGTTTGGCCTCGCATGACGTTAGTTCGAGGGAAATTTAATTACGTCGTATTATGGAATTTATATGACAATGGCAGCTGGCAAGCACACACACACACAAATATACATACATGCACATGTAAATGTTGGTAGTGGGGGAGTGAGGGAGGAAGGCCTACGACAGGAGGGGGATTAATTATGATGTGCCTAAGTTGTGCAACGTGTTTTAAATGAAATGCCATAACTTTTGTTGAGGGATTTTAATTTGGAATTCGAAAGTTATATATTAAATAAATTTCTCAGCCTTTTCAGTTCAATGCCAATAGACAAAGGTGGAAAGTTATGTGTATATTCTTAGTATTTTTGGTATTTTAATTAAATAGTCTTTAAATATGAAAAGTAAAAATATTGTTAGACCTACCCAAGGAAATCTCTCTTTGTGACAGTTAACTTAAATTATTAATTATTAAATTATTTTTATAATAGATAGATAAATATTTTGTATTTTGTGCTTATAAAATATTTATTAAATATGTGAAAAGATTAAAATTTTTCCGTTACTCCAGTAAACTAGAATTTATGCTGAAATTACTTTTCACAAGATTCTGAATAAATAAAACAAGGGGCTATGTGTATATTTTTGGTATTTTTTGGTATTTTAATTTTGAATTTTTGCTATTGACTTCATACTAGATGCTGAAACTAAAAACCATTTCCTTATCAATTTTATTAGAATTTTGAGACTTGTAAAGTTTTACTATTTACTATTACTATTTACATTTGATTTACCTATTTCCAATTAAACTTAATTTTGTCGATTGTTTTTATTTTCATTAAAAAAAAACGCTCAATTGATGCCACTAGCGTAATGCAAATTTGTTGAATAGAAAAAAGCAGCCAAGGACTGGCCAGCTTAGGACGCAGCGGGAAACATTCCAATCCGGCCATCAAAAGGACATAACAATAATTAATGGCATTTGCTTAGAGAATACATAATGGGAGCTCGGCCACCGTCAGACGACGCAGGTGGCAGAGCGACAGGATTCTATTTTTATTATTTTCCGATTGGCAGTGAATTAATTTACAATCTATTTTTGTTGTTGTTGTTGTTGCTTCTCTTGTTTCTTCTGCTGCTGTTTTAACATTTTGTGTCAGCTTTATTGACACTGGGCAAACTTGAATGTCAATAGGATCGCAGCGAAACAATGGGCATATAATGGAAATTAACATTAATTTGGAAACAGAAACAAGGAAACGCCGAGAGAAACATTCATATGCACGGAATTCTCACAAGTGAAATATGTAAATTGTCTTGTAATAAAACTTCCAAGACCAAGAACCAAGACCACGGAGCTGGGACCAAGAGCAAGCAGCAAATATAAATTTTATGAAACATTCTCCCTCCCCAGAGTAGCGAAGGAATTAAAACAACGCGACAATGGAAAAAATGTAAAATAAATAAATAAAGCAAGAAGGAAATAAAAAGAAAAACAAAACAAAAACAAAATAACACCAAGTGAATGCGACAGAAATGTGCTACAGAAAAAATTATATCCCTGCAGGACATTATTTTAAATACTAATCCGCATCAGTTTTCATTTGAATCTTAGTGTTGGGGCACTCGCTGTCGTGGCGCTCGTCCTGCCGGCAACCCCAGGACATCGACATCACTTCGTTGTTGTCCTTTTCTTTTTTTTCTGTTTTTTTTTTTTAATTTTATTTTATATATTTTGCCCTCATCCACGTCCACATCCACATCCACGTCCACGTCCTGTTCTGCGACGTGCCTGCTGCCATCTTTGTTTGTGCTGCGCTGTTACATAAATTCAGATGTTATCCTAAATGCACACAGCATGCACGTTATTAAAATAAGCGTCAAGCATCGTCGTGCGACGTTCTAGGGAAACTCGTATTATGTCCGAGGAGCAGGAGGAGCCGGAAGTTAACCAATATAATAAAATATTGCTCGTTGCTTAATTTGGACTTTGGACAGAAGACTTTATAACGCACGGAATTCCACATAGTTATGGAAAGTCTGAATTTCAGGGATTTCAAATGTAGCATACTTTCCAGCGCTCTTGAGTAAAACTTAAATATATTAAGTATACACGTCTATTGCAAAATTACTTTAGATATGAATTATCTATCTCTGGAGTCTCGCACAATTACTTACAATAAATTATAGGATTAGGAGGAGTGAAATAAATATAGAAATAAATATTGTAAAATTCTAAAATATTATAAAATGTCATTAAATGCGAATTATTTATCCCTTGAGTCTCGCACGATTATTTTAAATTTTAATACAATTTGCAATGAACTGTTATATTAATATGAGTAAAATAAAGATATATATATATATATATATATATATATATATATATATATATATATATATATATATATATATATAGGTTTACTATCCTTAATATAGATAGATAATCCCAAATAATTATTCAAAATAATAAATGCACTTGCCAGAATAATTTCTAATTCGAAGAAAAATTGTAAATAAAATCAGTAAAAATTCTTAATCAATATATATATATATTTTCAACCAGGAAAAAGAATTGAAATTTTTATTCTTGGTTAGCTTGATCATACAAAGTTCATTTTCTTTTATAAGAGCATTGACATATAGACATATCACTGGACCTGTTCTATTATCATATATCATATATATGAATAAATGATATATGAATTATTATTTGATCATATCTGATTATTTTACCCACCTTGAATTCCAATGGCGTTTTATTTAAAATAATGTTCAATGGAATGTGTAATATATTTTATTATATGTGTAAGCAAGAGCAATTGAATTACAAGTTAAGGAAATTTGTAAGCATGAACAATTTAAAGAGTGTGATTCCTTGACTCCTGCAGACTTACATCTCATTTTCTTTACCATCAATGATTCTGAAAGTTTTATTTTGCTCTATAGATATCAATATCAAAATGACAGCTAAAGAGCAAGCTTCTTCTTATTCTCAGATAATCATGTATTAATTAAGCCTCAATTAATTTTTATAAAATAGACAAAATTGTTTCTAAAGAATACTAACTTTAACTTTCAGTGAAGGTTGGTTATTATTATAAAAATTTCTATAAATACTAAAATATTATAAGAGTCTTTGTTTTTACTATGAAATTCTTTTCAACCTATTTTTTACAAAACAAAATCACTCAGAAGATAGAAAAGGATTGGACAAGCACTCAACAAACATTTACTATCCTTAGATAAATTTTTTTAGTAATTCTCCCAAAACTTGTTTATTTACATCTGTGTATATCTGTTTTTTAATCATAGTAGCTCGTGTTTTATATATGTTTTGAAACATTCGAGACAGGGACAAACAGATTGTTTATATTGCTGCTGGCCATAGAAGAGGCTTGGCAATGCTTCAATCAGCAATTCGTATTATTAAATATTAATGCCAGAGAGCTCAAGTCGACCTGTCTCGCACTGACCCTTTCGATGTTGGTACAAAAAGGTCAACATGTGTCTGTGTGTGTGTGTGTGTGTCATAGTCAGGCATGTATAGAGAGACTGTGAGGCAGTACAGTAATGCCAATTGTACACTGACCGTAGCTGGAATCTTGAACATTTTTCATCATAAAGTTGGGCTGCTGCTGCTGCTGCTGCTGGTTCGGCTTTGATTTCAAATTGGATTTGAATTTGGAATTCGGCTTTCAAGCACATCTCTGCCTGCAGGCGTCTAGCTGGAGCTGGTCAACACATAAATATTTCTCTTTGTTTAGGCCAGGCTGAAATGAAAGAATGAAAGATAGATACATACATGCACATAATGCCAGACCTGTACCTGTATAGCTGGCCCAAAAGAAATGACACCTGACCAGCCCACAACACAGGCAAACAAGCTAGCCACCAGATATTCAGACAGACGGACAGACGGACAGACATAGGAGGAAGGTTAGGGGTGAGGCTGGGCTAGATATGAGCAACGGTCGAATGGTCAAGTCAAAGTTATTGTCTTGTCATGTAAGTGTTCACTCGATATTCCACACATTCGCAGACCAATTGAATTGCTCGAGCTTTTCCGTTCTCCCTTTTCTCTTTTCCCATGTGGCCCCTCACCCTGTTGCAGGACACTACAATTTATATATGAGATTTATGCAAAATCTTAGATTGCTTCTGCCCTGACGGAACATTTTTATTTGAAAAGAGCAAATCTAATCGGGTCACTTAAACACATAAAATTGATTTTAGTATATATCCGAATTTCCGAATTTCCGCCCTCAGCTCAAGACAAGTGACGCTGGCTGCTTCTGGTGCCAGTTGAGGTAAGAGCCAAAGCGTAAGCCACATCACACGGCTACCACACACACACACACACACATGTAAATACATCCTTTCTAAATACATTTGCCTGGCTACTCCCAGGACTCCCCGTCGAGTTCGTAACTAACTTTTACGCATTCTTTTTGCAAAAGTTCAAAGTCACTTAAGTGAAATTTTTGAGCATCGGACAAGCGGCCAAGGCTCTGAAACATGCATGAGAATAAATTGATTCTCCTCGGACATTGATAAAGTTTTATGATTTCTTTTTAGTTTACGCACAAATTGCCTTTTCATACTACAGCACTTTACACCACACTAATAAGTCAGGTCATCTTCGTTATATTTCTACCCAGAGGCAAATGTTTCAACGGGTCCTTTTTTTGTATTCAATTGTACGTTATGTATAATATTGATATTGAAAATAATATATTTTGAATTAAATCCCATAATTTCGATACCAAATGCTCCGCTTTTTTGGGCAGTTCCCGTTACGTTATGTATATGGATAAGAATACCTAAGGGTTTCATGAAAATATTCTGTACTTTTTTCTTTCCTCTGCTTTCATTTACTTTTTAATTATTTTCATTTTATAAGAATCGCTTTTTATTTAGCTACTCATTCATTTGCTTTCTCTTCTTTGTTCTTTAATAATGCATATTCTTTCTTCTCTATCCCTTAATGTTAAGTCATATAATAGATAAGAATAGAGAATAATTATTTCTCAATATCTGCCTATTTTATTCGCTATTCACTGTTTTCTATTATCCATTATCTATTTTGTATTTATCCATTCTCTATTCTTCATTATTTATTATCTCCTATGGATATAACACACATTCAGTCTCCTATATTTATTCTCTATTCTCTTCGGTCAAACATGTATATTAATATATACCTCAGTTCTCTCATGTTTCTCTCTTCTCGTATCTATCATATTTTATGTTGTTCTTTGCTCTCTACTTTCAACTCTCTTCCGATTTCATCTTCGGCCTTATTCCTTTCACTTTCTCTCTTGCCTCTTCTCTCTTCCATTGTATCTATTCTCTTCGTTGTCTATCACATCATCCAATCGTTCCTTTTTCCTTTTCAAGTTTCCCGATATTTATTTTTCATCTCTCGCCATTTGTGTCTTTTATATCTTGTATACATCTCATCTCCCTTATCTTCCTCCTTCTCTATTCTATCAGCATTTTCCACTATTCTCAGCCAAATAAGAAAACCTCAACTGAACACATTGCAGGGTATTTTCAAGTTGGGCACGGCCCCAAACCGAACCACTCTTGCTTGTCTTATTAATAATTATGTGACACATCAAAGTCATCATGAAGATAGCAACTGCTCAGTTAAATTTCTACCCACCCCGAACATAATACAAAGAAATGTCCCGGCAATTAAAGCGGAATTTAGATATTTATGCATACAAGACGGAGAGGAAGACGTCGACGTTGACGCCGACGTCAACGACGACACCGAGAAAGGCGACAGACGCGCAGGAATCTTCCATTCATTTCAACGCTTTGCATTGTTGCTCATCTATCTGGAGTTGAGCTCCTCCTTGGCTCGTCCGCCTCGCTTTCGCATTCTTATATCTCTTTTTGATGTAATTTTGGCATTTGCCAAAAAATGCCTCCTGGCTGCTTTTAATAGATGTCTATGTCGCGATACGCCTCTCCTGTCAAGTGCCGGGGGAGGGGTTCGGCTGGCTGACTGCCGAGCCTTCTGTTTATCAATCTAAAAGGGTTCAAGTGCTAGGCGGCGTCCAAAGGCGACGGAGCGCAAGCAAGCGGTTTTCCAAAATGAGACACGCTTAGGTAAATTAAGAAAATGAATAAACTCGAAGTGAGCAAAATGCTGATGGAGGTACCCGGAAGACGTTTATTCCTCCATTCTGAAATCTGAAATTACAATTTTACCATTGCGCACGTTATTATTATTCAACCACAGACGAGTTCTACTAACCAATTTTTCAGAGTGGGCAGAATAAATGAGTGAGCTGTTAGAAACTCAAAGCCAAATAAGAGACTGGATGTTAAGCAATTAAGACATAAGAAATAAATGTTGACTGAGTCAGTGAGAAATTTTTAATTATTATATTATATTGATATATTATATTATATTATTAGTATATTATATTAATATAATATATATTATATTATATTAATATTAATATTAATATTAATATTAATATTAATATTAATTTATTTTTTTGTGGAAGTTTTTTTTTCTAAGACAATAATATATCTAAAATAAAAATATAAAATAATAAAATTAATAATTACAATAACATTAATAATAAAAAGACAGACTAGTATTATATTTTAGAATGTAATGCTCAAAATATAATTTAAAAAAGAAATATATTTATATTTAAAAGTAATGCATAAATAGTTAACTAATACGATTATTCAAGCTTTTAAAAGGAAATAATGAAATACACACAAGTATTATAATTTAGAATTTCATGTTAATTAATTCTAATTTCTATTTTCTTAAAGAAAACTAACATTTAAGGACTGGCTATATATGGCGGTCCATGTATTCAATTTGGAACCCAAATTCTTTTGTACGTAAGTATTTTACCTGGCCTTATTCCAAATAATTTGAATTCCAGAAAACTATCAATTAATTCTTCCCTTCAGTTACAAAAACAATATCCCCTGTTAACCCTTTTCAATGCGTAGATAGCTGAGGTAACAAGAGACAAACTCCGTCCGTGTTATGAACTCCATTTTGATTGCCCGGGCTTTTTGCGTATCACATTTCGTAAGTAACCACAAAAAATATGAAATTGTGACCAATGCGAGAGCCGGAAACGAGGGCGAAGGCAATCGTGGTGGGCCCTCGTTACATAAAGTTATGTATATCAATATCTATAACTTTATATAAAGTGCTGGCCCATAACATATATGTATGTATGTACAAGCTAATACGTGTTGTGTTTTGTTTTCGGGCAACAAATTACGACCGCACACACGCACACATACACACATATGAGTAAATTGAAGGCCTTTAGTGGCAATGGGTGGGTGGGGAAATCCATAGGAAAAGAAACATCGTCAGCAGCAAGAGCAGCCCCTTAAATTCAACACAAACACACATACACACACGCACATATACTTTACTGTGCGTATGTGTGGGGGCGCTTAAATCAACAAAAGAAGAAGGCAATGATAAATGCAACGCGCTTTGGGGGTGAAATTCAACGCTGTGGCAAACGCGACGAGTGCCACCCTAAGCAGCACCCTAACCAAGTCAATGCCACCCAATTATAGCTGTATACTTGTATGTGTAGTGTGCAAGTGTGTGTGGGTGTGTGTGTCTCGGATAGAGCTCATTTGAAAATAGATTTCCAGTCGGATTGCGTTTGCTTCTCAATGTCTGCTTGTCCATCTAACGCGCTCGTCCTTTTATTATTATTGTTTCATTTTTTTCCTTCTTCAATCTTTCTACCAAATATCCTAGGTGTGAGTGTGTGTGCGAAATCCATATATAAAAGGCACAAAACAATAACAATAAAAATCATGTATGTATGCTCGCACATACGTGGATATATGTGTGTACATATGTGTGTATTTGATATACTCTATAAAAGTTCCTTATTTTCAGTGCTGTATCTTTAACTTTATCTAGAGTTATTATACATTTGTATGCGTATATGTTCGTTTCTCTTCTGTTCATGTAACTGTGCATATAAAATCTAATTTCAAAATATTCATAAGTTTATACAAGAGAAGCAAGTGTATGTTATAGTCGATCACTTTACAGGTAGAGACTTGACTAGAGACTAGAGATAAGAGCGTAGAGCGAAAGATAAGAAAGACAAGGGAGGAGGGAAGGATCAGAGGAAAATGAATTAAATGGGTATGGAAGAGGGAAAGAGTAGATGAAAGGGGGAAGAACAAAAATGGAACAGTAGTAAAGATAGAAGAGGGGAAGGAAATATTTATTTTTGTCGCTTATTCTATAATTACATTTTATTCTATAATTACATTTTAATATTTAGTGTATTATTATTCTATAATTACATTTTAATATTTAGTATATTAGATGATCTTAGCATAAAAAGTCGAATATTGCTGACCTGATATTACTCGCACAAGAACTTCAACTTAATTTTTAAAATTGTTGAGTTGAATTATTTTCACTCAACAACAAAATCGATTAATTTAATGGACTAAACATAATACTGGTATACAAAAACTCATAGCATATGATAGCTCCTATTGCTGTCAATTTTATAAATCTAAAATTCTTGCCAAATGTTTCGGGATATATGTATATGTTTATATACACATATGTACATATTCTCATATAAATATACACAATATAGACACACACACATATATGCATATGTATGGGTATATGAGTACATAAGATATTCCCCCTCAATATGCGAGACACTTAAGCCATCGCAATTACACAGCAACAAATAATGGATAGTATATGTGTGCTAGCGCCCCCTTGCAAGGGCCAGCGAAACGGTCAGCGCCCAAGTTTATCTATCGATTTTTTGCACATTTACTGCGAATAGAAACACATTAGACAAAATAAACTATATATATGTATATATATGGAGCACTAATCGGGGCTGAAGAGGCAACTGGAAATGCGCCCTTCTGGGACGAAATGGAAGGTAAACCAGCTGAGAGTCAGCCTAATGTGGCTCCGTCTTGATATGAAATGCGTTAAAACGAAAATTAAGCAACACACAATTAATGGCCAACGGTTTATCATACAATTTTAATGGCCCAAATAAATTGGTCAAAACTAGCCAAGAGCAAAATTGCCAAACGCAATCACTCACAACTTTCCGAATGACTTTCATTGAAGGGGAGTAAAAATTTATGTTTGCAGTTGGAATTTCAGTATAGTTTGGTCTGGGAATCATTGATTCGTGAACTAATTAAATTATTCAGACAAGATTATCTATAAGATAGGATAAAAGATATCAAAAGTATTATGAATTACTCTTGAGCCCGTAGAGGTATGCAACACATTTTGAAGACATTAAGAAAATCGCATAAAATGAATGAAAGTAGAACTAAGTTTATATTCTACGTATGCTACGACAATATCCATATATATAAAGATATATTGCCAGAGAGCTATTCAGAGTATGACATCATATTTTGCTAGCAACCGCAGACTCAGCTCTGCGGGAAAGAGAGAGAGAGAGTATAGTGGGTGGGGTGGAAAGTACATATTTGACCACATTTGGCCCTGGCGTGACACCACCCACAATCCGCTAACATTGTTATAAAAGTGCAAACAAACACATGGCCAGCAGTCGCTGAAGCGGGGGCGGGGGAAGTGGGCGAGCGAAATGAAACGAAATTAACTTCGCTTGGACTTGGGACTCACGCTCTCCCGCCACGACGCGACGCCCAAAGGACTTGAGACAGAGCATCAGACACATACGAAGAGCAGCAGCAGCAGCTCAATACCAATGCCCCGATGCGAGTGCGAGCGAGAGAGAGTGAGAGGAAGAGCGAGTGGGGAGAGAGCGACGGCGAGCACGGCGAAAAAATTATGAAGCTGAAGCACGACGCAGCACGGCAGCGAAAGCGAAGAAGAAGACGAAGAAAGCGATGACGATGACGACGGTGATGGCAATGGCAATGGCGTCGCCGACCTGTGGCCGCTGGCAAAAGAAAAAAAAGCACGAAGCGAAACGAAAGATAGAAGAAGCAGAAGAAGGAAAAAAATGAGAAACCATGTGGTCCGCTGGCTGGGCAAATAAATAGCTGGACATAAAAACCGAGCGTAAGCGAAACAGAAAATCAGCAAAAAGGGAAGCTAGCCCCCGCCCCTCGCATGATGTACGTGCAACAGAGCGAGAGCCACCGAATGTCGGCAGGAATAAAAAATTGAATGAAATATTTTTATAACCAGGAGAAAAGAAGAGCGAGCGAGAAAGCACGAGAGATGGAGAGCAGAGAGAAAGAGTGAGAGAGTGCGAGCAGAGATAAAGAGGGGCAGAAGGATATTGATGGCGTGCAGCAATAAAAGTAAAAAAGGAAAACTTGCTTATCAAATATGAAGGAGCACACACAATAGCGAGCCGCTCCATGTGTGTGTGCATGTGTGTGTGGGGGCATCATAAAAGCCATGAGCTCACCTTGCCGACCGCACCTAAGGGTAGTTAAGTCCAAAGTTTTATGGTCAGCGAACAGGTAGGCGGTCAAAGTGACCCAACTAACCCAACCAAAAACCAACCATTCCAGCATGGAACGTCGTCTTCCTTTTTCGTAGTCATAGTATGTGAAAGTGTACGGGTGTGTGTGTGTGCGAGAGTGACTCTGAGCTGAGCTATGGGCTATGGGAGGCTGCCTGCACACGTGCGGATAATAAAAAATGTTTTACTTTTCAATCGACCAATAATATGGCGTTCAATGGACAGGCCAAACGTGCGCAACCCGGACTCGTAACAATGGCTGCCACCAAGCTTACAGCCACAATTACAAGCGTATCTGCAGCGCGCACACACACACCCACACACATACTTTGTTCAATCATCGTTGCTACTAAAAAAAAAAAAGAAAAAATTCATTTTGAAAAATGCTAGAACTTCAATAAATTATATTGCTTTGGCCAGAACCAAACCCAAGCGAATCGTAAAAAAATGGAGGTAACCTCAACGTGAGGCGTGGGGCGCGTGGGGGTCCGAGTGCTTCATCCAAGCTGTAGCTCGACTTGCTGGCACCTTCACTATCTCATGGCAACAATACAAAGGAGACGAAGAAGAGAAATAACAGAGCAAAATTCGCATGGCGGACAGGTGAATCGGGTCAGAGACGGCAGCAGCAACAGCAGCAGCACCTAACGGTCAGTCATTCTACCTTCACTCACACACACACACACACATATACACAGGCTGGGCAGCAGCTATGTGGTAAAAAAAAAAGCTGAGACTGAGATGTAGCTCTGAGTCTGGGCTTGAGCCGTTGCCGCAGAAGGACGAGAACGAGGACAAGCCAATGGCAAGCTGAAACACGCTGCCCGGTCGATGGTTATTGGTTCGCGTCGCAATAATATAATATACACACAAATGCACACACACACACACAGACACGCATACATACAGTCATCGCCACATACTTATGTAGAATATAAAAATTGAGAATATAAAAAATATCACAGGACAAAAAAAAACTAAGAAAAAAATTTAATGATGCTGGGGTTAAGTATATGTAGAAATACCCTGTGTAAAGTAAACTATGGCTATATCAGATAGATATATAAATATAGATATATGTATATATAGATATATATACAAATAGTTGTATACTCAACAGATCTGATAAATGCATATATATTTCAGATATGCACGCACCAATATATCCATTTACGAACTTAATGATTACAGGGTATGCGGAGAAAAAAGCTTTCCTGTCAAGTGAGCGTGCAAAAAAGGAAGAAGCAGAAACTGTGCTGCCTGAAGTGAAAATGTGGGTGGGTTGTGAAGGCATGGAGCAGGGGAGGGGGATCAGTGCGATGCAAAAAAATTGGAATGGTGAGTGAAATTTTACTCAACTTTGCTGCAACAAGACGCTTTTTTTCATTCCATTTCTTTCATTCCATTCTATTCCATTCGGCGGTTACATAGAATGTGGAATAAATTAGATGGAGGAGAAATAAGAGAGAAGAAGAGAAAGGTGGAAACAGATGGTGTTATAACAATTGCCATAATTACAATTAAATATTAATTACGGTTTCCATTAGAGACAAAAATGCCAGACTTACATTTATGTATAAACATTATAGATAGATGTATTAGATATAAGATTATTTATATTATTGAATTGTTACTTTCTTAGATCAGTTCCAGCCTTCAAAACATGGCTTGGGTTTTCTTTTATGATTATGAAGTGGAGAAACTTTTTTTTATTATAACAATTTTATATATATATATAACAATTTTTGTTATAACAATTGTCATAATTACAATTGAATATTAATTACGATTTCCATTAGAGACAAAAATGCTAGACTTACATTTATATATAAACATTATAGATAGATGTATTAGATATAAGATTATTTATATTATTGAATTGTTACTTTCTTAGATCAGTTCCAGCCTTCAAAACATGGCTTAGGCTTTCTTTTATGATTATGAAGTGGAGAAACTTATTTTTCCCCTTTTTTTTTTTGTTTTTATTTGGTTTATTCACTTTTAGAACTAACTTAACTACAGATCGTTTTCGTTCGACGGACGGACAGATAGAAATATGGATATTGCGCAAACCTAACATTCTCATTTCTATTCGTGAATGAGTATATCAAATCGTGAACAGGTTGTCAAACAATATAAATAACGTATAAATTATTGTAGCGAAATATTTATATAAGAATTCAATAGAAAGTAAGCCATATGGAATTCATTACATTAATGTTTATGTTTATAATTTTTTTTATATTCACTATTATTTATCATTGTAAATGAAATGTTCCATTGTAATATATCTGCAAAGTGAAATATTTGCAGAAACAATATTAAAAATATTTCAATAGTATATATAATAAAAATAATATATATAAATGTTTAAATATATATATATATATATATATTTGTATTCATAATGCTTGTTAATTTCGCTTTGCAATCTGCAAAAACAAAGGTAACTTCACATTGTTTTCATTTAGGCATTTTTCCGGAAAACTTTGCTTTAAGCGTGAGAACTGCTTTGTTTTTGTTTAGCTCACCATTACAGCGCTAAAAATGAAAAAAAAAAATAATAATAATAATAATAATATGAATAATAATAATAATAATATTGTCAAATCGTGAATCTAATAGCTCTTGCATATCACTACAATTGATTCGATTTCAAGATAATTACCAAGTAGACCAACCACTTGAGAATTCAATGGCTCTAGGGTAAAATGAAATGAAGACAGTTACTTAAAAAAAATTTAGTTTTATGCCAAATCTATAATTATATTCCAATTGCTTATAAAACTGATTTCAAATATATAATATTCATCGTTATTTAACAAATCAAAATCTATAGGATTGCTTAGCCATATCATGGTCGCATTGAATGTCCTGGGGGCGCTGATTGGCATTGTCGTAATATCAGCTGACAACGACAATAAACCCAAATCAGTGACAGATATGCCGAAAAGAAAAAAGCGAAACAGAAAAAATAACTAAATTTATCAATTTCCAGCGAAACCCAAACTGAGTTTGAGCAAATCAGATGCTTGATGGCCCTGCGCCCTGACAAGAAGCGCGTCAAAGTTTCCTTTGCCGCAGGCAATAAACAGAAAGAAGGGGCGGAGGAGGTGTAGGAGGAGATGGAACCCGTGTATGTTTCGTGTTTATTTGAAAAATCGCTAAAGGATAACTAAAGGATTCCCCTAAGGGCATTTGGCGAGCACGCGAGTGATTTGTATGCGAATTTACATACGCACGCAGCGAGGTTCCGCCAAAAGGAGCTGAGAGAGCCCTATTGAAATCGAAATCCCTGGGTGTTTTCCAACTCGTTGAGCAGACCCAAACGTCGTCATCGCCCTCGAAGATTCCCATGCGTTGCGGTAATAATTTTTGCATACCGAATAGGCAAACGTGGCCAAATTGAATAGACGCAAATGAAAAGCCCCGAAGTGCCGTTGCCACTCAAGGTGCGCTAAGTACTAAATTTAATTTCTAGCTGCGATAGCAAAAACAATTTCATCTCATATGCGAATATGGCCAGAGGAGTAAACCACTATAGAACTTGCTTTTTCTTTTGCTTTTGCTACTGCTTTTCCTTTCTTTATTTATGTTTTTTTTTTTTTTTTTTTTTTTTTTTTGTGCGAAAATCAACCTGAATGGAATTGCCGTAGCCAAAAACTAAGAGACGCGGCCACACAAATTGCAAAATAAACGAACGCTTTTCAAAACGAAGCGAGCAAGCGTGTAAAAGAAACATTCAACTCTATCCCAAATGCCCAGCCCCCGCCCCCAGCCGCTCATACACCCCTGTACACCCTGCTGTGCATTCAATTCAATCAATCAATAAATGAACAAAAACGCGTATACGCAATGTTGTACGTGGTTGCAGCGCCAAATGTAACAAATGAGCCCCACCCACAGGGCGCCCACCCATCCATCCATCCATTCGAAACACTCACACAATCGCCAGCTGGTTGGCACTGCTTTGCAAATACCACAAAATCTATTTCGATTCGCAATCAAAATCGCAACTTCCATTTGCAGCAGGCAGCAGGAGCCGTGCAGCAGGCAGCAGGCAGCAGGAGCCGGGCAGCTGGCAGTAGGCCGCTTTTTGTTCCAGCCTAAAAGGTGGCACTCTCTGTTGTCCATTGTCCGCTGTCCACGGTCCGCTGTCCGCTGTCCGCTGTCCGTTGTCTGTTGCCCGTTACCCGGTTGCCCAATCGTGACCAACTTGTGCTTGAGTGCTTTCGTTTGTATTTAGTGGTGGACTTAAAAATACAGAAACGTCCGTTCACCCACAAAGGCCGTGGTCGTCAAACCGTCCATTCGTCCGGCCTCTGACGTTCAACGATAAGCCGCAGCCGTGTTCATTTCCACATCCACATCCCCATCCGCATCCGCATCCGCATGAGCGTCCATGTGCCTGCATTCAGTTGCCATGTTTTCCAATTTTCAGCACAGTGCATTCGCATACGCATTCGCATTCGCCATCGCCATCGCCATCGCAATCGCATTCGGATGCAGATTCGGCCGAGAGCAACAACAAAGAAAAATACTCGCACGGCTTTCTCCAAATTTAGTCATTGTACGCGAAATTTGCTTATAAACGTTTCCCGGTCGCCTAACCGCACTCAATCTGCCATGAACGGCCATGTCGGCGCTTCACGCACCACCTACGCAGCTACACCACTGCCAGTCCCACTGCCCAGTCCCCCTCTCGGATTTGGCGGCCCACTCTCTGATTGTGCAGGAGGTGGCATCAAAATATTATTCCACTCTCGCAGGCCTCACACACATATCCCAACTAAAATTCGCAACTCGTTTCATTGCGTTTACGTTCGATTGAGAGAAAACCAAGACCAACTAGAAATTAGCATCGTAATCGACTGCTGTAGACATTCCAACTGAGCTCTACTTAAAATTCATCAGTTGATCTATATTTTTAATTACTTCAATAAGATTACCCAATATTAAGCAAGAATATTATGGTAACCGACTCATTGATAAGACTATATAATTGATAGGACTAGATTTAAATATAAAATATTCCTTAAATAATCCAAGTCAATAGATAAGCTTAAGCGTGACTTAGTCTTTAAATTAAAAAAAAAAAAAAAAACATATTCTCAAGGTTTCCCAGTTCCCCAATACATAAGTGGGAATCTATTATTTTCGGATAATCCTTAGCAGGTGTCTGATGATACAAAAATAAGCCATGGTCTACCAACAATTGAGTTTCTAATTCTCTGGCTTCGAAATCTTGGAAAGTAAACCTAGCCAATATATGTTTTGAAAGTAAGGTTTTCATAGCCAGTATATATTCGAAATTTCACCAGAACCTATATAGTATATCTATGTGTTATATATTATATATTGCTATATATTTATATGGTATATATAATATAATCCAAACCTCTAATTTTCAATAACGATGAAATAGTTTGCAATATAACGGACAATCGTGCAGGACGGGCGGAAAAGTGAGCATTGTAAAAAATGAATATACTCTGAACAAGTATAAAAGAAATTGATTTCATAATAGCTTTAATATATGTATATATGTACGTATTATTTTATAAACAGTTAATGATAAATCATAATGTAAATTATTGCATCCCTCAATTTGATTGGAATAAATTACAGCCGCAAACATTTTTTGGGAATGAAGCCAAGGGCTCACACAAGGGTTTATAAATTTAAAAGTTAGATGATCTACATAAATAAAGATTTGGGCATGGTTTAGCCCTCTGTAGCAATTGGCGTAGGCTCTGTAGTAGCCAATGCAGCAGTGGGATGAATTAGAACTTTGCTGGGCAGCAGGTGCTTCAGGGGTTCCAGTATCTGAGGCTGCAGCAAGAACGTCAGCTGCTGCTGCTCCAGCTGCAGCAGGCTTATGCCAAGGTGCACCGTTATGGACTGGGGTGGGAAGACACCGTGGATGCAGCGCTGCACATAGGGCACCAGGTCGTAGGCGAAGCAGGAGCAGAGTTTGGCAAACGTCTCGCGCTCGTTGGGCGTAAAGGCCTGCTGCTCCTGGCGGTAGAAGGCGAGCACGCGTTGCGCCACCATTTGCAGCGAGCTCTGCAGGCAACAGGTGACATCGGTGGCAACGGCAAAGGGCGCACACAGGCGCAGCTCATTGAGGGCATTCAGATACCCGTTGCACAGCACCGCAAGTGGATAAAAGTCGAGCAATGTCTCGGGCGGCGCATACGATTCCACATCTCGTTCGCTGCCAGACAAGGCAGACGTATCGAGTTGCTTGCGCGTGTGCAGGCTCACTTTGTTGATCAGCGTGAACTTGTCCAGCTCCTTCTCAAAGTTCTCATTCACTTGCATAATGCTCGACTCGAACTTGTTGCGCACCACGCGCACGAAAATGGGCGCAATCAGTGCTCGAAAATCTGCACCCACACGACTGAAGGACAGCCCGAAATACATGCATTGCCCCAGAACTGTTTCAATCGAGCTGACGCCACGTTCCAGATCCTCCTCAAGTGTTAGCAGGAATGTATTTATCTAAAACAAGTTTATGTAAATTTATAAATATATTTGTAAAACAAATCAGCTTACCTTATTATGCAGCCAGGCCTCAAAGAGTCTGTTGCCATCGCAGGTGACTCCCTGCAGCTGCTTCAATGGGGTCGACTTGTTGCCGTGCTCCGCCTCCGGAAAAATTGCGCGATATTGCGTTATAATGTTGAACAGATTGATGCGCGTTATTTCGATGGTCTTTGTCAAGTGATGCTGAGCTATAAGATTATACTTGAATATCTTTATAACGGTCTTTAATTGGTGAATTACTCTAGCATACCGTCTGCTTTTGGTATAGCCTCCAAACACGATGTCAACCAAGCGTCGCGCGCCTGCAAAAACTTCAATTTCAACTCATTGTCGCCAAACGCCTGCATGCGTCGCAAATACCCCACAATTTGCAAGCATTTGGGTAGCTGCAGATCCAGGCGCAGCTGTGCCACTAGCTGCGCCAGCATCGTATGCCACAAAGCCTCGACTGAGCGCACAATACTCTGAAAAGAAGATAACATTGGTTAGAATGATCTTGTTGGACATATTGGACTAATAGATACGCTGCTCAAGGGAAGCAGAAATGCCTCTCTGCTCTTACTAACATTGACAACGGGTATAAGATGACCTTGATGCTGGCCCAAACGCTGGACGTAGCTAGCCAGCTCTAGCGCCTCTTCATAGCGACCTTCGCGTATGCAACGTTCCATTAGCTGCGGCAGCTCGAGTATCTCCAGCAGTTGAGCATTTTTGTGCAGTGTTATGCTGTTGAGACGCCGCTGCTCGGTCAGTTCAGCAGATTCGGCCAGAAATTCCTCACACTTGGCGCTGAAGGCAGGCAATTTGCCAATCAGGGTATCCACCTGATCCTCGGCCTTTTTAAATTCATTGAATATTGAACGAGAGTTCTCGGCTGTTGTGATGAATGTTTTGTAATTGGATATGGCCAGCTCTTGGGTTTGCTCCAATATGCGCTTCGTCTCGTCGGCCAGCCGCGTTTGCTCCTTCTTCAGTTGTTCCACCTTGCAGGTGCCCAATTTGGCCAAATATTTATCCAGCTCCGGATTGCCACGCAGATTATCTTGAAAATGTGAATAGACCAAGCTATGTGGGGTGTGTGTATTTTGATAAATTTCAAGTGCTCACCTGGGATTCCATTTGGGAATATTAATTTTAATACTCGTTCATTTTCCAAGTCCATACTTTCTGTAAATTCCATTGTAAATCAAATTGTTTCACTATTTATTTCTATTATTGTGTACAATTTAATATCGATAAGTCACCTGATAACAAGAATAGCCGCAAACTATCGATATAATTTTACTTTGCATGACAAAAGCTAGTCGATATACCATGTCGAGTCAACAACAAAAGCTAAACGATATATAATTATACCTTTTTCTAGACAGCCAATAACTTTCTGCTATAGCACACATATTTAAATTGTTAACGGCAGTTTAGAATTCAATAACAATTCGTGTTTTTAATTCACATAGGCATTCAGTCAAAATAACTAATAACTATTAAATATTATTATGTTTCGCCTGCAATGACAGCTCGCGTGTGTGTTCTATGTTGGAAAAATTTCTCTTTAAAGTTTATCGTGCGTCTGCTGCACCATTGATGCATTGGTGAAAGTAGAACATTTATTTGTCTATTTGCTGAAATTTTAAAACATAATCTGTATGTTAGACAGTCTACACCGTCAACGCCGTCCACGCCGTCTATGCCGTCTGCGTCTCACTGCATCTCGTAAGTACAACGTCGCAACGATGACGCTAATGAACTGAGTTGTAGTTGCATGGGAAGCAAACCAACCAGTCAGTCGCGCACTTTCATCTCGTCAGAACCAGAATCAGAATTAGCTTTGCCTCAGACATTTTGGCGTCGTGCGTCGCCACGTACATACATATGTGTGTAGTAAAGGAGACGTTAATGTTGCTGTAATCGTAAATTATAACCACTCCAGCGGTTAAGTTGCCGAAACTCGATAAAACGGATAAGGTCTAATGTAAACACTATTAAACAGGACTTTCAATACTTTGCGCCGAATATTCTATTTCTTATCTCGTTGCAACACTAAAGAAGAAAATACTTTTTTATATTTTGTTGATTATGCTTTTGAAAGGTGGCTTAGCCGTGTCTTTATTTCTACACTTTCACTTTACTCCAAATATAATGAAGTGTGGGTACACACAAATGCACACATTCGCATATACACGCTGAAGGTGCGTGCCTGAGTGTGTGTGTGCGTGAGTGAAGTAAATGTGAAATCATTGTGTGAAGAGAAACATATAAACACAATTATTAAGCTCAACGGTGAGTTACCCTTTATGTTCGCTTATGGGAGTCTATTAATAACAAATGCTAATGATATATATGTAACGATAAGTCAATATATGATAGTTAAATAATTTTTATTATTCCTGTGATTTTATTGCTAACTGAATTAAGATTAGCCAAAGAAGTTGTGCTTTTTCCTGTTAATCTAATTGCCAATCTGTCACTCTCGCTCTCTCCTATCCTCTCTCTTTCTTTATCGTTGTTTCAATCAGTCTTAAGATTAACAAATATAATTTCTTGTCGAACTTTTACTCTAATTTACTATCTTTCTTTTTCTCTATCTGTCTCACTCTATCTCTCCCTTTTGCAATGCGTATTAATGCGAATTTCGTGATCCCTCATCGCAATGTTAGCTAATGTAAATCAATATTAAAATTGAGTATCATATATAATAGATTATATCTTAGTGTGTATCACATTAATTTACGTTTTACTGAGACACGATAATCGAAGATGGCTCTCGCCGGCGTGCACATTAGATCTGCACGCAACTTGCTTGAATAAAATTATTTTCACTGCAGAGCATGTGAATATCTTAAAACAACAAAGAGCATTAATAGTTTTTAGCAGCTGTTAGACCGGCAGGCTTTGTGTTTGATTAGTGACAAACACGCAATGCAACAAAATATAGCAATAACAATATCAACAGCAACTACAACAACAGAAGCAGAAACAAGCGGCAGCAGCAACAGCACCACCAGCTCCAGCAACAACAAAGTTAAAGGCCACTACTGACCAGTGTTGCCAGGTTTTGAGACATAAAAATAGCAAAATCGTCTCTAAAAAATAGCTGAAAATAGCTAAACAAATTTTAAAATAGCTTACAAAATAGCTGAAACCTTTTATTTTTAAATGTTATTTAATAATGTTACAATTTGGTCCACATCCAAATCATCATCAGAATTATATTTTTGATTAACTGGAATCATGTTTAAATGGAATCATGGAAAATGTTTAAATTTTTTGCCCAAAGGCGCCAACCGCAGTTTTATGTTTTTTTGTCGCGGCATGCATTTTAATATCGTGCAATTTGGCAAAAACACTGCATTTGCAGTATATACAATACGCCCGCCTGTTGTCTGACTCATCCTCCTTAATCCAATTCTTAAATTCGGTGATTGTTTTCCAGGAATCATGAAATTTCTGCTTATATTTTTTATCCATCACATACAATTAATGCCAAGAAGCGCGCCAAGAAGAATTAGCGATGGTGTAAATTCACAACTGATAGTATAAGTACGATAAAGTCGTGGTGGTAGTATCGCGCAGATCATTACGTACAATTTGGGACTTAATCGAAAAATGTTTTTTTTTTTTTTTTTTGGCTTTAAATACTAAAATCAAATTCAAAATATTCGTTTGTAAAATAGCTAAATTTATAGCTAATAGCATTTTCAAAATTTTCATAGCTTTTAGGGTTCAAAAATAGCTAAAAATGCTATTAAATAGCTAATCTGGCAACACTGCTACTGACCTACTAAGCGGCGTCATCGTCTTCGCTGCTCGGCAAAACTCGGCACCAGCTCCAGCGCCAGCACGCCAGCACGAGTACCACCAACACTTGAAAAGAACAGCAACAATAACAGCAAAGCCGGCGTGAGGCGCAGTAGCAATCGTTGGTCGGTCGGTCGGTCGGTCGGTCGGTCGTGCCTTCGTTTCGTTTCGGAGTCGACCATCTGTGTATCTTCGGGGTTTGCGCTTTGCTCTCTCGTCGTGTCGTAGCTTTGTCATTGCGTGTGGCTCTTTGTGTGCCTGTGGTTTGTTGTTGTTATTTTGTTGTTTTTCATTTCTTTTTTCTTTTTTGCGCTGCTGCTGTTGCTGTCGTTGCTGCTGCTGCGCTCGCTTGTTTTTCAATGTTTGTTGTGTTTTGCTGCGCCCGCCCGACGCTAACGTTTCGAATAATAAATAAGAAAAAGTTTTCCTGCAATCGCAAAAAACAACCATAAAAAGCTGTAAAAATAACAACAATGGTGATCAATGGGACCAGCTGGGTGACACCCTGGAATAGTTAAATGTACCCTGAGGCTCTACAAAGTGAAAAACATAACTTGTACAACGGCCATTGTGTTCTTGCTTAATTTGTATATCAATTTTGAGTAAATAACAATAGTTGCTAATAATTTAAACTCTTCGTTTCGTGCTTATCATACCCATTTCTTGCTGATACACGAAGGGTATAGAAAGCGTTTTCGCTTGCGTCGCGGTTTGGCCGTCTTTCTGGCTCTGTCGTGAGTCGGGTTCCGATTTTACGGGTTGGCGGGGTCGGCACTGCCGCTGTCACCGTCGCCGTCGCCGTCGCTGCGCTGCCGCCGTCGTCATTTGCCGACTCCGCTTTGCGATGGCTCTTTCGCCTTAGCTCTTGACGCAGTTGCAAACGTGAGTGCGAAGCGTGTAAACGTGATTTGCTTTCAAGCTTCAGCTCCGACAGCGCTCTTGTGGTTTATGCGCGCCTGTTAATCCATCGGGCCAGATTGCTAAAAAAGTCGCTGAAAGCTGAATCGAAGCAAAATTGAATACGAGTGTGCACTGAAAATAGCTATTTCAGTTATTATGAATATTACGAGTGTCAATAATGTTCACAGAAGCCTCAAGCCGAATCGAAAGCTATATACGAGTACGTGTGTCAATATCCTGTGACTCTTCACACTGGCGATAGAACCAAAGCGCGAACCTATTGGGCCCAGGCCCCAAAAAACCAAGGCAAGTGTAGAATCATTGTGAAAATCCTTTAAAGAAATTTCTACAAGCCGCAATACTGTGTGTGTCAGTGTGTGTGTGACACAGAGTGAAGGTAATTAATGGATATTACAAAAATGGATAAGGGATTGCAAATTTCAAAACTAATAAAGGTAAATATCCATGAACGTGTAACCAGAAATATCGACGTAATTGATATATATTTGTAATTGATATATATTTGATACGGTATAGATTTCATTGTTTGTTAAATATATATAAGTATAGAATTCATTTTTTTTTTTTTTATCAGACAAGTAAAATTATTTTAGTCAGGAATGATCAAATAGAAGATATTTGGAGTGTTGAGCTAAGATATCTACATGTATATACATGAATGTGTACTTAAAGGAGTTGCTCTTGTTCTTTCCAAATTTGTAATTAATTATTGAATAATTTGAGATTCGGGTGTTCGAGATTAATCAATCTTAGTCCCTTATTAAAAATGGGAATTCTTTTCAATTTGGATAGAAATGGATTACTAAATTATATATATAATCTATATTTATAATCTGTTTAAATATAAGGTAATACCACATTTCTCTTTTGGTTATGTAACCCTATACTTATTCGATCATTTATGAGAGATGTGAAAAAATCAATTCATTTAACTGCGAAGGGAAAAATATAGGTTTTTTCATAGTCTCAAGTATTAAAGTTCAGCCAGATCGATAGATAGGCAGAGCTTTTGATTCTGATTAAGATTTTAGATATTTATTGTATTCCCTCATGTTAAATGTTAATACATCCCTCATTAGTAAAACAATATACCCTTTATAAATTTTCAATGGGTTCAGGGTATAAAACAGTATTACAAACCATGGAAAAAAAGTTCCGCTGCTGCTTTTGTTGATTCGTTACCGGTTGGGAGACATGAAAATAATAAAACAAAACACAAAAAATTTCACTTTCTTCGAGCGTTGACGGTTTGGAGCGATTTCTTAGTTAGGCGGTATACATTTGGTTTGTATTATACCTTCATATATATATTCGATTTTTTGTTTGTACGTCATTTGAATTTTGAGCGCGCCACAAAGAGCAAGAAGAAAACAAATGAAATATACTATTGCCAAATTTGAATACGAACTGTTTTGATAATGGCCTGCTTTTCCGGTAAGGCAGTTAAGTGAAATTTATGACGTTTCGATTTAGCAATAGTTTTATCTGATACATAAAATGTTCGAATTGGCGTAGCATATTTAATTAGCATTTGGAAATTGAAGAAGGCTCGAAGTGGCCTTACATTTTGGTTATCCCCGAGTTTCACCAGATGCTGGCGATGCTGCACTCGCCTGATCTCTGGCAGATGGCAATTAGTAAGCACAGAAACGGCAATAACCGAAACCAAATTTGGTTAAATGTAACATCAACTTCATTTGCAGTTGGCATTCTGAATTGATAAATAATTCATTCTTAGCCGCAGTATATGCCACAGCGATCTATGTCTGTCTGTACGTTTGTGTGTTGGCCACAGCAACTCGGCTACTCGGCAACTTGGCAACTTGGGGGAAATGAAGACATAAACGGCAAACGTCTCTCAGCTTCTCCAGTGGTCCAGCTCCAGCTGGACTCTCCAGCCAACTAGCCATCTATCAGGCGGTCAGCGCGCTGATGGAGGCTGCCTTTGGCAGCGTCTTCTTAGAAAGTCGCAATCCTAATCGCACTGACACATTAAAGTAGTTGCAATCGAGTCATGGAGTGACAAATGTCTTCCTCAATGCGACTTGACTTAATGGCCAATTGGACATATTGATTTGTTAGACTGCGCTGACAGCTGCCCAGCTGTCCAGCTGACCGTCCACCTGACTGTTGCTCCAATTTTCACATGACTTTTTCTCCACTTACATGGAAATATGACAATGTGTGTGTGTGTTTTTTTTTTCTTTTCTTGTCAGAGAGTTAATTTTAATCACTTAGATTTATTGATATAAACATAAAGCTCTAGCGAAAGCAATTATTGCTTTTGCTTTCCATTTCAGTTCAGAGGCTTTGACCCAATTCGTTGCTTTACTTAAAATTAATTTGAAACCAAGTTTGTTTCTTAAGTCTTTTGTTATGACCTCAACGAATTTAACAAGTGAGGTTATAACTCGTTAAATTCAAATTTAATATATTATTTGGCTTATTAATTTTCGCTTAATTAAAATTGTAAGTTAATTTGGTTGTTAATTGGTAAATTTTTTATTTTTTTTATATTAATTGCATATATTTATTTCAAATACTGATACTGATCGTTATTATTTGTTAAAATTTTTGTTTAACTTTTTGTTCAATTTTGCTTTTAGTTTTGTATCCCTAATCATTATTATTTCTGTAAATATTTTGTTTACACATTTTTTTTTTAAATTTTATTTTTGAATATTCAACTTTTTTTTTTAAGTATTATTTATACTTTTACGTTATCCTTTTTTTTATATAAATATTATGATAAATATTATTTTTAAGTATATGTATATATTCCTTAGCTTTATTATTCACTTTTAAGTATTTGTATTTATTTTATTATTATTTGTTTTACAAACTTCTTTACATATACAAGTTAATAATTTATTTTTATGTATTACTATTATTTTTTGTTTTTGTTTATTTTAATTTGTACTTATTTATTTATTTTTTATTTATTTATTTATTTTATTTTTTTTTAAGTTGTTTCATACATTCCCAATTTCTTTTAAAGGTCGTCGAAATTCTCATAATTGCTTAAATAAATTTAGTTGTAAGCGTCGACTGCGATTGAGTAAGTCCGTATTGGGACAGCATTACCTAACCAGTCGATAAAAGCGTTGCACAGACAAATTTACGTGTTAAAATTTACGTGTTAAAATTTCGGGGAAGGCATATAACACTTTCTATTCGACAAACGCAATAGAGGTGATTTATGCGAGTTGAACTATAACTAAATGGATAACAAATACGCGAAGCCAGGCGACAAACCAGTTTCGAGAGAGACCTAAAACGGAGCTCAGCACCTGAGCAATTGTGGATTAAAAATGCTGAATGTAGTTCAGCAAGTGCTCCTGAAAGGGAAAGGGAAAGTTGAAAGGGATCAATAATTGGTCCACTGTGGACGTTGATGATGTTTTACTTTTACTTGATGTTTAAATGCGCTCTCTTTTCCATCTCCTTCACTCTCTCTCGGTATTCCTCTCTCTTTCTGTATCCACCGTCCAGCATCTGTAAATCAAGGTAATTGCTGGCATTCTCTATGCTCCGACCATTCATTGCAGGCTGCCCGCATATGCAAATGCAGATGCACATCGATCATCGTTTCATGTCTGCTGCAGTTGGCACTGCGTGAAAGTAAAATTTGATGAGACTGAGCTAGAGACTTAAAGCAAGACAGAGATGGAGAGAAAGAGAGAGAGAGAGAGAGAGGCGAAAAGCTTGTTTGGATCGTTCCGCTTTTAAGTTTTTCGTCATGTTAGCCGTGAATTGTTTGCCAGAGTGAGAGCCAGCTAAGTGCAGTGCTCGCTTGGGTCTTGAAAAAGAAAAAATAATGGATTATTAAAAACTTTAGTTTCTTCAAATTTGAGTCAGAATACATTGGTCATGTTCACAGTATTTTTGATTTATTTTATTTTAATTTAATGTTCGTCGACTCGTCCGTAATTTTCTCGCTTTTGTCAGATACCTGAAATATATATTAATGTGCCTGATAAGTTTACAAGATTACAAGATTTTATATAGATCGACAGAATATAATATCCCCAAGCCGTTGCAGACGTGGTACAGCGACTTTTACTATATTTGGAAATTTATATTTCATATGGGTATTATTTCTCCAGCGTTCGAAGCCCTTGGTTTATTTTGAGTAATAAAAAAAAACATATATTGATGTATTTTCAAGATCATTGCCGAAAACCAAGGGTCTCGTACTCTATATGAAGAATATACCATTCTGGAGAATTATTATATGTATTAAATAAGTTAGGTAGTATTATATTAGTTAGTTGAAATACATTTCTCAAAATCAGCTTATATCATCCACAATTCTAGAGTAAGGATCCTAGAGAAAATTAAATTTAATATATATTATAATATTGGCAGGACAAACAAATTTAGCTGATTTTAAATAGTTAACGATTTAACAAAATTATTAATTTTTTTTTTTACTTTCTCCGTCACTTTCAGTGCGATTCGCGGCTGCTGCTGCTGCTGCTGTTGCTCATGGGCATTGTGAGCTGCTCGCAGGGCAGCAACAGCTTTGGATTTGACTCGGCCAACTCGTGCAGCCCGAACAGTAAGGTGTCGCGGCGTGGGCGTGCCCAGATGCTGGCGGCAATACCGTGCGACCTGGCCAAGCAACCGTTCTGTCATCTGCCGGGCTCGATTTATCCGTGGCACGCCGTGCGCCGGTTCGTGCACGAGAATCAGGGCCTGATGAAGCGCATGTATGGTGATGTGCGCCACATATCCATACTGCGCGATGAGATCCAGAATAATGAGGTCGTCGACGTGAACAGCATGGAGGAGGCAGCGCAGCGCTACTCCAAGATGCCGCGCGGCGCCAAGTATATGCTACATGGCAGGGATGCGGATCGAGATGAGTTCAGTAACTACAAAGGCAACGATGTGCTCATGGAGCCACATTTCCGGCCAGTGTCCACGACGAGTGCAACGACCACAACGACACCGACGACTCCAGCGACCCCAACGACTCCAATCACGACGAGTTTCTCGTCGACCGAGCCGACAGTGGCTGCAATTGTGCACCTGGGCGAGGAGCAGCCCAGCGTCGAGTCGAACAGTGTTTACGAGGTGGCCAATGCCACTGGAGGAACTGCAACAACGACAACAACAACATTAACAACAACAACAAAAGCAACGACGACGACAGCGCGGCCTAAACAAACGATCGCAGATGAGCTTCCACACGACAACATGAACAATATCGACAACCCACCGCCGGAAGTGGAGCAGGGCCCACGCAATTTCACGAGCAACCCTCTGCCTGTGACACCTGCCCCTGCCTCAAAAGCAACTGCCACACCGTTGTCCAGTCACAAGCAAAAGGTGAATGAGAATGCAACCACGACAAGTCCAGCTATAGATGGAGCAGCATCTGCTAGCAACACCACGGCGCAAACTAAGACAACAGCAGCAACACCAACTTCTTTTATAGCAGCAGCAACAACTGCAACACTCAGCAGCAACAGCAACAACATTAGCGGCAGCAGCTTAGTCCCACGCAGAAATGTGACTAAAACGATATTAGGAGCAACGACACCTGCCAGCTTTGCATCGCTCTTCTCGCCCACATTCACGTCGCTGATTGCGGACAAGCAGCGCAAGCCGGGCGGGCCGGGCGGCAGTACAACGTCGACTCCTGCCAGCGCTACGAAAGCTGGGCTGCTGCGCGAGGGAGGGCAGCTGTTCCAGGATGCCATGAAGCAGGAACCGATGGCTGTCACAAGCAATATGCGTGGAGTGTAAGTGCAATCGCCTATTGCTATCGATCAGTATAGCTAAATGGACTTCATTAATGTTCCTCTCCATTCTACAGCAATGCCTGTCCTGTCAAGGACGAGGTGGTCGCTCCGTTCTGGGCGAACAACACGCGTGGCGAGGTCCTGGCGCTGCTCAATCTGTACCCCTTCGAGCAGTACGTACACTGGGAGAAGTGCACCCAGGAGTTCAAGCAGATGTTCTGTCGCGACGGCTGTCGCTGCGAGCAGCAGTACCGGCTGCACCGCCTGCTGGCCTACGACCCGCACAACGAGTGCCGCGGCATCTTCTCCGACTGGTTCCGCTTCCCCTCCAGCTGCATATGCAAGTGCTACAATATCCCAATGGAGTTCCGTGCAACGTCGCGCAGTCCTCGCTCCGACAGCAGCTTTGATGCCACCCAGTCCCAGTCGCATCCTCAGCCCCATCTCGATCCAATTGATGCCGCCGAAACCGAGGTCCAGCGAGCTATCTATGAGCATGCGGCCGATCAGTGGTATCGGCCACGCGATGAATACGATTTCTTTGAGGGCTAGTTACGATACGATAGTTGAGTCCCTAAATATAATGAATAATGCAAAATGTCTTCGACTGAGTATATTGCTTTTCAACCTAGTCCCTCTAAATGTACAGTAGTGTAGCATCCCCAGATATAGCTGGAAGATAATATGACTTATTTCCGTAACCAACTGTAACTAACTTATACTAAATCTAGTTATGATTTAAGTTGCTAAAATATCTTAGATCTTCTTTTGTAGCCTAAGCAAGTCATTATGTTATTGTATATATAGACCAACATAATGTCTCTCCCAGCGAACATTGCAGAGCAAGTGTACCTAGAAATATCTATTAAACGACAGCGCAGAGCAACGTTTAATAGTATTGCATTTTATGATTAAGTGCGGCCATAATATACATATATTTTACACTGTAAATAAAGCGCAACGAAATAGACAATTTTGAAAAAATATTTATTGCAAAAATAGATATACGCGTAATAACACTCTTACGCAGATATGTAAGTATATTATGGATAAAATCGTTTATAATGTATTTAATACGTTTACATAATATACTTTTTGATTTAGGTATATTTGAATTATGTAGCATTAATTTTTCGCTAAAGGCATTTTCTGTATCAGTTTTTTACAATTACATTTTAAGTGATTTAATAATAGTAATAGCGTTTTATCAATGTCCACTTTGTTCATCGAATAAAGAATTTGAATCTGAATAATTATACCTAATTTTACAATTTTGATTTCTTTTCTTTTCCCAAAGTTGTTTGAAAAGTATTTGAACTAAGTAAGGCAATATGGTTGCAGTATTATAAAGCCAATTTTTCGATTGCCACACAATTAAATATATATAATATAAACAATAGAATTGAGTAAGGTTTGCACAAAATTTGATTTGAAACCCTACAGAGAGAATTTTGAAAACTCTCGTCCAGACGAACAACAATTATTTCACAAGTATTTAAGAATTACGTAAACTAGATCAGACATGGAAAAAAACATACAGAATACAGAATACGGCGCCCGTTTGCAAACGAAATATGTGGGCAAAATATGTGTTTAGCATAGACGACATTGAATACTCTATGTTAAGCGAAACGAATACAAAAACTTTGTATAATATTAATACGCACTCCAATACTATTATCATATATGTATATATATCTGCCAATCCTTAACTCTACATAAACCTCGCAACTCGATTAGTTGTGCTAGCCATTTGTTACAGGGACCCAGAGAAGTTTGTCTTGCTCCTTATCAACAGCATCCTTGATCTGTGTGCACATGTGTTTAATGCTGACTCCAGGAATTACGGCTATATAAGGGATAAAATATAATTATAATTTGAGCTAAGTTAAAGTTCAAAAACATTACTCACCGGATATATACTGTTTGTAGTCAAACTCCAGTTTCAATGCCCGCTCGTACATCTCCTTAGCTGCCTTGGCTGATATTTTGTCGGTGCCAAAGTCTCGAATATCGCGAATTTGTTTGGCCGACTTGAAGCGTAGCAACAAAACAATCGGATAAATTTGCAGTCGTTGCAGACGCTCCACCGCTGAGATCGACACATCCAGAATGCAATGACGCCGATCCTGTATAAGATATGAGTTATCTATATGTTCTTAATTTCCTTTCACTAGATTCTTACAATTTTGCACGCATTACTGATAGCTTCCACGGTGGTGCATTCGAACTTATTGCCACGTCGACGATAATCCACGAATATGTTCTCTTTGAGGCCCTCCTCCATCGCTTCCTGTGAACAGTCCATGGTCGTTACCTCGCACAGCTTGAACAAATTGGAAAAGTCTATCTTCAAGCGATCTATCAAGCACTCAGACAGTGGTCCAATGATCAATACTGGTCGACGTATTGGTGCTGTATTAAAGTGACATGAAATTAGCTATAAAAGGAATCATTAACAACAAATGTGGACTCACAGTCTAGAAGCTCAACCCGCTGATAGCTTAGGACGCCGCCATCGTCATTCAGAATGCCCGAGTCGGGAAAAAAACTCAGCTGAGTGTTGCTAAAGCTTGCTATCTCCGTTGAGTCGCGCGAGGAGCTTCGCTGGTTTTTCTTGCGCCGAAAAAATGATCGACGTGCTGATGTGCTGCCGCGTCGCGCAGTTCCTGTATCACAATCAACAACCTCGCCCGAACGCAACTCCTCCTCCACCCTTCAAGAGAAACGAAATCACTTAATAATGGGCCATCAAACAGTCTAAAGCAGGACTTACTTCATTTGGCTTGGAATGACGCCGCACTCCTTACGGTGTCCCATTGCATCTAGTTTCCATGCGCGCCATAGACCAAAGGTTCCATTGAAAACCGTATTATCCACATAAAGCACCTCGTCCTTGATGAAACGCAAGTCCTCCTCATTCAGTTCACCAACGCGATCAAACCCCACTCGTATGTAAAACGAATCGCCTGGTTTATCCTTGATTTGCTTGAGTGCTGCAAATAAAAAGAAATGATTTATGAGATTTGCAAAGTTTGATTATCCAAAAATACAACTTACTTTGCAATTTGTTCTGCACTAGCATGGTAACGGTGTCCGTGAGCTTCGAGATCTCATTGGCAGCCTGCTCGGCGGTGACTCCGCTCAAATCGACACCGTTGTACTCCAAAATGAGGTCACCCTTACGTATGCCGGCGTGATCCGATGGAGAGCCGGGTGCCACATCGTGCACATAGATTCCCACCTTGTTACCGCCAAAAAGCTTAATGCCCAGATTCTTCGACTTATCCATGTGCAGTGTGACAAAACGCAGACCTAAAGACGAAATATTCAAATTGAACATTAAAATGGATTATTGACTGATATATAGTAAAGATGTATTTTTAAGAATTGAGTATAGTTGGATTACGGGAATGTAAGCTTGACTTATATTAGTTTCTTATTCGTAGCTTTTAAAATAATATATAATTATAAAATGATGGAAATCAAAGGAGTATTAGCTTCACTAAACGATATATGTAATAGTATGGTATATTCAGTATGTAGTTTCACTAAAAAATCGTTTCATAACAAATAACAATTAAGGTTTATGGTAAATTCAACTAACTTATTTCCTAGTACCCCATGCGTAACATTTGAATATAGTTATTTGATTCCTATCTGTTACAATGCTTATAGCAAATAAGTATAGTTCCATTAAAAGGAAACTTAGTTCTACCAACAAAATCTGATGCAAGTCAATGATAATGTACAGGCGATGATAATGTATGCTTAAGATTTGTAGCGAAAGCCGCCCGACTCCAGATATAAGACTAAGACTAAGAGCTTAACATTTGCTTTCCATTTTATCAACTAATTAATTAATGTACTATATATACCAATTAATATAAGAATTATATTTAAAGTAACTAACCTAGTCTTAGCATTTACTTTCCATTTTATCAACTAATTAATTATATACTAATTAATATACCATTATTTAATATAACTAACCTTCTGTCGACACTGATGTCGCAGCTGATGGCAGACTGATCTTGGTGTCCTCGTCGTAAACGGTCGAAGTGGCCGAGGCAGTTGTCGTGGTTGTTGTAGCCGCCGATGAGGGCATATCTTGGCTACTGCTAATATCCGATTGATTCTCCAGGCTGTCAGTGAAGCTCTGATCCTTGATGGACTGATGGGAGAGCGGGGCACGTGTAACGGAGACCGCGGACGGAAGCAGAGAGAGCGGCTGCATCGGCAGTGTCGTTTGCACACTGCGAGCCGGCGGTCGCGGTGAATTTCTGGGGGTCGGCGAGCCCGAGTGATTAAGAGGAGATTCTGGTTCCAGATTGTGTATGCCTTCGTACTCAGTTGAGTGAAACTCTGCAAGACAACTCAGTTAGCGATACTTAGATAAGAGAAGTTATTGTGTTTACTCACTCTCTGGATTATACTGCACCAGCATTGTGAAGGAGTCACCGCACTGTCGCAGCACATTGGCGGCTATTTCATTGGTGGCCGCACGCATATTGATGCCACATACTTCCAAGAGTTGATCGCCCACCTGGAGACCGGCACGCATTGCGGTACTCTTGTCGGCAACAGTTGACACGAAAATACCGCCTCCATTGTTGTTGCACTGTATGGTAATACCTAGCGACTTATCGCGCTTGTCGATCGTGACTCTTCTAAGGTCTCCAGGGCATAAAAAATCCGAGGCAACGTTCGAGTTCCGTTTGCCACTGCCACTCGGCCCGCCGTGGCTCAGCACCTCTACGTGTACCTGCGGCATCGGCGAGCCCCTTCCGCTGCCTCCGCCGCCGCCTCCACCGGCCACGCCCCCATTGATGCTGCTCACATTGCCTGCATAGTTGGTGTGCAGCGACGAGCTCATCAGCGATACGGGCACCCCTGTGCTGCCGCTGGTGGCGTAGTGATGGTCAATGGATCCGGAGCTGTTCTTGACCAGGCTGCTGCTGTTCTGCCTGTTGCTGGCCACGCTGGGATTCGACGGAATGCGCAGGCGCTGATTGTCTTTCTTTCGCGGAAAGGTTCCGCCCTCGTAAATGACGCCATTCCCCGACCCCACGACGCCGGCCAGACTGTACGGGTAGTGCGACTGCGGCTGACTGTAGTCGATGTACGGCGGGTGCTGGAGGTGCTGATGTGGGTGTGGATGCTGCTGCTGTTGCTGCTGCTGCGTGTGCTGACCCGGCACAAAGTCCAGATCCGTCGGTATGCCAATGGTGCTGTTGTTGCTCGTGTTCTCCAGCTGTGCCGCCTGCGGCGCCTGCAGTATCGACGCCATCGTCGACGGCGGCGGCGAGGGCAGCGTCAGGGGACTAGAGCGTCGCATGTAGCGCTGTCCATGACTGCTGGGCTGAAAACTGGGAAAGAGTTGCGTGTGCCGATTGCCCACCGTCGCCATGTGCGCCTGATGCGACGGCAAATAGTTGTGTCCGCCGGAGACGAGGATGCCGGAGCCGATGCTCTCGCTATCGCTGGGATACTTGGGCACGTGCTTCGGAGGCATAGGCGGCACATTGCGCTTCCTGTAGACATTGGACTCGCTGATCGGCGGACTCTTAGCCGACAGCATGGACTCAATTGAGTTTTGTGACTTGAGCGAGATGATGTCCACGGGTCCGCCCGAACTGGAGCCAGCCGAGCCGCTGCCGCCCGAGACACGAGGCGGCGGGTGGACTGGCATGAATGTGGCGTTCACCTTGGGCAGTGGCAGGGGCAGTGGTGGCGCCGGCTGCTGAAACATGTCGAACATCTGTTGCTTGCGGGTCGGAAACTCTCCGGCAGCCACCGCCGGGACGACCTGCTGCTGTGCCTGCTGGCCGCTCGTTTTGGGCTGGTAGAAATCCCCGCCGCTGGGCGGAATATTCAGCGAGAACCGGTGTGGGTTGTGCGAGCGGATGGAGCGCTCTTGGCCGTGCAGCTTCACCCGGGCATTGGCACCCATTAGCGGTGCGGGCCGCTGCATCGGCGACTGCTTGTCCTCGGGCGAGGTGGGGACTACGCCCCCATATAGTGAATGCCGCGGATAGGTAACGCCCACATTGCCGGGTTGAAAGAGTGTGGAGGCCACGTTGCTAACGGGATTTGAGTTGCGATTGGGATGCGTTTTGATCGCGCCGCCATT
This sequence comes from Drosophila arizonae, assembly GCF_054131065.1. NCBI lineage: Eukaryota > Metazoa > Arthropoda > Insecta > Diptera > Drosophilidae > Drosophila > Drosophila arizonae. The sequence continues at coordinate 27,797,879 of NC_142923.1, read as the reverse complement.
CAGATTGCGCGGCTTCGACAACTGCGGCGGCAGCGGCGGCGGAGGCAGCTCCTGCAGCTGCATTGGCGGCTTCGACTCCGTCTGCTCCACGACATCGTCGTCCTTGTCCACATTGATGGGCCCGGCGGTGAAGAGCGACATCAGCGCACGCTTCTTCTCGCCCCCACGCTGGACAATGGTGCCTGTGGGATTTTCGTGCGAGATGTTGGTGCGGGGCCAGGTGCCCATGCTTTTAGCCTCCTTTTCGCCCTTTTTGCCGCGCTTGTGGCGCTTGAAGAGATTCTCTTTGCTCTTCTCCGAGCTGTTCTCGCTCAGCACCGAGTCTAGCGCCGCAATGGCCACGTCGTGCTCCTGCTCGAAGCTGTCGTCGGCCGTGCCCGGTTTACTGAACTTGAGTTTGCGTAGAAAGTCTGCGAATTTGGACGGATGTTTGGCGGCGCCACTGCCACCGCCACTGCCACTGCCGCTAGCCACTCCGCTGCTGCTATTCAACTGCTGCATGGAGTCGATGGAGCTGTCTGTCTGCGCCGACGAGCTGGTCATGCGGCAATGGGCGTCCGACTGCTGCTCCGGCACATACTTCAGGGCAAATATGTTGACTGTGTCGGTGTTGAGCAGCTGCATCACCTCATCGATGGACTGCAGCGAGTCCATTGATTTGTTATTAATACTCAGCACGCGATCCCCCACATCCAGCTCCGGCTCGTAGAAGGCCAGTGAATTGGGTTCGATCTTGGCTATGAACACGCCCATATCCAGCTGCAGTCCGATGGCATCGCGGCCGTTGTTCTTCAGCTGCACCGCGTACGAGTGCCGCTTGCTGTGCCGGGTGCGGGAGACGAGCAGTAGGCAGCGGGGCGCACAGGCGCGTATCTCGTCGAGAACCATGCGCTTCGACAGTCCCTGGCACTCCAGGTTGTTCACCTTGCAGATAACATCGTTGATTTTCAGCTTGCCAAACGCCGACGAGCTGTTAGTGACTCCGCAGACCAGCTGACGCTTGTTGCTGTCATCGAGGATTATGCCCAGATCCGAGTCGTGGTAGTTGCACAGTTCGATTTCCAGGAGATCTTCGCCGCTCTCAAAGCTGCTCAGGCGGAAGCTGCGACGCGATGCACTGTCGAACGGCGTCGCTGGTGTCGAAATTGTCTGGCTCTCCAGCTGCTCCTTGAGCGCATCGATTTTCTTCTGGGCCTCATCCTTTTGCTTCTTGATCTTCTCACTGTCGCGAATGGCCATTAGCAAATCGGATATCGCCTTGTCTCGCTCCTTGCGCAGATTATCGCAGAGCGTCTTCACCGAGTCACGCTCTTGGACGATCTTCTCCCGCTGTGAGATGGCCCAGTCTCGCACGCGTTTCGCCTCCTCGGCGTCTTGCAGTGCGCGCTCGACTTCAGATTGAGCCTTGTCCAGGCTCTTGCGCAGCTTTTCCAACTCCTCCTTGCTGTCATTGCTGAACTCCTTGGACCAACTGCTTTCACGTGACTTCAGGAGATCTCTTTTCTTGTGCTCGGCGTTTGCCAACTGCAACGATTTCAATTCGCTCTTGTATACGAGCTCATCTTTCTTGAGACGATCGATCTCCTTGTTGGCCAGCGCCAGGTCATCCGACATCTTTTGATGCTCCTGCAACACGTTGTCCTTCTCAGAGAGGAGCTGATTGAGTTCCTCTGTCAATGAAACGACGTGCTTCGTCTCCTTGGACAGCAGAACTTTTAATGTTTGATTCTCTTCTCCGCGCTCTCGATAGAAGTTGCGCTCCTTCTCCAGCTCAATGTAGGATTTCTTGTACTTCTCTCTCTCCATAGCTATCAAATTGCGCTCCTTCTTCAATTCGGCCAGCTTCTCGCTACTGTTGCAGCTGCCATCGCAGGGTGTTTGCATTTTACCGTAGTAGAACGCATTGCTGCCGGGCGTCGACGACTGCGAAGCTGATGGATTTCCATTGTTTTGATTCTGATTCTCGAGCAGCATCAATTTGTGTTTTAAACGGGCACTCTCGGCCACAATATCCGTATACTTGTTGCGATCAGCCATGTAGTGCTCCTGATAGAGATTTAGCTGTGTGGCGAGCTCATCACAACGCCGCTCCGAGTTTGAATGCTGATGCCGCAGCGTGTTTAGGTCGCACATCGCCGACTCGTACTGCGACTGCAGTAGTTCGTATTTCTTTCCGTTGCCACCAACTCCTCCTCCGCCGCCTACGTTGTTGACCGCCTTTGTTGGCCCATTGTTGTTGGCCATATTGGCAGCCGTTGTGCTACCGCTTGAATTGGAAGGTGGCCGCAGTGTATTATCATAGCCCGCATATTCCGAACTTTCTTCTGCAATTATTGTGAATCCAATGAGAAAATTTATTTAAAATAATCCTTGAATTCATTCAAAATAATCATGAAAGCTCACCTTCCTGACTGCTTGTGCTGGTCAACGAAAGGTCACCAGATGCCATTTTCGCCATCACAATATCATTTCATCTTTTTCCAATATGCAATAGTTAGATTTGAAGTTAAGCTGAAAGCAAACATTTAGTTAATTTAATTAGATACAATTTAAAATTTCAATTGTCTTATTGCTCTAGACTCTAGATTTATCTGTTCTGTTTAAGTCTAAGATAGAGTTATACTATATGTCTAGTCTCTGTAAAATTTGTTGGTTTATTAAATTTAGCTTATGGATGCAGCAATAATTAGATTTATTGTTCATTATAATGCGCATTTATCCTGCCTATTTAAATTGTTTTCTATTAATTTTCCCTTATTATGATATAATATTAAATAATTTTTAATTCATTTATTTATTTATTTAATTTTTTTTTAAATTTATTTTGTTATTTTTATTTTATTTTATTTTATTTTATTTTATTTTTTTTTTTTATTTTTTTTTTTTTTTTTTTTGAAGCAATAGAATTTTATTTTATTTATGTTATCTTATCCTGTTTATCCTGTCTATTATTTTATTTTATTTATTTATTATTATTATTTTTTTTTTTTAATTCAATAATTTCATAATAATTATAAAACAATGAAATTTCCGGTTACAGCGGACAGTAAAAAGCCAAAGACTATGCAAACTGAAGACTTAATGGAGTAGCAGAAGCTTTAAACTAGCTATAAAGCTAGTTAAGCTTTTAAAAGGCTAATGACTCTAATATCGCTAACTGTTGTTGCTGCTGCTGCTGTTGTTGTTGTTGCGCAAATTGAATGCGCGGTGTATCTCGTAAGTAAGCACAAAAAGTGGGAGAGCGGCGACAGTAACTAACTAAAAGAATTAATTGAGTCAGCCAAGCAGAAAGTGTAAATTAAACGCACTACGTGCACTCCCAATCGAAGAGAAAAAGTTGGCGTATAGTAGAAAAAAGGAAAAATGTGAGAGTCAGAGAAAGAGAGAGAGATACACATCAGGAAATTTTGCCAATTGGAGTGAGCGTTATGGAATAAACATATGGACATCATATATATGTGTGTGTATATGAATGCATATATGAATATTCGTTTTCGTGTACATGTATGTATGTATGCATGTGTGTTGAAACACATACACAGCCGCATACGCAAACGCAACAAATGAATGAAAACGAACGACTACACCCCATTTCAGCCCCTGAGCTTAACTTAACGATGAGGATGCGAATGCGCAACTGGCAAGTTTACCTTTTAGATATGTTACAATATTTAATAATTACAACAACAAGGCGAATCAGGATATTAAATAGACTAAAGGTCAAACTCCGAAAGAAAAAATATTTTTTTGCATTGCCCACACACACACACCTTCACACCCACAACATATGTTGAAAATTATCTTGAAAAATAAATTAGAAATCACAAATACAACGAAAAAAAAACGTAAAAAACAACCTTCAGATTTTAGACAGTGCAAACGTCACTTCTTTATTTTCACTCTATGTTCGTTTCATTACTTTAGGTGGAGATCGGATCTTGGTGGCCGATTAAGCGGCCTGTTGGCTCGATTTTTATCACTTTCTGTTCATTGTTATTTTTATTTACTTAGCTTCCGACATTCACGTTTCTTAATCAGATTAATATTGTATTTTAAATAAAGTAATTTTATTTCAACGAAAAGAAATATTAAATAAAAATAAAAAAAAATTTCACTGCGAAAGTTGCAGTGCGACCGTATCTCCCGAAACCGAAATACTGATATCCGATTCATCTACGAATATATTTATCAGAAAAATACCAATTCGTCTAAAGCATAGCTCACATATGAAGTTTGGGGTATTCCGTGAAATGTTGATAGGTAGACGTGTAAAATATTATGCCATATTAATTTTACTGTTAATGTGCTGATTTAAAAAAAAAAAATATGTTGATTCTTTTTGCTTTTTTCTTAAACATTTTCAGTCACACATTGTTTTTGTTGGCATAGATATCTTGAGTGATGACTGCTCCTCCCGTTAACAGAATGGTTTTCTGTTAAAAAATAGTATTTTCGTTCCAAGTGTTGCCTTTTTGGTATTTTTAGTGCCAACTGTTACCAGTATTTTTAGTTACTAATTTATGCTAGTATTATTTGTAGTCATTTTTGATTTGACCCGATTTAGAATACATTAGGCAGATTAAAAAACAAGACAACTAAGCATTTATTTATTGAAACATATAGATAATAAATATATGTTAATAATGTTAAATGTAATTATTGTAATTTTTCTTTCAAATATCAGTATGTATATGTAAATAGTAAATTGTCTTAAAATAGACAACTCTAGACTAATCTAAGCCTAATTTAAATACACAAAATTATGTACTAAATAACTATATCTGCTTCAAGCCCCAACGATTCCGAGTGCTTTTTCGCTTTCATGCGTAAATCCGCTATGCTAGAATTTTTGTGCGCTGCAGCAAAGGCAGCCAAGTGAAGCGGATATTGCGGCAACGGAAAAAGTCCAGCGGGTCTACTTCTATTGTTTATTGCGGCTGCATACTAAAATGGCACACAAATATATTTAACAAAATACAATTTGAATTGTAAAATGCTCAATTTACCTGATGAGCTGCAGCTGAGAGTATAGCTGGATCGAAGGCGGAAAATGCAGCCGCTGCTGCAACGCTGCCTGAAAAATGTTCGGCAGCGGCCGTTACAACGGATATCGGAGATGGAGGCCGTTTATTAATTAAATTGACGGCGCTCTTTCCGCCAGTTTGTTGCGGCACACTGCAAAGTCCATTCGACGAGGGAATCATCGTCGTATTTGTGTTTCGGATATTGGCCAGGTTAACATATGGTGCAACACGACAAGGCTCGAGCGGCGTCGACACCGGCGGACTTCGACTGCTCAATAAAATCCCTGAAATATGCAAAAATCTTTTTAATAAGAAATCAATAAAATTTAAATATATAGCAATTCTATTTTTTCATTTAAATTCTTTTGAAAACAAAAACTCTGTTATTATATTAACATATACATATATTCATTGTAAGCAATAATGAGATTCCCGCTCAAACGAAACCGACGGCAAAAACTTTCTTCGTGGTCTAAAAACAGACAAATAAAACTACAAACAAATTCTGTAAAAGGAAACAGCACGAACCCTAAACCTTAATAGTTCTATCTCCACAACTTTGAAAGATATAATTTTCAATCCCACTTAAGAGAACACAACTGAATGCATGTATGTGTGTTATTTTCGGTTTATTTAAAGAGGAGGTAAAAAGTAATCTCTTGTCTAATTTAAGGATATGCTTTATATAGGCAGTACATACTATATAGACGTAGCTATGCAACTTCAATGTCTTAATTAAATAATAAACTTATTGTAATTACAATGGAATTGTTTTAATAATTTTAGTATTTTATGCTAAATAGATGATTGAGGATGATGACCAGAAAAAGGAAATAATTTCATTCTGAAACAGTTAGCTAACTACTTATAATATTGCATATTAAATTATAAATAGCTTATTGTCTTATTACCTCAAGTTTATGTTCATTCCAAATTAGCTTCAAATTAAAATATAATTTAGTTTTAATAACATAATAATAGGTTGTAGCTTTCAAGTATTATACAAGTTAAAATGAAAGACTATCGAGTAAATAATGAACAAAGTGTCAAGGTAAATAAATTTGTACTTCACATTTACGGATAATTCGACAATAACACTCTTGACTAATGTTGGAAATTAATATAGACGAAAGCCAAAAAGAGCTGCATTCGTAATTCGATCTCATTTTTAAAGCATTCGTTTTTATGCAATAATACGATTTTATTAAAAAAAAAAAACCAAATATTTTAAGGTACCATTGGTAACATATTTTAAAATTCGTTGTCCAACCTTGGTTTGGAGAGTTATTAGCCTAAGTACTTTCACTTATTAAATGAAATGAAGTTTAGTGTTATATCGGTCAGTATATCCCATATGTGTATGAAGTGAATGCATTCCCATGATGCTTAATATTCCGCACAATATGTTGATTCGCTTATTCCAACCCAGTCCCTAATTGCATTTCCTGTTTCCCTTCTCTACTTGAGTAAGTCTGATTCTATGTGTAAATAATTTACATAAGGGCATACCTTAATACAAGTACATAAATACAAATGAACATCCCAATTTGGCAAATCGGTACAAAAATTCGTGACAAGTAATTGAATTCATTTTCTAATTTATTGCCATGAAAACACCCTCGGGCTGAACTGAGCTGAGTCGAGGGCTGGATTCGCCGGATTCTGTCGCACTTACTGCTGCCACAATCTGCTGCTGGGGTCGCCCCCAGCACTCGACCAAGGCCAGACGGACACATATCAAAATGACACTCCAGGGAGTACAAGGCCAAGACCAGGTTGGCCTCGTCATTTATGCAGTGTTTTGCTTTTGGGGCGATAAAAAGTCTGAGAATTGATATAAGTCCATAAAACGATTCCTTACTCTGTATGAAAAAGGTTGTGTGTGTGTGCTTTTTTATTCGAATTTTAATTTGATTACTTTATTTTTGCTACCACGGCCCTCTAGACACCACGTCCCTTCCCCTCCAACAAATCCATTTCATTCAACAATTTATGTCCAAGCCCATGCACTTTAGTTAAACTCGAGCAAACTGAATCCTTGATATATTGTAGGACCTAATGCTATTTCTTAACATGCATGGAAGTTTTTCGTGTTGCTATGAAATATAGCTAAAAGAAAATCATAATAATAATAAAAATAATATATAAGTGGATGTCAGAATTACGTGCTACTAAGGCAAAGTAGTCCTATTATACACATAGTCCTATATTGCATACAGATTACATTTTGGAGCTTAACGAGCACTGTTAACTTAAATTTTTGTAGCTTAACAGAGCACTGTTAAGTGGCTTTAGATTTTGCAGTACTTTTTCGAAAGATCACTTTAAGTTTTTACAAAAGTGGAAGTTACTTTTAAATGAATTTATTATTATTGATCAGCTCAAAATGAAAATATCTAAAATTACATGGACATTCTTACGGATGTTCAGAATGACACGAATGCCGTAACTGTGTAAAAATGTAAATTAGAGTTATAAGTGCAAATATTACAGCAAAATAGTAAGTACATGTAGGGTATATTGCCCTACATGGAAACCTTATCATCCTGAAATATGTACATATATATTTGTAGCAAGCGTGTATATTTTGAAAATCGAATTTTATATTTAATATTGATACTATAGCATTTAAGGCTTCAAAATGGGAAGAATTTGACAATCGCGTTTTCTTTTTTAGGTGAACTTTTACAGGTATCGTTAAGACTACAGGTAAATAAAGTCTTCCTCGTACAACTTATATTAATTTTCCAGTGATAAGTACGTACTGCCACATAAGAGCACCCCAGCTCAATAGCTTCAAAGACTTAAAACAGTGCAGCAGTATCCAATAATTGTTATGGCGCAACGAACTTTGCCTCTTGCACAGCCATAAATGAGTCTCAGAGCGGAGTCCCCGTCGTGCACTCTGTAGCCAAATTCATAAAGTCATAATTAATAGATATCATACTGCCAGACCAGCAGGATACTGCAGTGTAGAGCTGAAGGCAAGAGCGAGAGAGCAATATGTAAATTTAATTTACATCAATTTAATAATTGTAAGTGTGTAGGGATTTTCTATATCAAGAAGCTGCCCGGCCTCAAGCCCAAAACTTTTCCACTTTTACGTTTTCTCTTTAATTTCTATTTGCACCCTCCTTACGTTCGTTAATGCCGTGCTAAGCCACAATCCTTCCTCGTCGTTATATCGAACACGGCGTTGATTTGAATTTATGCAAATTTAAAAGAACACGGCAATTAGTTAAGTAAATGTTGAAAGTTTACAGCTTAACTGTGTAATGCCGCAGTTGTCTTAATGTACAGGGCTCCCTCTGTGAAAATATTTAACCAACTGTTTAACACAATATGTCATGGTTTCGCAGTTTATTCAAATGTATCATCATTAATATATCAAAACCTTCACCCTCTTCTTTCTCTCTTGGTCTCGCTCTCTCTCTCTCTCTCTGTCTCTCTCCCTCTCTCTCTCTCTCTCTTTGATTGCTTCCTTCCCGTTCATTCATCAACGCCCCCCCAACCGGGCCGTAGCTCCGCTCCCCTCCGCTCAACTCTGCACGGATAACATTTTTATTTTCCACTTTTACGGCCGGAATATTTAATTTGATTAAGTTGGCAATGATTTGTGTCGCTGTCACCAGGCCGTATATATATGTATATACATAGATATACCACATATATACAAGAGGGTATATTTTGTTGCGATTTTCGAAAAATCACAGCAGATGCGAGATGCAGAGTTTCAGATTTTAAGCAATAATTTTAATTTTATGTTTGATTACGTACAAATTTGCTGTATACACGTTCTTGAAATGAAAAGGGTATATGTATTATTTTTTGCATAGTATCGTATCGTGTATTGATGTCTGTCAAGAGTTTTGAAATTTAATAGTTCATTTATTTATTTATCTTTGGCTTGGGTTTTGAAATTTAATAAACGTTTTAAAAAGGGCTTTACATAGTGATTTTTGTTAGGATTTTATCATTCAGATTGATCAAGTTATATATATGTAAATATATTTGTCGAAGCGTAGAAAACTACATACTACACACATTTAAACACTAACCCTACAATATATACCTAGCACTCATCAATTTTTTTTTTACTCGTCCACATATAGTAATGAATATGTTTACATTTATAACTCTCCAAAGGGAAGAAGTGGAGCCTTTTGATGAATAAATTTCCATTTATCACATATATATATTAAAGTATATTTCGGAGAGAAGAGGGCGAACAAAAAAAGTTTAGCTACATTTACAGGTTAAAAGCTAGATTAAATGCTTGGACAAAAAGAGTGATATGCTGTCGGATACACCCGATTTATATCTTGTTATTCGTTCGATTACAAATTTTCTTTAGATATTCTAGACGCACTTTTAAAGATATAAGAATAATTAGTTTGATAAACCCAATCTGTATGCTAGAGTTATGTTTTTTAAAAATATTTAAAATTCAACTGATAAACTCAGTTAGTAAGATATCTTTAAAGAACAAATTATACTCGTTAAAGATAATCCTGAATGCTGCAGATACATAAATATACAAAAATACTTACCCTTATGCATTTGATTTTCATGTTTTCGACATTTCGCTCTTCTATTTTGAAACCAAACCTGCAAAAATACAGAAAATTAAATGAAATTTATAATTCATGTTCTATTATAGAATGGCTGAGTATACAGAAAGGGTATATAAATGTAGTGTTTTGTATACCTTGAAAATATATTTAAATTTAAAATAAATCATAAATCATAATATAAATATATGTAAGTATAAGAGAACTAGTACCAAAAGAACTACCACCTTATATTATTGAACAGCTATAACAAAATAGCTATTTATTTATATTTTAGATAAGGTATAAATATCTCAAAATCCTAATACATAAATTTCCGTTAAATGACTTAAGAGCTTTTATCTGAAATTTGCCAAACATATATCGAATGTCCATTTGTGGAAGAGCTAGAAAAAACTATAACGAGCTCTAAGTGTAGGCATTGCTCATTTCCATTAGTTAGGATAAATTGATTGTAAATTGTCATGTGTAGGACGGGACTTGTAATTTATAGTACTGCTGGAGGAACCAGTAGCTGGTTCATATATTACCACACAGCGGTCCATTAAGAGTCGCCCTGATTGAGCATTTAACTTGTAATCGGCCCCCTGTTGTTACCACGAATCTCTTACTTCCGTATAATTGTAACGAAGGGCGGCGTAAACCACTTAACACCCCATATCGTTCTCTTCGTAACTCTGGTGGTTGCAAAGACAAATTTTGTGACACAACTAACTCTTGGTGTAGAGTAGAAAGCACCGTTATAATGAATATAAATTGTATTTCAATTTGGGCCCAGTACATTGGCTAACTTCTGCATATTAATCATTATTCTTTATTTGCCAGTCCAAAAATGTTTGATGACAGCTCTTAATACTCTCGTTGAAGGAATGAAAGGCGTTTATTGGTTTTGTAGAATGTTAATACAAGTACGTCATAAGCATTTTTTATTCGAGCTATCATCTTAAAAACAAGTAAGAAGGCTCCAGTCGAGACTGCTCGACTAGGAGATACCCTGAACCCTCCAAGCTGATATTCTAATCATTCCGCACTTCTTTTATGCACACATACATACACATGCATCCACACGCACGCATAAGCCTGCGCTCTGCTAACTGCGCAGTAAGCAGCGACTGCGCTTGGGCTGCGTTGCAATGTGGGCAATATTATGAGAATTTATTTGTTGAATAATTTCTTTTGTAGACCTACAATCTTAATGAAACTTACAGAACGTAATCATAATGTTCAAATGTATGTACATTCCAAAGCACAAGTCTCTAGTACTTGAAATGCGTTTTTTACAAATTGGGGGCGAAGGGGGCGTGGTTACCAAAAATCGGTAAATTACAAAATCTTTGTATTCATTAACTTTATATACAGCGCAAATTTGAAGACTCCAGGTTTAAAAGTGTTCAAATTAGGCTAAAAAAACAAAATCAAATTTTCGATTATTCTCGATAAAAAAGTTATCGGACAATTTATCGAAAAAATAAAGCAAACTCGTACTGCGTATGGTACTCACGAGTATGCATGCCAAATTTCAGCTCTCTAGCTCTTATAACTTCTGAGATCGACGCACTCATACGGACGGACGGACGGACGGACAGACGGACAGGGCTATATCGACTCAGCTCGTCGCGCTGATCAAGAATATATATACTTTGTGGGGTCTGCCACGCCTCCTTCTGCCCGTTACATACTTTTTCACAAAACCATTATACCCTGATTTCCCATTTTCAATGGGTTCAGGGTATAATAAACGATATTAAAATAAAACCAAATAGTGCTCTGAATTGTATGTAACAGGCAGAAGGAATCATCGCAGACCCCATAAAGTATATATATTCTTGATCAGGATGACGAGCTGAGTCGATATAGCCCTGTCCGTCTGTCCGTCCGTTCGTATAAGCAAAAGGATCTCAGAAGAAAAATCGGCATTGTTTTTTCAGCCTAATTTGAACACTTTTAGACCCGGGGACTTCAAATTTGCGTTGTATTTAAAGTTAATGTAGACAAAGATTTTGTTATTTACAGGCTTTGGATACCACACCCCATTTACCACCAATTTGTAAAAAACGCATTTCAAGTACTAGAGACTTGTACACACATTTTAACAATATGATTACGCTCTGAAAGTTTCATTAAGATTGTATGTCTACAAAAAAAATTATTCAACAAATAAATTCTCAAATTATTGCCCACATTGCAGTGCAGCCCAAGCGCAGCCGCTGCTTACTGCTCAGTTAGCAGAGCGTGTGCTTATAAGTGCATGTGTATGCATAAAAAAAGTCCAGATGATTAGAATATCAGCTTGGAGGGTTTAGGGTATCTCCTAGTCGAGCAGTCTCGACTGGAGCCTTCTTACTTGTTTGTTATCGATTAAACCTCTTATGGAAATCAGTTATGTCTCCTACAAATTTACAGCTAAAGAGTTCAAATATAAATATAGATTTGGGTTTATTTTGTAGAGTTTCTTGTTATAATTCAACCCTCACCCCCAAATCCACCCCTTTCTTCCAAGTATTTTGTTTGAACATTCCTTCTAAGCAATTCTTTTAAGTATTTGCTGTATTTCCTCTATGTATATCCACCAAGTCTTATTCTAAGTATTTCTTTCACGTATTTTCTCCAAGTATTTCCTGCAAGTATTTTTTCCTGGTATATGCTCTAAATATCTCCTTTAACAATTAACTAACTAAGAATTTCCACTGAGTATTTCCAGAAAGTATTTTTAGTAAGAATTTGTAGTATTCCAGCAAATCTTTCCAGTGTATATTTCTACTAACTATTTCCCCCAAGTCTTTAAAACTTAGCTTCACTGCACGACTGACCCCCACCAAGCCTGGGCGACTGAAAAAATGCTACAGCTGCCCTTTATAGGGCGACTTTCACTCAAAGCCTATGTAAGTCGCGCTCAAATGCTGAGCCCGACGCCAGGTAGGAGTCGTTGAAGTCGTAGCTTAAGTCCCCAATAGCAAAACTCGCTGTTGCTGCAAGAATTCTAGCTTCGTTTTACTGCATAAATATAGATAACTTAAATGATTTACTATAGTTCTTCTTCATCCCTTGCGTTTCTTAGGAAGCCAGAATGAGAGATAGACGGAGAGATAGATATAGAAATACACTCATAGTTAAATAAGATTACCTCATTACGCTGCTCAAGAATATTTATGCTTGATAATGATAAATGTTGATGTGTTGATATCTAACACATTATCACATTTAACACATTGTACATTATCACATATAATCATTAGATAGCATAGACTGCAGTTTCTTCTGCTCTATAATTCTCTTAGGGACTACGCCATCTGCATAGTCTGTCTCGATTTCTGGCTAATTCAAATAATATGTGTGTGTGCGTATGTATGTGCATGTGTTGTTTCTTGTGTAATCAGAAAAGACGTGAGGAATCATTGGAATACCAGTCCTTGGAAGGATTAAGAGAAAATCTAAAATTTATCTCTCACAATTTTACAGAACGTTGAATTCCCAAAGACTTGATTCTTGTATAAATCCACTAGTAGACAGTCGGTTACACCTGAATTCCACATCCTTACTTTCTGTCTCTTACCTGCACTCGTGCTTCGCTCAGTCCCAAGCGCTGACTCAGCTCCTCCCGCATAAAGGCATCTGGGTAATGGGTCTCTTCGAAGAGTCGCTCCAGTTCGTTGAGCTGCTCAAGCGTAAAATTTGTGCGCGATCTTCGCTGCTTGCTGCTGAGTCCAGAGTGTTCCATGCGGGCGATATTTGTGTCTCCTATGTTTGACTGCGGCTCCGGCGATATAGATATAGACTTCTCCGAGCTGACCACCTTATGCAACGATAGCTCCGGGCAATTGCTATCATTGGAGCATTCATTGTTATTAATATTGATTGTTGCAGATGTTTTCATTTCTGTTGCTTTTGCAAGGAAAGTGAATGAAATGACAAATTTATGGTGTTAGTTACTTATTTGGTAGTTAAAATTTTAAATTCATATATATATATATATATATATATATATATATATATATATATATATATATGACAAGTCAAAATTAACACAAATAGTACACATACATTCATACGTGTGCGATAAGAAGTGTATAATCAAAATTGCAAATTGTCTTGTCTTGTATAACACTTATTCTCTTCAGCTTTTATAATGTGTTGCACTTTTATTTTATCACATACAATTCACATACTATTTACTTCGAATTCGATACACAAATCACCTTTGTATAATTTATTTTCCTATATAATAAGATGAAGTTATATGCAAACCAATAGACATTCCTAGATTAGCTCAAAACAGATTCATATAACTTCTGTTTACTGCTCTCTAACAATAATAATGCCATTTTTATACCCTGAACCCATTGAAAATGGGAAATCAGGGTATAATGGTTTTGTTGAAATGTATGTAACAGGGAGAAGGAGGCGTGGCAGACCCCACAAAGTATATATATTCTTGATCAGGGCGACGAGCTGAGTCGATTTGGCCCTGTCCGTCTGTCTGTCCGTCTGTCCGTCTGTCCGTCCGTCCGTCTGTCCGTCTGTCCGTCTGTCCGTCTGTCCGTATGTATGAACGCGTCGATTTCAGAAGATATAAGAGCTAGAGACTTCAAATTTTTTTTTAAATGTCCGTAATTACAGCGCGCATATCAAGTTTATCATTAAAATTCGATAACTCATCCCGATCTTTTTTTATCGATAAAAAACCTTATCGAAAACCAGTTATAAAATTATATCTTCTAAACCTTTATTGCTAGAGTCTCCAAATTTTTAATGTATGCTTACATGCAATTTATACAATTTCGGTTTTTGTTAAAATTTACCCCCCACCCTTAAATTCACCCCCTCACCCTCACTTTTTTAAAAAGCGTATTTCAAATACTAGAGACATGTGCTTTAGCAATTACATGCATATCCATGTTATAATTATAATCTGAAAGTTTCATGAAGATCGTACGTCCATAAAAAAAGTTATTAAACAATTAAGTTCTCATAGTAAGCGCACACTGCAACCCATGCGTGTTTATGCGTGGGTGCTTGTGTGTGTATGTGTGTGTGTGTATGTGTATGTATGCGTGTGTGTGTGTATGTGAGTCTGTATGCGTGTGTGTGTGTGTGTATGTGAGTCTGTATGCGTGTGTGTGTATGTATGCCTGTGTGTGTGTGTGTGTGTGCGTGTTTCTTGTGTAAGCTGAAAGACGCGAAAAATTATTGAAATATCTATTGCTCCAAGGGTTCAGGGGATCTCGTAGTCGAGCAGTCTCGACTAGAGCTTTCTTACTTGTTATACCCTGAACCCATTTTCAATGGGAAATCAGGGTATAATGGTTTTGTTGAAATGTATGTAACAGGCAGAAGGAGGCGTGGCAGACCCCACAAAGTATATATATTCTTGATCAGGGCGACGAGCTGAGTTGATTTGGCCCTGTCCGTCTGTCTGTCCGTCTGTCCGTCTGTCCGTCCGTCCGTCTGTCCGTCTGTCCGTCTGTCCGTATGTATGAACGCGTCGATTTCAGAAGATATAAGAGCTAGAGACTTCAAATTTTTTTTAAAATGTCCGTAATTACAGCGCGCATATCAAGTTTATCATTAAAAATCGATAACTCATCCCGATCTTTTTTTATCGATAAAAAACCTTATCGAAACCCAGTTATAAAATTATATCTTCTACACCTTTATTGCTAGAGTCTCCAAATTTTTAAAGTTTGCTTATATGCAATTTATACAATTTCGGTTTTTGTTAAAATTTACCCCCCACCCTTAAATTCACCCCCTCACCCTCACTTTTGTAAAAAGCGTATTTCAAATACTAGAGACTTGTGCTTTTGCAATTACATGCATATCCATGTTATAATCATAATCTAAAAGTTTCATGAAGATCGTACGTCCACAAAAAAAGTTATTAAGCAATTAAGTTCTCATAGTAAGCGCTCACTGCCGCCCATGCGTGTATATGCTTGTGTGTGTATATGTATGTAATTGTTTGTGTATGTGTGTGTGTGTGTATGTATGTGTGTGTATGTATGCCCGTGTGTGCGTGCGTGCGTGCGTGTGTGTGTGTGTGTGTGTGCGTGTTTCCTGTGTAAGCTGAAAGTCGCGAAAAATTATTGAAATAGCTATTACTCCAAGGGTTCAGGGGATCTCGTAGTCGAGTAGTCTCGACTAGAGCTTTCTTACTTGTTATACCCTGAACCCATTTTCAATGGGAAATCAGGGTATAATGGTTTTGTTGAAATGTATGTAACAGGCAGAAGGAGGCGTGGCAGACCCCACAAAGTATATATATTCTTGATCAGGGCGACGAGCTGAGTTGATTTGGCCCTGTCCGTCTGTCTGTCCGTCTGTCCGTCTGTCCGTCTGTCCGTATGTATGAACGCGTCGATTTCAGAAGATATAAGAGCTAGAGACTTCAAATTTTTTTTTAAATGTCCGTAATTACAGCGCGCATATCAAGTTTATCATTAAAATTCGATAACTCATCCCGATCTTTTTTTATCGATAAAAAACCTTATCGAAAGCCAGTTATAAAATTATATCTTCTACACCTTTATTGCTAGAGTCTCCAAATTTTTAATGTATGCTAACATGCAATTTATACAATTTCGGTTTTTGTTAAAATTTACCCCCCACCCTTAAATTCACCCCCTCACCCTCACTTTTGTAAAAAGCGTATTTCAAATACTAGAGACTTGTGCTTTGGCAATTACATGCATATCCATGTTATAATCATAATCTGAAGTTTCATGAAGATCGTACGTTCACAAAAAAGTTATTAAGCAATTAAGTTCTCATAGTAAGCGCACACTGCAGCCCATGCGTGTTTATGCGTGGGTGCTTGTGTGCGTATGTGTTTGTGTATGTGTGTGTATGTGTTTGTGTATGTGTGTGTGTGTATGTGTATGTGTGTGTGTATGCGTTTGTGTATGTATGCGTGTGTGTGTATGTGTGTCTGTATGCGTGTGTGTGTATGTATGCCTGTGTGTGCGTACGTGCCTGTGTGTGTGTGTGTGTGCGTGTTTCTTGTGTAAGCTGAAAGACGCGAAAAATTATTGAAATATCTATTGCTCCAAGGGTTCAGGGGATCTCGTAGTCGAGCAGTCTCGACTAGAGCTTTCTTACTTGTTGTATACCGTTTAGGTATTTCTGTTAACTCATATATTATAAATTTCATATATAACCAAATTTAATATAACCCTGGTGTATGTCACGAACATTTCTAATTTCATATACACTTGAACACTTGAGGGTACCTAATAATTATAAATTATATATTTCAAGTCTCTTTATATCGCAAAAATAGAAGAGGATGTGAAAGTCTAGATATTGTCCAATTATCGTCACTTTTTAAGTATTATAAATTATAAAGTCACCAGTTACATATTCATATTAGATTAAGCTAAGGTGATATGTATCATGTGCATAATTTTTAAGCAAAAGGGGTAATTCGATTTACGAAAGTGAATTAGTATATTGGTTTTGTGCAATGCCCGTCTTGCTGTCCGTCCGTCTGTCCTGGAAGACATACTAGTGTATGTATATCTCCGATTTATAAAGCGTTAAAATTTTCCCGATCCGCCCACTAGGGCGTGACAAATCAGAAAATGCATTTTCCGATATACCAGAAATCATATTAGTTGGTGAAGATCCGCATCGACCACCCAAGATTACGAGCTATGGCGGATATATCTACGCCAATGGGGCGTGTCAAAAAAACGGTATCTCATAGAGGTTTAAAGCTAGAACGCTGAAATTTCGCACGTACACTAATGTTATGAATATAAAAAGATTAATGAATGAAAATTATACGTTTACCCCATTAGGGGCGTGGCAAATCGGACATGAAAATATAATGATTTTTTTAATTCTGCTCTATTTTGAACCCTATTAATGCTAGAGGCCTAAAATTTGGTATATTTACTCGGGCTGACCATCCAAGACCAAAAAGCTTTGACGGATATCTGTCCGCCCACAGGGCGCGTGGCAAACGGCAAAAGTTTATATCTCCTAAAGTATAATAGCTAGAAGCTTCAAATCGAAAAATGCCCTGTAATTTTAACATTTTTGCTGCTAAATTGCTGATGGGATGTGAATGTGTATGCCGTAGTCGGTAACGCCCGACTGCAACGTTCTTTCTTGTTATTATGTGTATTTCGCTTCATTTACAGCTAAAGAGATGCAATTTGAAGCTGCAATATATTCTGAATTATATGCGGAGTTCGAGTTTGGAATACAGACCCAGATGAAAATAGTTTATATGACTACGCTCATGTCGCAGAATTGAAATTTACTGCAAGTGGGTGACTGTAGAATATTTTTTTATACCGTGTTTAGTAAGTATTTGGACCAGATTCCTCAACATTTAACAATCAGTCATCTGCTTTAAAAAGGGAATCCTTAGCTTATTTTTTGTGGCCATTGAAAAAATCAATTTCATTATCAATTTTGCTGTTCAATCATTAGCAAAGAATCCTGTTTTATCATTTCTTGTACTATGCTCCATTTACTTATTTTATTTTTTATATTTATTTATATTTACTTGATGAGCTCTCGATGTCAGGAACTGGCATATTATTCATGCACTTGCTGCTGGTTTTACTATCCGAGTCTTGAAATTTTACGATCAGGTCACCATTCACTTTCGAGTTATTCGCCGTGCTAGAAATACATGCAGTTGAATCGTCGAAACGGGAAGATCTCTTTTCACACTTTTCATCTGAAATTATAGGAAATCGGAATTAAAGGGCAACTAAACAGGATAATCATGGGAATCAACCGCATCCTAGATAGGTAATAGGTAAGATACATATCTATATCAACTTATTTTCGTTAATACTTTGATCTGTTACTTAAGTTTCACGAAAATAAATAAGTTCTACAATATATATTTAAAAAAGTTCCAGTCTTTTCATTCCAAAATGAAGTTATCTTATCGAAATAATTTTAAATTAATTAATTAGGCAAATAGACTTACCTTCTGATTGTGTATCCGATACCAATAGATCGGAAATCAACCAGTTCTTAGGCTTTGGGGCAGGATCAGTCTTACGGAGCTCTTCACTATCCGAAATAGTTGCAATCGATTGCTGTTGAAGCGAACGGATTTTGACTAGAGAGAGGGGCTTGGGCAGACTCGTATCATCCTCCGAGCTGTTCTCTTCGGCTACCGAAATATCGGTGATATCAATGTCCATGGACTCTTCACCGTTAGCACAGTTCTCAACAGATACACGGCCCAATCCGCTCGGGCTCACTAATATGGACTTTGTTGCCGTTGTTGTGGCGTCGGCCAGTTTATGGATGCGCGCACTCGTCATCGAGTTGAACAAATGGTTGACTCGATTATTTGTTAAATTGAACTCAAATGATTTATTTACAAACTGTGCTAATTGCTCCATGCTGGCTCACTATAATTACAAATTATGTTTTTTATCCAATATCGAAATCTTCTTCACAGCACTTTCACTCCGATGCATCATAGTTGCTCTTGCAAAATAAAACGCTCGACTACTTCGCAGGAAACGCCAATGGCATTACAGGTCCCCATACAGTTCCATTCCAATTCAAATAAAAAACTTATATAGAGCTAAACTCTCTCTCTCTAAGTTGATTTTTTTTTTTTTTTTCTTCTTATACTCTTAACGGCTGCGCATGCCATTCTGCTTCTGCTTCTTCCACCTTTCGCCCCCACTGGAAGAGAGCAAAGCTCACACACAAACACAGAAACACTCACACATGCATAGAGATGCCTTAGATCAACAAGCATTTGAGATTTGGCACATATTTTAATATTTAGTTAATTGTAGTTTAATTAACATATTTGAAATATTTTACGCTAATTACGCCGAAATTGAATACAAATATTAAGAAATATATTTATTCAATTAATATTTAGTATTTATTGTAGTTAGCAGGACAAATTGAATTAAATAACTATAAATTTTATTATTTTTATTTATTTTTAATTATTTAAATTAAATAAATACAATTGCATATGTACATCTATATTTTTTTATTTCTCAGTTAAGTGACGAAACTTCTCCCCTCAACGCTCATTGAGTAAATCTGCTCGCTCCCTTTTGGCCTCGCTCTTTATCGAGCATTCGGAACAACCCCTAAAGAGCCGTAGAGCCGTAGAGTGGAAGGTGTTGCTCCCTGTCCGACACGTATATGTATATTCAATTTATTCTCATTGGTCTTTACGTGTTGGGTGTTGTTGTTGTTGCAAAGTGGTTGTAGGCTGCTTGGCTCAACCCAACTTTACTGTTATTGGTTATAGCCGCTTTATCCTGTATACACATTAACTGTGTATAAAACACCTAATAATTTTCTTTGCAATCGCCTATGTGGGTGGAGTTTCACAGTGTTCTCACTTTATCCCAGGATTAAATTGATGAAAATATCTCGCAGGCATTCGCCCAAACATGTAGCACTTAGGTTGGTAATTGAATTTTAACTAAAAGTATATAATTGCTTGACTTTCATATATAATGTGCGGATTATAAGTGCTTAAAGATTCGTATTTTAACTTTGGCATGTGGAAACTTCACGTCCAGACCACCGCCGACTTTACTGGTTCCAAGTAGTTTAAAGACTCATTAAAGTAATTAATAGTTAAAGATAGAATAGTTTTGTTTTTTTTAACTATCATATTCTAGTCAGTGGAATCTATTTGAAATCCGACTTAACAAAATAAAAATTACTAATTAGTCTTTAAAGTTTCGATATACGATATAATATGGAAAATAAATCTTTATTAGTTGAAATTTACTTATTGGCTGTGGGAGGTCAGGCATCTATCTCATTCTCGTTAAGACACAAGGCAAACTCCTTGTCGACTGATTCAACAGCGTTGAGTGATATGAATGCTTTTAGACAACATTGTCCACGGATGCTGCTGGTCAAAGAGTCAATGGCGTTAGCTTACGCTCCAAATTTGACAACACTTAGACATATCATAACAGAAGCAATTACCCAAATTAGAATACAGCTAGAAGTACTGATTGGAGTGAACTCGAAACAATTTATTTTGAGAGTCTCAGAAAAACATTTATATTGCTTGCCGATGAGTAATTGCCTACGGGCATATAAAAATGTATATAATTAGAGAAAACCAAGCATTTTTAATTTACCTTTAAAATATATATCTATGCATTTCCATTTATTTACTAAATTTTATAAATGCGGTTTGAGTTATTTAATAAATTTCGTATATAACATTTGAGTTTTCATTTTAATAAGTTTTGCAGCTACAAATCCAAGCATCCAACGTTGCATCAACCTTAGTTTCCAATTAAATTAAACAAAATTTGTTTGTTTTTAGATCAATTTACTTCAAATATGAAGTTGTTTGGCAACACACTCTCTGGATCTATTTTATTGTATACTTTTTGACATAACAGACTTATAGCTAACACACAATCATATACATATATATATCAACTAAATGTAAAAGCAATATAAAATTATGACTTGAGATTAATGGTTCTATATATAGAGATATATATAATAGTTAGCTTTATGCCTGCGCAACTATTGATCTTTATCTTTACAGATTCTGGAAGTCATTTCCTGCAGTGGCTCTAATTCCTTCGCAGATATCAGCTCAAATTCCTGGACAAAGTAATAAAAATGCTTATAGCAAGCATTCACGTGTGCTTCCTGCAATTGAAAATATGTAATTACTTAGAGTATATTTAATTATCATTATTGTTTACTTACCGCACCGATGGTCACAATTCTATCAAAATGATGGATGTAAACATGTACGAAGACCCGAAATAATCGTGTTAAAATTTTTCGACTTAGTGAGCTAAATGATTTAGGAAAAGGAACATCTGAAATCGAAAAAAAAAAACTTTAACTATATATTTATAAGTCTATAATCATGACTAGACATACCTGTAGAGACGGGAAATATTGCTTCATTGTTAATTTGAGTCTCTATCCAATCCATTAGCAACTCAATATATTTTTGTGCAGGCAGCGCAGTGGGTTTCTTGTATCTATAATTTAATATTGCAAATGTGATTAATTATATCACAGGAATATTGGGTTTTCACTTACACATCTCCGTCCACCCACAAGTATTCATATTTCGAGCCACCAGACATTGTCGGACAGGTGGTTTCATTGCAAAATTCAGACACAGTGCCATAAATGAGATTGATGCGGTTGAAGAAGTCAACAACTGTATAAAAAGAATTATACAAAATTTATACCATATATAGATGGAACATTTGCAATGAATTCAACCGCGCACAGGCATAGAATACGGTTATAGGGGAGTGTAAATGTATGCGCATCTCGATAGTTTTTTTTATATGTTATAATAAAATAAGTAAATAATACGAGCGTGACAAACGGAAGCATCTTAGTCGGCACAATGTCAGCCAGGTACCCATAATTGACAACTCAGGGGCGCAAAGCACACGAGCTATACTATATTGGGCGGAAGGTGCCCCTGTGTAGTTCTGGAACTCTCATCAGCATATGTAAATAGTCGAATTTACGCACCGTGCACTGCTAACCAGTCATTCATATTCTCGCCTTCCGGTAATCGTACCACTTGACGTAAATTGATTCCAGAGTTCAAACTAGCCTGGGCCTGTTTATGAAGTGAATAGCGGATGGTACCGGCCGTAAATCTTTTATTTGGCCTAAAAGTCTGCAAGCCGAAAAAAACATTTCCATATTAATCATAGAAACATTTCTTTAAGTATAGTTATCTTGTAAAGATTATAGCAATAACATACCTTTCCCTTTTGGAAAAAGTCTAAGAACCCGTTAAGGGCCATTTTTCGGTAGTCTTTTATTTATTTTCGTATATTTATATTATATTAAGAACACTTTAGCACAAGAAAACATCTGTTTAAACAATGTGACCAGTCTTAAAAAGTAAAATACCAAAAGAACTTTCTCGTCTGTTAGTTAACAGTAAGTTAAAATATTTATTAAGAGTTAAAAATTATATTTTGGCATTTGGGAAGCAATTTGCATTAATTAAAATAAATACTCATTTTAGAAAAATTAATCTTAATTATAGTATCAATAAGCAGCTAACAGAACATTAATGTTTACAGCAGCCAGCATATTCATTGGTATTTAGGTATTTCATGATTCATGTGCCTATTATTTATTTTACTTATTATTTAATCCAATAACGTTTAAATAAAAAATATTTATTCATAGAAAATGCACTCAATTATATCGGCACATTTTTAATTAAATACAACTATCGATATATGTTATCGAAAATTTATACCAGCATTTAGGTCGCCATGTTGTTTAGTAATTTGTGCGTCTCTGTTTTGTTTGTGTATTAAAACGATTGAAAGATTAAAACAAAAATAAAAAATGTTCTACGAACACATAATATTGGCCAAAAAAGGCCCGCTAGCCAGGATCTGGCTAGCAGCGCATTGGGATAAGAAAATAACTAAAGCGCACGTCTTCGAAACAAATATAGAGAAATCAGTGGAGGGTATTTTACAGCCAAAAGTAAAATTGGCGCTACGTACGTCAGGCCACTTACTGCTTGGCGTTGTGCGAATTTACTCTAGGAAGGCAAAGTATCTATTGGCGGATTGCAATGAGGCGTTTGTTAAAATCAAAATGGCATTCAGGCCAGGAATGGTGGACTTACCTGAGGGCCATAGAGAAGCTAATGTTAATGCAATTACGCTGCCCGAAGTTTTCCACGATTTTGACACAGCCCTTCCCGAACTCAATGATATTGATATTGAGGCGCAGTTCTCTGTCAACCAGTCTCGAGCAGATGAAATAACAATGCGAGAGGATTATGGTAGCCTGTCACTGTCCCTCCAGGACGACGGCTTTGGAGACATTGGATTCGAGGCGGACACGCCCGAGATGATGCGTGGCCCCTTGTCCGGGAACATAAATGATCAGCTCTTTGATGATGATGTACTCACAAATGTCGTTGAGCCAAACGATCCCAACATCACGTTAACACAGTCCGAAATGCCGAATGATCGACTGGACGGTGATGGCTTTGGTGATTCCTTTGGACAGCCAGCATTATTCGAGGACGATCTATTTGGGGAGCCCCCGCAAACAGTTGGCATAAATACGGCAATTAATGAGCCCACCAATCCGCCGGATTATTCGGATGATGATGGCATCGATAACTTCAACAACCCTCCGTCTCCGGCGTCGTCCTGTGCCGATTCGGTGCACGATGACAAGGAGGACAACTTTCAGGCAAAGGATAACAGTTTTAATGAGGACGCCAATGCAGCTGGCGGGGATGCGGCTCTAAATGATCTGACCCTGGTACAAAATGACGACGAGGGATTCGCTCTGGCACCCATTGATGCAACCACTTACAAGGGCGCCACGAAAGCCAAGCGCAAGCGAAAGCTTATCATTGACGAAATCAAAAATATATCGGGAGAGGAAATGAAGGCCCAACTGGCGGACACCTCCGATATACTGACGACTCTCGATCTGGCCCCGCCCACAAAGAGATTGATGTATTGGAAGGAAACGGGTGGAGTGGAGAAGCTGTTTGCTCTGCCCTCTCGGACAATACCCGCCAGAGTTCTACTTAACAACTATAACCGGCAATTGGTATCACATTCGACGCCCCTGGAGGACTTCTCTGTAATTGCCCCCATGGACGTTCTGGGCTTGGAGATGTACGCACAAGAAGGCGAAAGCTCGGTCATAATTGTGAACAAGAAGGGACGCAAGCGAAAGAATGATACGTCTGCAAGTTTGGCTGCTGACCAAAGTGCAGATAATAACACACTCACTCAGAGTCTAGCGGCGCCCGAGATGCTTCGAGAGCAGGAGAAATCGCTGGGCGTGTCGGCTGTATCACTTGAAATTACCACGAAAGAGCAGGAGAGCCTTGGACCTCAGAACGAGGCAGCTATCTTTGAGAATATGCGTAGTCCTGCCCTGCTCTCGTTCAACGACATGGAGAACTTCTCAAACCTTAACGAACTACCACTGACGCCGCGCGATGGCCACCAGGATATGGGCGATGATTTCCATCACGGCGACCTGACACCGGCTGGACTGGAGCATGGACAAATGACGCCACATCATGGAAGAATGGGAGACATTGATTGTATGCCAAACCTGCCGCCAGACCAAGTCAGCTCGATATTCAACGAGACCGAAGGAAGAAACATGCCCGCTGGCAACAACTTCAATAAGTCGTGCGATATTTCCACAGATTGGAATGACTACGACTTTCCGCCTTCAGCGGGTCTGCCGCACACCGCAGCCGAGGAACAAATGGAGAATGAAACGGATGAGCAGTTTGAGGAGCGTGTGCTGAACAAGCGAGCGGCGCAACTCTTCCTCGATGTCAGAGTTCACTTCAACAACCACGATCACCTGACCCTATCGCAGCTGACGGTGCGAAACACGAGAAAACAGGCGGCTCAGAAGTTCTACTCGTTGCTCGTATTGAAAAAGTTCAAGGCCCTGAATATAACACAAACGGCGCCGTATGCCGATATTACGGTAACGCGCGGTCCTCTGTTCGACAATCCAAAATTGTAAAGATTAGACGAACGGTCTGTTTGCATGATCTTTGGGCAGTAAGAATCCAAAACAAGAATTGGGAGGATAAGCTGTCATGATTATATAAACGATTTTAAATTAAGCTAAAAGTAATTATTTTTTTAAATGCAATTAATTGTAATGTTAAAAAAGTATTGCTGCATTGATTATATAATTTACAACCAGTTCATTTAAATTATTTATAAATAATTAAAATCTTTTAGGAATTTTGAAATGAGTGTTAAACATTGTGTAAACCCTATTTAAATACTTCCATCGCCTATATAGATTATCTTAATTCGAACTTTCGTTTAGACAATCTAGGCTTTCAGCTGCTGAACTTCCACAAACTGTAAGTCTAAGCAAAACACATTCGCATCAGAAACTAATCTCTAATTTCTTAAATAGGTTGGATCTTATTCAGGGAACTTCAAGTTAAATAACTGTTAATGAGAGACAAGCAAGGAAAGACTCCCATTACCGCATTGTAAAGAGCATTTGATATAAGAGATTTCATAGTAAATGTTGTTCCGTTGTATCCAGTAGGCCGAGCGAGCACATTTGAAATAGTTTGTAATTTTATAACATATTTATTCACATCTTTACAGACATGTAACAATTGAACATAGATTATTGCAAGTTATGTACAATAAATATATATATATATGTATAGCTGAAGACGTGACTTTATTCGACGTTATCATATATGTCCTCCATACCGGGAACACCTCGCAGCTTCTTTATAAATACGTGGTATGCCTTCTTTTCGTCCTCGTCCAGCTGTACAAGGCTCTAAAATAACACTTGAATTAGTATCCGTATCATATA
Organism: Drosophila arizonae; assembly: GCF_054131065.1. Taxonomy (NCBI): domain Eukaryota; kingdom Metazoa; phylum Arthropoda; class Insecta; order Diptera; family Drosophilidae; genus Drosophila; species Drosophila arizonae. The sequence goes on along the minus strand of NC_142923.1, from coordinate 27,771,946 downwards.
GAAGAGACTATTTATTACATTTGGTGTAAATACATGCTCGCTGTTCTCGATCGAGTACCCATTTTGCTCCAAGGTTTTACTGAGGCCAGTTAAATGAGACGGACTGCAAATGAACTAATCATATTAAAAATATTAGTAATGGTGGTAATTCTAAGGGAAACTAGAATCTAGATAGCCATCATCATCATCATGGATTAGTTATCTCCCTTGATTACTAACATTCACTGCGGCCGTGGCAGCATCAACAATTTCCACATCTTCAGCTCCTAGTTGAATTGCGTCTTCCGTGACCTTCTCCTCTAGGCTGGTTTCAGTGCTGGTCAACGGTGAAGCATAACGCGCTTCTATAAGTCCAAAATCCTCGAACATATGGCTCACATCTACGAATTCAGCTCTGCAATAGATTTGTGACTTAAGTGAGGGTTTAAATATACTTGAATCTCTTCATTAGTTTAATTCATGAACTTACCCAGATTTTTTGATCATTGCCGTCACATCCATTTTGATCCCAGGCAGATTATCGCTATATATGCTGCAAATCATGTAGACTTTTCTTCTATATCTTATGTCAAAGCGATGTTTCTTCAGTTGAGCTTTGTTATGCTGGCATTTCTTAATTGTATTTTGTATTGTTCCCATGGGCATATTTCTCTTCAGGGCATTGTCAATTTCCGATCGCAAAAGCGAATTCACGGCCGGATCAGCCGATTTGCCTTCCTGTACGGCCAGCCGGAGTTGTCTTGCAATCTTTTCAAAAAGAGCTGCCCGTAATCCATCTTTCTGCGCCTTAATATGTTTTATGTTGGCCCATTTTGAATGTCCAGCCATGTAACGTACGGGCTGTACTTCATTGAAACTTAATTTAATATTTTTAAATCCAATTCGACTAAAATTTCGTAACATTTTGTTGTTACGGTGTATTTTATGTTAAGCAGCAGAAATACATGCGCCTCGCCACAATCGAATTGGCATATATCGATATCAGAAATTTTAACAGAGCTTATTAGACAACTATCGATATGATTTTATATACGAATTTTACACCACTGTGCAAAGATAAAGTATTCTAAAAGCGGCAATTGCTTAGTTTACTGTACGTAGTTAGAGAACGTTTAGAGGAATTGACTTTTTTTGGCCACCTGTCTGGTTCTGTATGTCGATTCGATTTCAGTTATCAGATACGCCTTTTGTATATATTTTTATTTTAAATATATGTGTTTAAAATATAAAACTTGTGGTAATTGCGCCCAAACAAGAATTTAAATAAGCTGAAATAGCAGTAAGCTTTTGTCTGTAAGCATACGTCAATAGTGAACTTGCCTTCGATGATCTGTTCGAATTCAGCAGGATGGCGTTTAGTGCGTTTGCTGAATGCGCAGTTTCATATCAGATTATCGAGATTGGAGATGGCAAGGACTCAAGGGTAATTTCTTTTGAAATGCTGGTAGAACTGGCGACTATACATTCAACTACAATAACGCTTATAAATAAAAATATTGCTTATAACTGCGAGTTTGGGTACATTTTTACCCCTTGGATTACAGACATACATATGTACATGTCTGTATTCCGATTTACTAGTCTCTAGCATTTTAATTATTTGTCTTCGAGATACACAGATATAGTATTTGCCACGCCCCTTATAAGTATTTCTACATCTTCAACTGTTGCGAAAGCGATTCGAAAGCGCTCTTAAGGACGAATATTGCCAAGACCAATATTGTCTTTCGTGTTTGAAGTAATATAATTAGCAATACTTATTTGAACATATGTACATATAAAAACCTTGCGACTCGCATTTTATACAAATGATTTAAAATGGAACTCTTCCGCGACATCCGAATCTTTTTAACTGCGAATTTTTATTAGACATGAATGTTAATAGACTTCTAATATTTCTGTTATCAGTTGGAAATTGTATCACTTTCAATAATTGGGATTGATTTTGTTCAATGACAGCTTTCCATTTGTTTTTAGTCCTTTAGCTTAACTTTCATTGGATATGTATGTAATCTTGATATTTACAGACATGGCTAGCTTCGAGTGAAAAGTCGAAGTATGTCAATAGTCTATTAATATTGCGACACACTTTTACTATAGAAATAATTTCTATTTTAATATATTACAAATAAAAATATATCAAAAAACAGCTGCTTGTAATATGACGGCATTACGGGAATTCGCATTCGATGATCTGTTCAAGCTCAATAGGATGCTCTTTGATCCCCTGACCGAGGTCTATTCGATCGCGTTCTACGCCTTGAAACTATTTGAGTTTCCGATGCTCAATGAAGTCGCCGTTGCTCCCAATGGCCAGCTAACGGGATTTATCATGGGCGGTCGCGTTCGTAATAAGCAATGGGTCGGAGATGGCAAGGATTCAGAGAAGATGAGCAGCCATGGCCACGTCAGTGCCCTGGCCATTGACAACGACTTCCGACGTCTGGGAGTGGGCACGCTGCTGATGGAAGGCTTCAGGGTCAAACTGGAGGTCGAACGGGAGTGGTACATCGACCTATTTGTGCGTTGCAAGAACCAGAGCGCCATCAAGTTCTACGAGCTGCTGGGCTATGCGAAGTACTCCATACTGCGCAGATACTACGACGATGACGATGGGTACGAGATGCGCCTGCCGCTCTCCCAGGACGTGGACGGCACTTGCCTCAAGGGACGGGTGAATGCTATAGACGGACTTTACAGTGCCGGAGGGGAACTGGTGAAGGTGCTGAAAATGCTGTTCGGCATGCTCCGCGATGCCATATTGAACGTGCTGTGAGAATGTTGTCAACTCGTGTTGAATGTAGCCATGTCAAAGCCAATCATAAATAGTCAGTAAACAACACGCACTTGCCATCATCAAAATCTATTTGTTATACATATTGTTTATCATCATGAGTTGCCTGCGGGAGATGCATCTCGATGATCTGTTTAAATTCAACACGTTAGTCTTCGATCCATTCACCGAGGTGTATGGCCTCAGGTTTTTCATGCGCCACCTGGCCCAGTGGCCCGAACTGGCGCTGGCCGCCCTCTCGCCCCAGGGCCAACTGGCCGGCTTCATTTTTGGCAAGTGCCAGCCCGGCACGGATGCCGCCGACCTGCACGGCCACGTTTGCGCGCTGACCGTCGAGTCGCACTATCGCCGGCTGGGCGTGGCCTCGCTGCTCATGAACCACTTTGCGCACTTGCTGGACCTGAGGAATGCCTGGTATGTGGATCTCTATCTGCGCTGCAGCAACCAGGCCGCCTACCAGCTCTACTGCGCCCTCGGCTACTGTCTGCGCCGCGTCCTGCTAGAGTACTACCCAGGCGATCCCGACGAGGATGCCTTCGACATGCGGAAGCCGCTGGCCATAGACGTCCTGGGCCACTCCCTTCTGGTCGCCAGCAAGCAGTCGGTGCGCCTGCCCAGCGACGAGGAAAGCGACGACGACTACAACTAGGGCGTCTGTTTCTCCCTTCCTGTATCTTTATTTTTTTATTGTATTTATATTTTCTTTTTGGCATTTCATTTCTCTCGACGTTCAACTAATTAACTAAAATATTCAATTGCGCTAAAATTAAATTTCCGCTGACGCACAACAGCTAAACTACAAATTTAAGATGTATAAAAAAAAGTGTATATAACAACATATATAACATATATACTCATGCGGGTTTTTATGCCAAACAAATTTAATTGAATACTGAAATAAAAGAAGAAATCATTGAAACACTTGCGACGCGTCCGTTTCAATGGCCAAGGCCCATGTTACGCTTTTTTTTTATTGGCCACATTTTGTTTTTCTTTCCAATTGTTTTGCAAATTTGCTTTGTTTTTTATTGTTTATTTTTTAAATATATATTCGACGCACAGCCCCCAATTTGCATGTCCAAAGCACGCGCAACTTCATTCGCCTATCAAATTATACCACAAATTTCTTTCAGTGTCTGCTTTGCTCATGACATGTATTTAGTTTTCTCTCGTCTGAGCGATTTGTTTAAACATTTCGTTGCTGCTGTTGTTGTTGTTGCTGAATTTGTTAGCGACGAGTGCATTGAACTTATGTGATTTTTCCTGGGCTTAATTGCTTTTTCCTTAATGTGTTTTTATTTGATAAATTCTGGGTAAACATTTCTGTTTGTTTTATCTAATTCGAGTGCAGCTTTTCATTAGGCTCAAAAAGCAAACAGCATAGGCCAAAATTTATCAATAGATAAGCTTTTACAACAATATATATAATTAAGGAATTAAATCATATAAATTGTCATATTTCCTCGATTGATTTTAGCTATAGAACTATCTGATTAAACTCTCATTAAATTAAAAAAAAAAAAAAAATAAATATAAATGGAAAAATTATAATATATTAGCTATTTAGCTCTCACTTATTTCCTTCGAGAAAGTATTTTGAGCCTATACAGCTATATTGCACAATAAAAATATGGGGCATAGTTTTTAATTAGTATATATAAAATTTAATAAACACATATTTATGAAATATAAATATTTTATTGATCAGCATTTGTCTCAAAGACAAACAAAGGGATAGACAGATGGACTTAGACAGAGATAGAGAGCCGTTCTCGCGCTTAATTATATGTATATGTAAGTTAAGACTACAAAGGAGGCTGATGCCTGATGCCTGATGATTCCACTAAGTCATTTATGGGAAGATTATAACCAGTCGAGCATATATGGCTCAGTTCATATTCTGACGAGAGACAGTCTAGTTATAGTTGCTAAATTATCCAGTTGTATATAAACTACATTATTTCATGGGATCCAAGTATATTTGTTTCCGCTAGAATGCGACACAGCGGCCCTAATCAGTGCTCTAGGCCTCTGCCACGCCCCCTTATGCTACAAAAATGCTAATAAAACCGGTTTACTCTATATTCCATTAAAAATAGTGTGACTTAATGACAATGGGTATTTTATAATTATTAAATCCAAGTGTTTGTCATGTAATTTGTCTTGTTGTTGTTGTTGTTCAATATTTGGACAACCGCGCCCATTTTATAGACAGTCTGTCGGGCCACTTGAAAGCCTCAAGTGTTTCAAATACACATGATTTGGTAATTCAAACAAATTGTTTTACGCTCATCTAATGAGGTTAATGTTCGAAGCTCGTTGACTCAGACCCGATCGCTGTGCGCTGTTCAGCAATCTATTTATACGATTTAATGGCGCATTTTGCACAAAAATAAAGTACAAGCCAATTTGAATAAGCATCTGCAGAAGCTATAAACAGATGTACATATATATTCATATACCGATTCGATCTGTAATCGAAGCATTAGCATAATTCATCGCCGGCACTGAGGAAAAGTGCGCAATATGAAAGGCAATTAGACTGTGTGGCAGGTGGTCTATCTATCGACTAACTGCAGATCATCCTAACTATATCTTTATATAGAAAATAATATACATTTAGGAGATATATCAATTAGCAGATTTGTAGATATTCTGTACGATGATGAATGAATAGCTAATGCCGCAGACGTTGCATACGCCCGATAAATCGCGATGTTGGTTGTTTGTCTGGCTGGACTTATGTTTGCCTCGACTATGTACTATATATATGTATGTATGTATGTGGCTGATGTTTAAACGTCTTTTAGTTTTCTGTTAATTTATGCGTGATTTATTATGATATATCCCAGCATGTGGCCGTCGCTTATACGAAAGCCTTGACTGACCCAACCATTTGGTATCATTCGCATCGCCTTTGCTGCTCGATTGTCAGAAATGTGTGCATGATATTTGGCGGCTGTTGGTCCAAAGTTGTACCCTTAAGCATATATATATATACTTGAATACATGTATATATATAATTGTCTATATACTTGGATGCTGCATGCGCCTATTTGTTTACATGTTTTCTTTTTGGCTTCTCGCTTTTTTGGCACCCGATCAACTTGACAAAAAGCTAAAACATATTGCCTATGTACAGCATGAGCGAGTGAGTACGCAGTGGACACAGTCGCGGTCATCTTTATAAATACAATCCGATTCATGACTGATTTCATATCAAATGGGAGCGAACTTTGCTTCAGTTTGATCTATCTAGATGCTACAGCGTAGTGCTGGGGGCTTCTGGCAAACATTTGCGGTTCTTCTTATGCTGCACATAAATAAATAAATAAATAAATAAAATGAAAAGTACAAGCAATCGCGCAATGATCGCCCACTGGTTGCCGCTTGCTCAATTTTTCTTTTAAATAAACTCAAAATTTCATAGAATTTTCCAAGCAGACGCACTTTACACACACGCACACATACATACATACACTCGCAGCTGTCCGAGAATGGCCGAAACACACACACACACACATCTCTGCATATGTGTGTATGTGGAGGAAAAGCATTTCGAAATGTGATTTTTCGGCTTTTCGGCCAAGAAAATTTCGTGTGCGAATTCAGTGCGACTTGGGCTGCTAACTTGAACGCGTTGCAAACGAGAAAAACATTCGAAATAGAAGTCTTTAACTAAAACTAACATACATATACATATATGTATATATATATTTTATATATATACATATATCCTCATCCATCTATCTAGCTAGCTGTCTATATAGCCGAGTGCGGTATATATAGATCTATTTGCTGAGTCTGCAGCACGGGCAAAAGTGAGCAATGCGTCGATCGTGCCGCGTTTTATTAATAGAAAATTACAAAATTCTTGCGCGAAAATTGTGAAAAAAAGGGCTTTTCCTCAGTAGACTCTGCTGAGAAAAACCCTTAAAGACCATGTTAAAACTTTTTCTCTCTGTGTATATTCAAACTCAATATGCTATAAAAACTATATGCTGAGCATGAATGTGCGTGTGTGTGTGTGTATGTGTGTGTGAATGTGAGCTAGTGCTTTTCAATTTAATGTTACATAAGAAATCGTGATCTTTGTGCAAAAAAATAAACCCAAAAATTATTGAAATTTAATAGAAATATATTCTAAAAATAAATAAAAACATTTTTCATAAATTTTCAGTGTTTATATGTGCATAAATTGCATTTCGTTTGAAAAATCGTGCAATTAGGCAACAACAACGTCCGCGATAACGATTTACTGCTGTCTCTGTTCAAAGGAAAACTCAAATTTTAATTTTGCAATACAAAAACACAAAACAGGAATCAAAAACAAAAAACAATATGAGTTCTGGGTAAGTTTTAAACAAATACAAGAATTAAATTTAAAACAAGTAAGAAGGCTCCAGTCGAGACTGCTCGACTAGGAGATACCCTGAACCCTCTAAGCTGATATTCTAATTATTCTGCACCTCTTTTATGCACACATACATACACATGCATCCACACGCACGGATAAGCCTGCGCTCTGCTAACTGCGCAGTAAGCAGCGACTGCGGTTGGGCTGCGCTGCAGTGTGGGCAATGTTATAAGAATTTATTTGTCAAATAATTTCTTTTGTAGACATACGATCTTAATGAAACTTTCAGAGTGTAATTATATGCTGAATATGTGTGTACATTCCAAAGCACAAGTCTCTAGTACTTGAAATGCGTTTTTTACAAATTGGGGGAAAAGGGGGCGTGGTATCCAAAATCTGTAAATTATAAAATCTTTGTATCGATTAACTTTATATACAACACAATTTTGAAGACTCCAGGTCTAAAAATGTTCAAATCAGGCTAAAAAAACAAAATCAATTTTTCGATTATTCTCGATAAAAAAGTTATCGGACGATTTATCGAAAAAATAAAGCAAACTCGTACTGCGTATGGTACTCACGAGTATGCATGCCAAATTTCAGCTCTCTAGCTCTTATAACTTCTGAGATCGACGCACTCATACGGACGGACGGACGGACGGACGGACGGACGGACAGACAGACGGACAGGGCTATATCGACTCAGCTCGTCACGCTGATCAAGAATATATATACTTTGTGGGGTCTGCCACGCCTCCTTCTGCCCGTTACATACTTTTTCACAAAACCATTATACCCTGATTTCCCATTTTCAATGGGTTCAGGGTATAAAAATATATATTTTGAATACATATTTTTAATTGAATACGATATGGTAACGGATATTAAATCTAACGGTTTAGTTGGTTGTAAGCTTAATTATAATAAATATATATACATATAAATATATTAATTTTTTTTCTTTTTTTTACATATTTATAAATATATATTCAAAGGAATACGATTTGAATAGGATTTTTTTTAGGAAATGATAGGTAAAAGTCTTTTTAGCCTTAGAAGTCTTAAAACGTTTTGTATATACAGAATGAAATCCGTAGTTCATAACTAAGAGAAATAATATTGATTTCGATATTTTCAATGTCAAAGATTATTCGTAATTTAATGTTAACAGTAGTGCGAATAAAATTTATAAACAAGAAAATACAAATTTTATTTTAAAGCTTATCATCAAAAGTTAAAATTTTTAGCCTTTTTCTTCATTAACACCATAATTGATGGGTTTTTTAAGATAATCCCAGGAAACCCAGAGAATTTGCACACTACAAAAGAATGTCAATATATGTATATAAATTATAGAAAATGAAATGAATTTGATGTAATTTTTATGTATTCGAAATTTAAACATAAGCAAATTATTCCGTTGGTTTTTATTTGTAAAAGATTTTTTTTATACCCTGAACCCATTGAAAATGGGAAATCAGGGTATAATGGTTTTGTGAAAAAGTATGTAACGGGCAGAAGGAGGCGTGGCAGACCCCACAAAGTATATATATTCTTGATCAGCGTGACGAGCTGAGTCGATATAGCCCTGTCCGTCTGTCCGTCCGTCCGTCCGTCCGTCCGTCCGTCCGTCCGTCCGTCCGTATGAGTGCGTCGATCTCAGAAGTTATAAGAGCTAGAGAGCTGAAATTTGGCATGCATACTCGTGAGTACCATACGCAGTACGAGTTTGCTTTATTTTTTCGATAAATCGTCCGATAACTTTTTTATCGAAAATAATCGAAAAATTGATTTTGTTTTTTTAGCCTAATTTGAACATTTTTAGACCTGGAGTCTTCAAATTTGCGTTGTATATAAAGTTAATCGATACAAAGATTTTGTCATTTACAAATTTTGGATACCACGCCCCCTTTTCCCCCAATTTGTAAAAAACGCATTTCAAGTACTAGAGACTTGGGCTTTGGAATGTACACACATATTCATCATATGACTACACTCTGAAAGTTTCATTAAGATCATATGTTTACAAAAGAAATTATTTGACAAATAAATTCTCATAATATTGCCCACACTGCAGCGCAGCCCAAGCGCAGTCGCTGCTTACTGCGCAGTTAGCAGAGCGCAGGCTTATGCGTGCGTGTGGACGCATGTGTATGTATGTGTGCATAAAAGAGGTGCAGAATAATTAGAATATCAGCTTAGAGGGTTCAGGGTATCTCCTAGTCGAGCAGTCTCGACTGGAGCCTTCTTACTTGTTTCATTTTTGTTTTAGTTTTACAAATTTCTATTTACGGAAGACCTTTTGATATGAAATAATCGCTTCATTTATATCCAACTTATATATAGTATAATTTCAAACTTGTTTTATTCCTTCCCCTTTTTGCTGTTGGTAGAAACATTTAAAACACATTTAAAATTTTATTTATGTTTAGCTAGTTTAAATATCTATGTATAAATGTTTCGAAACTTCTTGTTAGTATAGCCGCCTTGTCCGAGGCGCTCACTTTATACAGATGATAGCAGCAGCTGCTGCTGCCTTTGCCGGCAAATTAAAAAAAGTAATAAACTTGTGTTTTTTTTTCTTCTTGTATTTTGCTGAAATAGAAGTACATATATAAATACATAGTATCTCTGTATATGTATATGTGTATGTATATGTATGAATATATCTGAAATATACATGAGCTATACAATTAAGGTTCATGTGAATTCTGAAGGCCATCAATGGTCCACGCCCACGCTAGCGCCCACACCCACGCCCACGCCCATGGCTGAGGGGGCGGCGATACTGTCGTCTGTCTCTTGCTCTCTCTCAGCTCTTGTTTTGGCAGCCCTCGAGACCGCACGCGCTTGCTGGCAGGCGACATTTTCATTTCGAGCTTTTCTCGCTCACGCGAATTAATTAATTAATTTTCTTATTTTGTTGGTCGATCTCGAATGCTCAGCGTACTCTTAAATTTAGCACACGTGTTGAAAATTTAGCTGTCAGCAGGAGCGGAAGTTTCGTGCCACGCACACAAAAAATGCTCAAACGCTAAGAAAGCAAATAAAGCGAAAGCAAAACTTTCGAGATAGCCAAGAATTTGGCATCAAAATGCATTTATTTTCATTTAATTTTTTAGAGGTTTCTGTGAAAGAATTGATTTATTTTTTGCATTTCTCTGTTGATGTTGATGTTGATGTGGCGCACATAAATTCTCGACTTGACGGTCGTCAAGAAATTGCCTCGCGAAAAAGCACAACAACTACAATGCTGAAAAGTATAATGTATATACAAAAATATATTATGAAAATTGGGTCAAATTCATGTACTAGAACAACACTTTTTGCGAAAGAATGAACAATGAAAATGTCGGAAAAATGTCGAAACAAAAATGCAATGAAGATCATACAGGAATAAAATATAAATAGGTAAGAAAACTCGAGTGGAAACTGCTCAACGCAGAGATCCCATTAACCCTACGAGCTGAAATTCTAATGAATCTTTGCTTCCGTTCTGCATACACCAGAAATAATACATACGAACATCCACACTCATATATAATTAGTCGATAATTATCGATTTTCTGAAACGATGGGACAGACGACAGGCAGACGGCAGGACTACATCTCCCTGGTCAAGAACACATATAATTTATGGGATTTGTCACGTCGTGTTACATACATTTTTACAATACCATTCCCCATTTGCAATGGTATGCAAATGTATAATAAATATCTTATATATTTAGAGTTTTGGGTTTAAAAATTCTAAAAATATTATCAGAGCAATGAAATAAGCAATGGCTTATTGGAAAACGTTGTGGGTCTAGGATGGATTAGCTTATTGGATTTATAACTTAATTAATTAATTTCCACTTATGAAATATCTATATATAGTCTTCACATAAATATTACATACATCAAAATATAACAACAAAATATTACTCAAACCCAATATGCTTTATTCAATTCGTGAGCGAGCATAAATTATTATTTTAATGTGTAGAATTTCTCTTGGCACTATTATGAATATTTACTTCCAATTCATTCCAATTTGTTACCATAATTATAATTTACACACACACACACAAACACTCACAAACACAGTTGTTTTTAGTCGAACTTTCATTAATCAAAATCATCTTCTTAACAATTATAATGTTTAGCAAAAGATTTGCATAAACTTTAATCTCTCCCTCATCTTAACCATGACTTTCATATGTGAACTTGTAAACGCGGTAAAAACCAAAAAAGAGAAAAACAAACAAAAAACAAAAGCAAAATGAGAAACGCGTAAAAAGTCATTAATTTTCGTGCGAACTTGAACTAAGTCGATATACACTTGATTCGCGTATGCTTTTAATGTTTTCGAAGGTGGTTTTACGATGATGTTTTTGATGCATTGCGTCGATTTCTGTCGGCGACAATTATTTTGACACTTCTCGCCTGCTCTGCCTGCAGTTAATGTGAGTTACGTAAATCGGGTGTGAATTTATTTACTTTACGCATTTTTGCATACAAAATTTTATGTGGGATTTTTTTTTTTTTTTTTTTGCTTTGCTTTTGTTGTTGGGAATTTGCACCCGAGTTCAAGTGTGTGTGAAATGACCGTGAATTATGTATCCACAAAGAGTCAAAATAAACAGAAGGCAAGTGGAAAGAGCCGAAAACAGGGCTGCAGATCAGCAATTTGGTGCTGACCTAACTTAAAATTCTTGCACTTGCTGGGACTCGGAGATATCTTGAACCTTGAGTCTCACAATCTTTAGAATTTGAAATTATTGTCTTTTTTCAAACTTGGACTGAAGGAGCATGGTAACCAAAATTTAAAAATTGAAAAATCGTTTTAACTCTGAAAGTACTTTAATTATCTATAAATGAGGAATGAGATAATGGTACTTCTAAATTTACATCTAAAAGCCCTAACGGGACGGACCGTATAGAATTCTACGCCTACTTTTGCCTGTCACATGCATTTTCACATTTCCAATGGGTATGAAAAGAAACTTATTAAATATATTTAATTTTTCAATAGATGAGTCTTTTCTTTAACTTCCTTCTTTTATACTGAATCTAACCTTTTATTGCCTTTTGACCCTTCCTCAATTGTAGGCAGCGAAAGCATTTGAATTTGTTTTTCTAACAAGCTTGCGTCATTTTTTCAAATAGTGCTACAATATTTCACAGTAGGCCCAGAGAGCTGAACAATTTGTTTACGAGTCAAAAATGAAAAAGTGCAGGCGGGGCGGAGCCAGCGTAGCCAGCTGGCTGACTGTCCGCCTCCTGCGTTCCCCGGCCACATGTGGCTAAGGCTGGAAAATTTATTTGAAAACAAAAAAAAAAAATATTAAAAATAAAAAATATTCGTATCGAAGAAGAAATATAAGCGCAGTTGATTGTGCAACAGGCCTGCGACAGACTTGCAACTGCAACTTTGGCTTCCACTTGGACTTGCACTTGGAGTCGCAGTCGGAGTTGGAGCTGGGCGCCAAGTTTACTTTCACTTAAGTCGCGCCGCTGGTGACCCGACAGATTAATATAAATAATTATGATTCCAGCCGGGCAGCCGGGCTGTCTGATGTGCTCATGTCATGCAATCAGCGCAGCGTCCAGGCCCGGCTGAAATGACAAATGGAAAACGGGTTGCATGCCACAGACGCAGCCGAAGAAAGCGACCAAAATGCCCCATGATGAATGGCCTCTGTGCGTCGCACTTCAATTGCCGATTCCCGATTGTCAAAATTGCCTTTTAGTGTTTTGCCTTTGTATTCAATATTTAATTTTGGATATTCCATTTCAAGGTCGCACATGATTCACATAAGATCATTGGGCAGCGGCCCTAAGCTTATCTCTCTTGAGATTTGCTCGTGTTGTTTTTATTAGTTTTCCTCCTCTGCTGCCTTGGCAGTTTTTTTTTTTTTTTTTTTTTTTTTTTTTAGTTTCTTGCCTTTTTTATTTTCCTAAACATTTTTTTTTTTTTTTTTTGTATATTTGGCAAATAGCGCATAAATTGTATTTTTTTCTTCGAATTTTCAGATTTGTTTTTGCCAATTAATTATTTGACATATAATTAGAGGTATATTTATGTATTTACATTTTATCTATTATGTGAACTATTGAACATTAAAGAAATATTGCTATCAATTATAGACAATTTATTAAGTTTATGCATTGGTATATATAATATTGAACGAACGATTTTTGTGATTATGGGATTTATATTCATATTTCTTTGAGAAAATAAGAGCGAAAGCTTTGACGTAATATCGTCGGATCCCTTATCTTTATTATTATACCCGTACATATATTTGTATCCATTCAGTAATATGTATTATTTCTACATACATCTACATGCCATCTATATATATGATTATGTTAAACAATAAGTATTATCCGAGGGAATCTGTCTCTGGGCTGCTCAGTGCTGGATTGTCTAAATCCAAATATGTTTGTCAGAGAGTGTGTGAGAGAGAGAGAGAAATATATCGGATGCTGAAAGTAGTATCGGGAGTTACTGAATGAGATGTTTAGTGATGAGAATGGGATGACTATTTAGGTCATCTGGACAGGTTTCTTACACTAGTCTGTGCACGAAGAGAAGCGAGTAGCAATTGACGTTCTAAAAGCAGCAGAAATATACAATAAAAATCATACAATTAGAATGCAAGGTGAACAAACTGATATGCATACATATGTGATGGAGATTGACTTTTTTCTTTAGAATGTAATTATAACGGATGAATTTCAATATACATAAAATAAAGAGATGTCAAAATCCACAAAAGCAAAATGCGAAATAGTGAAAGAAAATTAGAAAAAGTTTGGCCCGTCAAACAATCTATGTCGCAGAAATCTGGTATTGTATTAAGTTAATAAAGAGTACTTATGGGAATATATTAAACATAATTAAACTAAATGCATAAGACATGAAATGAGCGCGACACATAATAATAGTCCATTGACATTGATTTTAATTACTTTAATTTGTATAAATTGGATCGGTTGTTCTGGAGGGACTATGAAATTAAGATTCTCTAAGGGAACTGAGAAATGAATATTACATGGGGAATGAATAGATCAGAAAATTCGAAGGATTGCTTTATAATTCAATAAAGATGAAAGATACGGAAGGAGTCGACAACAATAAAAATTTTCGGTTCCAGCTTAAAGGCAATATGTAGAAATCGCCAGAAACCAGAGTTTGACTCAATAGAATTTTGATATACATTATATCACAATATAACATTATACTATTTATTATTATAGATATATTTATATATATATCAATTTTTTTTTTTTTTTTTTTGAATTTTTATTTCTTATTTTTGCAAAGCTGTTTAAGAACTCATTCAATCTCATTATAAATTGTAAAATGATTTAAACCAGTCAAAAACAAATTAGGCCAACAAAACAAGTAGGAAAATTTGTTTAGAAAACAAATTGCTTGGCAAGAGAGAAAAATCATTTAGCAGCTAATTAAAAAAATGAAAAGCATTTACTCCGGCCACAGTCAATATCAATGGCCATTCAATTAGGTAGCCCTTGTTGATTGATTGCTGAACCGGCTGTCCAGAGATCTGATTGTTGTTGTAAGAGTTTGGTATCTATCTGTGTCTGGTGTCTGGTTGGGCGCATTCGAGTGTGACCCACTTTTCGGCGAGCCAAGAAATTATTGAATGAATAAGTTGAAACCAATTTCTGACAGCTGAGCAACGTTTCATTCAATAACAACAACAACAACAGCATGAGCAATGTATTATTGACAGGCACTCAGGCCCACAAGAGTGCGTCAATGGATTCGATAGTTTTTGTGTGAGTGTGTGTGTTTTTTTTAGAGGGAGGGAGGGGCTAGTCTGTGGGCCAGCTGTTTAGCATCCGACGGTGTTGAGTCATTGGACGTCGCTTTGACGATTCTCCTGCGCTTCGAACAGATTCGGCTCACCCTGCAGCACCACCTTGAACTGGAGCTTGCAGCGGTCGCCGGCGGTGCAGTGCTCCCAGACGTCCGTTGCCGTGTAGATCAGGTAGTCCATGTTGCTGTGGAGCAGCTCCTCGCTGTCCAGCAGCGGGGGATCCAAGAAGTTGCGCAGGCAGCGCACGCCCCGCACCTCGCGGCCCGCCGGCCCGTTCAGCAGGCTGACATGGGCGCTCACCCGGCGCGAGGCCACCGGACTTATCATATAGAGCACGTACATCTGCTCCAGATTGGGCGCCGGCGGGCTGATGTACATCATTAGCAATATGGGCAGATGATTCACGAGCTGCAGCTCCGGTCCGATGGGACGGCTGCAGGTCACTCTGTTGGAGCCGGCATACGCAATGACGCCCACCACGTGATTGCAGCCGGGCGCCAGCTTGGCCAGGTCCAGGTCGTACACCGTGTGCCAGTCGGAGCCAATCTCCAGCATCGAGTCCTCGGGCCGATGACGCATCAGCACATGCGCCATCAGCTCCTGGGGCGTCATCTTCAGGTAGCAGCCCTTCACGGGGCATTTGGCTGGTATGCCATCAAAGAGATCCAAGTGGGCGAACGCATTCTACGAAGAATCGATATGGATATGAAATGTTGCTGATGCAGCAGCTGGGTCAAGTGACTTACCATAATTTGGAAAAGTCTCTTCTCAAACTTCGCTCAACGTGTTTAAAGCTTGACAGCTGCGACGAAGGATTCGTGACGACAGTTGATGCAGCCCTAATAGTTCTTTTAATATCGATTATTGGAAGTTGCAAACCAAATTTATTGTGATGTCTTTTTTATTAATCCACATATTTTGACAATATGCAATATGCGAATACAACTCTTTTCACTTAGTATATTAAAGTTATGAACATATCAAACTATTTGACATTTTTCTTAAATTGTGAGTCTTTGTAAAGTCCGACATCATCGTAGAGCAAAGTTTGAACAGACCGAGCTGAAATATATGTACGTTTCAGAAATTTTAATAGCCCTATTAGCCATATAATCGTATGTGTTGTATTGTGGTACTACTAGGCACTAAGTAATGTCGAGTTATGCAAAATTAAAATTGAAACAGTATTATTTATTATGAGTGGAACAGTTATAGACAGACTGATACATACATATATATGTACATATTTATTCTGGGTAGTGTATTTAAATATCACAATATCTTTTCACTTCACTGCGATTGCCTTTTTATCGCACTCACTCAGTCTACCCTATAATACAGGGTGTCTCTTTAGAGGTTGACAACTTTTAATTGGCAGCACTTTATTTGAGAACAGCTGATTGAGTTGCTTTTCGTTAAGTTTGGTTTGACTGGTAGACTTATTCTACGACAAAACAGCAGAGCAAATTCAACTTAAAGCTTATTAAAGATCCGTTACATTATTAGTTTATTAGTTTTGCTTCTCAGTTACATTATTTATGAGTGCAATTTATTTTCCTGACAGTTTACTTGACATTTCAATTTTAAAGTTTGTATGTATATGTATGTATTGAATGATGAACAATGCAAAGTACAAAAGTCAATAAAAATAAACTATATAATAAATAATTCTTCTACAATGTATATATTTATCGTCTAATAAACAGAACTTAAATATATTAAGAGTATACACCTATACCCAAGTCCAAACTCAGCTTAAATTTCATAAATGAGGTATATAATATTATTTTTTGAGGCATATAGTATCAAAATATCAGATCAGCCAATATTTAATTAGATATTTTTATAAGATATCTTAAACAATGAACTAGATCAATGATCAAGGACTATAATCGTGTCTAGTACAACTTTGCTGCTTTTGTTATTCGCATGCATAACTAAGCATATACAAATACGCATTTGTATATTGTGAAAATCTAGTAATAACACTAATAAATCCTTGCGTCGTCTTTTAGCTTACGGGAATCCCACTCGAATCCAATTTGGGCGTACGATCTGTTTTTGGTCTCTGTAATCTTTTTGTAATACTTTCTAAGTAGCTAGTATGTTTGTGGGTGAAGAGTGATAACAATAACGGTGCTATCAGTCACCAGATACATTTGTATCTCAAGGCTAGTCATGTCGTATTTCCGCAGCTTGTGCGTTCACTTACGGCTGCAGGCTAAAGACATTCGTTGTTGTTGTTGATATTTTATTGTTTTCGCCAAAACACGCCCCGAAAAAACGGCCACGAAATTGCGTGGCGAATGTGGGAAGATAACGAAATGGGGGAAAGACAAAAGCTGGGTAGCCGAGATAAATGTCGTTTTAATTATGAAAAGCTACAAAAGTAATAAGCAGACGACATGACTACCAAAACGTAAACAATTAACCGCACGATAACAGACGCAGATACAAGATCCGAGATACAAGATACAAGAGACAAGATATTCGACAAAAAGTCGAAAGCGTTTGCCGTTTGCTGTTTGCCGTTTGGCGTTTAGCTTTAAATTTGTCGCCGCGTTTGAAATGCCAGTCGCGGCGATCGGCTGTCCAACAACTTGCCAGCGAATTGACAGACATATAAATTGCTCCGCAGCCAGGCGGGCAGCTAGCCGTGTATCTTGTATCTTGCAGATACAGCAGCCGTTGCCGACGCCGCGTGCCAGCCGAACGTTTGTCATGCACTCGGTTTTCCTTTTGCAGAGTTACAACAGCGCGGCCTCCACCACACACAAATGTATCTGCAACAAGTTGCTAACGCCAGCGACGCCGACGTCGGTAGCGGCGGCGACAGCGGCAGCGACAGCGCTGCTGCGGTCGGCATCGAAGTTGCGAGTCGAACGAACTCGGCTTCAAAGTGCTTCGAGACTTTGCTCTGTGCAGTCGCGCGGTGCGCCTCCAGTTACAGATACTTCCGATCGCAACTCGTAGATACTTTTGCGCCGCGCTGATCGTCGCTGAAAAGCATTGAATGGTGTGCGTGTGTGTGTGCGTACGTGTGCGTGTGTCAAGTATTTAAGTGCTAATTGACAACAACTGCTGTAAGCTCTCTCTGTAACTGTTGTTCTATGTATCTCACGGCTGCTCAATCAAGCAAACAAACGAACTCCCAAACATAATATTGCTCGAGTGTGCGCGCACATATCTCTCAGATACGAAACAGCTGCCCGGCATACTTTATGTTGATAAAGATGCTCATAATGAAGCTGCTGCTGCTGTTGTTGTTGTACTTGTTGTTGTTGTTGTAGTTCTGATTGTGAGTCATCAAAAGCCTAGGTCCCAGCCAGTCGATCGGTCGATCGACCGTGTGTCTGAGTCAGTTCCTGCCCATTGCTTGGGTCTCTCTGACTTATTGCTTCACCTCGGCGCCTTTGTTTGACTTAGTCAATAGTTGCACACAAAAAAACAAAAAATAAATAAAAAATAGCAAATGATAATAATAACTCTATGTTACATATATTTTACTATACTATCCGACAGCTTACCTGTGAGCAAATGAGACAGCAGCATGAACAGAAGTCGTAAATATATCTAAAGTATATAGTTATACCAAACTTGGATCACCGATCGATCTTCAATCTTCGATCAAACTCCTTTTGATATTGAATTACTTTTATGAATTTGTAAACAATATCGTTTGATTGACATCAAAGTTTGATAGATTCAATATATATCAAACTCGATCTCCAGCCTCCAATCCTCTCTACTCAAACTCCTTTTGATATTAAAAATATATATCAAACTCGATCTCCAGCCTCCAATCCTCTCTACTCAAACTCCTTTTGATATTAAAAAAAAAAGTTTATAAAGTTGTAAACAAAATCGTTTATTTGAGTTATATCTCAGGTTCAGTTATTCAGTATATACTTATACCAATCTCCGATCTCTGCTCTTCCATCTCCGATCTTCTCTACTGAAATTCCTCTTGATATTGATTAACATATATAAAGTTGTAAACAAAATCGTTTGCTTGATTGACATCGCAGTTTGATTCATTCGAGAGCTATGCAAAGTGCCTGATTACGGTTTACCCACAAGTGCAATAACATTAAGATAACATAATAATAACCATATAAATTACAAATACAACAAGACAATGGCCACCTCCACGCTGAGTGCGACATCGAATACGTCGAGTCCGGCTGCGATCAAGAATCCGCAACTGAAACGCGTCGTCTACTCCAAGTATCGGGAGCTGTTGGGCTCGTATAACGATAAGGCCAATGCCATAATCGAGACGCTGCCCGCTTATATGGTGCGCGAGGATCGTGGATTTCAGCTGGAGCTGCCGCTGGCCCCGCTGCAGCAGAATGGCCAAGACAAAGAATGCCTGGTGGATACGTAAGTAGACTAGGCCGGGGGCTGCACTGAATCCACAGCGATTTATGACAGCTGAGCGAGATAAGAATTTCTCTTCTCTGATGCGCAAAAAAAAAAAAAAAAAACAAAAAAAAGAATTTCTATGTAAATATTTTGTGTGTTGCCGAGGCGAGATTAGCTGCGCCTGGAATGTGCAACTCACCCGAGGCACCCTGTAGTGCTCTAACTCTATTTATAGACCCAGTCGCTGGCTGGCAGGCGGACAATGACTATCATTATGTCATGTTGCATGTGGCAGCTTTCAAGTTGTGTCTGTCTATGTCTCGCTCTCTCACTCTGTCTACGTCTCTCTCTCTCTCTCTCTATCTCTCTTTCTCGCTCTCTGTGTGTGTGTTGCCCTTGATCTTGAAATATGCACAGAACTGGCCACTGCCAGTGGAGCTGATCTCACAGATCCAGTTTTTGTTTCAATTTCATTTTTTTTCCTCATGGATTGAACATTTTTTCACGCTCATTTGCATGCGCGCAAAAAGTGAAAATGTAAATTGTACAAATGTTTTTCTATAATTTTCCTGATCTTTTTTTTTTGTTTTTTTTTTTTTTTTTTTTTTTTTGTTTTTTTTTTGTTTTGTACACTTCTGCATTTGGCTTTCAGCTATTTTCATAAAACGCAACTCACGCCAGCTGCTAATGGCCTCTGCCTGCCTCTACGATATTATTTTTGGTCTATATTTCTCACCTCCTATACACATAAATATATATGTGTGTGTATATGTATCTGTACAGCAGCTTCTATTTTTAGCGAATGCAAATTGCAAATGTCACAGAATTGGACCAGTGATTCATATGCAAATGCTTTAAGTGGATCATGTGAAACGTGCAGCTTATTATTTGCCTAGTTCCAATCCACTTTGACTTTGCACTTTGTTGACTTTCTTCTTATTTTTGGTTTAGTTCTTTCTGACATCCTAATTGCCGCTGCTGTCAAAATCAGCTGCTGATCTAGTTGCCTTCCTGAACTTGTCTAGCTCTAGCTCTGGCTGTAGCTCTTTGGTCCATTTTCCTGACAGATTGACGTCATCGGATGGCGCTGTCGCTCGATCTTTGTTCTCAATAATTTCACAGATACAGAAAACAAAGTTTTTCTTTTCTTTATTATTATTTTCTTTTATGAATTGACTTGTCTCGATTTGTTTAGCACACGTGTGAGTGGAAAAATAAAAGCAAATTGCAGACTGTGACGTCAACCCTAAGGGAAAGACAACCAAACCTATTAACTCGGAAGCTGTGCTAGACTTTTTGGATTATTTTTGGATTCAAGTTTCTAGCTATTCTTTATAGTCAGCACTCATTGAAAATCGGAAATCGTGGCATAATAGCTCAAGGCTAAATGTATGTAATAGGCACTAGGTGGAACGATAGACCTCATTAAAAATATTATTGGTCTGCATGATGAGCTGAATTGATTTATCACTGATTAATCTGTCTACTTAACCGACTCTTAATATGTTCGAATTCATAGCCGATCCGATCTCAATTATCTATAGGAAGAATGCCTATAAGATAGTATATAAGATCTAGTATAGCTTAAAATGTCGAAAGGGCTATTCAAGGTAGATGTTTCTGCAACCCTTCACAATCTATTCGATGCAAGTCTGTATAGCCCATCGATCTTGGCAACGAAAAAACTGAGTCGAGTTCTGGAATATACATTTTTCTAAGTCATAAACTGTATAATTATATTCAAATGTATAAGCATTCAAATGGTTCATGTTAAAAATTTCGTGGATATAAAAGGGGGCAAGGGGTGATGTAGCTTGAAAGCCTAAATTAAGTAATGTTCATTATGTAGATGCAATTTGCTAAATGATCGAATATGTCCATTTATAAGTAGATCATTAAATTTATCTTCAGTTCTTCAGAATCTAAAGCGATATATATTCAATCTATATACATATTCAATCCTATATTCTATACTTATGAAATTCTCATCTCAGATCTCTCATTTCCCATTTACACTCAGTTATGTGGTTTTGCCTTAATTATAGCTGTCTATTTCCCATCTCTCCGAAAATATTGACAACGATTTTTGGAAGTTTAAAAGAAAAAACTCATTTTAGCTTTCCCAACATTTTCTTTATATTAAATATGAGTCAAGTCAATTAAAAACTTTCATTTTGTTTTAAGAGATGATTTTTATTTGAATTCCGTAAAGAAAAGATTGAATTAAGATATTTATCAAACAATTTCGATTTACAGCATAAATAATAAGATTTCGCCTAGTTATTTGTTTGCGACTTTTCTCCGCATAATTTGCTTAATTTAGTCGCGCTTAACGTTGACGTCTGCTAATTAAAAGCGAATGCTAAAGACGCTGTCGTCGGCCGTGTGTAGTTAGCATAGGCCCAGAAAGCATCAGATGGCCAGCGAGTTGTGGCCAAAAGAAAGTGATGGGCAGTTGCTGTGTTGGCCAGGCGCGTGCATCTCTCCCGCTCTATCTTTCTCTCTCTCTCTCTCTCTCTCTCTTTCTCTCTGGCTGGCTGGTATTGGGGTTCTGAAAAGTTGTCGGGCCTGTTGGCCCGTTGGACTGTTGGTCCACTGGCCAGCCGGGCTGTTAGCCTGTCGCCTGTCAGCTTCATTAGTTTTTATGTGAGCATACAGCAAGAGACATACAGTCACAGCCATGGCATAGAATACGCATGATTCGCTTTTAACAACTTGGCTAAGTGGGTCAGGCGAACAGGAACAGGTGTTGCGCCAAGTGCCAAGTGTTTGGTCGTGGCACAGACGTCGCTAAACTGTTGCCAGCACTTTTCCATGTGCCCGTTCCGAGCACTCAAACCGCAAATGCGAAGGCAAACCACACACACACGTACACACTCAACCATAGACAGCGAATTGCAAAAGCCCAGCACCCACAACATCGATTCACGAGTGCGGCAATCCCACAATCCACAATCCACAGTCCGCAATCCGCAATCCGCTTTACATACAAATTGGAGCGAGTGCATCAATGTCAAATGCAAATCCAAGCCTCAGTCGTACTGTGACGTAACTGCCTGCGGTCGATGACAAACAAAGTTGACTCTAATTGAGTCCAAATACGAGGCGATACACACACACACATGCACACATGCACATAGTCACACTTGTGTGAATTTCTGTATTTGTATTTAAGTATTGCAGAAATGTCATCTGCGATATGCGGAATGACCATATTAATCCAGCTGGAATTATGGTGCGCTATGCGAAGCAAGTGGCAGACAG
Organism: Drosophila arizonae; assembly: GCF_054131065.1. Taxonomy (NCBI): domain Eukaryota; kingdom Metazoa; phylum Arthropoda; class Insecta; order Diptera; family Drosophilidae; genus Drosophila; species Drosophila arizonae. The sequence goes on along the minus strand of NC_142923.1, from coordinate 27,749,331 downwards.
CGAAAACTTGAACTTGCCATTGATTACTCTTTCGGCTCAGTTGAGTTGTTAGCCAAAGTTTAACGCTCCATCAATTTCCAGGCTAGGCCAAAATCGTAAGGTCGTTCGGGTCGTTGTTTGCTCGCCTCTGTTGCTTTCCCCCACTCGCGTCCGTTGCACCTAACGATTATGGCCAGCTAGGAAACTCATTTGGCTTAACTAACCCGTTAACTGTTTGCACTTGCCAATATGTTTGTAGACCTGGCCATTTAAGGGGGAGCAGCGCATTTATGAGTATTATTATTAAAGCCTGACAAGCCTAGAAAGCTGCCAGATTTGAGCTGTTGTGCAATGCAATGCGCATTTCCTCCTAACTGAACTTGGTGCAATATATGGGATAACTACATATGAATATATATAAATATACATATAATTATATATGTATGGCTAGTTCGAATAAATACGTTATTAATCATCGTTCGGTTCTGTTACACATTTAATATTTACATGTTACACATGAATCGTTTTATTTTTAAGAAATTATTGAAATACATTTTATGAGAATTTATATGAAGAATAATTAAGATGTTAATATAACACATTTTTATCTATTTTTTGAAATGTATAAATATTATTAGCTTATTTATAACAACCAAAATATTTGAAATATATTGCAATCAAGAATTACACATGAGTTAAGTAATTATCATTGAAATAAATTATTTTGTGCGAAAACATTGCTGTCTAATTAAAACTAATGTTAAATAAGTTCAGATGTAACACAGTCTTAAAATACATTAGACTGTTAAATTACATTAGACTGTTAAATTACAGCATTCTGATATTTTGCAAATGCTAAATTAATCATCTTAACAGTTTACTTGCCATATTAATAGTGTTAATATGCGAGGAGCGAGAGAAAGAGGGAGACACGCTTGAATTAATATACATACATGCATAGAAAGTATACCGCTATGAAAGAGCTTTTTAGCAACATCGACAAATCCAATAAATTTTGTGTTGCCAATGTTTACAACCAATCGTAAAAAACATAACAAAAATAGAAATAGATAAATTAAATATCACGATTTATAAATCATTCATATTTTAATTTTGCAATCTACATATTTAAGTATGTATGTATATATTACATATATTTGCATATATATGAAGATACATACATATGTACATGCGTATGTGTGAATGAATAAGAATGCGAGTAGCACGATTAAGTGCCTTTTAATGCATATGACAGCAGACAGTAAAATGTTTGAGAGAATTGCCTTATGGGAAATTTGTTATTTCGTCCTTTCCTTTGATTGTCTTCAGCCTTATGGCATGCAAAGAAAAGAGACAAGTAGTGTAGCTTGCATATAGATTCGTAGAGTGAGAGCGTGAATTGCAGACATTGTGACGTCATTTCTTTAATAAGTTTCATGTGGCAATCTAACACAATGCACGCAAAAATATGATGTCATGCGCAGACGATTTAGTAAGAACCTTCATTTTAGTAAACATTAGAATTTGAAGCGCACACGCATATTTGAAAATATTCTGTATGTATGCATGACTAAAATAACGAGTCGATACATAGTTGCTCTTACTTATCTCCATTGTTTAATTTGCATATAATATATTTGAAAGGCTATAAAAGGCAACATTGCGTCATTAGCTCTGAGACAAGTTTCAAGATCGAGTTGACTTTCACATTGATTGAATAATTAATTATTCATAGTGCAATGGAGCGTTGTAAGAAGATAGAAGATTCATAGATTTAAGGGAAGCGTGATTTAAGGGAAGCGTGAGTGAAGCAGAATGCGAAGTTGAGATTAGCAGACAGAGGGAGTGAGAGGGCAATATAGGACAGGTTGCTAAAGCTATTAAGACCTTTTCTATTAAGAAAATAGCATGTTTGACTTAGCTAATTTGTTTTGCTATTATCTTGTTACATATATATCAACATACATGTGTGTATATATATATATATATATATATATATATACATATATAAAGTCATTCCCATGATTTATTATTATTGTTTTCTTTTTAGTTTTTAATGTTCATCTAATAGCAATGCGCCCCATACAAATCTGAGTACTTTGTAGAAATGAAAACACAAATGAGCAAATACTTGTGTTCTTTGGCGCGGTTTTACTTTTTAATGTTTTTTTAATCATTTTCTTAATTGCTTTTTTGCTCGAGATTCGTCCATCTTGCCCAAGCTCTCACTTTCAACAGCTGGCCGTTATGGCCCTAGGCACAGCTCTTTGACTAATAAGTGGCAATAGATGCCAGTGGCAGCATCTTCAGCTCACTTTCCCCCGCTCAACAGAAACAAAAAAAAAAAATTGTATATATATATAAAAATAAAAAAATTGCCAAGAAAAAATTGGCTCATTGAACTGTCGATGGGACGAGTCATTAGTCAAGCAGTTTGGTATAAAAAAAGTAAAGATCTTGAAATGTGGTCAGATAAATGGGGGCTCTTTCGCATGGAGCGTCAATATGAAACAGTTAATAACAAAAGATTAAGTCAAACATATGATAAATAGCCAGAAATCGAGGAGGCGTACAAAGCCACTCAAGATGCTTCACAAGAATCACGAAATTTACATGAAAATGAAACCGTTCGATGACCACAATCAATCGCAATATGCTAATGAATGTCTCTCCCTCTCTCTCTCCCTCTCCCCCTCGGCACACAGGTATGGACAACGCGGCGGAGGCGCTGGAGGAGGCGGCGGCTATGAGGCACCCGCCTGCGTGCAAAACGCCATGATGACAAAAGACAAGAAGCCCTTCACCTACACGCCCGGTGGCATCGATCTCTCCCAGATCCGATCGGAGCGCATGGCCAAGCGCTTGGCGCGCAACGCCCAAAACGAGGGCGCCACGGGCGCCTCCCAACAGAACAGACCATCGCCGCAGTCCTCGCCGGGCGTCACTCCTGGCAGCGCGGCCAGCACGATGGGCGCCGCTGCAATGGGCATGCCGTTCCAGGTGCTGCCACCGCCGCCGCCGCCGCAGCCGCAGGCGCAGGCGCAGTCACAGACGGGTAAGAACGGTAACAATGCTGCACCCCCACCGCCACCCCCACAACAAAGCACACTAGCACCACCAGTGGGCCGGGGCAGTGCGCCCGGTTCGCCGGCAGCGGCACGCAAATCGCCAACGCCGCAGCGTTTCGAGCCGCCGCCGCTGGGCTTCCGGCCCGAGATCAAGATACCGCCCAATCCGATGGCGGCGCTGCGCAAGGTGCCGCCTCCTGTGGAGAAGAACTTCTTCTGGAAGGATGAGTATTGCAAGGAGCGCTCCAAGAGCCCGCTGCCGGAGCCAGCTCAGAACGGCAATGGCGACTACAACAGCAGCAGCAACAACAACAACAACAACAGCAACAGCCAAGATGCCGTAGATGGTGAGCAGAGTGAGAGAGAGGGAGAGCGAGAAACTCTTCGGATATCGCATCATTTCGCTGGCTTTTGGTTATTGGTTTTGGTTTTGGTTCTGGGTCACACTCTAACCCCACTCTCGAGTGGGCCAAAGTTCTCTTGGTACAGTTCTTGGCCCGCGGCTCGCCTCATGTCGCTCGCCGGCTAATTACTAAGCGGTATCTGGTGCTTTAAAAACCACATCTGACTAATCCCAGACATCAAGCGACATCTCTCTTTATTGGCAATTCCCCACTAACGGCACTAAACACAAAATCACTTTCTCCATCTGCCACCTGCAGCAATTCTAATCCCAGTTTCCTCTATTCCTGCAGCCTACAAGCCAGCTGGCAACAGCTACAGCAATGGCAACTACAACAACAGCAATGGCAACAGCAACAGCAACAGTTACAGTCCCTATGTACCATCAACACAGCAGCAGCAGCAGCAACAGCAACAGCAGCAGCAGCAGCAACCTTCACCCAAAACACCGCCACTGCAGCAACAGTTGCAGCAGCCGACGCCACCGGCAACACCGCCGCAGCAGCAACGTCAGGAGTTCCGCAGTGTGCCCATGCCGCAGTCGCCAGCTGTAAATGTCTACACGCGGCAAACAGAGAGTCCGCGGTCGCCCTTCGAGCAGCAGCAGCAACAGCAGCTGCAACAGCAACAGCAGCGTGCCACGGAGAGTCCCTTCCGCTTTGCACAGCAGCAACAGCAGCAGCAGCAGCAGCCCCGGTCACCCACGGCCATTTCTCCTCTGGTACAGCAGCAGCAGCAGTCACGTCCATCGCCAGCCATCTCGCCGCTGGCTCAGCCACAACAGCACCAGCAGCAGCAGTCTGCCCAAACTGTGCCTTGGCGTACGCAACGCGCCCAGTCAGCTGCACCACAACAACAACAGCAACAACAACAACAGCAGCAACCACAACAGCAACAGCAGCCAACGCATTCACAGCCCATTTACAACAATGTGCAAAGATCTCGCGATGTTTTCAGTCCGGCCAGAGTCGAGCCAGCAACAGCAACATCTTTCAATGCACAGCAGCAACAGCAGCAGCAACATCAATCGCCCTATCAAGGTGTTAAGCCGGTGAGTGTTTAACAACTGTGTAATACCCACAATAGCTTGACCTTTCCAGAGGTTTACTCACTCGCTTAAGCATTGACCAATTCAGTTTCGGGGCGTATGAGTAATATCATTTACAGCCTATTCATATGATGCGCAAGATTGCAAGAGCAACAATTTACTGCCGTCGAATGTCTGTGAATTGCTCTGGCGCATTCACGGAAGCACTCACATCTATTTTTAGCCAATCATCAACAGCAGCAAATTTCGCTCTGCGTATTGAACATTGAACGCAATTCGTAGCTGCAGCATCTAAAATTAAATATTGCCAAAGGCCAAACACGAATTTTGAACTTGAGGCAATCGACGCGTCGGCCGATGGCGACAAATGCATTGCCACTGCAATGAAGCGAATAATATTCTAATCATGAACTGCATTTTGTACTTGAAAGACCGTTAAATTCTTAATAACTACAAAGTTGTATCTTTACATATATTTATTTATATATATTTGTTATTGAGCAATGAATTGTAGGGAAAGCAAGCAATGAAACTTATCAAATACATTTTCTTGAAATATATGTGTGTATGTAGATAGATTTTGCATGTAAATAATTTTATTACTAGTTTGGAATAGAATTTAAAGAAGAGTCTTTTTTTACAATTTTAAGGAGCTGTATAGAGAAGCGAGTCTTCATAGAAATGTTAATGCTGGATAAAATAATCTTCTAAGAATACTATTACTATTTTGTTTTTCTTAGTAAATCAAAATAGCATATTATATAATTTAAATATTCCCAGTTGAGTTACACTTTACTATTTTGAATTTACGGGAATAGATTGCTATCTATTTAAGATTAGTTGGTAGAGGAAAGCATTGCCGGTAGAAATGAAAATCAAGAGAAAAGGGCTTGAGAATATTTTATTACATTTTATTTTATTTTATTTTCAATATATAATATATATTTATATTATTTATTTCCTTATGGATGCACAAATACTAGCATGGCTCCCTATTTTATGAATAGGTTTCTTCATATAATTTAGTTGAGTACAAATTTATGTCTTAATACATCGTCGAAGAATATTTAGAAAATATCATGAAATTATATATTTAAACATACGTATATAAATATTTATATATTAATGTATCAAAAACTATATGTACAGTAGGGTAAATAAGAAAATTAGCAAATATATATAATTGCGAAAATATATAAATATGTTTGAAGAGAATTTGTCTTAAACAAATTAATTTATAAGCATGTGCCAAATACAGACAGAAAGAATGATTTCGTATTCTATATTTTATAATATAAACTTTTTGTGTATAGTGTTTCGTTTTTAGTAGTACAGTGGCGTGCTTACTCTGGGACTAGTTGAAAGAAGTGTTCTTGCAAATATCCGAGTATCCCATTTATTCTTTTTGCTATATCTATATATGATTCATGATTATAGACGATTAATTTACAAGTAATTTAAAAGCAAACCATTGTCTTAAAAATATATAAGATATCTGGGTAAAGCTTGAAGAGAATTCGGGATGAATCCTTAGGTCGAATGTAGGTAGATTGCTTATAATATATGAATACAATTATGCACAGCTTTTAGTTCTCAATTATGCTTATTTATAAACAATATGTACTTTACTATTTTATTTTGGCAGACTAACGTTGGCTCACTTTACATTGCTCCGCTGGCGCAGCCCACAGAGCCGCAGGCCCAGCGTCTCTTGCTGCAGCAGCAACAGTTGTCGGGAGCTCGTGACTCGCCCATGCGACAATTATCGCAGCAACAACAGCAACAACAGCAGCAGCAGCAATCATCACAGCAACAGGTGGGCGGCCAGCCCCTGCGCTGGCTTAGCTCACAGCCCGCGGCCAAGGAGCAGGCGCCCTGGGCACGTCCCGAGGAGAATGGCAATGTGATGCCCTCGTCGCTGCGACAGACAGCCTCTCCGTCGGCGCCAACGCAAGCGCAGCCCACAAGCACGTTCTATCAGGCCCAGATGCCGAGTCAGATGCAGATGCAGGGCAACGGCTATGAGAGAGCTTCGTCTCCCGGTCCGGCTGCTCAGCAGAACTTTGGATCAACAGCTCAGCAGAGTGGATTGCGATTGCAGATCAACAACAGCAATGCGAGCCAGAGTGGCCCCAGGGTAACTCACCTGACTACAGGGTATCTAACATAAATGCTAACCTGATTATTTGCAGGAGCGCATCATACCCATTACACTGGAACAAACCCCAACATATGCCGCAGCTCAGCCCAACTTCGGTGGTAAGTTTGAAGATGTTGTAACCGGTGTTTAGTTTGTTTTTTGTGTGTGTATATTGGTTCTTTAATACCCTGTATGGCGCTTTCTTAAACACTCTAAATGTTCGTTACTAAACCAGCCCCGTACCCAGTAGTCTAGCCCCCTCTACCCCGAATGCGAACCCTTGCACTCTCCAACACATACCTCGATGCTCCCAGTCTACTGTCCCACTGTGTAACTTTCCATCTCGATATCAATACGTGTCTATGTATACTCTTTCTCTCCTACGAAAGCGCCTGCTGGCCACATAATACGCTCAGCTAATCAATTTGTCGATCAAGGTTACAACAACTATCCAGCCTCAGGAGTGTCGCCCAGTCCCCAGCAGCAGCAACATCACTTTGTTGCCTCGAATCACAGCAACAACAGCAACAGTAACAGCAACAGCAACAACTCAACACGGATCATACCCATTGCCATTGAGGGAGGTCGCGGAGGTCCCGTGTCCCAGTCACCCGTCGTGCTGCAAAAGTAAGTGCAAGCTGAAGTTTTACTTACAATACTAAATTGTTTTTTTGTGCTTGACCAACACTGAAATAACTAGTTATGCACCACTACCCAGCACTAATGCGTTTAAATTTTGTGCTTCTTTACAAAACCTAACGACTTACCGCGACTTTCAGTGCCAATTACAATTTGTATGTGCATCAGTGTCCGCTCGAGGCTGAGATAAACTACAGAAAGAACCGACTCAGGTAGTACAGTCACAGCACAGTCGTCGTCGCCGTCGTCTAAGACTCTAACAATGGGACTTGGAGCAGCTCAACTCTGCTCCAGATCCCGTTAAATCCGTTCGTAAATGTTGTGTGCGTGCGTCTCTTATTAGCATAACATTTCAGTATAATCATTGTAATGGGGAATCCCCTTGCTGGGGGAACTCCCCTAGTCATCCACATCCGATCCAAGCGATCTCCCACAAATTCTCAATCAATCGACTCTGCATTCGGTTTCAGTTAACCCCACGCTTTCACAGCCCATATAAATGATGTAATTTGGTCTTCCGACATCTAATATCTTGTGCATGCTAACCAAGAACATAACCTAACATTCGCCTATATCTACTTGCAGCGATCCACGCTCACCGCCCATACAATCGAAATCGTTTAGAATATTGCAAAAGATAACCGATACGGTGGACGACGGTGGCACCCTCGAGTCCCGGCCCGTGCAACAGCCCCAAGCGGACGTGGAGGCGCCGCAGCTGCAGCGGCCGCAGTTCGCTCGCCAGATGAGCGCCCAGCAGGTGCGCAATAGTCCGACCATTGAGCAAATGAGGCGACTGCAAATCGCACAGGATCAGCAGTCGGGCACGCCACAAGCCTGGTCCCCGCAAGGTGAGCCCCAACGCCCCATTTCCACAGTGCGCCGGACGGGTAAGGGAAAAGGAGAGCGAGAGAGTTGTAAGGTTTCGTCGATTCGGTGTCCATTGATCTTCATCTGGGTGCGGGTCTAGGCCTGGGTCTCTCAGTCTAATCCTGAAATGGTTAATTGTACTAATTCAATGCTTTGAGCCACAACAAAACCGTCTGGAACAAGAGAAACTAATACGCTTCCTGTGTAGTCCGCCATGAGTATATGGCAACGCCTTAGAGCTCGAGTCAAAATTGCCAGCACTACTAAACGCAATGAAATCCAAATTAGCCTAAGACTAAACTGATGTGAAATGCTTTCCATTTGATTGCAGGTAACGGCGCAACCACGCAGAGCCGCTTTACACCACAGCGTTCTCCATACGGTGAGTGGGAGAGAATTCTTTGTATGTAAAGCTCTATTTGAAGCTGTGCTTCATCTCTCTAGACACACCCCAACAGCAATACGTGCCACCCAGTGAGCAACAGGTACCGGAACCGAAAAAATATACCGGAAGCGCAATACCAAGTCGATCATTTAAGATTCTACAGGCAATGACAACACCAGAGAATGCCGGTAAGTGCTCAATAAAGTAAGGTACACAGCAAGAAAACGGGATGATCTCTATTATTTCATTATTATATATCACACACACATGCACACGCACACCTGATCAACACGCGACGTTTAGCCTCTCGGCTAAGACAACTTGTATATATGCCATTATAGACATTCACTAACAAATACACACACACACGCACGATCACATTGAGTACACGTATGTATATTCACATTTATACGTATACCTTGCATCATGTTATTTTTCACAGTGTTCTTGATTGTATTCTACCTATTGAGAGATTTCACCTTTCTTGAAAATCATTTTGTTTTGCATTGACTCTTAACCATACGAGTTGTTGGATCCTTCACTTGGGAAGGAAGCATGTTGAGTTGCAATCTGAATGATCAATCTGAATATATCGATTATACGACCCATCTCAACGTACACCTACATCATGCATCCATATCATCCACACACACACACACAGAGACTCACACCCATGCATAAGCGACTATTGAAGTCTGTATATAGTTAGTGGCTTTGCTCGATCGTTTAATCCGTATAACATTCACAGTCCAAATTGTTGGTGTATTGATCATAATATGCACTCTCACCGTGTCTATATCTTTTCTTCTTTCTTTTTTTTTTATTTATTTTTGATAACCGTGCACCAAACCGACCTCAGAACATAAAATTCACACCGAGCTGGACTCGGATTTGGAAAATATTGAATTGAACGAAGCCAATAATAATAATAATAATAATAATAATAATAATGATAATAATAATAATCATAATATTATTAATCACAATAATGAGAATAATGATAACACCAGTAAAAATAACCATAATCGAGAAATTAACAATATCAATAAACGTCATAGTTACACATCAGCCACACCCACTCCACCGCCCACCACAGACACAAATACAAGCACTTCTCATGGCTCATACTCATCCAACTCATCCCTTAGCTCAGACAGCTCTTATCCGGCATCTAAGCAGCCGGAGCGCTCCCAATCGGTGCCTCCCCAATATCCCTATGCTTACGGTTATCCCTTCCCCTGGTATATGCCACCCCCTCCCCCTCCTCATCCAGCTGCAGGGCAAGTAAATGGGGATCAGCCTCAAGTCCTAAACTGGCCCTATCCCTATCCCTATGCACCGCCGCCCATGCCCCCATCCGCAGATGGCAAACAGCCAGACATGAATCAGGCCTATCCCTATTACTACCCCTACTATCTACCCCCGCCGCCAGTCTATGGCCAGCCAGGCGTGCCCAGTGATGCTCAGTTTCCCCAGTTCGTACCGCCCTATGGCCCCTATCCCTATCCGGTAGCGCCTAGCTTTAGCCAAAGCTCAACTGAAAGTCGTGCCAGCAGTGTATTGCCGGATATTATTATAACCCCTAGCACTGACGATACGCCCTCGAAGGTCATAATGCAGCACCACATCAAGGTGGAGCCCCGTGAGCCACCGAAGCGCGCGCACTCTGTCGAAATTGAGGAGCTGGGAAGCCGACCGAAGGCTCGCAACATCTGCAGCAACAACGAACAGGTCATCGATATGCTCACCCAGCGACTGGCCAACATCAATAAAATTGCCGGAGGCAATACCCAAGCTAATCTGTCGAAGCAGCTCCAGAAGGACTATGCGGGCGAACAGCTCAAGGAGTTGGGCGCATGCTCGCCTAGCGAGAATGCCTCGCCGGTGCAGATCACAGTCGGAGTGGACGATGACGACAGTGAGACAGAGTCGGAGGATAGCAGCGATGAGGACGAGGAAGATACGGACACACCCAAGCACGCGCCACTGCAGGCCATCAAGTCGGTGACCAACATACAGGTCTACAAGGGACTGGGTAAGGTGCTCGTCGAGCAGCTGGACTCCGAGAGTGAGGATGAAGATGTGACAACAGCCGATGAAATGGTTGACGAGGAGGAGCAGGTAGAGGAAGAACAAGAGCTAGTCGAGGAACTGGACGAAGACTACGCCGTCGAGGAGGATCTGAGCACCATATACGAGGAGGAGAGCGAGATGGAACGCAGCAGCAACTATGCCAGGACAGTAATCAATCGGAATGGATCAAGTGCAAGCAATGCCACAATAGGAGATCCCCAAGTCGAGGAAGATGATGACTTGGATCAGCAAATCGAGGACAATGACAAAGATGAAGCAAATGCCGATGACGATGAAGAGGAATCCAATTCGGTGACTGTGCGCTTGCCACTGCGCTTCTCCTTCAGTCGCAGCTCGAATGACGAAAAGATAGCCACCCTCGAGGTGGGCAGCACCACACAGATTGAGGAGCGGCGTCAGAGCTTGGAGGGAAAACGCAATTCCTTTAGCATTGCCAAGTTAGAGAGCGACAATGAGGACGACAATGACTGCGAAGTTAGCGTTACGATCAGCTTGTCCAACTCGTCTCGCTCCAATTCCATCGAAAAGTCGATGGAGAACCAACTGAACGGTAACCCGGACAAAATACTCTCAAGTACTCGGAAGCTGAGCAATGAAGATGTGTCTACCTCCATCTCGCTGGGCATGCGCAATAAGTTCTTGGCCGAAACCCAAAGCGGGGATCTAACAAATAACATAGCCAAATTGGAGCCCGCAAAGGAAGTCGAAGATAGCGTGGAGGCACCCAAGGAGGAATTCGACTTCTTTGCCACGCTTCGGGCTACCAAAATGCAAGCACAGAAAATGATGGAGCAATCCAAAAACTACTGGAAGACAACGGAGGCAAAGCCAGGTGCAGCACAGGGGAAGGAAGCTCCGGAAGAGGCGACTGTGCAGCTACGGGTGAAGCAGAACAATGAGCAAGTCCAACCAGCTAGACCCAAGTCATGTGACCTAAGCAAGACTCAGGCCTCTTTGGAGGCGGCCAAGAACAGCTTTTGGTCAACATTCGCCACTGCAGCCAAGGAGCCTGAACCGATACGCGAGCCCGAGCAGCCAGAAGAAGAAGTTGACTTCTGGGCAACCATTGAAAAGAGTAAGGAGGACAGTCACTGGGTGAAAAAACAAAAAACCGTTACGTATACCCCACTACAAAGAGAGCCGGTGACTAAAGTGGAGTATTGGACGACTACCCTAAAAGCCAAAGTGGATTACATGCCCCAATCGCAATGCGCCGAGGTTCATTTCGTGGTCGAAGAATCGCCAGAGGTCAAAGAGTCGTCTGAGCCCGAGGAGGACTTTTGGGCATCAGTAGACAAGGCGAAATCCGAGAATAGTATGAAACAGTCCAACATACAATCGAAACAAACAGCAGAGACTCAGCCAGAAGCAGAGACCCAGTCAATCGAAAATACAGTAGAGCAAATAACCCAAGAAGAAGAAGAAGAAATTGATTTCTGGGCGAATATAAAATCAACCGAAGACGTTAATGATCAACAAGTAAATAATTATAAATTTGATCCTACCAAATACCCCGAAGAACCACGTGAGGTCGATACCGATGAGGAAATAGATTTTTGGACGGAAATCGAAGCAAATCGTAAGTCAGATGACGATGATGTTACTTTCCACAAATCAGCCACGTTTTGGGCTCGCAAGGAGCGCCAAAACTCGGTGGAAGAAACGCCCTACAAACCAGTAGAAACCAAAGCCTTTCGGGCCAAGCTGCCCGACGAACCAGCCGTGGAAATCGATGTGTGGGCAACACTGGAGGGAGCTCGAGGGGAGGAGCCAGTGATAATCGATCCAGCTGTCGAAGAGGAAAAAATTTTGGCCACCCAATACGACGAGCTTGAGCATGAGAGCAAAACTGAGGAAGACTCGCCAAAACAGATCGAGCAAACAACACAAGAAACACCCGAAACCAATCTCAATATGGTTGACACTATGTCGCTGGCCTCAATGCATGAGCCAGCTACTGTCCATACCTGGGCACCCTATTCGAACGGCAACGAAGAGCCAGAGAATGACGAGGAGCCTGACTTTTGGGCGGACATCGAACAGGAACGTGAAAAGATCGATCAGCTGGAAGAGGCTGAGCAGAAGCGCCAGAACTATCGCCAAGCTATGGCCTTCTTCAGTACCTCCATCGATGAGCACAAAGTACAACAGAAGGCGCAACCCAATCGAAGCAGCGTCATTCTGGAGTTGGAAGAACCTAACAAAGTTAACCTAGGTGCGCCCGGTGAATACGAAATCGTAGGCGAGGACGGTGTCGTCTTGGAGCAACATAAGGTACAAAACGCTCACGCCGAAGACGAGGAACGAGGTGCGACCACACCAACTAACCAACTGCCAGAGGTTTACGTTGAGCCAGAACCAGAACCTGAACCTCAAACACAGCCCAAAACGGAGCCAGCATATAAAAGAAAATTGCTACCTAATGGCCTGCCAGATCTTGGTGTGACGAAGGTCGATGAGCCCAAAATTTCAGTGCGCGATCGCATCAATGTATTCGAGGCAACGCCTTCGACTCCCACCTCCAACAAGCCCATGACTATTCAATCGCTGTCTGTGGACAGTGGGCGTGGCAAGGGACAGCTATCCCGGAATAGCAGTACACAGCGCTCTGAGTCCGAGATCGAGGAGGATGACTCGGGCGTAACGGACATGAATAGACAGCTCTCCGAGACGGACACCGAGTCCGAAAGCTTCCCCGAGCTACGAAAAATGACGAGCTATCAGCGAGCCGCGACACATTCCAGACTCTTTAAGCTGCTGCAGGACGAGAACGATCTGCCCGAGGCCTTGGAGACTGGCCAGGCGGACGAGTTTCAGTTCAAGCCGAGCAGACGCAAGATTGTTCACAACGTATCCATCACACGCCGCCAGAACCCGAATGCGCTCAGCGAGGCCGAGACCATGACACAGCGACGCGAACGACTCTCATTGCCCCTGCGCAAGAACACCAGCATCGATGCGGACAATCCTTCCACGCCAAACAGTCCCGCCTCACCCATTGTGGGGCCATCGCCCAGCAAGCAGCGCGTGGTTAGCGACAAGCTGGTGAACGAGCTGGTCCAGAGTCTGCTGCTCAAGAGCGACAGCACACACCTGCGCCAGCTGCCCATCGAGCGCCTGCAGGCGGCTGCCAAGCGCGCTCTGGCTGAGGAGATGGACTCCGTGGAGAACAGCTCGCTGGACAGCACGCCCGCCATAACACCCAAGCAGGACAAGGAGTATTCCGACTACTACAACAGCTGGACGGAGGCGAGTGGCGGCGAGGAAATCGTGCCCTCCAAAGCATTTCGGGCGCTACAGGATCCGCGTCGTAGTCCCTGGACGGTGCGCTGTCCCCGAGTGCTCAGCTCCAAGACAATCAATCGGGACTTGGCACGCGTTACCGAATCGCCCGAAATCCTGAGCAGTCGCGGCAGCAAAAGTCCCGAATGCTTTAGGCAACAGTCTAGGGAACGGTCCGTTAGCAGCTGGCGTAAGGTCTAGTCTGTCTATCTATCTATCGGGCTAGCTGGGAAGGGAAGGGGGTCAGAAACACATACATATATAGAAATATATTATATATATATGTATATAGATTTTAGTATTTGCATTTGAGTCTTGGTACTTGCCTAGGTCAATCGACTGTCACTAGTCACTGCCTTCATTGTTGCATTTCTCATCATCTCATCACATCATATCACATCACATCACATCACATTGTACAATATGACAAACAAAAATACTCAGACTAATAACTAAATATCTAATGAAAAATATAATATCTATAATCTGAAATGTATATAAACAAAATGAAACCAAAGAAAAAGAAAATCGTTCATTCGTTCGTTCGCTCGTTCGTTTGTTATCTCAATTAAAAGCGTAAACTCTTCGCCAAAGTCATTTCTAAATTCGAATCAAAACAAATAACAACTACAACAGCAACAACAACAGCAACAAAACAAAAGAGAATATTTAATCAAATCAAAAATCTATCAAATCGCCACAAGAATAATCAAAAACCAAAAAACAATTTCATCAACTCAATGATTTTGTAAAACTCGTTCAAAATCCTAAGGTACCTAAAACAAATTCAATTAAAATGTATATCCTATCCCAAAATTTCAACTAATTTTTTCGTTAATGTTTTTTTTTTTTTCTCATTATATAATATATATGTTTCAAATTTGCCCACTATCTATTCTATATGTATTTCTTTTATTTTTGCCGCTACTTGTTTTTTTTTTTTTAATTATGTGTGCCGTATCTCCTAATTATTTGCGATAAATATTTGCGATAGTCACATTTTGTACTTGAAACTAAGTAAATTTGAAACTAAATCTAAAAAATATAAATGAAAAATTTTAAATTGAAATTTAAACCCAATTAACCAGGTTTGTATCTAAATACAGTTACACAATTAACATCCATCTAAATATTCAGTAGAGCTGCCCAAAACATTAACCTCATCTAGATGTTATGTAGCACTTCGAAACATTTCCAAATCAAATTTTAACAAAATTAAAACAAAGGACTAAATGTCCTATCGCAAATATTTTTATTATCTTTACCTTTCCAAAAGTATTTTGATTTTTTTGATTTAACGAATTTTGGAGAGCAAACTCCACCTTGAACAAAATGCTGAAGAACGAATGAAGATTTTTTTTTAGTGTAACTATAAAATACTATTAAAAATAAAAAGAAAAAACACCAACGATTGCAAATTGTAAAATATAAAAAGTCGTTCAAAATATTAACAATTCATGAGTTTTTAATTCATAATTGAATGTTTTCTTTTCTTATATTTGATTAACTTGTTTTTCTTTTCTTTTCTTTTACACACAATTAAAAAATATATATTCTTAACAAAATAATTAATCGTTTACTATGATGACAAAGAATATGAATGGCTTTTTTATCCTAAAAAAAAAATAAATAAACAAAAAATAAAAAAAAATTTATAAAAGTAAAACAATTAAGGTGAAGTTTCCTCTCAAAGTTCTGTTGGCTGCTTTTGCTTTATTTATATTTATTTGCCGCTTCATTTGTATGTTATTGTTATGCTTTATTTTCTCCCATGTCTGGCCTATGGATATATAGTCATTTATATATCTTGAACGTTTAACAATCTAAGCAAAAAGGCGCAGACCAAGAAGTCTCCACAAATTATTGTTAGCTTTATTCGTATATGTTTTTGGTGAAATGAAAATGGAATACTTTAATTAATGATCTGCTTTACTTTGTATTCCAGGACCGGGACAATCGGATCTATAATTATTTCTCACAACCATAGAAATCAATTATAGCTGACAACAGACTACAGCAAATGATGCAACTTAATGCACTTGTCCCTAGCTTAAGTACCAGCAAATACTTAGGATCAGTGAAGTAAACAGAATAATGTTTAACTTGGGAACAATTTCTTTTTAGTGAAATTTCAGAAAACTAACTTTTAGCATTGTAGTTGAGATGAAAATGTATTTTAAAAATATTTTTTTCAATTGTTAAACGCGATTTGGTAGCAGCACTAAAACAAAAGGAGCAAAACAAAAAAAAACTAACACAACTTACGAACTCTATTAGCGAAGCGAATCAGTACTAACCGTAGCTCCTAAGCCGAGAGAATGAATTAATCCAGAGATAACAAAACGAAACGAAAAACAACGCAATCGACAAATCATCAAAATGTATCCGGATAATACGAAAGCGCATCCTGAAAACGATTCATAATATTCATAATAATAAAATGAAAACAAAAGCAAAAAAATAAATTTTTCAATTTATAAAATTTCTTTCCGTGTGTCGTCGTCAGCCAGCAGCTGTTTGATTTGAATAGTTTCTCATTTCTTTCACCAGCTTAACAACAGACTCTTTGTTTATGTCATAGCTATTTATACAGGAGAAAGATACTTACATATATACAAACATAAGGTATTCGTATGCATACGAGTGTGTTATCAAATCTATTTGACGACTATTATTATTTTATATACTCATATATATTTTTGTGTTGTATAATTTTATATGCAGTGACATTTTAAGTAAATAAAGAAATATTTAAAAAGTAAACAACAGATTGTTCATAATTTTGACATTCGATTTGACTGAAAAGGGGTAAAAGGTATACAGTAAACTTATTCATTGGGCTTGTTATTTACCTGTTCGTATAGTTGCAAATATGAAAGCTGCCCTCAAAATGAGAATGTGAATGGATTGCAAATGCAAATTATAAATATCTACATCTAACTGTTAACTAACATCGTATTGGTGCCCAACAGAAAGCTGTTAACTATTGACATATTTTAGTCCACATACGAAATTATAGATAACAGCTGGCTGTTAATGTGCACTGTTAATTGACGCACTGATTTGGTTAAATGTTAAAGCACTCTATCCATGACGTAGGGCAGACAAAGACCAATTTTTGGCAATCAAGATTGCCAATTCCAATTTAACAATATTTAAGAATAGAATATATTTGCTATATCCTAAACTTGATTTGAAGAAATGTAATTTAATTACGCTGTTTCCCACGCTGTTAAAATATTCAGGAAATGCTCTATCCGCAGCTTTTTGATAAAACGATTATCAGAATACTTGCATAGGTTATAATAGACAGTTTTCCATTTTAAATAACAAAATAAATAATAATAAAAGAGTGGAGTTAAAAGAGTTCTGAAACTTATTTGATGCCATAGATTATAGATCATACTAAATATACAATATTCAATTTTCAATATATATATTTCGATACAGTTTTCGATTTAATCTTATCTTCAGAGGTACAGAGAAGCCGAGTGTAGCAAAACTGTTGTACTTGTATGTAGTTACACATGTATTTAGGTACATGAGCTTGAATTCGTTTTAGGATATATCTTCGTAGTATACATATTTATATATATGTGGTTTCATAGTATATTTATATGTATATTAAAGTAGTATTCATATTGCACTTAAATAATAGTAAATTCACTAATCTACTATACGTTGTTAAGATAGGATCAATTATATTCATTATGCAAATATAATTGCTGTTTGACATATGTCGAGTTTACAGTATCTTAAAATGGACATGTTGAACAAAGCAACGGGCAATATACCTGCTCAAAACTCATCTACAGGCTGACTACAATTAACAACATTTAAAGCTAGCTCGTATATATGTATGTATGTATATATATAACAATTATGTATATTGTATATAGGGCATGCAGATCAACGTTTTCCTTGTATTAAATGCATAAATATGTCAATTATTATAACACTAAACTTTGATAGTTAACTTTGAGATACTTGAGATTTGTACAATTTGACATGGAGCTAACTCATTTGAGAATTGTCTAAATCATATATTGATATATACACAGCGAAGTTTGGCTTGCTAAAGCAGCTCGTAATATTGCATAAAGGAATGTATGTATATAGTTATTATATATTATATTGCTTTAATTGATTACTCCGTAAAGAACTCTAGGATGTTATCTCCGATGCTTGCACCTGCATTAGCTCCTGCACAATGCGATATTCGTGGCAATCGGCGCAGAGGAGGCGCCCATTGGACTGATTGGTGCGTTGCACCTTCTCATGGCACACGATGTGGACCAACTTGAGATTCTTTAGAGAGAATATCTCCAGGAAGTACTCCAGCACAGAGACGTCCACAACGCGTTTGTTGTGCAACGCGCATTTGCGCTGCGGCTGTGTCACCAGCTCTTGGACATTGGCCACCAACGTCGGCAAAATGGTGCGACACAGTTCGATTTGATGGTCAAGATTCCACACTTGAAACAATATGAGATTCTCCCGTGAAGCATATGGATTGATGGTGTGCTGCAGCGAGCAGTAATTGCCATTGTCCGAGTAGGCGCCCTGGCAATAGAAGTCGCCCAAGTCCGAGCAGAGCGAAACGGACCATTCGTCTAGGATGGCATTTCGCGACGTATAATCTTTAATGACTTGCCGCAGCCGCTTGTTGGGCACGCTCGCCGCATCGGGCTCCTCTGAATCCCCATGCTGTTGCAGCATCTCATGCTTCAGCTCACACTTTCGATTGAACATCATCGAAAAGTAATCGCAGCCAATGAGAAGATAGCGAAATTGCTCCAGCACCGAGTTTATGATTTGCCTGGCCTTGGCATTCTGTCTGTACAGTGGATTACGCGTCAGTTCCTCCTTGGTCTTGTAGTAGTAGCCACGCACACGTGTCTGCGCCCTGACGGCCATGGCCTCCTCCTTGGACTGAAAGCGTTCTTCGCTGCCCTCGAACCACTCAACGTGCTCGGCCTTCAGGCTGAGATGCGCTTTCGTGTTGTCCAAGGCCCGTCGCTGCTTCTGCTGCTCATACTCCGTAATCATGCGCCGAAACTTGTCGGGATGCTGCTCGATAAAGTCGTAGAAAATGTCCGCGACCTTCAGCAGCGGCGACTGTTGCCGCATTTTCTCAAACTCAAAGTCAGCATCTGTTATGGAATGTAAAAGAATTTATTTAATTTAATCATCGCTTTATATACAAACTTCGCTCACCCGTTGTGATGACTGCATCGGGTCCAGCCACAATGAAGAGCGTTTGAGCTGGCAAACTGTTGAAATACTCCTCGTCGGAGACTTCAAAGCCATCAATGGCCAGATAAATGTGCAGCTCCTGCAGCTGCAATGTAAGCAAGCGGAAAGGCCATGAGTACACTGCCCTTGACTCGTTATACCCTCAGCCCTGACCTAAGGCGGATTCGAGTTAGCAACAGGTGTTCCCCTTGTGCTTTGTTTGTTTTCGTGGGGCATGCGCATTTCGGGCACGAGTATTTCATGACATTGAAGCGTGTAGAGCGTCAAGCAAGGCGGAAGCCAGCCAAAGGAAGCATTGGCCTTGAAACTTCAGGGCCAGGGACGAGGGGCGGGGCAGGGTCAAATGTGGGCGAGTGTGGGCCGAGGCGACTTTTCTCGCTGTGAAGCAACGCAATTCGCCAAATATTTTTAAGCACTTACCGGAAATTTGAGCTGTGCCTTCTGTAGCAGCATTTCTAATGAATTGGCGCCAATACCGAATTTCCGTGAGCGCTCATTGTCTGTTATTTTATAGCCCAGCATTTTGGCTGGAGCTTTTAGGCTTTTATGTTTATCTGGATCCTTGTCCAGAGCTTGGTTCACTTTGCTACAGTTGCTGCGTGTGGACGGCGCCATAATTGCTTCCTTAATGTAGTTGAGCATCTAAAAGTGATGAACTTGTTAAATTGACTTGATTTGACTTCGTATATACGACTAAAATAATACTTTGTTTGGCAAAGCCTTGCAACAAGCTTCCTTTTACGCGCACGAATATAAACTTATGCGGCAGCGTTGCCAGTGTTTTGAAGTTTAACCAACAGCAACAGTGCTGCGCTATTTGTATGCAATGGCTTGATAAGCATCATTTACCGCTAAATTACACATGTGCAATATATTTATGTACTTATAATTAATTGGAATTATAAAAATGTTGTAATAACATCCATTGAAATTGCTCTAATTTTAGTAACTTACTATTTAAGCTACAGTTAAAATTGATTTAAATAGACAGATTCTTAAAAACCCGCTATAATACAGCACTGATGGGCAAGTGGCTGAGTACTGGTGCTGCCAGCTAGCTGCAAATTGCTGGAGTACGGCCACACTATTTGCCGTTGTTCAGGCAAAATCAGCTGTTTTCCCAAAGTGTTGTTCAAAGTAAATTTTTTGCAGTAAATTTAAATAATAATTTAGTATAGTTTCACTATGTGCAACAGCAATTACGTAGCGTAACGCCGAACGGAAGCCGCAATGCATTTGCGACCGCGTTGCCGCGAATGGCTGCCATTGGCAACGCAACAACTGCGACTCCGCAACCTGGCGCGCATCCAAGGAGTAAACATTACGTGCATCCCATACGCCGGCGAGGACATTGCCGCGGAGGACTACGAACTGCTTATCTACTACACATTGCACGCCGATAAGGCCAGTGAAGCGTTTTACACCAGCGAGGCATTGCCGCAGCGCCATCAGCAGCAAAAGTGGGCGGAAATCTGTGCGGGCGACGCCGTCTGGCGCAAATCCAATGCGCAATGCGTTTGTGTGAAGGTCTGGGCGAAGTACCAGCCGACCGCCCAGTGGCCCAGCGGGCCAAACGACATAGAGCAGCCCGCGGAGACGGCGCCAAGGTACGAACGATTCGAATAGTATCATGCAACACGAACCATGAAGAATATCGCTTATTGTTTATGTCTCATCCTCGCGTTTATTTTTACAGTGCGCAGCTGACGCAGCGCTTGGCCAACGTGCAGTTGACACCTCATACGCTGCCACGCCCACCGGAGCTCTTGTTCAGCTGGGGCGTTTACTTCTCTGGCCTAATACCGTTGGCCCCACTGGCATTTGCTAACTGCCGGGCGAACTGTTTGATCTTTTATCTAAACGGCGAGCACTTTACCTCCCCAGAGCTAATCAGCGAGCAGGGTCTGCATGCCCAGCTGCGTCTGCAATACGAGCGCTACGCCGACTACGACAATAATGAACGGACTGCGCCGAGCGATGGCGGTATCAATTCGCCGCCCGTGAGTCGCAGCAACAGCCCCGTGCTACAGATGAGCACGATGCGCTACGCGCAGCTGTGCTGCCAGCGGGCGAACATGCGGCGCAGCTACAACTTGGAAAATCTGCTGATGCTGCAGCGGCGACAGCGAGACAAGCTCAAGAAGCTGGGCGATTTGGTGGAGCTGAATACCGAAATCGCGCGGCTCAGCGTTCGTTGCATCACACGCAATGAGCTGAGACTGAAGCCGCGCACCACTTCAATCTCCGGCTCGTCGTACGGCAGTCACTACTCGCAACATAATAATCATTCCATGGGACGAAAGCTGAGCGTGCTGCTGGCCGAGCAACATGAGATAGCGCCCCTCACGCTCTACAGTGCCCAGCGGCTGATGCAGCAGATCGAGACATTGCGCTGCAAGCAGCGTTTGCTACAGACTGAACGCTCCACCTGCCAGGAGCGCAATGCGGGACGAAAGGAGTGCCTACAGCTGCTGCGAGAGCAGCGAGAGGAGCTGCAGATAAAGCTGCACAATCAGCGGCTGCAACTGGAGCAAGAGCGTCTGGAGTTCCGCACACTGCTGCCGCAGCAGCAGGCGCAGCGCGACCAGAAGCGCCAAGTCCTATTGCAGGCGAGTATATTTTGAATATCTAGAGACTCTCCATTATTAATATTTGCAAATTCTATTAAGCAGCTGGAGCGTCGCATGTCCACGTTGGTGCTAGAGCTGCAGGAGATCTACAATATCAAGAGCTTGGGCGTGCAACAGTTCAGCATTTGCGGCATCGCCTTCCCCCACATGGAGCAGTATACGAGTGAATCGCGGCAGGCAGCTAATGCGCAGCTGTTGGGCAATGTCTCGCCGCTGGCGGTGAGCGCCGCGCTCGGCTATGTGGCGCACCTGGTGCAGATGCTGGCCTTCATTATGGATCGCCCGCTGCGAAATCCCATATTCTATGAGCCGTCGCGTGCTCGCATTGTCGACGAGATCAAGGAGCTCACCTATGCGACACGAGAGTGAGCTAGCTGTTCAATTAAATAACCGAATTGCCTGATTCCCTGTTTCTAATACTACGTCCAATTTGAATTGCAGATTTCCTTTGTATACGCGCTCCATTCTGCCATCTCAACAAACCAAGTACGCCATCTATTTGCTGCGGCAGAACGTTTCGCAGCTGTGCTACGACATAACGGGGCGCTGTGATATGCGCAACACGTTTGGCAATCTGCTGGAGCTTTTCGATACGCTGCGCTACATCGAGCGCACCCAACGCGATGAGATCGATAACGGCGAGAAATTGTCCACGAGTGCGGCGAGACATGTCAACGGCTTGACCGCGGCAGTGGCCAACTCACAACTATCGCAATCGCATTCATCAGTGGACATGAATCATGTGCCGTTGCCAACGTCGGCAAATGCGGCCAAAGATGCGTTGCTACAGCATTTGCTGCCTTCGGGCGTGAGTCAAGCTCTGGCTATCGAGGGCTATGCGTCAACGCAGCGGTATGACAAATTATTAATTTACCGTGATATATATTGAACATAGTTTAGAGCATTGTACAGGGAACTCAAGCCACAGTTTCATTTTGTGTAGATAATATATTTAGCTTAAACATTTTGCAATTCAGCGCAGATGGACGTTAAAAAATACTAATATACTTATAAGCTATACTTACTTTTTATATATCCTCGTTAATGTCGTATTTGTTTACCTTTTTCAGCATCTGCCGCTCTGTGGGCTCCTATTCCGATGGCGAGGAAGATTTTCGACCCAGGTTGGAGCAGAACTATTCAAATTCAGACTCAAATATAACACTTCAAACGGAGCGCAGATAGAACACGCGTTATCAGGCTGCGGAGCAATATAACCCTAATATATATACATATATATGTAATACGTATACATGATAATAATACGACTATCTATATTTATGTAAACTAACGTAAAGCCCTCAAGAAAATCAAAGCAACCTATTTAAGCGTTACGTAGCGTTGCGTTGCGGTTTAGCAAAATTATATTTTTATTTGACCGCTTTAAACGTATTATGTGCTTGAAACACTTGTGTATGTATTTTTAAATAATAGACACTTTTTGATGAGCGACAAAGGCAGAACTGGTTTAATGTGTGCATATTTACTTGTTTCTTTGATAAGATCTCGTTATAAATTCCCGTTCTTTGTTTATATGGTAATCTATTAAGGTACATAAAAGAACAATGATCAATAAATAACATTTTATAAAACAAAATAAAATCCAATAAAGTTAACTAACCGTGTGTGCTTATGTTTAACTGAAATCAAATTAGAATATTGCTGAGCTCGTTTTCCAATTGGAGTTAGTACAATCAGAGACGGCCTGCCAAGGGTCTAGTTAGCATAGTAGATGCTCAGGAAAATTATTTACCTGGAACTCATTTAATTTAAGCTGTTTAGAAGAAGACATACATATTTTATAATTACATTTTAACAAACTAATGTTTTACAAGATTCCTTTAAAAATCCAGTTTGGCGCCTAACGCTTTTTAACACACAAACTGCGAAGCTTTTTCCAACACTGCAAAATCAGCTGTTTGCCAGTTTGGCTAAATTTGTACAATTGGCCAGTGGCCACTAGCAACACATTTAACGTAAATAGACGGAAACGTGCTCAAACATGTGCTAAATTGTTTATAAAAATTAGTTAGATTTATTAGAATACCTCGACACACAAGTGCGGTAAACAACTATCGAGCTTTTAATCAAAATGTGAACAGAAGAAGAGTTGAAAATTTCTTATTGCATGTGTTTAGTTTCTAGTGTGTGTGCGTGTGTGTGCGTGAGCGAGTGTGTGTGTGTGTGCAACTGTGTGGCCTGGGCCATTGGTAATAAAACTTGCAAGTGCCGCGTTGTTATTGTTGCTTTTTTATAGTTTTATATTGTGATACCGATCGAGGTGCTACTCCGCAATAATAATAATTGATAAACAATTATTATCAATTGGCATTTTTAGAAGTGAGCATGAGTGGTTCGATTGACGGATCCGCTAGATGACGTCGACGGGGAACGCCCGAGTGCTTGTATGCGTGTGCTCAATATAATAAAGAGTCGTGTTTGCCCAGCTCCCCCATAAAAGTTTACGCGCCCAAATAAAGACAATTGATAAGGCAGCAGTCACACGTTGTGTTTGCTCAACAAATAAATTGTTGTCAAGTCCGGCTGGCTGCATTGGAGTTCACTGGAAACGTGGCAAGCTAAGGCTGGATAAAGTTCCATATGAAGGAAAGCGGAAATACATAGAAGTCAACAGCTGCAAAACTGCACTGAGAGAATTTGTGCAAGTTTTGGCCAAACACACAATACGGCACACCTGTCAAGCGCGCTCTTGCACTCGCGAGCTCACTAGCTCTGCGTCTCTCTCTCTCTCACACACACACACACACGCAAACAAACGCATTCAGCAAATACCCATAAATCGTATTTATATGCATATACAATATAGAACGCTCTCTTACGCCATGACTGATAACGAGCTGCCGCTACGTGACTTTGACGAAGAGAGCGAAGAGACTGATTCGGAAACAGAATTGCTCATACGCCACACTGACGCAGCCATTACCAATAGCAACAGTAACAGCAACAGCAACAGCAAAAGCAGAAGCAGAAGCAGAATCAAGGGCAACGTCAACAGTGGGCAAAGACGACGCAAAAGCTCAACTGGTTACGGCGGCATCGGCGGCATCGGCAGCCCCAATAGCCGCGTCGGCAGCGGCGCTGGCGGCAGCTTTCTGGGCAATCTATTCAGTCTTGGCTCAGCCGCCGGCCAGATACGTTATAGAAATGAGCGGAGCCGCGAGCGCGCCCGACACTCGAATATTAACAGCAGCGGCAGCGCCTCGCGCGACCTTACGTCCGACCATACGATTGGCGCTAGTGCAGCGAAACTGGCGCAACTAACACAGACGGGCGCCGCTGGCGTCGATAGCTCCGCGCCACATGCCACACATGTGGCCACAGACACTAATGCGGCTAACGGTATTGGCGCCCACACAGTGATCGATCCGGACAACGGCTCCTCCACGGTCTTCTATCAAAACAATCGCCGGCGCAGCAAAAGCCGCAGCATCGCCAATATTTGTAAAATGTGCTTTTGTAGGTGCGTACGCAAATATACTATACAAACAGAGACATACATACATACCTACATCACCAGTCACGCATGTGTATATAGACATATTTATCAGTTGACGAGACATTTGTTCTTTGATCTGTGCAGCGGTGCGTATACGTGATGTTCCACATCTCAAAATTTGCTGTCGACAATCACAATCCAAATGTTGCCCGTTCAAGAAAACAACTGAAAACAGAAGAAGAAGAAGAAGAGAAAAAAAGTTGAAGAACAGCTGCCCCTCTCTCTCTCTCTCTCTCTTTCACTTACTCTCTCTCGCTCATAAAAGTTATTTATTTTTTTCAAAATTAACGCGCTTCGAAACACTTTTTCAATTATTCACAAACAGAACTGCTTACGTATGTACAGTGCGTACTCAATATGAGGTGCAAATACTGCCTAGATGCTAATTTTTGCTAGCAATGTGGGTCAAGGCGTAAATAATTAATTGTAGATGGCATTATCTATGAATATTATTTATTTCACATTTCTTTATTTCTTTTAATCTGATCTGACAGCATGGTACAGTAAAGACTCAGTTGGACGCTTGCCCATAAAAGTCTGCGCGCAATTAAATATGCACTTATGTATATATTTGTATATGTTATTATCAAAAAGAAACTCGAAAACAAGAGCTAAAATTGTATAAATACTACATCATTTTTTAAATATCTGTATGCAAATATAAGTATACATACATATGTATCTAATTGATATAAAATCTCACGAATTCCAATTCGGGTTCTTTTTGATCTGAGAAGTAGTTTCCTCTCTTTTGATTGAACTTCCCGTTCGTTTGCCACATGGCGGGGATTTTGTTATCTCAAACTTGGTGTTTGCATCTTAGCTTAGTTTCTTAGTTTCTTAGCAACAAGTTCTGCTCCACTGACTTTATTTATTATCGTTTTTTGCTTTTTTTTTTTGCCTTTATGAGGCTTGCGCTGGGCAGCAACAACAAGTCGCTGAAATTCAAACTACCAAATGGAAACATTTCAAAATGTTCTACAGAAATACAACAAACTTAGCAAAAAGCGCACGGAAGCAAAAAAGAAACAAGTTGGTGGTCTAGCCGGGAGTGCTCGACTAGCGTGTGCCCTATAGTTCTAAAACATATATGACATTTATCGAATATTCTGTTCAATTAAGACTTGATCTGCTAAAAGTGTACAAGCTGTTGTGCTACATCGGCTTATCTGGCTTTAATACGACTATGCTAATGTGTTTAATGCCCAATTTTGGCTGGAAAAAGAAGAGATTGAAAATCTATGCTTTTGACTTAAGAAGGTGCATAGAAAATATAAAAGAAATCGATATTAAAATCAGATCAGAAAATCTTTAAGAGAGATCTGAGAATTACATATGTATTGATTTCTTAGAGGTGCGAGTTGAATATGAATTCGAGTATCTATCTCTTCGAGCTAGACAAACTGTAGTCAGGTCATCATTATATGTATGTATATATAGTAAACTTTATGAGGCGTAGACACAGAAAAGTAAATTGCAAAGGCAGACAAAATGGTGGTCGAGACAATTCGCAGAAAAGTTCGCGTTTTGAAACGCGAGTAAAATTGTAGATAAATAGACGATATATGTATGTATGTATCGATGCACGTATACGAGTCTAGTATATGGGATACACATTGTTTCGACATATGCACCGATACACACCCAAATATATGTAAGTGGACGTAAAAATATATTTTTAATTTTCTTAATTAGAAGAAAAACAAGACGAAAATAAATGGAGAAAGAGCGCACAGCGAATGCCGGCAGCGAAAATAAATAAAGAACCAAAACATGTTTGTTTTTGTTTTCTTTTCTGCCACTTGCGACGAAATCGAAATCGATAAACGTGATCCACAATACGCGAGAAGCGTCAGTGGCTCGTTCTGTTTATGCCCAAGTGTACATCACAATACACATGCCTACATATGTCCGTTTGTATTTACTTCCACCCTGACACTCATTCCAACTAAAAGCGAAAATCGAAATCCAAATGGAAACGTCCAACGAAGTGAACCACCCACGTATAGCTAAGTGGTGCGAAATTTCGACTGGCGACAAAAATGCCAAGACCTTTACATGTCGCAAGACTTCAGTTGTAATAGAGCTCGGAATTTGCATTTGTAATCGATTTTTGGCGTGCAACTCCTCCTAGCAAAGAAATTAAGGCGAAACGCTGTTGTTTTGTTGTGTTTTCTGCTTTTTGGTGTCGTCAGCTGCTCAACTTAGAAGAAGCGAACACTGAACTACAGAGACTCGAAACCAGTTTGCTTAGATAGGTTTTGTATTCAAGGTTTCTAAGACCCAAACGAGTTCTGCAGCAAAAGTCGCATCCAGTTAGTTATATTTCTTTTTGGCGAGCATTTTATACCCTATTCCATTTTATTTTGTGTATAGTGTTTGGCGGTTTAAGAGATTGGAATGTAACATGCAGAGGAAGCTCAAAGAGCTGGAAATATCAGTGAATTGAAAACGGATTTAAACCATGGATTTAAATCATGGATTATTAATAAAGTGATTTACAAATAACAGTTGAGAACTTCCTGCGTAATATGTATTCTATTTATATTCTGTTCGTTAAGGTATATGGTGTAGGTATCTGCTGTGATTTAATTTACATAAAACTGATAAATATCCATTCTCATTACTCAAAGAACTTATGAGCCACAATCATACATATCAAATTAATTTTATCAAATTTAATTTTACATGAATTGAAAAATATTGATTTTTGATCCAAGAATATGTACAGTCTTAAAGAGACTAATAATATATACATATATATCATGTGCGCATTTTTCTGTATATACTTACATCTGTTAGTATATAGTACATAACAAACTAAAAATATCCATTTTCATTACAAAGAATAAATATAAAACACTTGCTAGGCCTTATTTTAGATATGAGAGACTCGTTCATATATAATTGTTGAGCCGATGGCTATTGCAGCTATCAATTCCATAGTGAATCAATTCATGGATTACAGAGTATCATCTAGGTGCCTGTTCTTGACAAGCTGACACTTATTAAATTAGCTTTCATAATATGTAGAGGTTACATAGGTAATACTGGTATATACTGATTATGCACTGGTGTATTCATATATAGGTATATTTCAGGTCTTGCGAGCACTCGCTGATTGCAGAGTATCATTTAGTTGCTGCCAGCCGAGAAGTGAACTCTTACCAGCTTAGTTTCCGTGCTTCGCTCTTTTCATGTCCAAAAATTGAAAGTTATGTGCCCTCGTGGCTTATCAGAAGGAGGTCAAGCGTTCGGCTGGGTGCCTGCTGCGCCGTCTGAGAGGGCAAAAATGAATGCGAAAAAGAGAAAAAGAGCCGCAACGCGCCGCATTGCTCGACTAGAGATTTTGAATTGAGTAATGCCACAAAATGAAACAGCGCATGATAGTTGAATTTCCAAGTATATATAACAATCTGGTCTGGGCCTGGGCCTGGGCCTGAGAATCAAGCCCCATTGTTCGGGCAAGTGGAACCAAAGTTGTGCAGCTTACTTCGTAATATGCATTAGCTACAATTGCATTATATAAACCCCGGTTTGAGATGCAAATTGCATAATATAGTGCCTCTTATCAAAGACTGAGTAATCAAACAAGCTATAATCATTAGGGTAATTGAATTCTAATCAGAAATCAAGCGAAAAGGGCTTGGCTAGCATTAGGCTAATTGAATGCTTATCAGCAAATGAGCTGTCCAATGAATTGTAGAAAAATCTTTTAGCTCCCAATTAGCTAGTTAATTAAGGGCGTACTTTATCGCTAAACTTTCATAAACTCTGATGCTGTACAACCAAGTCAGCTTAAAAAGTTTTAGCTAAAGTATTGCAATTTCCCCATTGACTGTTTCAATTGGGGTTTTGTAATTGAGGTTTTTATTAGCTTACAATGCCTATTTATACCCTGGACCCATTGAAAATGGGAAATCAGGGTATAATGGTTTTGTGATAAGTATGTAACAGGCAGAAGGAATTATCGCAGACCCCATAAAGTATGTATATTCTTGATCAGGACGACGAGCTGAGTCAATATAGCCCTGTCAGTCTGTCCGTCCGTCCGTCCGTATAAGCAAATCGATCTCCGAAGATATTAGAGCTAAAGAGCTGAAATTTGGCATGCATACTCGTGTGTACCATACGCAGTACAAGTTTATATTATTTGTTCGATAACTCATTTGATAACTTTTTTATTGAAAATAATAGAAAAATGGATTTAGCTTTTTTCAGCCTAATTTAAACTTTTTTAGACCTGGAGACTTCCGATTTACTGTGTATATACATATGATGAATACAAAGATTTTGTAATTTACAGATTTTTGATACCACGTCCCCTTCGCCCCAAATTTGTAAAAAACGTATTTCAAGTACTAGAGACTTATGCT
This sequence comes from Drosophila arizonae, assembly GCF_054131065.1. Classification (NCBI taxonomy): domain Eukaryota; kingdom Metazoa; phylum Arthropoda; class Insecta; order Diptera; family Drosophilidae; genus Drosophila; species Drosophila arizonae. The sequence continues at coordinate 27,719,645 of NC_142923.1, read as the reverse complement.
TTGGGATGTACAATATTAACCATATAATCACCCCTGAAAGTTCCATTAAGATTGTCTATCTACAAAAAAAATTATTCAACAAGTAAATTCTCATAATATTGCACTGAAGCGCAGCCCAAGCTCAGTCGCTGCTTACTGCGCAGTTAGCAGAGCACGGGCTTATGCGTAAGTGTGGATGCATATGTATATATGTGTGTGTGCATAAAAGAAGTGCAGAATGAGTAGAATATAAGCTTGGGGGGTTCAGGGTATCTCCTAGTCGAGCAGTCTCGACTGGAGCCTTCTTACTTGTTTTTAAGTCATTTTTTTTAGCAATACTTTTACAGTGGCTTGTGTAAATTATCCAGCTATTTAGAAAATGAAAAGGAACTCGAATCTTCTGAAAGATCCAATAAGTTGAGATGTATAAAGTCAGGTATATGAAATGAAATGATTCGACAACAACTTGTTTACTCCCCCTCGTCAAAGTCGAACTTGAAGTGAGCAAAACTCTTCAAATGCTGACCCTGAGCTTACTTAATTTGCCCATTATAATTGCTGTGGTGTCTGTCTGTAACCCTCTGGCTTGAAATATGGCCAGCTCTCGTTTTAGCCAGTCTAACGCACTTTGAGCTGGCTTTGAAGGTCTTGTTGCTGTGGCTCACTGTTTGGCTGGAGAACAACTACAGCGCTTTGGCTTTTGGTTTGTTTGTTTTCTTTGTTCGCCTACGGCCCAACTCGAAGCGCTGCCTGTTATATGAGTCCCAAAGATTTCGGGCGATTAGAATTGCAATTTGGTTTCAGGTAAAGCAAATGTTGTGTAACCAACGCGTCGCTTAACTGTCGTCTGCTAACCGCTTTTGGCTATTTTGTTGTTATTGTTGTTGTTAAACGGGGTTGTGGTCTAATTGCGAGTATTAGTCCAAAGTTCCCATTAGCTCGAAAGCTAACTAAGCAATGCTTTTAGCGATAAGGCTCCGATATTTGGCCTGAGCGCGCTATAATTGTGAAATTAGTTTCCGCTCTATTGAAGATTAGGCTAAAGCTGGTGTGAAGGTTGGAAAATAATCGGTTATTCCAAGTGACGCTACATATAAACATTGACTTTCTATAGAAAACATCAAACAAAGAAAGATCTACGAGATCTTTAAGTATAAGGGAGTTTACTCTTCAAGAATGTTGAATTCGGCATAAGTTAATTTCAAGGCAATTGAAATAAAATATGAAATTCCTTTTACGATGCCTTTCATAATTGATTGTTTAAACATATTTATAATCGACCTATAAATAACTAACGAATAATGAAATCGAATTATGGTAGATTCTACCTATTCCTATTCATAAAATTGGGGAATAATCTTGAACTACATAACAAAATATAAAGTAATGAAAAATAACCATGAAAATTAATGAAAGATCCAACTTAAAACTCTAAAATCCAAAATATTGTGTTTACAATTTAGCTAGAATGAATAAACATTTAGAAATAGGCTTAAATAGTAGCATAAATAGTAGCACTTTATATACTAGATTCAACAAATGTAAATAATTAATACTTAAAGAGCCGAAACCAGGACTTTCCATTTGCCAGATAAACTACAATCAATAAATATAGTTATAATTAGGAAATAATATATAAATCGGCAAAGTAATTTTGGTTTCTATAGCTGTAATTAAATGTATTTATATATAGTTAATTTGATATAGAAATATGTCTTGCATATTTTACTATTATACATACTATTCTAATTTCCTGTATTAGTTTCTGTACTCACCTAGCCTATAGTCGCATAAGCAGAATTTCTTCCGACGCCTTGAGCTGAAAATAATATGTGAAAGACAACAATGGCTAAGTGGAAAGTAGGAATTGTTGTTGGCTGGAAATTGCGAACACAACAAACTCGTAAATACCGCAAAAGTGTCGAGACGCTGGAGAATTTATCTAGCTGCTTATCATACGCGCTCACGAAATGAGAAGAGTAGATTGGCGTTAAGCCTAGAATGAGCTTTCCAACAGATCTACGTATGATTATGCAGAGGTGTGTGAGTGTGACACCGTATCAAGTCGCTCAAGTAGATCAGCTGGGGTTAGATCTATACCAAATCTTTAGAATCAGGATTAGTGGAAACTCTATATGTATACAATTATTCATTTTCGTCCTTGCCCGAGTATCATGCAGTTGATACTACCCGTCTAGTAAATTTTCTCTTGTTTTTCATACGGTTTTCAAGAAGCAAGTCGCGTCAAAGGAATTCATTTCAGAGCAGACAATGAGCTATTGGTCGACTGATGGACCGCTCGACTGTGGCGCATAATTTATGCGCCACTTATCCACCTGTCGGTAACCGCTAACCAGCTGGAGGCGATGGAGTATTGAGGGAGGCGGCGTTCTGTTCCGACTCCTCACTCCGGCTAATTTTCAATTTGTGTGTCAACAAGCGGGCTGCCTGGCTGCCTGCGTTGCTCTGGACCGCCTCGACACGCCCTCGAGTCGCTCGGCTGATTTCTGAGCAAATAGGCGGACGACCATGATAAGTGGTGTGATGTTCAGTTCTACGGAATAGAAGCTATAAATAGCTGCGCTGCCGGTTGACTTGTTTATTAACCCACATTGCAGGCAGTGGGTGAAACAATGTGCTGTTCTTGTTGTTTTGCTGCCAACTCTTTTTCCAAGCTGTGGGCAACAAATAATAACATTAACGGTTGCCATTGACGGGCCCTGGAAATGGAACTGCCACTGGCACTGGCACGGGAACCACCGGGCATGGGGGCTGTTTTGCATGCGGTGCGACGACAGCAAAAGTAAAACGAAAACAGAAAACAGAAAAAAGCTTGGGAAAACTATGTTGCCAGCTGGCAATTGCCATACAATTTGACGACTACTTACATTGTACTCGTGTACATACATAATACATAAGAAATCCATATTCCAATCCACGCTTTTTGAATTTCAATAGGTCTTTGTGGGCCTCTAGGTAACGCTTGCCCATTAAATGAGCACAGATTTGTACGAAATATCATCTTAGATTAGAATTTAAACAGGTTATCTACTAAACTAAACTAAACAGGTTATCTACTACTAGCTACTAAAGCAGTTTCAGAACTTTTCATAACTGCCTTACGAATATTTCAGTTTTAAATTAAATTTAAATTCATTTGTTTTTTTTTTTTTTTTAAGATTTCTGAAAAAGAGAACAACCTGGTTTATAAGACTATGCAACAGTTATATGTATATATTTATATCTATATGTATATGTATATATTGTCATATCGAAAAATAGATGGAAGATAGATAAATTTATAGAAAGATAGATCGATATTTAGATAAAATATTTTGAATTATACGCGAAAGTCATAATGAAAACAGACAAATTTTTTCTAAAAAAAAACTTGGTTTATTTCGCAGTTTTATATTGTGTAAAATATGCAATACAAAATAAGTTTATTTTTATGAGAAATAATTTTATATTTACTCTATTAGCGGGCATAGCCTTTTATCACATTTTCTGTTCCTCTATAAATGTGTGTGTGACTCAGTAATAATATTTAACAGTGGATCACATTAATGGGAACAGCAAATAATATTGTATAACAATTTAACAACTGCAAAATTGTCGACAGTTCTCAAAACGTTTCGTATACCCATATAGATCTTCGTATACAGATAGAGGTATTCGTATATCTGCGACGTGCTGTAATATCTCTGAAAGCAAAATGCAGCGAATGCATTTCGCATGTTGCAATTAGTCGAGGGTAAGGAAGTGCCGAATAAAACAGGTTTTATAATTGTTGTTTTTGGCTTTGGCTTGGCTAAGCAATTGTGAGTAGGCACAGCAAAAAAATGAAAATAAAAAAAAAAAAATATATATATATATAAACTATCTGGGCACGAGCTAAGGAAATGAAACGCTGACGATAGCGGCTCAGCCTTTTGATGTGATATTTGCTGACTCTGACTCAGATCCCAATGATATACGGGTTGAGGGAGACAGAGAGACAGATTCGTGTGAACGCTCTTCAGTTGACTTTTGCAGCAGAGGGCTGACCCTTTGTCCTGGTGTTGGCCTGGTCGAGATCTTTGTCTTTGGCCATTCCTCAATTTTTGTAACTCTTTACAGTATTAAGCACGCTGATGTCATTGAACCTTTTTCACTTTTGTATGGTTTATTGCCAATGCTTAATGATAATTGTTTTTGTTGCTGATGTTGTTGTTATTCGTGTTGGTATTTCTCGTTCTTTATTTGTATGGTTTTTTTGTTTTTACTGTGAACAACTTTTAGTATGAGATCATAAGCCACTATTGACAAAAGTTTAGTTTTTTTGTAAGATGAATAATATATGTATATACGACAAACCCATTGGCACGCCCAACACCTAACGCCCGCAACTCGAGCCACATTAATTTGCCCCATAAAAGTAGAAACAAGTTTACTCAAAGAGCAAAAGCAAATAAGCAGCTAGCGGTGTTATGCGCTAAACTGTTTATATTGCTGAAACGAAAGACTGACGAAGCTTATTTAATTAACATGGATATGCGAACTCAACGATGTGCGCAATCAGCTGAATTGCTGACATTATATATTTTTCAACGGTCATTTTAAAATGCGCGCGCAATATTCGAAAGAGTGCTGCCAGACTGTTCAGGAGAACGCCTGATTGTGCTAGCTGCGCTCTACCAACACAAATCACGCGCATGGATGTAGTGTGTATTCACTCACACCCAAGTGTACGGTCGTTCTATTGATTTCTCTTTTCGCCAAGACACAGGGCTGTTAAACAAATGCCAGACAACGTAGTTTTGACACGGAATTTTTCGTTTGCTTTAATTTGTGCATAAGAATTTCGTGTGACTGCATTTAATGATTGCAATTGTGATTCGATTGAATTAGATGGGCATGTAGATGCATTTAGTGAAGCGAGTACCATGCACTATGTGAATTACGGTGTGAACCTATACAAAAACAAAAACAAACAACTATCCAGCTGCTATTGCTGCTGCTGCTGCCAGAACAAAGCCAAAGGCAGCTCAGCCCCCGCTAATAAAAACTATTTAAAATCGGCTGTGAATTGTTAATTAATCGAAACGGGTGAAATGGATGACGGCACTTCGCAAACTTCTGCAGCAGCAGCTTCTATGACCAGAGAGAATATTCCGCTGCTGAATCGTCATCGCAATCGCTGGTACTCATTCAGGTGAATCATCATAACATCCATGACCCCCAGTTCTGCCTAACGGCTATCTGGTTTATCAGCATTTTCGCATCGAGTGTAGCCCCCGCCCCGTCCAGCTCCCGCTTCGCATGAGCGACAATCTGGTCACAGAGCGCAGCTGCCGCAAGTGGCAACGTTCTCTGCTCTCCCGCTTGCCACTCTCTTCATGATAACCTCTTTACTGACTTTCCACACACTTGTGTCTGTTTTTATTACACATGCATATACATTTATGTGTGTTCGTATGTGTGTGTGTTGCGTGTACTTTATTCTTGGTGGTTCCATATACACATATTTGATTTCATTATTATTGATTTTGTTGCCAAGGTCACTTCATGTAATTTAAAGCTGCAGTTTACGGTTATGAAGCAATATTTTATCAAGTTCTGCGGAAGTCCAAATTGAATTCTTGTGCTTGACTCAAAGCTTAGTTTAACGCTTTAATGGAACTGCTGTTTATAATATATAAAGAGTAATAGTAGAAAATAGTAATTATCCAAAAACTTTGTATATATACTTCTTGTATTGAAATGTAGTTGGCATTGGCATAATGATCAAGCTGTAAATGGGATTTGAATTTGTTTCCCAATCTTACAGCAAATATATGCAACTATCTATCTGTTGCCATTTAATTAAACATAATTTTGCTTTTTAGATTTTGTTAATATATATACAACGAAAATACATATATTTTACAAATAGTAAATAGTCTTATTTTTATTAATTGTAAAAATGATATTTATTTACAACAAAAAATTTGTCGAGACACTTAAATTATTTTTTTGATTCGCGTTTATCAAAATTTTCCTTGAGAGCCCTCATAAATGCCACAGTTTGGTTAGCTCCGAATGCAAGCGCCGCCTTGCTTGCAGGATCTAAGCTCTAACGAGACTCAGAACCAGGCCAAGAAAACGTATGCAACAGATTAGATTTGTAATCAAGGGGGCCAACGTAGTGTGGCAGTTAACTGTAAGGCAGCTATATGAATATATATTTATTGATGCAATTGTGTTCGTCTTACAGCTGCTGGAAAAAATGGTTCAGGCCACGGGAGCTCCGAGCCCGGACGGTGAATTTGGGCAGGCCGACTACAGAGAAGTTTCCGCCAAATGAGATACGAAACCAGAAGTACAACTTCATCACGTTCTTGCCGCTGGTGCTATTCGAGCAGTTTCGCTTCTTCCTCAACTTGTACTTTCTGCTGATGGCGCTCTCGCAATTGTATCCGGACATACGCATCGGCTATCCGTACACTTACTGGGGCCCGCTTGGCTTCGTGCTGATGGTCACCATTTGCAGGGAGGGCGTGGATGATCTGCGTCGGCATCAGCGCGACCGTGAGGTCAACTCGCAGAAATACAAGCGGCTGTCGGCTACGCATAGCAACGGATACGAGATGGTGCCCAGCTCCAAGCTCAAAGTGGGGGACGTAATCGTTGTGGAAAAGAACGAGCGAGTGCCCGCGGATCTGATCCTGCTGCGCACCAGCGATCGCAGCGGCTCCGTCTTTGTGCGCACCGACCAATTGGACGGCGAGACGGACTGGAAGCCACGCTTGGCGGTGCCCTACACCCAAAAACTGTGCCGGGACGCGGACCTGTACAACATCGACGCAAGTTTCTATGTGGAGAAGCCGCAGAATGACATACACAGTTTTATTGCTACCTTCTGCGTGACGGATGGCAGCGAGGACACCGGACTCAGCGTGGAGAACACCCTCTGGGCCAATACAGTCGTCGCCGCTGGAACCGCCACAGGAATTGTTATCTACACGGGCTGCGAGACGCGCAGCGTGATGAATAACTCTCAGCCGCGTTCCAAGGTGGGACTGCTGGACACTGAGATCAACGGACTGACCAAGGTGAGTAAATAATGAATTGATGAATCCTCAATGCTTTTATAACAATTATTGTCATGGTAACAGGTGCTATTTTGTGCCGTTCTGGGACTCTCGCTGGTTATGATGATGCTGAAGGGATTCGGCGGTCCATGGTACCGTTATATGTTCCGCTTTGTGCTGCTCTTCTCGTACATTATACCGATCAGTCTGCGCGTGAATCTCGACATGGGCAAGGCCTTCTATTCGTGGCAAATGCAAAACGATGACAATATCAAGGGCACCGTCGTACGATCCACCACCATACCCGAGGAGCTTGGACGCATCTCGTATGTGCTGACAGACAAGACGGGCACGTTGACCCAAAACGAAATGGTCTTTAAGAAGATACATCTGGGAATCGTATCACACGACGCGGACACTTTCCATCACATTGGCCAGATGATACAGAAGCTGTCGAGCAATATACTGCAACAACAGCAGCAACAGGGCAGCCTCTCCAGCTCTAGCAGCGCCGGCGAATCCATCAAACCGATCATGTTTGCTGGCAATCGCATGCGTCGTCCCGAGGGCTGGCGCGAATGGGAGGCGGTGCGCGCCTTAGCCTTGTGCCACAATGTGACGCCGGTGAGCGATGATGACGATAGCCACTCGGTATCCACTGCTTCGACGGTGACCGGTGGCAACAATTCGCCCACCAAATCTGTGATAAACATTGAGGCACCGGGCAGCACGGACACGGAGCACCAATATCAGGCCGCCTCGCCTGATGAGATTGCCTTGGTCAAATGGACCGAACAGGTGGGCCTGACGCTGATTGCACGCGATCTGAATTCCATGACGCTGCAGGTGAAGACTGCGTCAGATGAAAGTAAGCGCAGTTGTCATAATATTCCTAATGAAATCTATTTTAACTAATCGTAAATTATTTCCTAGATGACATCCTGTTGCACTACCAGATATTACAGCTATTCCCATTTACGAGCGAGAGCAAGCGCATGGGCATCATTGTACGGGAGAGCAAGTCGGGTCAGATAACCTTCTATTTGAAGGGCGCCGATGTGGTCATGTCGACGATTGTGCAGTACAACGACTGGCTCGGCGAGGAGTCCGGCAACATGGCGCGAGAGGGCCTGCGCACGCTCGTTGTCGCCAAGAAAGTGTTGACCGACGAGCAGTACAACGACTTTGAGACGCGCTACAATGCGGCGCGGCTTAGCATTACGGATCGTGTGGCCAAGGTGGCCGCCGTTACCGAGTCCCTGGAACGGGAAATGGAGCTGCTGTGTCTCACGGGCGTCGAGGATCGCTTGCAGGAGAATGTGCGTCCCACGCTGGAGCTGCTGCGCAATGCGGGCGTCCGGGTTTGGATGTTGACGGGCGACAAGCTGGAGACCGCCTGCTGCATCGCCAAATCGTCGCAGCTAATTGGCCGGAATCAAGGCTTGCACGTCTTGCGCTCTGTCAAGACGCGAACGGAGGCGCACCAGGAGCTAAATCAGTTCCGGCGCAAGCAAGGACACGCCCTGGTCATATCCGGCGAGTCGCTAGAGGTGTGCCTACAGTATTATCGGCTGGAGTTCTTGGAGCTGGCCACCGCTTCGCCAGCAGTCGTGTGCTGCCGCTGCTCGCCCACCCAGAAGGCACAGGTGGTGTCCCTCATCCAGAAGCACACGCGCAAGCGCACGTGTGCCGTGGGCGACGGTGGCAATGATGTGAGCATGATCCAGCAAGCGGACGCAGGTGTGGGAATCGAGGGACGCGAAGGCCGTCAGGCATCGTTGGCTGGAGACTTTAGCATTCCGCAATTCTCGCACATTGCCAAGCTGCTGCTGATCCATGGGCGACGCAGCTACAAGCGCTCGGCAGCCCTCTCTCAGTTCGTCATCCATCGTGGATTGATAATTACCACACTGCAGGCAGTTTTCTCAGCGGTATTCTACTTGAGCTCTGTAGCTCTGTATCAGGGCTTTTTGATGGTGGGCTACTCCACGGTGTACACCATGTTTCCTGTATTTTCCCTGGTTCTGGATCAGGACATCACATCAGAGACAGCTGTAACATACCCGGAGCTCTACAAGGACCTGTCGAAGGGGCGCAGTCTCAGCTATAAGACATTCTTCATCTGGGTGTTGATCAGCATCTACCAGGGTGGTGTTATCATGTACGGCGCGCTGATACTCTTTGTGGATGAGTTTATACACATTGTAGCTATCAGTTTCTCAGCGCTTATTATGACAGAGCTTATCATGGTGGCGCTAACGGTGCGCACCTGGCACAGGTTAGACCGATTAAAACTGTTATCAGTTTCAAAAGCCTTATTTATTTTGTGATTTGTTTATGACGCAGGCTTATGGTCTTGGCGGAACTATTCAGCTTGGCGCTATATCTCATCTCGCTGGCGGTGTTACATGATTATTTCGGTGAGCATTATAGTGATTTCTATCTGTTAGATGTTATTTAAGTTTATTATATACTTTCAGATTGGGAGTTCATTTGGTCGTACGATTTTCTCTGGAAGGTATCGCTTATTACAGTCGTCTCCTGCTTGCCCCTGTACATAATCAAATTCCTGCGCAAGAAATGCTCGCCGCCATCTTATTTGAAACTCTCTTAGAAAGCGACGAATTTTTCAGTTACAAAATTAATTTTCTTAAATTATTTGCACTTATTTTGTATGACTATTTACTAAAAAGGTTTTAATATTATTTTCCCATAAGATTTCGTTATTTCTATCCAAGTTCTGCCACCAACACAGAACCCCATCCTCCCATGCGTGATATATAAAGTTTAATAACTGAACTTTCGCAGTCTCCCTCTATGTATTTGTTTATACGATTTGTTGAATTACACAAACGTGAAGCAAAGTGAACGGAAAATAAAGTGATTATGTATACATTTAAATGATGATTAATGTTTAAGTCGCAGTAAACCAAATTATGTTACTAATTATTTAATAATAAAGTAAAAGTAAATGTAAAACTAAATGTATCTATAACTAAAACTGAAATCAATTATAAATGTATGAAAATAAAGAAAACGACAATTAGATTTTCTATTGTGTTATTATAACGGAACATATATCAATAAATTTGGTGAAAGCTAAATTCCTTGTTGATTAAAAATATATTACATTAATATATACATATTTGAAAGTATCCAAATATTTCACCATTTCTAGGTATTAAAGAAAGTGTAATAATAGGAGTGGGGTGACGAAAAGCTGAATAGAATTCACAATGCAAATATTTGTTCTAACTATTAATAAAAGAGACTGACTAAACAGAGAATAGAAACAGAATCAGATTTGCCATTAGTTAATAAGTTAAGGAATATTGTTGTCGGACAACTTTTTGTGGTAAGTAACAAGAGAAAATCTGCAGTAACAAAATTTTGTAATTCTAGCTAACTCTAGCAAGAGATGAAGTATATTTTTATTTACCATGCCCCCAAGAGGCTTACATATATAATTTTTGAAAAATCAGTTTTACGCGTTAACAGCTACTATTCTGTTTAATATTGTAGCTGTAAAGCCTTGGGAGATACAGATCTTTCCGTTTTGTGCTAGTTGTAGTGGGCATAGGTATATAAACTATTTTTACTCTATAATCAGAAAAATAGTAGTTTGAAGATGGTATTGTGCCTGTAAAATAAATGGAACTCACGCTGGTCAGATATCAATCCAATTTCAAATCATGACTTCTACACATTTTTATTGATTTCGTTTACAATCTTTATTTACCACCTTTCTTGTCTGTTGTTTGGTTGTTTTAATACTAATTCACAATGGTTTGCTTTCCAATACATAATAATAGGTATTCATACTTTATATTATTAAAGTATATATATATTCATATATATAGTATATATATGGGTATTTTTAAGGGTAATTGTTCATTTTGTTTTTGTTTTTTTTATTATTTATACATATATATAGAAATATATGTATGCGTAATTTGTTATTTCTGTTTGTTGTAATAATACATGTAGTTCTCCATTTGTTAAGCTTATCCTTTGTGTGTTTCTTCTTCACCGATGCTGTTCACAATCCAAATTTCCCGTTCTTCTTCTTGTATAGAATATCTATTTTTAAAAACCTTTGCTTGAAATATGCTTTGTGACTTTTTGTTTGGGCTTTTTCTGTTTTAAACACAATTGAGAGGTCGTTGCAATTGGAGCTATAATTTAGAAGATTTTTTTTTTGTTTTTTTTTTTTTTTTGTTTCTGCTGCTTTTATTCATTCAATTTCATTAATTTTGCTAGTTTTTTTTTTCATGCTTAAATGCGGAGAAATACTTTAAAGGTAAACACTTGGCTTTAGAACTAATTTAATTCTTGTTAAACTTCACAATTAAATATATTTTGAAATGTATAGCAGCTGTGTATACGCCTATGCATTTCATTCAAGTTTAGGTATTTAAAATTGTAATTCATTTGGTTTAATTTAAATTTTATTTGTTTTGTTGTTCGTTTTGTTTTTTCCTTTAATAAGCTTGTGGGTGTTGGATTTAACTATAGATTTAGTCACTAACTGCTAATATGTGGCCTGCTGAGCAATTTATGGGATATGCGCACTACACTATCGAATACATGTAGCAGATGAGCCAACAACTTTTCGCTAAAAACTGAAACATTTCTTACACTTATCCAGCTTGAAAGGGTTTCCGTCCAACAGTTCTAGTATCTTAAAGCTTTGCCATTTCTTGTTTGTTGCTTGAACATTTCAATTTGAATACAACTACAGGTTCAGCATCTCGCCTACAAATGAGATGATCAATGATCGTATGTATGATTATAGTAAGTGTATATATATATAGCAGATGTGTATATATCGTGACATTTCGGCTACTTTGCTAAAAATCTACAAAATATAATATTTAAATATCCTCTCTTAGACCTAATTGCATATATTATACATAAATGTGTATACATATTATAATGATTGTTTAACATTTAGTATGCTTTTTTTTTATTTTATTTTTTTATTTTTTATATTTACTGTTATGTGTTGTCTTTGGGCTTTGATGAGGTCAACTATGATTTGGTTTTTAGAATACGCAACTTTGAGTTTTCTTTCGAAGAAACAATTTTAATATATATATTTGTATTTTCTTTTGTATTATCGTTATAAATTTTATTTAAATTTCATTGTTCAATTGTTTTCTTTTTAATTATTGATATGTGCTTATTGTTTTTTTTTTTTTTTTTAATCCTTTTTTCTCTTCTGTGTTGTTGCTGTGGTTAATACAATTTTCTTAATATATTTTACACAATCGAAAACTGTTTGCATTAATATTCGAATAACTTGTTTAAATTTTCTTTATTTTACTTTATTTTTTGTCTGTTTGTGTTGTTTTATATATTTTTCCATTTAATAATATTCAGTCTATATAAACATACATTTATACATATATGCTAAAGTTCGCAAAGCAAAAATATGAAGCATATTTTCAGTTCTGCTAAAACCCCGACACAAAATACAATGAACCAATCCATTTTTACAAAAAAAAAAAAAATTAATGAATAATTAAAAAAAAAAATTGTTTTAAAAATTAAATTCCCGGAAGAACCGAGATTACCCAAGCGGATTCTATAAATAACTTTCAAAGACCAATTGGATTCGAAACGCAATTGAGCAATTGAGCTAAAGGCAAATATTGAATAAAATCTTGAATCATTTGCATATTGAGGATATTCCAGGAAGGAGATTTTAGCTGTAATCGGATGGACAATCGGAAGAAACCACTAGAATATGCTCTTCTCGTATTACAATTGAAAAATCCACTGGGTACTTGGAATGAATCGGAATTTCAACGGAAAACTGCGTTAAAACTCTCATCATTTACACATACTATGTTATTTAAATGTTTTTCAACTGTCTTCTTCTTTATAGTTTTTAATAATTATTTTAAATTTATGGGCTGTGTATGTGCTTATGTATGTGCCGTTTATTAATATTGTTGGTTTTATGTAAATCTATCGAAAATTAATTGTAAATTACACTTATTTCGTATATCTAAGAGACATTGTGTATGGTATACTACTATGCCGTTATTTATTGTTTTTTTCATCTATTCTTTTTTCATTTATTGTATATATATACTATATATATATCTCTCTGTGTGTGTGTGAGTGTATTTAAATATCCTTTGTATCTATTTGTTTGTTAACACATTCCTCTTGACGAGTTTTATTCATTGCATTTGATTTTTGTTTTCCGGATGTTTTTCTTCATTAATTTTTCAATTTTATTTTGTTTTTTTGATTTTAGTTCTCAACATTGATTTAATATACGTATATATATGTATGTATATATACAGCATAATATATATAGAACGCATTGAAACACAAATATTTACATAGACGTAAGTATATTAAGTATTATTTGAATTCATTTATTTGATTCTTGCAGGTGTTTCATATTGTTGTCCAGGTGTTCAGGTCATTGTGAATTGTGGTACAAGGTAGGCCCATTAATTATATCAATAATTTAATACTATAATACAGCTATGTCTTCTATATATATTTTTTCATTTCGTTTTGAGCAATTGTTTATAACTCAATTTAATACTGTTTTAATTTGTCTTTATTTTCTTTGATTTCTTAACATCATACAAGCTAGTTTTTCAATTTTGGAATGTTTTTAATATTCGATTTATAAACTGTTTATAATTCTCAATATCGTGCACTTATTATTCTTTGAATTTTCCTATCTCTTTTATTTATGCAACATGTGAGATTGCTTTGAAATACTCATTTGAGTTCGTTTTAGTTTTTTAACTATTTATATATATTTACTTTGTATTTTTCTCTCTTTTTGCTGTGCTTTTAGGTATTCATTTGGTATTTTGTTAAACTCCTAAGTTTATAAAATAAAAAAGAACAATTTTGTGTCTGTCATGCACCACGAAATACTGATGATAAAAACATATTAGGCATGCGCACAGTGTCCTCAAAGCGAGCAAAACTCGACTCCTCGGAACACTCAGCTTGCGCTTGCTGTTGTTGTACTCCTGCACCGATACATATATAAGGTTTTCTTCAAATAAAGCTAAAACTAAACAAAAAATTACCAGAGGGTTGATTGTAAATAATAAAGCATGTGTGTGTGTGTGTGTGTGTGTGTGCGTGTGTGAGTGTGCGCCAGGCTTTAGGCAGTATGTGTTTTATTTTCCTTTTGTTGTGTTCGAAGAGCTTAGCCAACAAAATTATTAATTAATGGACGCTGTGTGTTTACATATACATACATACATAAGTACATATATGCAGTTGCCTATGTATTTGCTGAACACAATTTGCTGTTAATTAAAGTAGGGAAAGCGTTTTGTTCTTTGGCTCTTTTGGGGCTAGTGTGTGTGTGCGTGTGTGTGTGTAGTTGGAACATAAGAATGTTCAACTTAGTCCATTGAAAAGATTTGAAATCGCTCAAAATCGATGAGTCTGTCTATACTCTATACAGGATACGACAACTACATACATCAATAGCTAAAATATCTCTCTAAGTCTCTGTAGCAGCGAGCTAACGCAGTTGTGGGCGCTTGCGCACAAACGAATTACTACTGTAGGCTGCAGCTTACAAAATCTGGCAAAGCTTTTACAAAATTACGAAACTACATTTACAGTCTACGAATACCAAATACAGGCTACACAATGCCAACAGTGCCCGGCCGGCACTGGGCGTGGAAATCAAACGGCAAAAGCAAATCTTAAACTAACCACTGTGCGCATGCGTTTCGGCCGCCGCCAGATGGCGCTGCTCCTCGCTGACGGCCTGTCGTGCCGCCTCGCATTGCGCACAGTGCTTCTCCAGAAACTTCATGGACAAGCGGAACGTATACCGGTGCCGGGTACAACGCCTTTACATCTTATACTCGACGATCTTGTTGGGATTGAGGAACTGCTCCCGCTGTGCCGCATCCAAATGGGCAACAGTACGTGTCAAGGCCGAACCAGCGCCGGAACCGGAGCCAGAGCCGGAGCCGGTGCCGGTGCCAGAGCTCTTGTGCTTGCCTGTGCCATCGACAGCACCGGCTCCGGCTCCACCTCCGCCTCCGCCGCCGCCACCGCTCGTGCGGCCCGAGTCCGTGCCAATCGGCTGATAGACCCCATCCGCACTGACCACGCCCACATTGACACCAGCCACTACGGGCTGCTGCAGGTAGCCCGAGTACTGTGGAGGCAGCTGGTAGCTGGCAGGCGGCTGCTGTGAAATGGCCCGCGGCTGCTCCGTGTGCGCAATGGGATATTGCTGCTGATGGGCATAGTCCTGGCTGCTGCCGCCGCCGCCCACTACAGTAGCCGCACCGCCAATGCCACCGCCGCCTCCACCCATGCGCGAGCCCGAATCATCGTTGAGCCCCTCCCCCATCTCGCCGTCGCGATTGTGGCGGCCTCGAATGCACAGCTTGGTGAACAGCCAGACGCGCCCGCGGTAGAGCAGATAGCAGCAGAAGTGCACGAAGAACGTGAAAATGATGGCACAGACTGTCACAATGATGGCCTTGCCCGGCTTGGTCCAGTCCATCATCGGGTAGATGGCAGTTTGGTTTTTCCTTAACACAGAGAGTGATTCGAGTGTCAATAGTGATTCCAATGGGGATTCCCATCTGCTTGCTTACCTGTCGGTGCCGCCGGCCAAGAAGTAGATGCCCGTGAATATGGCGTACGCCAGTCCAATGCCAGTTGTAAAGTAGGCGTGGCTCATCTTAATCGGATGTCCCACAATGGCCAGGTCGATGAGCATTATGATGGAGTTCAATACGTGCACCATGATGTTCAATGCGTCAATCTTGTGGATCTCTATGGCGGATAGATGAGAATGATAGATGAGAATCACAAATCGATATAAGTGGGCAAGTAGTAAGAGTGACAGAGAAAGAGTGGGAGAAGGTGGGGCGAAATGAGAGAAATAATGCAATGTTGAGATACGTTTATTATTTTAATGATCTACCAAATGATTTCGTTTGTTTATTTGTTGTAAAATTTTAACACAAGTCTGTCTTTTGCTATGGAAAATATTTTATGAAATGGTATATTCTCCATTTATATCTAATACCTTGTTATATATTTATTATTTATATCGAAGCTAATTGAAATTTTGAATTCAGGCAACAAATCGTTTCACCTTGATCTGAAGATTTTAAAAAATGTTATTATGTATAATATCATATATATAATGATATTCAATATTCTGAGAACTTTTTGTAGGAAGAGAAATATCACTTGGTATGGATTTAATTATGAAATAGATGACAAAGATATTTCATCTAAAGATAAAAAAGTTAAATGACGTGTGCGACTTATGCATAATTAAATTATTAATTCAGAGGTCTTTATTTATTATATTATTAGGGTAGAATATACTGCTGCGATACTGTTATTTATTTAGATAGTATCTGCTCAGTCTTCTTATGGATGATTGGGCTGAATGATGAAGGATGAAGACTTGAGTGAAGGAAATGGACTGAGATATGTGTTCAATGTTGAGGTCAATGAGTATATCTTCATTCCTGGCATCATTCTTGCCTACATCTCAAAAGAAGGGTAAGATGGTTATGTGGGTGTAATTTCGTAGCTCCCAAGTGAGCAGGGGAAGTCATAAAGGGCGAAAAGAGACATTTCCTAATCCATTCAAAATATAGTGATAGTTAACATGCCATAGAATGATTCTAAGTCTGGTCTCTTGCCTTACTCGAACTATTTATGGATATACATATATGTTCTATGATATATCCCAAATAGGTGTTGACTATATAGGTATATCAGAAATCCTATCCATTAAAATGTATGCCTGCATTTGCACTATGGATTTTCAAGACTTATGTTTATTCAAAAAACTCATTCATGCGGCACAACGTATCTAAGGCAGTTCAATTCAGATTTACAATTGCAGATTCGGACTCCGAGTTCGGGTAACAAGAATAAGCACTCGATGGCCTCACATGTTGAGCATTCTGCCCATCAAGTGGAGATTGGACTCGGAAAGTACTTCAAAGGCATGCGCTATCTCGTCGTCGGCATCCACGAAGGTGTAGCCGGCCAGAAAGTCCATCAGCAGGATGACCGAGCAGAGCGGTATGTCCATAATGGGCCTCACTCCCCAGATGAGGCCGTTGAACACTAGCACTTGGAATATCATCAGTGGACACATCGTCACAGTCAGTAGGCCATGGACAAGGTAGAGCAGGATGTCAACTTTTCCTTTCGAGATGAAGTACGCCAGTACGAGGGCAATGCCCGTCAGCAGCCCCACGACCACAGACATAATAATGGCATACCATACGGGCGACAGGCGCCTCGGCTGCCAGGATCCCATGGAGCCAAAGATACACATCATCGCAATAACCTCCAGCACATGGACGAGGGTCGTCGGATCCTGGGCGATCAGCAGGAAGGCATTGCCCAGGCCCAGCGCCACGGCGATGGTGGTGCAGACGGCCCAATTGACCGGATACTTGCGGCGCAGCCAGAGTACGTTCACATAGATAAGGAACAAGACCAGGCCAATGACGTACAGGATTAGAGCAGCTAGGGAATTGCGTTCGGCGGGATCCTCCCGCGTCGCCTCAATCGCCTGGAGCATTATCACGGCGAAGAGAATGTATGCGAGGGCAGCTCCAAACAGTTGCAGATAATAGCTGCGCAACCTCTGCGGCAATCCGCGCGGCTGATCGCTCATCAAGTTGTATGTTTGTTGTGTTCAATTGATTGTTGCTGCTATTGTTGTTGCTCTCTTTGATGTTTTCTCTTTTTTCCATTTTCACTTTTCAGTTTTCAGTTTTCAGCTTCATTTGAGAGCGTAGCCTGTCCCCAGCTGTCAGTCACGTCTGGAAAATGGATCTGTGCTATTTGACAAGCAACATGTCTAGCAAGTCTCGCTCAGCGCCAGAGCTTTACATGCGCTCGGCGGAAACGCAAACGCAAACGGGCACGAGAAGCACGCGTGACACGCATGATACGCAGGACACGCATGACACGCGTGACACGCATGACACGCATGACACGCGTGACACGCGGGACACGCGGGACACGCAGACCACCAGCGTCAGACTGGAGGATACTTCGTTATCGCACGAGACGAGCACGAATCCCTACTACAATGACTATATACCACCGCTGGAGTCCGAGCGGGAAAGTTCGCGCATCGGCTTCCTCTCCAACGTCTATGTGCTGCTGATCGTCCAGGTGGGCGTGTCCACGCTCCAGTGGCTGGTGGCCACCTACCGCATGCGGCTGCAGCTGAGCTCGCCGGAGCGCAATTTCACCGCGCTGGTGCTCTTCCTGATCTGGCTGAACCTGACGCTGGCCTTCTTCGGCTTCCGCCGCCTGCAGCTGACGGCGCCCATCAACTGGATCGTGTTCGTCAGCATATTCGAGAGCCTCACCCTGCTCGTGATGTGCCTCTGCACGCACGACATGGAGCTGACCTGGCCCTACATTGTGACCAGCATCGCCGTCGTGCTGATCTATACGCCGCTGGGCCTCTGGCTGCCCGCCTTCCTCACCGTCAATCTGTGGATACTGATCTTCCTGAGCATCAGTGTCCTGATCACCAGCACCATCGCCCTGGTCACTCGGCTGGCCATGCACCTCTACGTGCCGCTGACCGTTTGCCAGATGCTGTTCGGGCCTTGGACCATGTACAATGCCTTCCAGCTGCACGCCATTCCCCGGGAGAGCTACCGGAGGTACAGCTTCCTGAAGCAGGCGGCCCAAATGTACATCGCCTTCGGCTGCACTGTGGGCGGCCTGGTCGTTGTCAGTCACATTGCCAACGACGCCATTGAGATTGAGAGCTGCAAGGCGGTGGTGTTTTGTGAGAAGCGATCCATTAGCCTGACGTATGGACCAGGGAATTGAATCGAATCACAATGACAAACAGCTGACTCTTACTATTTTGTTGTTGTTTCTTTCACATTTTCTATTTCCTTTTTGTATATACGTATGTCTGTATACTGATTTGGAGCACTGTTTACTTACCGGGATTGTGGACGAGCAGCCAGTAGCACATTGTTACAATAAAGGCGTAGACCGTGGCGCAGGTGTAGAGCACCCAGTAGAGGTGGTGCAGGCGGCTCTTCTTCGCCTGCCGCACAATCTCAAAGTCCTCGCGCTCGACCATCATGCCCTGGGTGACGATCCAGGCGGCCAGCCATGCCTGCACCGTGCAGAAGAGCAGCCCCCAGTGGGTCAGGTAGATCCACCACTTGGCATAGTGGTGCTCGAAGTGCTCGTCGGTGCGTCCAATGTCCAGCAGCGAGCAGACCAGGGCCGCCAAGCATGTTATCGCCGTTATCCAGCGATAGAACAGGTACACAATGCGCACCTGAGTGTTGCGCTGCCACTGCGCAGTTTGGGAAAAAAAGGAAAAAGAAAAAACACAAAGATACTTTTAATTGTGTTTAATTAAATGCTAATTGCTGTCAATTCAACCTACTCTTTCGACAATTTATTCTAGCCAAAATCAAATGCTGTAGACGTAGAAATATTGATGTGTATTATGTGAAGACCTTAGATTCAAGTACCTTCAATTTAATACACTCACTCATTCGTCTTCCATCCTTAGTCAGTTCCTCTACCGTGTGGAATGCTAATAAGTGTAGCTCAATAACTCTAGAAATGAGCGCTGAACACAATTTCACCTGCTTCGTATGCAGAGCACCTGGACTCATATGATAATATTTGATTAAATTGGCTAGACTGCTATAATCTCAGCTGTGACCGACTAGAAGATATCCTAAGACTCGTGTCATTGTGTGATGAGGAGTATACGTATGTATATGTATACATTATATATTTAATTTTTTTTCTATTTATAAGGATGGGATCAATGCAAAATAATTATATAAAACTTCAATCTGCTTATATTAAAATGGGAATCCTCTTCATATAATTCTAATAATTTATGCAAATGCAAAATTTGTATTCCTAATCAGGGCAAATGATTAGGCTTTTGTACAATAAAAATGGAATCCAATTGGAATTTTCCTTCAAGAGGTAAAAGTATTTCAAGCCGAACTAAAACTTCTTCTAAAGATCTATGAATATATTTCTGAACTTTAACTGTTTGCAATGTATGTAACGTAAGATAATGCAATATACTGGGTATGTGTTAACCGTCAAGTCGATTTTGGTTGTTGCAGTCATTTCGCTCACCTGGCAAAGGTAGAAGTTATGCCGATGTACGTGATCCGGCGTAAACTCCGGAAAGCAGCTGTTCCACAACTTGCTAACCATCATTCTCTGATTGCCCAGGCAGCTGCTGGCGTCGTTGGCGAACTGATTGAAGCCCTCACAGCTGTCGTGCGAGGGGTATTGGTAGGACTGATAGGCCTGTTGCTGCTGCGACTGCAGCTGCTGCTGTTGCTGGTGTTGATGTTGCTGGTGTGGATATTGCTGCTGCTGCTGCTGGTGTGGGTATTGCTGCTGCTGTTGCTGCTGGTAGTGATGGTAGCGTTGTTGTTCCGTTTCGCGATGAGTCTGATTGGCACTAGGTGCTGCTGCTGCACTGCCTCTTCCTCCCCCGCCGCCGCTGCCGTCACCTCCGCCGCTGGCCCCTGCTCCGGCTGCGCCGCCGTGCTCCGTTTGGTATTCGTGTTGTGGCGGCGTCTTGTGGCTGTTTCTGCTACCGCCGCCGCCGCCGCTGCTGCTGCTGTAAGGGCGCAGAAAATCGGGCAGATCAAGATCGAGTATGTGCGCCAGCTGGGCCTCTTCGTCGTCCTCGTCGTAGTACTCTGGGTGGTGGTTGCTGTTGTATTCGAGAAAGCGCACGTCTTCGAGGCTCTCGCAGTCCGTGGATAGCAGGGCCGCTGGCAGGCACTCCTCAAGCAGGTCGTCCTCGTCCTCGGTGGTGCTGGCAAGGCCCGGCAGATAGCCGTAGTTGTCGTAGGCGTCGTATCGCCGGCGTGGCGTTGCCTTGTAACGATAGCCGCCAGCTTGTAGCTCCTCCTCCGCCGCTGCAACCGCCGCCGCTGTGTACTCCTGGAACGGCTCGGCTCTGACTATGGGGGGCGCCCGGCTGCTGCTGCTGCTGCTGAAGTAGTAATCGGTGGCTACGCTGGGCGCCGGTGGTGGCGGTGGCAGTGCCGGGGCCGGCAGTGGCGGCAAGTACCCAGGCGAGCTGCCCGTTGACGAGAGCAGCGGTGTGGGCGACGTCTCAAAGTTGATTAGCGCCGCTGCTGGATAGCCCCCGCCGCTGTAACCCAGCCGATACGGATAAGGAGCGCCGCCAGTGCTGCTGCTGCCGATGTAAATGTGCGCCGACGTCGACGGCAGATGGTACCAGCTGGCTAGATTGCTGCCGCCCAGACCGAAACCCAAGCCCAAGCCCAGGCCCAGACCCAGCCCGCTGCTGCTGCTGCTGCCGCGACTGAAGTAATAGCTGTACTGTTGTTGCTGTTGCTGCTGCTGCTGCTGGTAATGGTGCTGCTGCTGCTGGTGTTGGTGCAGGGGCGTGTAATTGTAGTGGTTGCTGCCCGAGAGCCAGCGATGTCGGCCGTAGTGCTGTCGCTGATGGTAGAGAATCTGCTGCTGCTGTTGGGCTAGCTGCTGTTGGTGTTGTTGCTGCTGCAACTCACGCTCTAGCCGTTGCAGCAGCAGTTGCTGTTGAAGTTGTTGGATCTGCAGTTGCTGCTGCTGTTGGGCGAGCAATTGCTGCTGCACTTGCTGCTGTTGCTGTCGCTGCAGCTGCAGCTGTTGTTGCGTCTGCTGCGTCTGCTGTTGCGCTAGTTGCTGCTGTAGTTGCTGTTGTTGCTGTTGGCCACTAATTGGCTCCGGTCTAAAGTAAAACTGCGCGTAATCCAATGTGAAGGCGTTGCTCTTTACTTTGCCTCGCACCTACCACACTTAACAAGTGCTGCTGCTGCTGCTGCTGCTGCTGTTGCTGCTCTTGGGGCTTGCTTCAGCTCTCTCAGTTGCTGCGGTTGCGGTTGCCGTTACTACTGTCGCTCTCACAAATCCAGTTATTGCTGCAAGTAGAACAAGTGACAAAACGAGCTCTTAGTCAACTGCTGCTCACACGCCAACGACTACTGCGAGTGCAGCTCTGAGCCAGCCTATTAAGGCCCTAATTAGACGGGCATCAAGTATACGCAGTGTGGCTTTCAATTGCCACTCGAGGCACTTGTTGGGTAAACAAATATTCCTCGAATTAGTTACCTGATGCGCACAGATGGAAGCGTCTGGCTTCAATTCAACATCTTCTGAATGCCAACTTAAGCAGGTGGCTTCAAAGGAATCGCAGCCGCTAAGACTTAACTTGCTCCATTCCCAATTAGTTTGAATAGAAAACGTAGAATGAAAGCAGACAGAGCGCAAGTGATAGAAACATATTATTATAGGGTACAATCAACCCGTTATACCTGCTCTGAGGTGACTGACAGCCAGATGGAGGTATATAAATCTTGAGATTACATCATCCTTCAGGTCTAATGCAACTCTTAACATTTTTCCCGAGCTGCAATGGTCGGAGTCTTAAAGACAGCAGATTATTAAAATGATTGGAATCAATTAGAATAGATATTGACTGGATTTTGGTATGAAGCTAATATTCTCATTTTGATATCTGAGCGAGTATAACAGACAAGTATATTGCACTGAATTCAATATCTGCTTCAGCACCTGCAGTTGGAATGTATTTTCCGTTACTCGATAGGCGAAATACTTTTTAGATTTTCTTGATATTAATGCGACGACAGTCTGAAAGTATTTATAGAAACAGACAGACGGTAAAGTTATGCAAGACTTAAGCGAATCAGAAATATTTACTTAACAAACAATAATTATATAACAATAATTTATATAACGACATCATAATTTCCTCAGCCTGAAATATATACCTTTTCTGAAATCGTATGAAACTAGACCTTCTGTCAACGTTAATTACTTAATATTTCGAAAGTCAGCTCCATATTATCATCTATCTATTTGTTATTAAGCAGCATTAATTATGCTTTCAGCATGAGCATAAGAAATCGATGAGATTATTATTATTTCATTTGTGTACATTAAAGAAGCATCTTAGCTCAGGCATCCTCGTGTTTATGTGCTGAGTATATACGTACGTAGCCATGTGTCATTGGGATGGGATATAGATATTTGTTATACTCATTTACGAAAGGAAATCGAGTATATTGGCTTTGTGCCATATCCGCCAGGGCTGGAATAATAGAGTTTAATAATTTTCCTGTTGCTTGGCAAAACGGAAGCAGATATTTCCTGTATCTCACAAAAGAGTTCAAATTGGGAATGAATACAGGCAAAGGTCAAATAGATATAACACATATAGTCCATTGTTTAGAGCTACGCCCACTAGGTACAGTAATAAACTTAGAATTGAGCGAATATTTTAAGTTATTAAGCCTCTTAAGCGGCGTGGCACATCGAAAAATTCAATTCAATTGTTATTATTAAATTAATTTTGTCATAAATGAGTATTACGCAGTCGGGAGTGCCCGACTTCAAGGCTTCTGCTTATTTTGTTTATTTACTTATTCGGCCGGCAGAGCCACAGAGACCAATATAATTGTATAAGGAAACTAGATTAAGCGGAAAGTGGCTAATGCAAATCCTTGTTGGCCATTTTGCTCATTGGTTTCTCAAATGGAGCAGCTAATGATTTGTGTGCCCAGTTTGCCAGAGACAAACAGAACGAAATACAGACACGAAGTGCTTAAATATAAACTACACGAAACACAGCCAACAATGCCAACAGCACCAGCAGCAACAACAACAGCAGCGGCAGCAGCAGCAACCACAGCAATAACGGCCACAGCTACAGCAATAAAATCAGATCAAATTGAATCGCGCGTGCGGCAGGCAGCACCAGAGCAGCGAAGCAAATGCCGACCAGCTACTTCCGGTGCGGCCATTTTGGTTAGTTGCGTTCGGTTCAGCAGCGTTGCGTTGCGTTGTCTGCATAAAACAGCAGAAGTGGCCGACGGAGCTGCTAAAGCGGGGCCGAGCCTCTGTTAGGCAGTAGCCGAAGCAAGTGAAATGCATTTTGTTGAACTGCCTCTGTATTAGTGCATGTGCGTGTGTGTGTGTTCGTCTTTTGACGTCAGCAATATTAGTTTGTTGCTGACGCTGTTTACACAGCTGCGACAAGGGTCGCATTTGTTGTTATTGCTGGCCATCTCTGCTGCTGCTGCTGCTGCTGCGGCTGCTGCTGCTGCTGGTTGCTGCAATATTTACACTGGCAATTTGCTTAAAGAACACTCACAAACTTTTCAAGCAACATAAAGACTGCCAAGCCTTTACCACCCACCCACACACACACACAGCCTTACACACAAGTGCTTCTTGTTATATACATCCGGTGGAAGTGTCTCGAGTCTTTGCTTGGCTCCAACACAACTTTCATTTGTGCGGTGTATTACGGCAACAGCTGGCACATAAAATACATTTTGCCATGCAAACCCTCAAATGCTGAAATGTAGAAACGTTATTTCCTTTAACGAAATAATACAAATTTCGTTGTTAACCAAAATACTCGCATATTGGCATTTCATTGGCATTTCCCTTGCAGTCTCTAAATCGACTTCCATTTAAGCATATTCGCAGACAATTTTCAGGTCGAGTTCCCTTTGGGTTGAGAAGCCCTTTGAATCTTATTCCAGAAATAGTTTGTTCAAATTGTGTTATTTATTTACAAATATGCCAAGAGTATTTTATGTTTATTTGCATGTTGCAATAAATTGATAAATCATTAAATAAAAGAATTCTAAGATCAATTTAGATTTTACCCACTGACTAAAAGATACTCTGCTCTTGCCTATGGATTCTTTGTAAGATTATTCTTGTAATTTATAATTAATTAAGAGCTTTATTTAATCTTCATCCGTCCACTCAAGCCACACCAGTTAATCGAAGTCACATTTTAAAAAATAATTAGGAATACCTTATATAAATACAGGTACTACTCAGATCTTTCCTATAGACTCTTTGTATACCCATTTTTCAATTTTATAATTAAATTATGCTCTTAATGTTTCTTCATTCCAACCACTCAACTAACTGCCGTTAATTTACTCTCATATTTTTTTTTTCTTTTTACATTTTTTTATTCATTCAATACCTTTTCATACATTTTTTTCTTTTATTATTCTCTGGCTTTATAGTTCTCTTTTTTATGAATCGTTTTTAATTCATTTTATTTTCATATTAAAAACAGGAAGGAAATAAACAATTTTTGCTTTTATGCTATATAGATGGATGAATATACATACATATCTTGGATAGTTTCTGATTTCTCTTTAGCTATTCAATATGATTCAATATTCACTCAGGAATTATTAAAAACTTTTTCTTTAAGCTGTTTCATTCTTGGCCTGACTTTCGATTTTATTTGTTGTTATTTATTTTATTTTATTTATTTTTTCTTGGTAAACTTTGCTTAACTTTAGCTTCGAGTTTTTGCTTCAATGCTTTTATCATTTTCTATTGACAAAACTGGAGCTAAAGCACCGACTGTTCACTACATTTTGTTCGGTAGTGCTTAAGCTGGCGAGTCAGCAAATTTAGTTTTCAAACAAACTGCAGTAAAAAAATATTACTTAACAGTTTATCCCAAGAAGATTAGCAGCATCGATTTCATAGAGAAAAGTCAATATACCTCTTTGCGATTTATGAACAATGCATAAAATCTTTGCCAAAGTTTCATGGAAACTTTGACTGAGTCTGCTTCTGCTTTTACTGTAGTTGGTATTTGTTTATATTCAAATTTTGGAATTGGCTCTGCAGTGGGCAGTAGCGCTCTCTCTCAATAGCTTTACAAATAAAGCTAAGGACGTAACTACTGCGAAGAGTGGCACAGGAGGTGCGTCCTTCGTTGGACAGCCACACTTGGCTCACATGACGTATGAGCGATCTTTAATGAAGTCGCACGAGGCGAACAGACGTTGATGACGACAATGGCAATGAGCCAGTGCTGCCACTCCACAATCCCCGAGACAACATTAATGCTAATTTAATTACAAAAGCTTGTCTCCACATGTCCGCCGAGCAGCCACCACCCAGCTGACAGCGCCCACCGCTCAGCGCCCAGCACCACCCCAGCCACGTGTCGATGGCTCTGCTTGGGCACATCCTTAATGCGCTCAAACGAAATTTGCTCAAGGCTTTGCCGTGCACTAAAGAGAATACACATACACACATGCTAAATATAATACATAATATATGTGCATATGTTTCACATGAAACTGGATACTGATTTTTAAAATCATTTTTCCTGCTAAAAATATTTCTTTGCCAGAAAGTGTTTTCCACGAAATCTTGTGATTCGTGTTAATTTGTCGGTTATGTGCAGCCAAAATAGGCAACACACACATACACACTCCCATATACACGCACGCACATTCGCAAACACACACACTCACGCTGTCACAGGCAGACCGCGTTGCTGTGCAACGCATTAATTATCCTTTGAAAGCGAATCTCACATTGATTTATCAATAACGAGCGCGTGAATTAATTGCTCAAGACTTTTGTATCGAGTGCCAAATGAATTATGGCAGCTGGAAGTGCTGACACAGAACTTGACTTACGGCTAGCGATGTGAGCGTGACACGGATTCAAGATTGTTGAATACTATTCCTTTTGAATGGGGTCAATTTTTGGTAGATAAATTTTTATATATATGTATTATTATATATTCCAGTCTGCAGTAGATCTTCATCAGAAAGTTTAATTAGCTCGAGAGAGAGGGGGAGAGAGAGATAGCCTTTGCTGAACGTTATCCCCGTTGTTGTTGAGTGAGAGTATAGAGTGAGAGTATATATGTATATATAGTGGTTTCGAGACGGAGCAAAGCGAAAAACGGCTTGACTGTTGGACTTGCTAAGCTAAGCTGCTAAGTGAAGGGAACTTTTTACAATCTTTTTAAATTCTTAAAATTTCCTTTTGAGAAAATACTTAGAAGAACCGCTCAAGAACTTTTGTTAATTTGTCTAGCTATATTATATGTATCTTCGCTTAGCTTGGAGGCTACTAAAGTTCAATTGAACTGTGTCTCGTGCTGCATTTCAATTAAGAATATCTTTTAAAATAAACTTGTTTTTTTTCCTGTGATTATTCTTTCCGATGTTCCCATGCAATAAACATAAATAAAGTGCACTCCAAGAGCTTGAGGTTGAAAGCAAATATTATTATTATTATTATTATTAGCTGCATTTGGTAGCACGTGAGGTCACGTTCTTGAGTATCTCATGCCTCATGACGCGGTACGCACGCATCTCTAGCCTCGGCGCCGACAACTCAAAGCAAAGTTATGTAATAATACAATTAAGCATTTTCATGCAGAGCACTGCGTTTGATTAACTGAAATTCCAAGTGCGATGGCAGACGCGGGCCTCGGGCTGAGCTCGGCTGAGACAGCCAGAGAATGCAATTTAATTAAAATGAAAAATATTTTTGTGCCAATAATGTTGCCAAGAGTTTTGCAAGACGCGCAGCCAGCAAAAGGCGAAATATTTCACAAACTATCCACAAACATCGAATGCTTAAAGTACTCCGGCTCGAATTCAGACTTGAACTTTAAATGCATTCGTATCGCTAGGCAAGAGTTGGTTGGGCAACTTTCACAATGTTCAACAATATTATTGTGCATGCTAAGCGAGTTGGCCTAATGTATATGTGTATTTATAATACTTATATATTGTACAACATATTTCTATTACCAATCGGAAAAGTTTGCCCACAATGAATCATTAAAAATATCAATATGAAAACAAGCTTAAATGTATTTAGCTGCCTGCAGGCAAAGTTAACTTTTTCAATGCATTCTCTGACATGCAACAACGACAGCGGCAACAACAACAACAAATACGCTGTCCTCCATGTGACGTTGTAATATTGAAAACAAAATCCTTGTTGAGCTAATGCAAAATTTTTATGCATGGGAAGGCGCAGCGACGCCCACACAGGCTGAAAGAGACACACAGAGACAAAGAAAGAGAGTGAGAGGAAGAGAGAGAGGCACATTGAGTGTGTGTGAGTGGGGGTGGTGCTACTGTGTGGTGCTAGTGGGTTAGCTGCATGTCAGACGCATTGACGTGTTTGTTTATGTAAACAGGAAGTGTTGCGCTGCAGGCGCAGTGTAAAAACTAACACACAGACAGACAGGCAGTCAGACAGGGGGGAGAGGGCGGGTGCAGAGGCGGAAGTAAACAGCGCTGTGTATGCTATGTCATCTATGTTGTGTGAACACTAATATATATATATATATATATAGAGAGAGAGAGAGAAAGAGAGAGAGAGGGAGAGTATATGTATAACACGGCACTGCTAAGCCCCTTGCCCCGTTCTCCCCCTGCACTTGGCTTTTTTTTGTCTACTTGTCTACGCTGCTCGTTTGTTTTATATAGTAAAATGTTTGCCCACATGAAATTTTACTAAAGCCAACATTTAATAAATGGCCTCACGATGTGTGCATATGTGTGTGTGTGTGTGGGTGGATGTGTCTCTCTCCCTCTGTCTCTGTGAAACTTTTAATGAGCTATTTACATGTCAGAGATGCATACACGTTTTAAGCTGTGGGTTACATGCGGCGTATACGTAATGTGGCGTAGTAGCGCAATGTTTGCTTAGCCAGCCTAAACTCAACTTTTGGCCACTTCTTGCGAGTGACCCGAAATGTAATGGCAACGGTGTGCTATCCTTGTAATTGCATAATTGACTCGAAGAACGAAGGGCAACCATGTGGAAGCTGCACAAACTGATTCAATAGTTGCCACAAGTTGGTTTTGTATTGTTTGCTGCGTTTACATTATGCAAAACCTGCAAATGTCAGCTACACCTACTCAAATGCCACTCAGTCAGTCAGTCGGTCAGCCAGTCAGTCAGTTAGTCAGTTGGTCAGTTGTCCTGCACAAGCTAGAACTAACCTGGACGATGTCATGTCACATATTGTTTGGCTGGTCAGAGAATTGAGTGACATGGAAACCCGACCTGACAGAAACTGTTTAATTGAGTGCACAGCTCGCAGCTCACGTCACAATGGGTTTACATCTCGAAGTCTCGTATATTTTTATCGCATGTGCATATCTCATCTAATACAATTCTTGCGTAGGGTAAAGTTATTCATCTAGCAATATAATTAACTGTTTTCATTATCTAATACAAAATAATAATGATGATGGTAATGAAAATACATAGTAATAAAATGTATGTTAATAAATAATAATAAAGTCAATAATTCTGTGAAATATAGTATATCCTATTTCGGAGCTCTCGGGTTATCTGATATTATTGCTAACAGAAATTCAGCCTAAAAACTACGTTTTTCTCTCTTTATTATTTGATGGATTACTTCGGGGTAAGGTGTAACATTATGTGGAACTTAAAGCACAGGGCGTTACTGTGAAGGCGAGATTTACTAAAAAATGTTTGTAACTGTACAAAAAAAGCGAAATATTGAAATTAAAAAAATGAAAAATAAATAAAATATACATGCAACTAGGCAGTGAGTTTTTAGACTGAAGCTCGAAGTATACTTCGCTTATATTAAGCTGTAGGTACTTTTCAGTTTTGTATACCCCGATTCTTTAGTTTTTTTCAATTTCAGACAACCCAATGGGAATTCATGGTGTAATGGAGCTTTGCCAAATAAAAATATTTGAATGTCATTAAGTGCAAATTTGATTCACAAATTCTATCTACATGATGTATGTATGTGTGTGACTATGTTTGTGCGTATGTGTGTATGGAGAAAAGATGAGAAGAAAATTTGAATATTTGCCTCTTACATCCTTTTTTTTTTTTTTTTTTTTGAATTTTGTAATTGTTCTCCGAATTTTATAATATTCATGGAATTGAATGTGAAATGCGTACTTCTTATTTACCAATAACAAATATTTTTTAATGAACATGTCTTAGGTGATGTGAGATCAAAGCATGCAGTGTATGTATTTTTCCCCTAAACATATGTATATGTATATATAATATCGTATATACATACATACATATATAAAGTAAGATTATGCAAGATTTATTTGTGTACATATGGCACAAAGTATGCTTGGATACTCCGGGACTGTAATTTTCTTTCTAGCTTTACTAAGTGCTACAAGGCCATTAAGCAATTAGATAGCACTAGGTTAAGTATCTATCGATAGAGTTGTAGCTAGATAACGATAGTTAGAAAACGAAAATGGCTTTAGCAGAAGGGGAAGCACTAAAAGAAATTGTAGTAAAATGAGAAACCTAGCTTGGTGAACATTGAGTGAAACTATTGTAAAATAATATATGAATAATGTATTATATATATAATACAAATCCTTCTACATAAGTAGAGTCTTCAATTGCAAACCGCAGTCCTCTTATCAGGACCACCTCGAAAGTGTAATAGTTCAATATGCTTAGGCTAATAAATGCCATTTGAAGCCACTGACTAAGTCTAAGCTACAGACAATATTGATATTGATTATGGGAAACTGTGCTGAGTTATTGCTCAACTGCTTAAATTGACCGTTAGTGGCGCACTTAAGCCCAATATACAGCATATATTTTATGCGGCTTGGGCTGTGGCCAGCCCTTAATAAATTAATCTACGACTTGCAGCCGGAGATAGCCCGAGTCAGGGGCTGCGCGAAAGTTATGAGCATTGATAAACGGTCATCTTAAATTGCAATTTATATGCAAAATTGTTGGCAGCAGTTGCGCGCGGTCCGCCGGCTTCGGCTGCCAGATTAATTTCATTAAAAGGTTGTCACAAAATCCTTGAAAAAGGAAGGCCTACCTAAAAAAAAGGCGACCGATAGACGAGTGTGCAAAATGCCCGGGCTGCATATTTAATGGCATGTGAAAAAAAAGTGAGTGAAAAAAGGAAAAAATGTTGGAATGAATGTAAAATGCACGCCAACAATTTTTCACGCCTGCAACATCAAACCGACAACAACAGCAACAACGACAATAAAAGCGAAATTTATTATCAGTGTGTGCGCACTTAAACAATAAATAAGGCAAGCCTCGCGCCGGCCAGCGGTTGAGATTATGAATTCCCAGTCCGATAAGCGCATAAAAGTTAATTTATACTTGGCTCAGAGAAGAAGAAGGCGAAGAAGAGGAAGAATACGCCAAGCCAATCGCTTGGAAGCCAGGCTAAGGAAAACTACATACTTTAAGACCTTGCAAGGTGCGCCTGAAGGATAGTCTCCATGGAAGGTCGAGCAAAGCTCTCTTTCTCTCTCCCTCTCTCTCTCTCTCTCTCGCACTCTCATCCTCTTTCTCTCTATAGCTTTTCCATTTCGCCATCTCTGTGTGTATGTGTGTGTGTCTGTCTGTCAGTTTGGACCAACAGGCAGCGGCTGCTACTATCTGGCATTTGGCCTCGTATCGCTACGTCCCGAATGTTTTGACAACTTCCGCGACAGTTTTTGCATTTCGCCCGATTGTCGTTAACGGAAATATATTTTCCTCATCGCCAGCGCCGAGTGCTTTTTATATTCAATTTCGTTCTGGCATCTCTTGAGGGTCCACAGACACGCTTTGGCAACTTGTGCTGCTGCTTCTTCTTGTTTATGCCGCTGCGTCAACATTTCTGCGCATTTTAATATGCAGCACATAGCTTCCGATTTGGCAAACTATTAAGAAATCAATCTTAGCTCGTGTGGCATTTGATGCCATTTACGTCTGTTGAAAAAAGACTCTGGTTTAGTTGACCCTTAGGAATCTCATTATAATCAGATTTTATAAGCCAAGCGAAAATTTTATGATTTTATCTTTTTGTTTATTTGTCACTTATAAATAAAGTTTCTAAAGCGTTTTAGAAAATACAAGTTATATACTGTTTATGTATTCCTTAATCACCTTTCATATTAAAAATGGTCAAAACAATAGCAATACGAAGAAAATCAATCAGAATCCACCTCCAGCTGCCCGCATAATTTCTAGCCAAGCCTTTGTCAATTTTGTGAAGAGAGATAAATGCTTTTACACAAGCCAACTATAGTATAGTTGCATTCTATTAGATCAGAGAAAACATGCAAACGACAAACCATTTACTAAAGTCAATTCAAATACTCTCCGACCTCAGGCACTAATGTAACCCGAACACCTACCTCGAGCTCAGCCAATAGTCTGGGGGGAATTAACGGCGCACATGACGTGCAGGAATGCAGAAGAAATGAAACAAAGCACAAAGGGGTTGCTCGACTATAACGTACCCTAACGACAACGTTGAACGGCAGCTACACATATAATCAAAGGATTGAATTCTCCTCCTTCTACTCTTGTAATACATGATTTACATGATGTAAATGGGAGGGCAGGGCTCATTTTCTATAAGATATTATAAATGCGAACAAAGTGTGTCTATCATAGGGAAGCAGAGGAAGGAGGCAGGAGGAGGCAGGATGACCGTGTTGCAGCTGGGTGACTCAGGAGGACGGCAATTGGAGCGTTGATCTTTGTGAACCGCATCGTCCGTCGAGCGATTCTCTCCGACATCCAGCAGTGCGGGTCGAGGGGAAACCTGTCAGAGGTCTGTTGTGCCAGTTGGCTTAATTAAATGTGTTGCCTTCAATTTTTCCATTTTCATTTACAGCGCGCACACGTTGTGGTCTGCGGTCTTTCATTTGCCGCTGACAATTGTTAAGGCTGCAAACTCTTTACCCCTCTTGACTGGACTGACTATGTAACTAATCAAAGCTGACATGTAGCCCATCGATGCTCTTCGATATAATCTATTTACTTGTATAAGTATAAGTATAAGTATAAGTATAAGTATAAGTATAAGTATAAGTATAAGTATAAGTATAAGTATAAGTATAAGTATAAGTATAAGTATAAGTATAAGTATAACCGTCTCCGTCTCCGTCTCCGTCTCCGTCTCCGTCTCCGTCTCCGTCTCCGTCTCCGTCTCCGTCTCCGTCTCCGTCTCCGTCTCCGTCTCCGTCTCCGTCTCCGTCTCCGTCTCCGTCTCCGTCTCCGTCTCCGTCTCCGTCTCCGTCTCCGTCTCCGAAGTATCTCGTCTCCGTCTCCGTCTCCGTCTCCGTCTCCGTCTCCGTCTCTCCGTCTCCGTCTCCGTCTCCGTCTCCGTCTCATAAGTATCCGTCTCTCTCGTCTCCGTCTCCGTCTCCGTCTCAAGTCTCTCTCCGTCTCCGTCTCCGTCTCCGTCTCCGTCTCCGTCTCCGTCTCCGTCTCCGTCTCCGTCTCCGTCTCCCGTCTCCGTCTCAAGTCTCCGTCTCCGTCTCCGTCTCCGTCTCCGTCTCCGTCTCCGTCTCCGTCTCCGTCTCCGTCTCCGTCTAAGTATAAGTCTCCTCCGTCTCCGTATAAGTCTCCGTCCCGTCTAAGTCTAAGTATCCGTCTCCGTCTCCGTCTAAGTATAAGTATAAGTCCGTATAAGTATCCGTCTCCGTCTCCGTCTCCGTCTAAGTATAAGTCTAAGTATAAGTATAAGTATAAGTATAAGTATAAGTCTCCGTATAAGTATAAGTATAAGTATAAGTATAAGTATAAGTATAAGTATAAGTATCTAAGTCTAAGTATAAGTATAAGTATAAGTATAAGTATAAGTATAAGTATAAGTATAAGTATAAGTATAAGTATAAGTATAAGTATAAGTATAAGTATAAGTATAAGTATAAGTATAAGTATAAGTATAAGTATAAGTATAAGTATAAGTATAAGTATAAGTATAAGTATAAGTATAAGTATAAGTATAAGTATAAGTATAAGTATAAGTATAAGTATAAGTATAAGTATAAGTATAAGTATAAGTATAAGTATATTTCTTTATGTCGAACAATAGTTTGTCTATGCGCAATTCTTCTATTCGTACTGTTTCAATTCATCATTGAATACGACTGTATTCAACGGACTTAATCGAACATTGGTTGTCAGCTGTTGACATTCTTGAAAAATCGTTCACGTGCATCGCGCATACACACGAATGTATCTGATATATGGGCAAACAAAGCATGAACTTAAAAAAGCACGGAGCGAGAGCTCTTTTACATATATCTGCCAGACAGCCGTGTGTGTGCTTGTGTATGTTTGACCCTCATAAATCACTTAAATGTTGCGGCAGTTGCACCAACAGCAGCGTCCACATCATCATCATCACCATCGCCATCGTCATCATGATAATTATTGCCGTCGTCATTAGCATCAGAAGCAGATGCTTTAAGTTCAATTAAGTGGTTGCCTCAGCAACCGGGCAACATCTGAGCATATGCTAATTTGTAGGTAATACGTACATATGTGTGTGTGTGTGTGTGTGTGTGTGTCTGTGTAGTCTATGATTTATGCGCATTTCGGTTTGAAATTTAATACTTAATTGCAGATTCATACAGCTTCTGTCTCAGATAATGAGCTGCAAATGCTGCAAATTACGCATACGCAACGTGCGCTGTATCGCTTTGCCACACTATGCCAATTATAAACGATTTTCAACGCATCGCATCGAAATTCAGATAAAACTGCCAATGCAACAGCAACGAAAATCGAAGCTGTTTAAAATTCAAAATGTGGCAATGCGGTAGCACGCAATCGTGTTCGTGTGCAGTTATTAAAAGCAAAAAACCATCAATGCATATGAGAAGCGATTTTAATGAAAAATCAGAGCCCGTCGTCCGTATGTCGCAGCGCACAGTGGCACAACAGCTGCTGCAAGGATTACTATGAAATATGAATTGCAGAATGTTTAAATAGGAATATTTCAAGAACTGTAATTGGAAATAAAATGTTGCAATACAGACTTTATATTCTGCATACATAAACTCACAAGTTATATGTACATTTTTTATTGCTTCTTTTTTCGCAAGTGTGAATCACTGTGCATTGAAATTACATGAACAGCAAAGGGACAGAGAGAACACACAAAAGCGGTAGCTAGCAAAAAACATAAGCAAATCGGACGAGCATATGAACTGAGGCCGACAAATGGACAGAATGCGTTGATGCTGCAGTCGACGTCAACGTTGACGTCGCGTCGGTGTCGGCGTCGCAGTGGCAGCGAATCAATATGCTGCTAGTTGCAAATGCAAACAAGCTGAAGCGGAAAACTGAAGCTGGAAACAACAGGGGAAAACATAACAATAAAACCAAAAAACATGAGAAAAACAAATAAAAAGCGAACGAAATAAAAAACAGAACAACGCACGCCACAGCGTGCAGAACAAGAGAGCAAAAAAGAGACCACAAACAAAACCAAACAAGCCGAAACAAAATAAAGCAAAACAAATATCTAAAGGGAAATACCTGAACACAACACGGAGAACTACCTGCATAGAATTCACGTGGAAAATATTTGCCTGAAGCACTGCGAGCGCCTAAAAGTATGCAGTGAAATTTGTTTGCCGAGTTTTTAGATTTCTCCTCTTTGCCGTTTGGCCGGAGACAAAGACGTAACCAGGCTGACCGCAATTAAGGCGCAATGTGCAGGTGAGTGGATAGTGAGCAGGGGGCGTGGTCGAGCAGTGCGGTTATGAGAGAGAGAATGGAGAATGGTTTTTGCTGGCTTGGTGAGCAGCGTTCACTTGTCCTCTCTATTTCCACTTTATGACAGTTTGGCGAACATTCAGTCCAAGAAAATTTAGCGTGAGCCAAAAAAAATTTAGCAACATTTTTGTTTTTTGCTGCCTGCCCGAGGAAAACTGTGCGAATGGCAGAATGAAGGAATTGTCACAGCTTCGTGGAGAACTTTTTAAGTTTTCACAGTATGACATCTGTCAAACTCTTTTATGGCTGAATTCCAAGAAGCGGAAGGCACGACTAAAGGCATCAAATAAATCCGATAGAAATTCACAACTTACTAGCTTATAAAGATGCACGGAAGCATAGACATGAATAAGATTTATCCTTTCGAGAATATTTTTAAATATTTACAAGCTACACATACGCGCATCCAGTCATCTTTTAAATGTGTGGAAATATCTGATATTTCCGCTTGGCTTAATGTGACCTCCTTTCGAGTTTTGTGCTTGAGTTACCAATTTAAAGAGACGAAATGCCAAAGCATATTTAATCTCTGTATAAAGAAGTGTTTGCCCGGAATGATTATCTGACTGATTTCGTAACGAAGGTAAAACTTAGCTACACATTTAGACAGCTTTCATACAGCAGTTTTCCTTCTCTGTTTTTTTACAGATCGACTTAGCAGAAGGAAATCGTGAAGTCTCTATACATGGTAAGCTCTGTGGTCGTTCCACAGGCCCTTAAGAAAGGACCACTCAAATGCTCTCCATTGCAACGCATTGGTTCTTCCACGTTCCGGACTTGCCAAATAGAGACTGATATAATACATAATATATGGAACTCAAGCCATTTTTCGACTAACACAAAAACAGATAAAATAACAAAAAAAATGGAATTTAAATTTAATAGAATAAATTAAAAATAATAATTTAAAATAAAAAAAAAATAATAATAATAAGAACTTACTATGTGTGAAAAATATATAAATATAAAGGACATATTATATTACAGACTGACTGCATAATATACATATATAAATGTTTAATTAATAAGCAACAAAATATTGATTTAAATATTGAATACGAATCAACGAGGAAACCTATACGAATTCTTACAAACTGATGCAGATTTGCAATGTTTTACGAATTACTGTTATTATAGTAGACGTATACGTAATTATACGTATACGTAATTATGTAAATACAATTCAGATAAACTGCATTTCAGGCAGTCGCAATCTGGCAACAAATATTCACATAGCGAATCTCTGTATAAACATATTTATTTCGCATTGCGTACATTCGAGCATGTATTTATAGCAATATGTGCATGAACAGGCATATCAATTAACATTATTCGAGTTAAAAATTGAATTGGTATTTGTGTCACGCTGAGTTGTTTATTATTTATAAATGAAATATCTCAGGTGTGAAATGTGCTCCGCCTCTCACGTCTCTCAGCGAACATAATTTATTTCGCATTGTTTATTGTTAAAGTAACAGCTGGCCTACTTTATTTACGACCCCATTGAGAAGGATCGTTTAATTTGTTTGCCTACAACTAAAGATGGAGAGCAACGAAGCCATAGGCAAATAATTAAGTCTATCCATATATACTTGTATACGGCGAACAGAATTGTCGGCCTGAAATTCGCTGGAAATATTCTGTGAGCCCTGTCAGCAGTTGGCCTCCTTTGCATTCTACTGCAGTCTGTGATTAGGGTGCAATTAAAATGGCGAAGTGTGCCGGAAAATCGCATTGGCAGTCGTCTAAGTCGGGCATTAATAATGCGGCTGTCGACTTTGAGTCAAAAGACACCAAGTGGGCCTATCGAACGAGGTTATTGACATGCCGCAATCCGCAACTGTTGATGCCGCGATTCGTGCTTGGCTCTTGCCCTGAGAACGCCAGGCGAGTGTCCTTTTAGTCCACGCCCACGCGACTCAAGTGTGTTTGCTGCATTCAATGGCCAACATCAATTTCGGTGCGACTATTAAAGCTTAACTAGCCATATCCATATCGAGCGCTGGACAGGATAAACAATCGAGCAGCCAGACGACAGCTTGTCCTTGTCCAATGAGCGGAAGCTCGAAATCATGGATGGATGAAAATCATGGATGAATAGTTACAAAAAAAAAGAAAAAAAAATCAACAACACGAAAAAGAAAACCGAACGAATAAATAAAAGGCAACGACTGACAGAGCAGACACACCAGAGACCAAAGCGAATTGCTATACGATTTTTGTGTTTATCTCCCTATTGCTATCTCTCTCTCTCTCTCTTTTTGTCGCTCCTATACTATTTGTTGTCTCTGTTGCGCTATAAAACATGTTGAAAGGAACAACAATCAATTGGTTAAATCTGCACAGGATTTGCGTGTAGAAGGAACCCTAAGTGAGCTGTGCACACGTATACCCTGCATGCCAAATAGAACAGGGTATACCAGCTTAGGAGGCTAACTGCGTAACACATGTCGCACTTTTAGCGTCATGCAAATGCGTCTTCCCTTATCATGGCAACTGCCAGGACCAGGTCCAGGACCAGGACCAAGGCTAGGACACAGAGAACACAGAGAATCCGATGACAACTGTCAACGGCTTGTTGAGGCCTCCTCCGCATTAACGGCCCACAATGCATGCCATGTTGAGCCCGTATATTTGCATGATGGCCCAGCCATTTTGCTTGTTTCTGAGGACCCTCAACACTTTTGACCTTGCACTCAAAACTTTTGCTGGAAGTGCCATAAAAAAGGAAACCTGCTGCTGCTGCTGCTGCTGCTGCTCCTGGCACACAATTGGCAAATATTTATACTTTAATTGCCGATGCAATTTAGATCTCATCTGCCCGGCATATATGTAGATGCTCTCTCACATGTTTTGTCAATACCCATTGCCGACATTTTGGAGCAATCTAAAGAAACCTTCAATTATGGCTCCCGCACAAAGGACTCGCAGATTGTGTGTCTCTCCCACATCTCGGGCATCCATTGTGCCGATGACACTTGTCAAAGCTATAGGAATTTTCAAATAATCTATGTAGATACATATGTATGTGAGGCCGTTGATTGAACAGTGTCGTAAAGCGCGCATAACCCGCAGAGGCCGCCTCTACTTCATTTAATCAAAGTGTCTTCAGAAGAGCAGAGAATAGAACGCACGGGTAATACAATTGATTGAACACATGTTAGCTGAGCTCAATTAGGCACATGGGAGATGATTTGGTGCCATGTTCTAGCTAGCTTGAACCACTGTCTGCTGAGTGTCTTTATGGAGTACGAATGTGTGTGTGTGTGTGTATATGTGTAAGTGTTGTTAGTGAGTTTGTACAGTTGGTTGAGCATCTGCTGGTTTCAAAAGGGCATAAGAACTCTCACACACACACACACACACGCACACACACGCACACACACATAGATGGAGAAGCCCCCAACTGTCATAAACTAGGATTATGTTGCATAAGCTCAGTCGTTCTATTGTTGTTGCTGTTGTTATGGTTGGAATGTGACTATGCCTGTGTGCGTGTGTGTTTTTGTGCGTGTGTGTGTTTCTGTTCGTGCGTGTATCTGTGTTTGTATGCCCATTGAATTTTAAAACATTTTGTTGTTTGGGCATTCGGGGCTTCGTTGGCGCAAGTTGTCGATAATTACTTTTTGGTTGGCCTTTGTGGGTGGGCGGCCGGCTCACTCGTAATTGATGCGTGTGCGACATTTGTGGGGACCAATCGGGTTTGCGATGCTGTTGCTGATACTCCCTTACTGTTATTGCATAATGCCAGTCATATGTTCTCGAATGGCTTTATCTGCCAAGGCGTCTATGTTTGCACAGCAGCCAATTAAACTTGCGCTCGAGCAAGGCCAACTTTAGACTTTAGATTTTGCAATTGAATGGCCGCCCCCACCTGCCAACTAAATCAAAACTCTCACACACTACGCTCGAGTAATAATCAATGCCCAGGACAATGGGGCAACTCGAAAGTACTGGGTAATAGTTTGACTTGCTGCTTCATTAAATCTAATTTATAAACTTGCCATAAGCACTAAATCACTGGGTAGCATTTGGAAGGCTCTGGCCACGGAGCAACAGCAGCGCCAGCTCCAAAGCCAGCGACTTGGATGCGACAAAAGAAATTGCATAAAATGGCGTCCAGTGGCCAAAATGGCGGGCCATAAACATCATTTGCTGTGGCGCTAGCTGCTCTTGCTGCTGTTCTTGGCCATAATTTGCAAAATAAAAGGAATTCTTGCGCCGCAGCCGCAGCAGCAGCCGAAGCCGCAGCCGCAACACAACACAGCAAATGCCCAAATAGGACGATAAAAAGGCAAATTATAAGAAAACACAATAAAGAACAGCTAAGCTTGAAGTGCCGCAAATTGAATACTCTTAAAGACATGTTTTCCTTAATGGCCCATTGCGTCCATGTGAGACTTTAAATGCTAAGCAAGATGAATGCTAATTTCACTACAAAGAACTGGGATCAGACAACGTATTTTACCTGCCGAGCTATTAATGGCTTCATATTAGGTAAATATGTTCTATAAAACCGTTAACAGTTTATAACGACTTGTATATAACAACAGTATATGTCGTATATATATAAGCCGTTGCCTAGTGGCTCTTCTTCATTCAAGCTCTAGAAAAATACTTCGTGTCTTAAATAAAATAACAAACTTTTGTATATTAAAAGCAGACTCACAAGCCGAGAGCTAAATTCAATTTAACTTACAACATTGCAATGAATAACCCTAAAGAGAAATGAAAGATTCTTCTATAATATCTTCAATCTTATGGGGTCTTTTTTTGCCCTGCCCCTAATTTATATAAATGAAAGCTGTAGACCCCAGCAGCCAGTACTGAATATTAATTATTTTTACATAAATGATTTGGATTCAACTTAGTACAAATTCCTCTTACATCAAATATCTTTAGTTTAAAAATATTAATTCAATGATCAATTTACAATACTAATTTCATCAATATGATGATGCAAATTTAAATAGATTTATATTTTCAATGGATTTTCAACTTCTCAATATATTTTTTAGACTTCTTCACTTATCATAGGAGTCAAATAGGATATAGTTGGACCCCCTTAACTATGATTAAGACGTTGCCAAAACTGAAGCAATAATTTGTGGAATTCTTGCAAGCGAACTTGACCACATTAGCCACCTAGTCGTTCCTCTAAATAAATAATGCCCGCTCTACTGTCTCCTTTAGCTCACTGAACAGAGCTCTGTATTTTATTTATGAACATGCTTCTCTGACAGGCTTCCGTGCAGCTGTCGAATTATAGCAATGAAAATTACTTTGTGGTCAAATGGACAGTTCGTCGAGAGACAGACCTATTTATTAAGTGCTAGTAACTTCAGCTGTGTTCACGTTTACAGTTTTGTAAATTATTAACGAAGCTCGCAAATACGTGCAAATTTTACAGCTGGGAAATCTATTTAACAAGCAACTCAAGTTTTGTGGAATAACTTGACTGAATTATTAAACTAATTATTAAACCATTGAACGAATATAAAATTATATTATAGAGTGGAGCTGAGTAATTCGAAAGAAAAAGTTTAGAAATAATATGAAATTAGAACTAACTTATAGATTAAAACACAGGATACATAAGCATTCGGCTGATTATAATGCATAATTCAGTTTGTTTTTTTTTATGTTTCATTTGGCTAGAAAGTATATCTTGCTTATAGATATATATAAATGGTTATGGAGCTACTTGGAGCAAGCTCTAAAAGGTGAGAACTTGCCGCAAACTTAACACATTTCTGTATACAAGCTGCGAGAGTATTGAGATGAAAACTATAACAAAAATCAAACCGCTGCTTGACACACAGACACACACACACACACACTCCAGAAAATACAAGCGAAAAAGCGAAAGTATGCAGCTTATTGTTGTTGCTGTTGTTGTTGTTGCTGTAGATGTCGGTCGCCATTTTGTTAGCTGCCTTTTTGCGAAAGGCATTTCCGTTTTGGGTCTCAAATGTATGCCATGCGTTTGTGTGTGAGTATGCGTGTGTGTGTGTAATAGATTCCGTCAGTGAGTCTTGGAGTCCGGATGAAATTTCTATGGTACACGCCCACTTGAGCAGCCGCCCACACCTGGTTTTGACGCGAGTGAGTCGCGTGATCTTTATGCGTGCTGACTTTTGACTTACTCTTTGGCCGACAATGTGCGAATGTGTTTGTGTGTGTACACTCAACTGTATGTGTGTATGTTTGTGTGTGTGTGTGTGTGTGTGTCAACAAGACCTTTCTAATTAAGTTACTGCAATGCGGCTTTGCAGGCGACAACTGGGCTGCCAAGATTAAGTTGCAAGTTTCCTATTTAAGCAGCGTAGCCAAAATCTGACGCAGAACTTGGCACACACACGCGCACACATGCACACATACATGGCTAAGGGCACATTCCTTCTATATGCTGCTAGCCAGCAACGTGTTTGCCGCTGCATAGTTTTGAGCGCTTGCCAAAATGCAGCGCGGCCATCGCATGTGAAAATAATAAACGAAAACTGGGCAAACTTTTATCGCATGTGCAGCTCTGTGGGCCGATCATGCCCGGCCCTCCCCTACCATTGCCCTGCCCACACTTTGGGTAGCTGCGTCTTTGCATGTTAATGTAAGCATTGCTCAGAGCCGCAGCCTGTAGGTGTCCTATCTGTAGGCTGCTTCGCCTACTCGCACTCATCTCTCCTCTGTTCGTGTCTCTGATTCAGTTTCTCTCGTTCTTCCCTCTTTCTCTGTCTGCCTGTTAAGCCATTTGCCTTTCAAGCTGGCCCCCAGAGCGCCGAGGCAATTATTTGAACTGTGCTTAAACTTTCGCATTGCCTGCGAGTCGAGAATATGAGCATCGAACACTTTGTGTGTTGTCTAAAATAAGCCTGAGCTTAGAAACTGACGTGGCTGAAACTAAAATTTAAGCCAACTAGCTTCCAAATGAGCGCAACTGAATTTGC
The DNA here is from genome assembly GCF_054131065.1 of Drosophila arizonae. Classification (NCBI taxonomy): domain Eukaryota; kingdom Metazoa; phylum Arthropoda; class Insecta; order Diptera; family Drosophilidae; genus Drosophila; species Drosophila arizonae. The sequence continues at coordinate 27,677,239 of NC_142923.1, read as the reverse complement.
AAGCTTTTGATATTCTATTTTAGTCATTAAAATTGGAAAAAGAGCTAATGCCCAACTATGTACATACTTTTCTACTAGATTATGCAAGGGGTGAGGTCACCCCAAATCAACCCAATAAATTCAGTTATTCAGAAACTAAAATTATAGAGTTATTGCATTACATATAATTATTTATAGATTAGTTGGGAATAATTTGGCTTATAGCCAATATTAGATTAGTTGTCATTTGAATTGGAATCAATTGAATTAATAATAAAATATATATATATAATAATATTATAATATTAGTTATTTGAATTCCACGGAACTTATGTTGAATGAATATATAGGAACATTTTGGTATATTGGTATCTTTTATATGGATATAATCTTGTTATATATCTTATATTATATAAAATGACCCAAGTTACATCAAGTACAAGGTGGGACTATTGACTATTTTGTAAACTTAAAAGACGGCTTTCAAGCCTATCTCAAAGTTTTCAGCTTAGCTCAGTGTAGTGCCAGAATGCATCTACTTCTTAAGTTTCACTTTTGCGAAGAACTTTGAAAGTATTTGCAAATCAACTAAAAAATTATTCTACATACACATATGTATATTAGTTCTTTCAAAATAAACAATGTGACGACAGAAAAGCTCGTTGTAAGTGAATTTGAATTCGATTTAAATTTACTTTTGATTGCAAGTTGGTCAATTTATAGGGAAGAAATTGTTCTACAATTTGCAATGATATTATTATTTAAATACCAAGGAAGTATTTCAAGTGAATACAAAGACTATATAAAACTTAATTACATTTTATGTATATGAATAAAAGACTAGTGTAAAATGTGCTGCGACAAATGTCAAACAATTCTAGTAGCTAAATAACAGTTACATATGTTGTAGGGAACATTTTTATGTATTTATTTAATTTTGTTTGCATTTTGGCATATTAATTATTTACTTATTGAGCTTGCCTTTAGATTGAGTTTCAGATATTTTCAAAATATCAATTCATCTGTGTATATAATCTTATTTTATTTGCTCCGTAGACATATAAAAGTGAATTCGCATATGCTATAAAAGGGACCAGCACCTTTTGGGCCAATTCAACGGCATACAAATGGGTGTTGCAATGTCGAAATGGCAGCTGAAATTGTTGTTACAACAGCCATTAGCATTACGGCCACTGAGAGTTTGCTTATTCGGTTGCATTGGGGCAGGCAGCTGGCAAGACTGTGAGCATCAATTTCAGCCAAATGGGGCTAGAATTGCACACCGGAAGTGCCACACAGCAGACAAGATGATGCTCTGACAGTCGTGGACACAAGTAGGCGGCTCGCTGCATTTTGGCAGTGGCGCCATCTAGCGACATTCGTGTGAATTATGTTAAGTGGCTGGGCCGTCGCCTGCAGGCGTCATCAAACGCTTTAGTATATGTATGTGTGTAGGTGTGTGTGTGTGTGTGCGAGTTTGTGTCTAAAATTTATTTATTTGCTGGAATGAACGGCGAAAAATGCGACTGAAAGTAGGCAGCGGCAGATGACAAAGCCGCTTGACCTTAGGCTCAAGAGCCTCCAGCCACTTGAGCCGGCGGACGTGAGTGCATGTGGGTGGGTGTATATATATATGAAGAACTTTGATACATATAAAATTCGTAAAAGTGACACTGTGAACACCGAGTAGCACAAAGCACAAAGCCCAGAGCTCGTGCTCATAATGATGGCTCTGGCTCGCCTGTGCTAGGCAGGCGACGCGTCGCTTTGGCGTTTGGGGCGTGTGTCCTTTTTCGCAAGAGCAGCAGTTTTCAGTGCTGTGCGCGGAACTGTTGACAAAGTTTGCCTCGAGGCAAACAAGAGCCGCTGTCTCAGTTTCAAGGCAGCCGGCGAGCGACTGCCGTAGGTTGACTACATAAAAATGAAATTACACAAGAAATTAAATTAGCGCAAGTAAGTGCGCAAAACATTTTTGGCAATAAAAACTGAGACATTGTTGTGACACTTGAGCAGACAAACAGGCGCGACGCGACGCCAGCGAGCCAGTGAGCCAGCGAGCCAGCGAGCCAGCGAGCCAGCGAGCGGGACAGCACAAAAAGCAAACAGTTGTTCAACCAAGACAATAAATTAAATTAAACAAGCGTCACTCGTCAAAGGCAAAAGTCACAGGCGAAGGCGAAGGCGAAGGCGCTGCTTAGACTCAAGCCCGGACTGCTCAAGTGGCTGCACTCAGACCCCAAAGTCCCCAAAGTGCACTCGTGCTAAACAGACAGGCAGACAGAAGTGCAGGGCCCCGACCCGTGCAACCGTATCGCATAAACAGTGCACTATTTCCATGAGCCAGCTAAAAATACCCTGTACTTATGTATAGCCATATGAAGAGGGGCAGTTTTATTTTGGGCTCTGAAAGCTAAAACAATACGAGAGTCATTAAAACGGAAGCTGCAGCTTTCTCTCTCTCTTACACACACACTCTCTCTCTTTCTCTCTCTAACTCTCTCTCTCTCTCTCTGTCTCTTAGTTCATTTAATATTTATAAGCTGAATATTGATTGTTTTTGTTTTTCTCTTCATTCTGTTTTGTCTCTTGTGCTTTGGGGCAATTATTTGCAGTGCAAAAAACAGGATATCCCACCGCAATATCAGCAGCCCCCAAATAAGTGATTGTCTGCCCAGTCTGAGCGGCGGGTGGAGATGGCAGATTAGATGGCATCTGGGCCAGGAGATTTGTTGCGTTTGGCTCCAGTCCAAAATAAAATATCATTCAAATCGAGCTGATTTCGTTTTTATTTGCCCAAGCTCACCTAAGCGAGAACTGCCGTGAGTACGAGCGACAATTAATTTGACTAATTGCAATTTAGTTTTCATCCAAGTCGAGCCATTTGTCACATCGGCATTATGTAACAACTCGTATTTGGTTGCAGCCAAATGTGTTTTCTATCTGCATAATGTGCGTTCCCTTGAGAAATGATGGCAATAAAATTTGGCAAATTGATTTCAGTGGCTATTTTTGGTAGATGTGGCCAGAGTTCAGGGCATCGCAGCGTATCCAACCACACAGACACACACAGACGCATGGCTTCTGGCAGATTCAGCTGAAAACTTTTTGCGTTGCGACAGTCAATTTAAAATGCAATTTAAATGCTCTCGCAATTGCAACTGGCACTGACAACGATTATGGCACAGCAGCAGGAGAAGGAGCAGGAGCAGCAGGAGCAGCAGGAGCAGCAGCAGCAGCAAAAGTGGCCGTAGGTGGGGCTATGATTTAGTGGGACACGAATCGAACGATACACATTCATAGTTTATGCATCCATGATATTTACAGACGCATTCACTTAGATGTCCAGCACGCCCCGCCCACCCCCCACCGCTAGGCACATTTCGGCACATATGTATATTGATTCCGGCCAGCTAACGTCTGCATATAGTAGTTGATTCTCCATTTAGGAACATTCTGTCGCATGTTTGCAAAACAATTTCACAAAAATTGACACAACTCGTCCCTGGGGCTTACAGCCTGACTTTCGAAGCCCCAATGGGGGCTCAAGGGGAACTGAAACGAACTGGTTACGCCAACACGTCTGGGGACGAGACTCGAGAGCGCTGTGGCAAATTGCATTTGCCTGCAAATTGTTATACAAGCTCGTCGTAAAAAACATGACAAAATGTCGCCCGAAATTTGCACACTTAAAAAGATTTGTAGTCAGCAGCAGCAGCAGCAACAGCAGCAGCCGGAAAAGCGAGGCGAAAAAAAGGATGCATTTGCAAACACACAAACTATTAAATAAAATGCTTTAAAACAATTGTGCGTGAGGATTTATATGCTAAGTGCCTGAAAAAAATGGTTAAATATATATAAGAGCAAACAAAAAAGAACATTTTATGGGTCTTGGCTGCGGACAAACTGTTCAGAGCAGGAAAAAACTGTCAGAGAATAGAATAGATCGAGATATTTATACTTTTATTAATAACCATAAATTTAAGGCTGCAGCTACATACACTACAATATAATAGAATCATAGAATGCATTACAGTAATAGAGCAATTTGAGACCTTAAAGTGTAACTTTTCCCATGATAGCTACACTCTTAATTCTGGATTCCTTATTTTTCATAGCCTTTCAAATAATATTTAATTCACTTATACTTGGTTTTAAGTTTAAGTTGCCTAAAAGGTAGCAGAATACTAAATTGTAATGAAAAATTAACAATTTGAAGTTTCATGTAAAAAATATCCTACAAGATTTCAGATATCAACTTGAGTTGAGATATGTTGATATCAGTATATCAGTTTACAAATTTCCATGTAATAGATCGACACTTTATTTAAAGCTTTAAAATTGAATATGACCTTAACAGAGTTAAGTTCACATAAAAACGTTTTTATGATAATGTTAATGTTTAACTAGTTTAACTAGAATGAAACCCTACCTATATATTTGTAGATATTTAATATATCGTGACAACAGCTACTGCTGATTCTGCATTGCATTAATTCTAAAACTAAGTTTTAAACTCAATTCACGCTTGAATAATACAATTTAAAAGAATTTAAACACTCCGAATGTTACATTGGAGAGATTTGAATTGATTAAAATTCTTGGGATAACCCACATTGCTTCAACATTGCTTTGCACGCTCTACAAACACAATTCGCCTCTCACATCGCTCGAATGGCATTAAAATTCGTTGCCACCATTCAAATACACATTGAATTAATTAAATGAACGAAAGCAACAGGCAAAGCTTATCAAAAATCCAATACCGTCAGTCAGTCAGCCAGTCAGCCAGCCAGCCGTCCATCCGTCCGTCAGTCTGTCAGTCTGTCATTTTGGGTGGGTGTCAGTGAATCGCTGCTGTCTCTGCTTCAGCTCGCGCATAATGCAAACAGCATCGGACTAAACTCAGGCCACAGCCCTCCAAGCATAAACATAATCCAATGAGAGTTCAATACATCCCCTCGATACAGTTTTATCCAGCACGAGGCCAGGCTCCGAGCTCAATAAATATGGGATGGCACTGAGCAACAAAAAAATAATAATAATGCGCTGTGTGCATATTCCGAAGCGGTGAGAGAGCTCTGATAAATTGAAACTGAAACAAAATGTAAGCGAACTGTGTTGTATTGAATGTTGGTAGCAAAATCGAATAGCATCGGCACTCAAAAAGTGTTGCCTACATTCCAGCGCGCAGACGAGGGGCCTGGGCAACGGGCAACGGGCAATGGGCAACGGGCAACGGCGCACAGGGCGTATGCGCAATCAATCATGAGCGAATTCAATTTCGACAACGCGCAAGGGCCTTACTGTGCGTGAGAGTATGTGAATTAGTGTGTGTGAATGTTTTGGCTTCTCTGTGTGAGAGTGTGTGTGGCTTGTTGAGCTGGTCAGAGGCGTAGCTTGAAGTTCACTCAACGTTGGCAATTGCGTTTCGCCCTTGGCTTCAGGCCATCTGCTTGGGCAGCCGAACAAGTCCTGGTGGCATCGGCTTCTTCGCCGTTGGCATTTGCTACGCACTTAGCGCTCATTAAAATTGACAAATCATGCAGAAAATGTGTAAATAGCAATTAAAAACTCTTCGCACTCACGTGGCGTATACGCAATGCTAATGATGCCGACCAAGGTCGGAGTAATTTAGATCTTGTCGCAAATCGAAAGAGTTGAAGCGGAAACTTCGAATATGCAAAAGCAATAAACGCAATTTGCTTACATTTTGCCTCATAAAGGAGATAATTTGTGGTTGGGATTTGACTTTAGTTATATGAAGTAGAGGATATAATTGGGAGCTGAATATAAGCGTATCTCTCTTGAAAGTCTTTGACAGTCTGGTAATAAATTAGTTTTATACATGTAGTTATATCATCAGAATTGTATTGTACAGCAATGAATTTCTCCCACCTGCTACTGAATACCCAGTCAACATGAAATTTACTTTTATCTTTTGTTTGCCTATTTCCTAACTTGGCTCCTGAGTTAGGCCACAATTTGTTTTACCCAGAGACTTGCCCGAAAATATTGGCATTCATTTTGGCCCATTTTGTTTCTTCTGTTTGCCTCCATCTTCGGCGTGATTTTTTCTTTTTTTTTTTTTCCCATTTAACCTAAGAGCTTTTCATTGTATTACTCTTGCGCTGCTGCCTTTTACACTTATCGGAGCAGCAATTTAAATTTCTTTTGGAACGTTTTAAAACGCTTTAAGCTGCCTTCGAGGTACTTTACGCAAAACCGACCAATTTGTGCGCCTTATTTAATGCGATTGGGTTTTAATTACGGGTGTTTTACAATATATACATACACACAGGAAAATAAAAGACTGAACCGCATGATTGATTATCAGCTACTTCGAGTATTTTGCGGTCGATGTCCGTAAACAAAACCTAAGTCTCAAATTAAAGCCAATTATGTAACGGACAGATTAACCCTTAAACAAATTAATATATATGGTATATACAAGTATAGATGCGTGGCTGCAACATTTAATGACCCGAATCGAAGCCCTGCCGCAGTTGTTGGCTCAGTGGCATAATTAAAATGCTCTTTGGTATTACATAATATGGTGTTGCAGTTAAAGCGGAGGCGCCCGCTGCTATTGCCTAAATGTTTACCAAATGAGTCTCTAATTGCTTTCAGCTGTACAAAGTGTCGCGTTCACGGAGTTCATTCGGGGCATACAACAAGGGCTGAGCACCAGTCGTAGAATTAAAATGAGAATTAAATAAAATACTTTCCAAGTATTACAACTGAAAATTACATGCACTTTGTACGCAATGTACTAGTAGAAATATTAAATTACAACGTATATATATTTTTAAATTCAATTTTTAAAACAAATGTAAAATTTAACACTTTCACAACAGCTGAAAATAATATTTACTCGAACGACTGTTTTCAATGGAAAATTAAAGCTCAAATAGAAAATTACAATGAATATTTTGCTGTCGACTTTCAAAGTAAAACATTTTCCAAGTATGGCAACTGAAAATTGCATACAAATTGTAAATTCAATAGGTAAACTGCAATCAGGTACAATTAATGCGAAAATATAAAATGCATGTTGATGCATTTTCCATGAATGCGACTGGAGCACAAAAACTCTTAAATAAATAAATAAATATCCTTGTTAGCTATTTCTACTTTAGGAGCTTACTTATTGAATATTTCATAAATGTTCAGGCGACGCATGCTTTGTTTATTTTGCATATGAAATGCTATTTTTTTCAGATAAAATAATATTTTGTGAGCATTGAAAATAAGAAAATTCTATTAAATTTAATATTTTAAAAGAATCTTTTATATGTTCAAATGAAAACATTAATTTTCATTTGTTATATATTTATTAAATATGTATTTATTAATACAGAAAATACAGTTATTATATAAGTACATATTAATATTAAATTATTATATTTTATTTATAAATATATAAAGCTTCTTTAGCTAGCAAGAAATTTTATTCTTTTACTTTACGAAAAAATGTGTCTATTTGCTTTTCAACTTTAATTTATTAAATTTATTTTATTTTCGACATATAAAAGCTGGAGACCAGGGCTAGCTGACAGGGCTACAGAGCATATATTTAGGCTCGAAATGATTTAGTTCATAACAAAATATATTTAAGTTTATTACAAGATAACTGGAAGAGTGGACTATAGCAGAGACTCTCATTTCGATGGAATAGATGTCATATATGTTATTAAAGCTTCAAAATGGTATTGACGGCGACCTCAACCGTGTCGAGACGTATGCTTTTACCATCAAATTCTTGAGTAACTTTTGAGCATTCTCAGCATTCAAGACGCTCGAGTGGGAGAGTCACTTACGCTCCATGCTCCAATTACACGCCGTGGGAGAGCATGTCATAATAATCTGAATATTTCTGGTTGAAAAGAAATTTAAATAAAAGGCGTCGTCGTGTTCGCAGTGATAGGCAGCTCAGCGAAATTCGTTATAGCCCAAACATGTGTTCTCTGCATAAATTTACATCTTTATCTCAAATTCCCAGCCCATTGTTCAGTTTAGTGCCAGCACTTCTAAAGCTAGCTTTAACTCTTCAAGCTGTCAGAGACTGTTCTATCTTGTCCAGATTTTGCTATAAGCATCGCAGCTGTCAGATATGACACGGACTATATTCATTTATAGATTGCAATTTCATTGTTGTAATATTTAATTTCTTTGATGCTGTCTGCTTGACGATGGGCGTGTCTGGCTGTTCGCCTACTTTAATTCACTTGATGCCATTTTATTGGCGCTCCCCGCTTTATGGAGCACACAAATGGTGCTAGTCCTGCGCTGGAGCCCATCAGACGAGCTGGACTGTTTCACACCTATCCGGCAATTAATTTGGGGCAGGCACTTGAGTGGCGAAACGCTTTGGGCTGCTAACTGGCGGAGGCCGTAAAATCAATGCCATACGTTAAATATCGTGGGAAATACTCATACACAAATATATGTAGCTGCTGCGACACGCACAGACTCACAGATTCACAGGCTGCCAAAAATTTGTTCAGCACAATACATAATGAACATTGTTGTTGTTGTTGTTTTTGGGTCATAAAATGGCGAAAATACTTGGGGCACACACAAAAGCCGTCGGCGATGACGAAAAGCCAACTTTGTTGTTGTTGCTGCCGCTGCCAGCGCCATAAAGTATGCAATATTTATTTTGTACAAAACGTGTGCAAAGCATAACAACAGCAAGGGCCAAGGCGCGACTTAAGCATACCCTATATGAGCACTTGCCAGGCTCCATCAGAACGATAATGAAACTAACATAAATGTGGCATATTCTCAAATTAGATGGGGGCCTCCTGAGCTGTAGTTTGTGAATATGTACATGCGAAAGGAGTGCGCTCTACCTTGCCCGGATGCCCTTCTCGCTCCACGGCTAGCGCATGGAGCATGGCGCATGGCGCATGGCACGACAACAACGTCGACTACAAAAGGGACTGCCATTAAAGGCGGAAAGCAAATGAGCGGCGAATGAGTGCGCCTGAAGGATAAGTTGCACATAAATACAACAATTTGCCACTGTTTCAGCCTGAACGCATTTCTGATTACGGCCTTTTGCCTCTCGACTCCTGCCTTCTGCCTTCTACCTTCTGCTTCCTGACTCCTGACTCGTGACTCCTGACTCGACGTAGTCAACACATTAATTGAAATATTTATGAGCTTTCCAGCTACACTCGCAAAAGAATAAATATCATCAGGTATGTAAGACCGTTGTAAGCTGTGTGTGCACCAAACAAAGAACGTCTTGTTTTTGTTTTTGTTTTCATATCCGTGTGCACAGCATGAAAGGAGTATATTGGCTTTCATTTGTCTTTCATATTTGGAGGCAGACAGCTGAAGACAGCTTTTAAAAATCAATTGCAGGCCAAAAGTGACAACAGTTAAGCCAGCTCGTTAATAAGGAAGCCCGAACAGCAACAGATTCGATGACAGGTTGTTAGCCATAACTATTTGAGGTCTAAAGCAAATTTTAGTTTATTTGAACCGTACATTAATGAAGAAGTAATGTTCGCCTTAGAGTCAGAGACATGAATAAAATAGCATTCCTTAAATTCAAAGGGATTGAACGAGGAGGAGAATCAAACTTCAGTTTCTTAGCTTCAATGCGGAGTTTGTTATTCTAAATTAAATTTATGTTTTATTTGACATCTGTTTTAAATGGATTCGAAAATGTTTTCTGACTCTAGATTTAGTACTCGATTCAAGCATATCTATATATATAAAAGAGAGTTGTGTAAAAGTGTCCAAGCACTTATAACTCGAGATCTGCTGGACCAATTTTCATGGTTTTTGATTTGTTGGATTTGTCTCCGCAACGAGTTTAGTATAGGGTCTTAAAAATACTGAAAAAATTTGCCGAATACTTGAAAAACGCGGTTTTTTCCCCAAATGTTCAAATTTTTTTATACCCAGTAGGCTTGGTAACAGTGACAGTTTTGACAATAGTGTAGAAGTAAATAAACAAATGTAGTCAGTCAGTCTACGGCACAGCCTCGAGCAGGCCAGACTATTCAACAAAAAAAAAAAAGACTATTCAACAAAAAAAAATTTTTTTCCTAATCAAAAAGAAAAATATTTCAAATCAAAAATCTGCAAAAATTAAAAAAAAAAATCAAAAGATTAAAACCTGACTGTTCAAAAAATAAATAAAAAATTTAAAATTCGAAATTCAAAAAAAAAAAAAAAAGTTAATTATTAAAAAGTGTATTTTTGGCTTTTTATATTTTTGGACTTTTAAACATTCTAAATATTTCAAATCAAAAATCTGAAAAAGTTAAAAAAAAAAATCAAAAGATTAAAACCTGACTAATCAAAAATAAATAAAAAATTAAAAATTCGAAATTTAAAAAAAAAGTTAATTATTAAAAAGTGTATTTTTGGCTTTTTATATTTTTGGACTTTTACAAAAGCTAAATATCTCGAAAGTTCAGGTATTTGTTTGTCTCAAACATAAATTTGTGTAAATTATTTATATTTATATTTCTCGATTGATTTATATGGTTTTGTGCGAGGGCAGTATTACTATTAATAAAAATGCCGCGTCCTAGAAGATCTAATCTTTCCCGGCGGACCCATAATGCAATTAGGCAACGGAATAGCGCGAGTCAATTATCTGACGAAGAGCGAGAAATCGCCCGAGAAAGGCTCCGCGTTAGTACCCAGGGAAGAAGGGCCTTAATTCGTGCTTCTCAAAGAGAGGCAGCCCGTGAAACGGCAATAAGAAATGGTTCAAGGATTGATTTGAATCGAGCAGCGTTTCGATATGATTGCACCATTGATTACAGCTTGAATCGTTTAGTTTGCATTGGTCCAATGGACGTTGTTTGCTAGCATTGTGGCGCATTGAAGTTTGCTGGTGAAACGCCCGGTTTGTGCTGCCTTAGTGGTAAAGTGACATTGCCATTAGTGGTCTCGCCACCAGAGCATTGCGTTCCCTGCTTTACGGCGAAACACTAGAATCACGACATTTTCTAACGAGCACTCAAAAATACAATGCCTGTTTTCAAATGACTTCATTTGGGGCGGAAATTATTGGTAACGGATATAATCCGACATTTAAGGTAATTTACGTTAAAAATGTTATTTTCTATGACTGTCAAAATAAAAAAATAAAAAAAAAAAAAAAATTTTGGAATAATGTAGTTTGTTAGATTTATGTAAAAAGTGTTTGTAAATCTAACTATAACTATGGCTTTGAATTTAAAGATTCAAGGCCAGATTTGCCATCGCATTGGATCATTGCAACCTATTGAAGATGCACAGCAAAAATTCTTGCAAATATACTTCATGGCCAATATGGAAGAACAACTTGACCGGCGTCAAGAAATGAACACAGCTATGAAAAGAGCAATTCTCCAAGATTTGCATGCTTAGAAATTTAAACCAACCAAAACTGTGCAATGGAACGCGTTTGGTGATAAGAAAACTGATGAGCAATGTGATTCACGCGTCGATACTCAAAGGAAAATTTAAAGATGAGGAAGTTCTTATTCCTAGAATTCCGATGATCTCAAAAGATATGCCCTTTGAATTTATTTGAATTCTCGCTTCGTCTTGCCTTCGCCATGACGATCAACAAGTCACAGGGCCAATCTTCGACTATTTGTGGCCTCAATCTAGAAAATGTGTGTTTTTCTCATGGTCAATTGAACGTGGCAAGCTCACGTGTTGGCAAACCATCCGCATTATTTGTTCTTGCACCTGACCAAAAAACGAAGAATGTCCTTTACAAGGCGCTTGAATGAAAATCCGATTAATAAATTAATCAGAGTGTATCCCAACCTGAACAACATAGCTTTCAACAATTTTTTACCTAGAAATAATATAGAGGGCAATGCAACGTTTGCCGGGCCAGCTAGTAAATAATAATCACAATGTAAAGCTACGCAATAAAATAAAAATATATAACAAAATAGCTTTGCAAATTAAAGAAAATACCAATTGATTATCCATTTGGCTTGCCTGATAATTTGCCTAGAAGTCACAAAGATATATAATTAACATAAATTTATATACAATTTATAATATATTCGTTATATTAGTAAACGCCTTAAATGCAGCTTAAAATTACATAGAATTCATTATCCTGACTTGAGGTAGAAGGAGTTTTCACCTTGACTGTCTAATGAGCAGTAGAGTAAACATATTATCATCTAGCATTGGGCTATTAAGCTAAACACCTGTTCATGTTTTACTTGATCACTTACTATTGTTTTAATGGCATTTCAGTCTCTAGTGAAATAGGAAGTCACTTCAACTTACTTCCCCTCTTCAAAGTGCCAGACGCGCCAAAGAAAAGCAGACTTAAAGTTACTTATATTTCTGTTGCAAATCGCCAAGTCTAGTAAGCTGATGTCTTGGCTTTGTGGGCGTGGCTCTTAAGTTATAGAGATTTTCTATAAATTTCTGAGGCTGGAAACTTGCACAATGTCAAATGAGGCTTTCCGGCCGTTAGGTTTTCCGCCAAATGCATTGACCCATGGGAATGTCAAGCCCCATTTGCTGATGCTATTTTAATGAAGTCGCGCGCAATTTTGATGTTAATTAGCTGCGAGCCAACAAATATTTATCAAAAATATTTTAAAGCGACACGGCCGGGGCATTTATTTTGTTAATATTATATCATTTCGCTGCGCTGTGATAATATTTTGCATTCCGAGCAGAGCAATTGTTTGTGTTTTTGTTTATCAGCGCGTCTCACAGGTGAATGGAGCTGTGATGTCTTTTGATGCGAATCGATAGTTCAAGTTCATTAAAACGTGTAAACAACAGCTAGAGCAATAACAAATATATAGCCACACATGATTCCGTAATGCCCCAGAGCGGGAGCCATTGGAGTGTGGACGACAAAGCTGTGAGGTCATTGAGGCATGTAATTATTAAGCTAAATCGTAGATCCACTCTTGGACTATTTCAACTATTTACCGTAATAGCGCTGACCATGACCACAACAAATCTATAAAACTTTATATAAAATGTATATCTTCCTATATACTCTTTTTATGGTCAAAGATCTAAGAGAAACAACAAATTTCTGAAGATGATTTTAAGCAATCAAAATTGTATCTACATTCGACTACTAATATGCTTAAATATATTCTGCATCTATAAAAAGATATTTCCTAGTATTTATATGGCTCTTTTTCACTATAGTTAAAAAGAGGAAATCGATCGAATGGGTTATCATCTAAAAAAAATATAGGGGATCTCCCTATTGAATCATTTGATTCAATACTTGGCCATAGTAATTTAATTTAATTGCCACTTGAGAATCATGATTATCAACTCAATGGACAAATAGTTAAATGTATTACGTGATGCGTCTGCTTACGAAGAAGAGTTTCGCTACGACGAGTTTAAACATGAAGAAAAGGCAAACTTCGCTGCTTAGCCATCTATCAAATTCCACAAATTGGGAACTATCTCTGGTATGTGTGCGGCTTCAAGCTTGATTGTGTAGTAGGCCAATAATAGATTATAGGGCGCAGCACTTCACTTCAGATACTTCACCATATCGATAGATTTAAGGCTGTCGATAGTTGGCGAGAGTGCGATGATAGATATCGAATTAAAGTCTGACATGAATCTGCCTAAAATAGACCAACAGATATGTACAGTTATGGATGGGTAACACAGCATATGGTGATATGCTCACTGCTATGCTTACCTCCCTCCAAAGCCGATTAACCTAAACGATGGATCCACTATAAAGTCTCCTTTACCACCTGAGATATTTGTAAGGCCTCTTGCGTACAGCATAATTTGGTTTTTTACTCATGCATATTAAATGTAGTCGGGTGCTTTCATGTTAATTGCATTACCTTCGCATTGTATGGACGCTGCATCAACGCTTAATCCCAACATAAACGGGCTTGGCTTATAATTAATTGAACCAATGAGTCGTTAAAATACAAATTTGATGTACCAAGCCAACTTTAACACTTACAGAGGCAATTCTGTCTTCTATCTGTGCCTTCTATAAGAAGAGCTCCTAATTTCTCTGTTTACCTGAATATCAACTTAACACAGAGTCCGTTTGTTAAGATTAAGTAGGGTTGGGCTTAGCGATATAAAAATATTTATTTCTGGAATATTCTCAGAGTTATTCATCTAACAACAACAACAACAACAGTAAAGAAATGACTCAAAACTTATTTTTATACCCAATGCAAGGTATTCGCATGCGCATTAACTTAGTTTAAATTGTCGAAATTTCTCAGCTTTCCATATTTGCCATAATAAATCTTTATTTAGTATAGCGCAGCGAATTGACAATTATTGAGAAGTTATTGATGTCAATTAAGAGCGCTGTGGCTAGCGAGCGAGCGGGCGGTGGATTTTCACGCACTTTTTATGGGGCCTCCCAATACGTTTTCTCATCGTTTGATTGCAATATTGCCATTTATCAATATCAACAGAGACACATAATTCAATTTGCACAGTGGGGTGGGCATGGGATACAGGTTAAATTCAATTGAGTCAATTGAATCACTGGCCGCCCAATCATAAATTCAAATCGCCCCAATTATGCAGCGGCGGAACAGGGAATTCATGCTGCTGCAACTTGCCTCGCGATGCTGACGTTGACATTGCCCACATTGATTGATCTGGTGATCGCGAGCCGTGAGACACTGTGAGAGCCACCGTGAGACAGAGTGACTGACCCCGCCCCTTCTGCTGCCGTGCGGCCAACCCCCACTGTGGGCCACTTGCGAGCGCTGATCGATAGCTTGATATATGCTTTTGCCATGTGCCGCTCGCTCTGGTGCCGCTGGATCAATTAAATTGAACCGTGTTCACGTCGAGCGAATGTGTATACATATATATTATACATACTTGTATGTGAAAGAAAGAGAAGTCATATGCCCGCTGCTGCTCCGCGTGGGATATACCAACAGAGCAGCTGAGCAGCTGAGCAGCTCTGAACAGCTGACGCGACTCGCTCGCCCTCTCTCTTTCTCCTACTCTCTCACTCTCTGTCTCGCTCAAAGAAAGTGCCGCGTAATTGATGCGTGCGTCGCGTGTTTCGCCTGTTTTGTATTGTGCGCTGGCCCCGAAGGTCGACGCGATGTCAATTGAGTGGTCAGTGGCCATCTGGCAGGTTGCTCTCAGCATAGGTGCAACCGCAGCAGCGCCAACTGGATAAACTGACAAGTGCAGCGGGCAGCACTCGGCGCACTCGCGGCATTAAATTATGTTGGCCAGCGGCAGTGGCAGCGGCAGACGGCAGTGGCAGACGGCAGCCCTAAGCGAATTCAAGGACATGGACGTGCTGATGCACGCAGGCCAAAAATAGCGTCAGCGACAAGCGCACAAAAGTATGCAATAGAAAGCAGCTGTGCACCACCGCGCACCACTCGCAAACCCACTCAAATGAAATGCAATTTTAATTTCATTACGCTGCATTTCCACATTCCACTAATTTGTTTTGGTTTCTGTTTTTAGTCCTGTCTCCTTCCCTCTCCTCTAAACTCTCCGTCGCTCACTGTCTGTGCGTTGGTTGAGATTTTTAGCGCAAACATTTTCAAAGTTATTTTAGTTTTCGCCTGTCTTCATCTGCGAGCCATTAAAATGCATTAGGCGTGCCAAAAGTTGCATGAATCCTCCCGCACATGCCGCAGGGGTTTCAAAGCCCAGCAGGAGGCCTAGCGCCGTGCAAACTGCATTAGGTAAAACACTTTGCAACTAAGCTATAAAACATCTAAGCTCGCACTTTAAGCGTCTTAATTCAAACAAAAAGCACTTAGATCATTAATATTTTCGCATAAATGCGTTGGCCAAATGTTCAAACTGAGAGAATTTCTTTAAAACTCGTGCGGATATTGGAATGAATGCATGAATGATAAATGTATATATAATATTAGCTATATAGAAGTGATTTGTAAATAATATATTAGCAAAGATAACTTTCAGTAGTGATATACAATAGATTCACGCTTACTATATACTAAAAACCTTCAACTTATTTAATCATAAATTTCTAGAGTTTTTTACAGACTTCAATTTAAATGTGAATAATAAAAATATATGGTATATCGTACGTATTTTTTTATATTTTATTTTTCTAATGCACTAATAAATGCCTCAAAGCAAATTATTCAAGCATCAACATGTCATTGACCTCCAGGGGCGTCAAATAGATGGCGAGCAGTGAGGAATTTATGACCATTCGCAACGTCAATGCGATTGAGCATTGAGATATGCGAAAAACACTCGTCTCCCACTTGTCACGCAGTGGAAAACTATGGCAATAAATCTAATACATATACTAATACATATTAGATAAAGGAACTCGCTCTTCAGCATAGAGCTTGTAGCCCAATCATGTGAGTAAAATATAAAGTGTTGTGTCTTAAGCTAACTGAGAAGGGCTTCCTGAGAAGGAATCCTGTTCATAATAAACGCTCTCCAGAATTAAATCAACATTTGAGACGCCCACACAGGCTCAATTGTCTAGGCAGTGCAATTCGCTGCTGCTGGCTGCATTAGCCGCATTGCAAGCCAACATCTTGGATAATAAAATATACATGAATTGCCTCAATTGCATAATTTAATAACGAAAATAAACTCGGAGAGAAACTTGAGCCAATTTCGGATGCAGAGTAATGCAATTGGCATCATTTAATGTGTGCTTCAGCAGCCTCATACGTGCACTTTGGAATACAATTATGTTACTTGGAGTTGAAGTTGATCCAGGCTAATAAGGATAACGGCTTGCCATGGGGCGAGGAATCTGCGCCGGTTGAGTGGCCAAGGCATTGCAGACATTGTAATCGCAAAGCAAGCGCTGAAATTAAATTTAAATACCGGAGCTCAGGGCTCGCGGCTTGGGGCTCGGCTCGGGGCTTGGGGCTCGTCTCGCGGCTCGAGGCCGGAACTCTCTCTAATAGTGCACATTAATTTTTAATTTTAATGGGGAAGCAGATGATTTCCTGGCGCCGCGCGACTGCCCAGGTACGAAAAGGAAAAATCGAAAGAATAAAAGAAAAACTGTGGGGAAAACGGGCGAAAATCGCGATTCTCGCACTTGGTAATTATGCGCTTATCCGCTGTTGCCCCATTTTCAACTGCCTGCTAACTTACTCCTCCTTCCCCCCCCCCCCCCCCCCCCTCCAGCCCCATTCCCACTCTCTCCCCTCTCGCTCTGCCTTGTAGCTATCCGCGGGGCTAATTTCATTTAGCATGCAAATCGCAGTTTTCGCCATCTGCCGAGCCGAGCTACAAAATGCGTTCGATTGAGGCGCATAAAAGGCAAAGCAACAAAACAAAACGAAACGAAACGAAACGAAACGAGAATGTAAAACAAAACTTGAAAATCTCATTAAAAGTTTTTGGCGTTTGGCATTTCTTGCCCAGATTCTCGACAAGGGCCCCGCAATTACGGGGCATAATCACCCAAGGCTGCGACGCAGGCTATGCAAGTGCCTGCATGTCCTGCCGAGCTGCGCCGAGGATCTGCTGTGGCAACTGCTCGAGGGCTGCTCAGCGCCATTCATGCGTGTCCGAGAGCCTCGAAATTATCCTGCCTTTAATTGGCGGCAGCAGCCGGCGAAAAAAGTCTCGTGCCGCACGCGACTCACCGGAGCCTGGGAACAACTACAACTCCAGACAGTAATAGAAATTGGGAATGAAAAGGAAGAGTCGAATAACTTGTGAATGTGTGGGTGTGTGAGTGTGAATGTAAATGTGAATGAAAGTCAACTGTGCTACTGAGGCATCCACTGGCTGGGTGGCTCCGCATTGTTGTTGGACCCACATGCCCCTGACATTTATCGTGAATAGCTGCAACATCATCAGGAGCCAATGCCAAAGCTGTCTCTGTACCGCTCGATGATTGGCTGCTGCAGCTGCAGGGGAAATGTTTGTTTTGTCGTTGTTGTTGTTGTGTTTAAGGACATTCCAGTAAGATTCATATGCGATGTGGTATATCGATGGGCCTCACTTACCTTAGCTGCTACATTTGCTGTTGTTGTTCTCGATGCTGTTGTTGTTGCGCTAAGTCCCTGGCGAATGAAAAGCTCTCAACTTAATCTGAACATAAACAAAAACACGTTGCTTTGCATTGCTTATTGTTGTTATTTATCTAGTTGTTGTTGCCGTTGTTGTTGTTGTTTTTGCTGCTGCTTTTGCAATCGTTGCTATTTCGGTTATTGCAATCGCACATAGTTTGTAATTAGTATGCAAAGAGCGAACGAGAAGGAAACTAGTGATTCGCTGCACAAATCACGCACTTTTTCGCACAGTGTATCGTGTCGTGTGTTGTGTCGTGTATGTTGGCTTAAATCCTTTAGGCTGTCGCACAGGACAATATTTCATTTAATTTTCACAAATTTATTTCCAATCTCATTTCTGTTGCAGCGCTTGGCACTCGGTGCGTTTCAGCTCGTGTCGTGTCTAGCGTTTGCAGAGTCTGTCGCCCAACTGAGCTCGCGCTGGCCGCTGCCGAGCAGTCCAAGCCTACAGAATTGCAAACGGTAATAAGCACAAGTCGCTCTTTCTCTCTCTCTGTGTGTGTGTGTGTGTGTGTGTGCGTGTGAGCACGAAGGTTTGTTGAACAGAAACTGCACATGGCCTGAAGCAGCAGCAGCAGCAGCAAAAACGAAGGGAAACCACGTGAACAGTCAGCGACGCCAGCGATAGCTACGCATCAGCTGAGCCAGACAGAGCGAGAGACAAGCAGGTATGCAGACAGCGAGCTAGAGAGAGAAAGCGAGAGACTCACATGGATGCGCTCTCATAATGCCGCTCTCAAAGCTTTCTCTTGCTCTCACTTGCTCGCTCGCTTGAGCTCTGTGCCAGCCACACTGACGACGCTTGTCTGCGTGAGTCACCATCACCTGATGTGTGTGTGTGTGTGTGTGTGCTTGTGTGTATGTGTGCTAGGCGTCACTTTTTGGTTGTTGTGCACTTTCATTGTTGTTGTTATCTTGCAAAAAGCCGGTTTGAAGTTGCCAGCATTTGTTGTGGAAGCTCACAAAGGAAGGGGAGAGAGAGAGAGAGCGTGAGCGCGAGCAGGAGGGTGAGTTTGAGAGGAAGGAACGAGGTCGCAAGGAAGGGGCGCGTAAGCCACACAAAGGTGGCAGCTACAGCGGACCTACAGGGTTCCTAATCGAAGGAATTGACGCTTAGGCAGGTGGGCTTATAAATGATAGATGAAAGGATAGACAGTTGATGGCTTAATATATGACTTCGGTTTGCGAAACAAAGGGTTTAATGAGGACGAAACACTTTTTGCAAAACTTGTCGGAAATGACGCAAAGTAAACTGATTACAATAGTCCGGAAGCTGAATATTTTAATTATACGAATGAAGATGAGAGCAGATGAAACAACAACTCTGATTACTCAAATTCGAAATTAATTAATTACATTAAGTCAAGTGAAATTATAAGGTTTAATAGATGTATAGGACCTACCCCATGAGCTATTATATAAGTGCATAAAACGCTTCGCTTCTGTACTTACCTATCTTAACTATTCGATACCAGCCGCTGTCCATAGACTTCATGAGGCTTCCTTAAGCCCACAGACACCGCGGCGTCTGCTCTCAGAGCGGCACATTGTTCTCTATATATCTATCTCTATCTCTGTACCGCACTCTCACTTTTACTCTCACTCTCGTCTCACTTCACATCTACTTTGCACATGTAAAAAGACGATATTCGGTAGCCAAAAAGACGCCGACGTTGTCCTAACACACGCACACACTCACGTACATGTTCATAGATACGAAGCCACTGCCTGCCCCATTGCTTATGCTCAATGAAAAGCTCTCCCAGCTATAACGCCCAGCTTGCTGTAAAGCTTTCTCTGCAAACCGTGGACCAAATCAAATTCATATATACGATGAAATATTCGATTGTATTTACAGTAGTAAATTTTAATCCCCAACACTTCAACATAAAATTTAGAAAATTACCCAAAGAAATATATTGTAAAAAAATATTTTATAAATTAACTTTATAGTATACATGTATATTTCCTAATTTTCTAGATACTCATTTAATAAACACCTCATGGCAGTCGAGTCTACCATATCTGCCCCACTGTGCACAGCCCAAAAGTTGGCAATTGGAACAGGCGTGGGGCGCGGGCAGCCGACCCATTGGGCTGAAGGCCGTTGCAATAATTTTGCATTAGGAAAGGTTAGTTGTGGTTGTCTGTTGTTGTTGGCAGTGGTGCATGGCTGCTGTCGCAGTCGGAAATTTGTAGCAAGCCAAAGCTGCGCTGTGCTTTTACCGAGCTGTGGGCCAAGCGGCACAATAGACCTTGACAGCATCCCCGACCAGGTCGCGAATTGTTGCAACAGTAAAGAAAGATAGAAAAAAAAACACACACACAAGAAAATATATGTATATAAATGAAGCCGTCGCACTTTTGTTGTTTGCTCACCTGTCGCGGTAGCACCTATGGGGATGGAGGCACGGGTGGAGGAAGGGGTGGGGCGTCAGTCGTCAGTCAGTCGTCCTTCTGCCCCGGTAACTTTCATTTTCAATGTGCGTCGTCCTGGCTGTATAATTGCCGCTTCTTGAACGGCAGTTTTGATTGTTGTCTGAGCTGCAGCTCGTGCAGTTGCATTAAAAATTGATTAGCAGAACCTTGTAGGCGGGGCTTGCAAGTTTTTCGCGTAATTGAGAAAGTTTTAGGTTTTCTGTCTCGTGACTCAAGCAAACAACAACAGGAAGGACAACAGTGAAATGCTGAATCTTTTATAAAGTTGCTCGAAACAAATGAAGCATATTTTCTGACAGCTCGAGTCCTAAACTTAAATGAATTGCTTAAATATACATCAAATAAGATAAACAAATGAAATAAGATAAATATTTATAAATACATAAATAAATATTAATAAATACATCAATATTTATCTGAATTTTTTGTAGATTAAATAAAACAGTTTATATATGATAATAATATAATTAACTGATTTGGATAACATGGTTTGTATTTTTAGTTTAATTTACTCATTTTATGTATACAAATAAATAACATTTCTCATGTTATTCAGTTAGGCCTTAGTTTTAAAATTTCAAAGTTAGAAAGCAGTACTACAGCACCGCCAAGCAGTGCACTAAACAAGCAGTGCTTATGTCGCCACTGGCGGCAAGCAGAAGCCCCATTAGTAGTTTATTCTGGTTTAAAACTCGGCTACAGCATTGACACTAAGAACAGTTTTGCTTGCGATTCTTGTCAACAGAGGGCTAAAATTTAAGGGCGCAGCCCAAATAAACACATTTTAATAAATTACAGAATCTGAATAACTTTAATGTGCTTATAATAAATATAAGCAACAAAAAAAGTTTTAATATTCCAAATGCCTAACCAAGCTGCACGCACACGCCTCTCTCTGCCTTGCCCACAATTTAAGACATCTCCAAGTTGCATGAAAAATTAATTCAAATCAGAAACAGAAAAAACTAAAATGCACTCATTTATCATCATTTGGGGGCAAGCAATTGCGATATTTTGCTGCCACATGCCAATTGTTGTGATTGGAGGCAAACATATGCACTGACACAAGCATACACACACACATACGCACCCAACATTGATTGCACACACTCTCATTTAGCCGTTTGCATGTTGGTATAATGATTGCTGATGCATAAAGCAATGTCGCAGTTGTCGAACATTTTCATTGGCAATTGTGCAAGCAGACGAAGATGCAACAAGTGCCAGCCAATTTGCGAGTGGGCGTGCGGGCATGTGGGTGTACGCGTGTGTGGGAGTGTAGGCGTGGCCGATGCAGCCTGCAGGCTAAGGCAACGATTTTTCGAGCAGAAAATTGCACAAGTAAAGTGCAAAATTAGACTGAATCGCTGCCAAAGACTTTGTCTCAAAGAAATATACAGAGTACAAATGCAAGCAAACATTACATGCACACACGCACACACACGCACATATATGCCCGATAGACGAATGTAATTTACTTTTGTTTGTTAATTGAGCTCGTAGGCTTGGGGGCAAAGGAAGTGGTCGGCCGTCAGGATATGCATTGTCCATTGAGGCATTTTCAAGCATCACCACTGCAGGCTGCAGCCGGCACAAATTTTGATCCAATTGCTGCTATTAAACCAATAGAGGAAGTCACAACACAACAGTTAATTAGCCAGACCAGAGGCACAGACTGGCACAAGAAACCAATTATCTTCCTCAGTTCGGGGCAGAGCCAACTTTGTATTTAAATGCCCATTGAATTCATTTTCATTCCATTTGCCATGTTGTCCCCATTAATTTTCGGTCGAGCATCGAGCAGACGAACAAACCAAAGAAAATATTATATATATAGTTATTAATTTTATTTTCATTAGAAGAAATTCAGCACTATTTAAATATTATTCACATCCAAATGTAATGAGATTCACGTACAATAAATTATTTATTTTAAGAAAGATTAAATACATATTTGAGTTACCAGAAGTTTGCAATCTTAAAGGGAACTAAGAGTGTTGATTTTTGAAAATTCACAAGAGATTGAATGATATCATATTCTATTCTAATCTACAAATAAAATAAAAAATCTACAAATCTAAAATAAAAAATATGCAAATAAAAATAAAAATATTTTTATTGTGAACATAAAAGGAAAACAGTGATTTTTAGTTATTTTGTTACTTAAACTAAAACAAGTAAGAAGGCTCGAGACTGCTCGACTGGGAGATACCCTGAACCCTCTAGGCTGATATTCTAATCATTCTGGACTTGTTTTATACACACATGCATCCACACGCATCTACACGCACCCACACGCACATATAACCACGCGCTCTGCTGACTGCGCAGTTAGCAGCGACTGCGCTGCAATGAGGGGAATATTATGAGAATTTATTTGTTGAATAATTTCTTTTGTAGACATACAATCTATATGAAACGTACGCGTAATCTTTTGTGCACACATACATCCGCACGCACGTATAAACACGCGGATAGACGGACATGGCTAAATCGACTCAGCTCGTCGCCCTGATCAACCGAGATGGGTCGAATATGGACAACTCTAGATATATTATATATTTATTTCTGCAACTTAATCTAGATTTACATAAAAAGGGATATCATAAGATCAGAGATGATATACACATACAATTACAAACTTACAAACTTAATCTTAAAATCATTTCGATAAATATACGATTCCCCCAATCAATACCATTTCAAAGCAGATCTTTAATCGTTGGTAATTCATTTATCTTAGACTTTATTTACATATTTTTTAACTCTTCCTCAGTTAATCTATTAAATAAATATTTATTTATTTATTTATTAAAGTTAAATAAAATAAATCTAAAATTAAACACTGGCTACATTGGCTTTCGGCTGGAATTTACTATGATTTTATATGATTTCTTAGAAAATCGCAGTAGTGAAATATTAATTATCATTTAAATTTAATTTGCCCACAATGATCCGAGTGTGACTTATAATTGTAGATGTGGGATATGTACGATGCTATTCCGGCAAACGCAATCACGTCAATCAGAGAATATCACATTGCTGCAGAGAGATGTATAGGTCCTTACATTCGAAGCGATAGGTGTAAGCGGATATGCGTATTCAAATGGTAAGCCTTATCAAGCATTGATACATCTGGCTGTTATTGACAACTTGACTCCAGATATCGAATGATAGTACTGCCGCTCGCATGCTTGGCTGCCTATTATCACACTGGGGGCTGTATTCCACTGCATTCCCTATAATTGCGGCTTGCCATTGACCTGGGCTGCTGTTGACTCTGAGCCTGGCTGACAGCTCATAGCTCTTGTCATAATTCGTCGTGCGTCGTTTTTCGCATTATTATCGGACGCTCAATAAATATTTGCAAATTGAAATGTTAAATAAATGCGGCGCGTGTTGTTGGTGCCTGTCAAATGGATTTATCCAGTTAATGCTGTAAGTCGCGAAATCTGTCAGCTCCGCTCGACTATATCATTTGCGCATATTTTGCAGCATTATTTAATGCGCTTACGGCGCGATGCTAACCAAATATTTATAGAACGCTCCATGAGAGACTCTATTAATTCACATCAATACAGCCAAATGTTCAATATACATACATATATATGTATGTGTGTGTATTGCGCTACTAACGCTACACACAAATGCAATTAATTTTTAAAATTCGTCGCGATTTAATTAAGTGTGCTTCAATTTCAAGGGAAAGGAGATATTTACTTGATTTTTATTTTTATTTAATTTCCTTTTTTTTTTTACTTTTTTATTTAATATTTGTTGTTTGTTAATTTGCATTTAAATAGTGTTTGTGGCAGTTAATTATATTTTATAGCTAATGGCAAAATGTCAAAATAATTAAAACGTGCGTTACAACTGGCCAAAACCGCCTGTAAAAAAAAAAAAAAAAAAAAAAAAAAAAAAAAACATATATATGTATACAGTATAGCCCAGGGCAATGGAGCAGCGCCCATAACGGGGGGATGGGGCAAAGCCAGTGACAAGCGAGGAAAATGCAGTTTATAATTGACAACTGGTTGCCAACTGTCAACGGCGATTAAAGTGTAAATCCGCTTAATTATAAATGAAATACAACCAAAAGCCAAAAGTTGCCTGCATTGAAGCATAGAAGGGCCTCAAGTAAGTGCAGCACTCTGGTACAGCCAGAGGGAGTTAGGTGAGGCTAAAGATAACGAGACTCACTGACTCTTTAACTAATACTATCCTGCTTGTTCTACTCAATTAAAATGAAAAGTATAATCGCCTTGTCCATTATCCCTGTGTCCCTCTGTGCGTCTTTTTCCATGAGCGTAAAGCATTTGGTCAGCAGTGAGGAAAGGGATGTAGAATTGTCAATATCTGCTCGCTTAGGTTGCCCAATCAAAGACTAGCATCAATATATATACCCAAGCATACGGCACACATGTACATATGTACATACTGTTTAATAGATGTATATACATATATGTATATATTGTATTATTGTATGGGGTTTGGTTCTTCTTATAATAATTGATTTGTGTTATAATACTATTTATTACCTCCACAACTTAAAATCCCCATAACTCGGTATGGGGTTCGGCTCTATTATTAATTTACCTTCCCTGTGTTGTTATGGTTCTATTTTTGATGTACCGGTTCTACACTTAATAAATATATATAAAAAAAAAAAATACTATTTATTAATAACATTAATAAAAAAATTTTTTTTAATTTATTTCACTCTTGCTATAATTACAGACTTTTTTTTGGAATGCTATCGTACAATAATTTAGAGTTTAGACTATGAAATAGGCCTTTTCAACTTAGATATTCATTTACAAACATGACATATGGCATATAATATTGTATTATATATGCAAATGGGATCTTTATAGAGTGCAAAATCGAATTATAAGAACATTAATATTATCTGCTAAGTTTTATTTTTTTTTTTTTTTTTTTTTTTTTTTTTTTTTTTGTATATTTCATTGTGTTTTTATTGGTGCAAAGGATAATCCGTAGAGCTTGCATCACTCAATATTCTTAGCCATGGCTGAGAACATTTCAAGTAAATTATTTTAGGCACCATTTGTGGATGTGGTTAGGGACTTTGGAGCTTAGTTGGCAAACCCAAAAAAGGTACCTTCAACAGTTTAACAACCTATCAGAATAATAACAATAATCGAAACTATGCTATAATTAATACATAGTGAATCGCTTGACTTGCTTTATGTAATTTAGTATTATCAGAAACATTTTTAGCAATTGTCAACTTCAACTTGGTTTGAAATAGATCTACTCAGGCGTAAAGTAACGAAAGCCTATCTTCCTGTCAGCTTTTACAAAGGCGTATCCCCCGTCTTCTAATTGTCCGCCCTTCGATTATTTATTATTGAAACGCATTGGCAATATTTCACAATGAGCGCACTCAAATCAGATAATTAAACGCTGTTAAATATTATAAGCAAATCTATTCATGTCCAACTTTTTTACGCGTGCAACTATTGCAGCCAGTTGAGCATGTGAGCTGCAATTTAATTTTTGCAAAAACAATTATTTAAGCTCTCCAATTACGCGGCGATGTCAAATGAAGCGCCTAAAGTTATGCAACATAATGCAAACGCAATTTATTATTAATGGAAAGCCAAACACACGATTGGGCTGCGCCATTTGAAATATTTTGTAATTAGCCATTTACAAAACGAGCCGAAAGCCAAGTGCAGCTCGACTTGCCAGATACCCTGTAAGACTAAAAAAGTAAAAGAAAAAGAAGAGATAAGCAGAAGAAATAGGAATAGGAATAGGAATAAGAAGATTAAAGTGTTGTCTTCCAAATGCTTACACATAAGTAGGAGCAGGCGAAAACATCAGATGAATACCAAAAGTGAGGAGGAAGTTTTAAAATAAATAAAGGAAGAATATATGAGAAAATATCAGATATAAACATAAAATATAAAAATATAATAGAGCAATTTACTCATAAATGGTATAAATGAAAGCAAGGGCATAAAAAGGAAAGGAGTGCCTGAATTAGAAGAGTAAAATGAAAATGAAATAGAAAACACTTAATGCTTGCCAATATAATGTGTGAATTATTTTTGTGCTTTACACAGTTCCAAAATATTCCACATTATTTATTTTGTATGTATTTTAAAAATGTATAATAATCTAAAATTGAATTCGTATTATTTATATAGAATTAATGAAATATTGATATTAATATCAAAATTTCAAATTTAAGCTATTATTATATACGAATTAATCTATTCCCATATACTTATGTAATTTGTGAATTATATTTGTGCTTTACACTAGTTGAACAATCCTTAACAGTGTAAGATATAAATAGAAATGTAAATGTATTTGTTTGATAAAAAATCTATTCATATCTAAGTATTATTATTAAAATTAATATTTAAAAAATAATAACAATTTATTGTATATGAATTTAGATTCTTCAGTGATGCAAAGATGAAAAAGGGAACTCTAACCTTCACAAGGTCTTCACTCTGACTGATCTAACCCTTGGCGATATTAAGAGTGGATATTTCTGACGCATGCACAAAAATGCAATTATAAATTAAAATCTAATTAAATTAGCAGCCTGTTTGACAATTGACAAACCGGCAACATGACTAAATGATTGAATGTATGAAAAGATGCATCATGCGTGACGAGCCCCTGAAAGGGACAAAGGAACAGAGGGAGCGGATGGGTCAGGGGCAGGGGCGGGGGCAGGCGAATGCACGCTCAATCAGACAGAGGGCAGCGATAAACGTGTCACGCGTCACTGGCGCCGCATAAACAACTTAATAATTGAATAAAAGGTGCAAACACACACACACACACACACACACACAGAGAGAGAGAGAGAGTGTTATGTGTGTGTTCTTTAATAAATTGTAAATTCTTTAATATTCCATCAGTTTGAGCCAGACGTTTATTTACAATATTTGAGAGTATATCAAATACCTGGAAAGGATTTTGATTCAAGGACCCATGGTCGTCTAGCATTTATGCGTGTCTCATTAGCATATTGATATTGATTTTCCGGCTAACCATCAATCAACAAAACGCCAGGCACAAAATGAGATTCCAATGCAATTGAGGCTTCAAACCGCAGCACACGCCATGCTCGAATGCCTTAAAGCGTCTGTTTGGTATGCAACAATTTATGTGCATACAAACATACACAGTATACACACACACACACAGGGAGAGAACATACATTCACACATACGTTGCATAGCAGCCATGGTGCATCCTGCATCTTTGGCTTATCCTGGATCTCCCTTTCTCTCTCTCTCTCTCTCTCTCTCCCTCTCTCTCCCGCCCATCCGACACATGTGGCATTTGGCTGGAGGTGGCGTTGCCTTGGCGCGGTCATTTGGCTTCGATAAACAATTACGGCCACAGAGCGAAGTGAATTTGGCAGACGACAGGAACAATTAACAATTTGCGCAAATGTCACTAATTAACTATTAAATACGAAATATGCATGTCATCATTGTCCTCTAACTCAATGATCATGGCTAGGCCTGCTGCTGCGCCTCCATGTAGGCGGGCCTCCATATTGGCGTGCAATGAAAAAATGGTTTCCGTAATTTAATTATGAGCTACTCTATTGATATTTATTGTTGGTCATAGGCATACATATGTATGTATGTATGTATGTATGTATGTATGTATGTATGTAGTTGCTTCAAGTGTTGATGATGCGCCTTATAAAGGATGTCAGCCCCAAATGAAAATCACTCAAATCAATCTGACTTTTGAAACGATTGCGGCATACGAGTTTCTTTCACAGTTTGTTGTTGTTTCTTTTTTTTTCAATAGAACCAGTCCTAATTGAATGAATCGATATATCAACATCGAACAGAATCCATTGACCTATCACAATGAATGCTTATTGATACTATCGATATTTATCAGCTCTACTTTGCTGTGTTGAAAAGTGCGAGAAGGTTGCCCTTTAAATGATGATATGAATTGGCTGAGCTATCTCTTTAGCTATGCCTAATATATCTGAAATATAATGTTATTTTAATATTTTAGTCTTAGGATAATATCATCAACGAAGCAACTGTCGGATAAGCGACAAAAGAAACTGGGAAGCCATTTTAGGGCGTGTAATAATAATTTTTATTTTTATTACCTTACCTTAATTAATTTTATTACCTTAGATCCTGAATCAGTGGGCATATTTTCTCAGCTATGGATTTCTTCTGAGTTCGATTTTACAATTCATTTTTAAAGATATTTAAAGATATATGTACTAAAACAGTAGCATTTTGAATACGATTTCATGAATTTAAAGGAAAAGGAAACACACATTTTTAATCTGCATATGGCCAAATGGTACTTATACATATTACACACAGTTTTTAAAGTCACAGCTAGATAAATAGAAATTTGTATTTATATTTAAGACCATAGCAAAGTCTTCTTCTTCATCTTCCACTATTATGAAGCAACCAATATCTTCTCCAGCTAACTGCATCGCCCCATTGCAATCCTGCTATTATCTTACACTTTACATGCATTGCTTACCTCAATTACCTGAACGTTGCTCACGTGGGTATGTGGGTATCACAATTCACCTGCTCAAACTCTATTTGAATTGCATTAGCTCGTTGCTTCATTTGGCGAAGCCCCTGGGCCACTCGTTTAATTAACTAATTTAACAATTTAATATGCTGGCGAGAGCATTTTGAGTGAAGTTAATTGAAATAGTTTGTAAAACAAGTCGAAGCCATGTCTATCATCCAGGTACTCGACGTGATAGGACTTCCCCGTGAGCAGCAAACGTGCTTGAGTATATCAGACATATGCACATGCAAATATATGTACATGCATAATATGCATTTCATATATGTATCTATATAAATAGTTATTCAACTATTTTCACCCATAGATTGCTTATGGTAAAAGACTTGAAAGTTAATAAATTAGCTAACACATGCATCACTTATAGATAGATTAATTTGATATATACACATACATGTGTAAACACAAATATTAATTATATTCTGAATCAAAGCCGGACTTGAAATTATTTCCATATCTTCCGCCAAGTCTCTGCTTACCTATTGATATAGTCGTATATTCATATTACTTGACTGATTCGCCTGTCAACTTGGCATAGCTTGTCAAACTGACACCTGCCTCCGCCCCGTTGCCCACCTGCCCCTGCCACCCTCTTTCGCCTCCTGCATAGCTGTGGCACAAATATTATGAAAATATGTTTCGCACATTGCCATCAAAAAGCCAATGGCATTTGCCACTGCTAGTTACACAGCATGCAGTGTGGCTTTTAGTGCCACGCCCACTCTGGTCTGCAGGCGAGCGCCCACAGACATGACACAATCAAGTGGTTGCCTCCTGGGTTGCATTCGTTGACTGACTTCCGCTCTATTTGGTGCGACAAAGTAATAGGAAAATTTCATACTTCCGCAAATCTTTGTGAAGGCGTCGCAGCATCCTCAAGATGCCAGCTCGCACTTGCCACGCCCACACGATGCCCAGGCAGTTGTCGCCCGTCGCATATTTTGTGAGCACTCAATTATACGCTGAAATGAAGCTGCTCATCCAGTTGGGCCCCCGGCCAGACAACAAGAGAGAGAGAGAGAGAGAGACACAGTTGCTCCAGCTGCATTGGCCCCCACTCCTCCGCTCCCCTAATCTTGCAGCTCCAGCCAAGCGATTTAACTGTTTGGTTTGTTGGCATTTCATTTAAGTGCAGCCCCCGAGTGCAGCGTATTTTGTTGTCATTGTTTGATCAGAGTCCGCGTTTGTTTTCCTACCCAACCATTAGCCCCTTCATTGGGTCTCTCTCTCTCTCGCTCTCTGGTCTCGCTGTGGGAAATATCCCCTGCAGCTGGCCGCCAGTTGGAATACATTTTTCGCAGTTTCAGCACAAATGTAAATCAGTTATTGATACTCCAAATAATGAACTTGATTTGCTTCGACTATCATTCCAAAGCAGCAGCAAAGTGGCAATCGCATTCATTCTTCCTATCAAAATCGAAGGCTGCCCTGAGACTAGAATAGGTCTATAATCTGGAACTGGTCTAACATCAATTAATTCATATTTGAGTGGCAAATAAATACAGTAGAATCCGGCTATAGCGACTCCGCTCTTTGCGTTCATACTGTTATTGCGACGAAAATTCTCGTCACCAGACAAGCTTCTATGAACGAATTCACATGGCTTAAACGGCTTCCGGATATAACGTCGTGACGGTCCCTTGAGCATCGTAGCCTGATTCTACTGTAGCATTAAATAAATCCAGTTCCAAGCAAGCTATTGACTTGACAACAACCAGTACCTTAAAGTTAGGTCACGTGACTCTAATTCAGGCATGCACATACAAATTTACGAAGACGCATACTGAGAGAGGTAACGGTCTCCATCGTATTTTAAAGAGAGTATTTTAGGAGCTTTACTTTAGCAAAATATTTCACTGATAACGTTACACATTCTTTTTATATAATTTTTAATCATCTACCTAGGAGATATTCTAATTTAGAGGGAATAGCATTATGGTAAATAAACAATAAATATAAAAATATCAGAGCTTAGCCATATCGAGGGCTTTGAGACTGTCGACTGTTGGCATGAATGCGCTAATGGGGAACGGCGGTAGAGTCAGAAGAAGAACGAGAGAGCGCAATTTGGAAGTACAAAGCGAAAAAGTTTGGAAATATTAGCTGCGGAAATGGTTTAAGTAAAGAACGAAATAGAGCCTCCTCCAATTTATACATAAGGCTGGATATAAATACCCAAGCCTCTCGAAAGAATAAAGACATTCACCTTGTGTAAATCAGTTAGTGAGTCAGTCAGAAGTTCATATACATATATATAGAATCCTCACTTATGCGTAGCGCATCCCATTGCACAATCCGTTTAATAATCAAAGCCAGATGCGACAGCTGTAACAGGCAACAACAATAAGAGCAGCAACAGCAGCTCAAAGAGACGAGCAAATGTGTCAACTCATAGTTGACAGCTGGACACGTGCATAGGTGAGCAGACGTGAACTTCATGCCCATAAAAAGCTAAGCAGCCGCAGCCGCAGTCGGCGAGCAGCGAAAGTGTGCGAAATGTAGTGGCAAAGGTACGAAAAAGCAGCGACAGCCCTTCAGGTTTCGCAGCCTAGGCGAAACGTTGACTGGATGGTTGGCGGGGGCGTGGCTGGCATGAGTTTTTATTTTGCTCGGTTTTTGTTGAACTCCTCCGTTGCATTGGCATTGACTGTGCGCTGTAATATGCCAAACAGGAGCCCCAGCCAGCAAAGTCCAACTGAGCCATTGCATATGCACAGTCCGAACAAAAAACGACGACTGTTAGGTGTCTGTGCGAGTGTGTGAGCGTACGTTTGTGTGTGTGTGTGTGATAAAGTGAAAGCAGCGCCAGCATGAAAAACTTTAACTACTTTTTCAATTGTTTGTAAAATGCAAATGCAAATGCGAAGCCGTCGCTCGTTCGTTGCTTGGTTATTCGCTCATGTCCTGTTGCCTGTGCCTCAGACTCTGCCTGTGCCTGTGCCTGAGCTAGGTCCTGTCCGTCCTGTTGGCCCTGCCAACTGTCTGCCATTTTGCTTGTTGGCCGTATACGTTATGCATACAATATTTTTTGCTCTGTACACGCTAGCTGCCCGCTCCCCTTCCGTTCTACCCTACTCCCGCATGTGCCATTGTTCTCTCTCTCTCTCTCTCTCTCTCTCTCTCTCTGCTCTCGAACGGCCGCGCATCGACTGCAGCTTAGCAATAAGGAAAAACATAAAGAAATGATAACGCTTTTAAGCCATTCGAATGACATTATAAGTTATGTGTGGGCATCTCTCCGTATGCATACTGCATGAGCATGTCTTTATCTGTGTATGTGTGTATGTTTGTGGCCCTGTCTCTGTGTCTGCCTCTGTCTCTGTCTCTGTCCGTGTGCTTATGGCTTATTCAATTAGAAATTTATTAGCATACGCTGGGGCGGCCAAGCCTTTTA
The DNA here is from genome assembly GCF_054131065.1 of Drosophila arizonae. Lineage (NCBI taxonomy): Eukaryota > Metazoa > Arthropoda > Insecta > Diptera > Drosophilidae > Drosophila > Drosophila arizonae. Next base: position 27,644,824 of record NC_142923.1, on the reverse strand, counting down.
GCATTTATGAATTGCGCCGGCTATTCGAGTTTTGTGATGTGTGAAAAGCGCATAAAAATATGCAACAAATTGTGTCTCCACGAATCTCTCAAGTGGGCGTGCAGACAGGCGGGACAGACAGGCCACTTGCTGCAAACACATTAGCAAGCAAATAGCAGCTCAAGCACTCTTTGAGTAAATATATGCATTTCATTGGGGCCAAATGTGATTACTGAGAGGCAGCCCTTAGCTCAAATTTTGGCTGGTTCACTTCATGTCTCGTCTGGAGTGATTGCCGTGGCGCCTTCCCTTTAGCTGTCTGCTTAAAACCCAAAAGAGCAAAAGAGCATGGTGCATTTTCCCAATACTTAAAATATTATTAAACATTTCTGAGTCCACATGTTGTCGCTTCTCTCTTTCCGGTTTCCGACAAGTGCAGAAGTAAGCCAAATACAAATTTCATAATGTAACGTATGTAAATCCCATTATGAATATGCTTAGTTAAAGCTAAAAGTAGTTATCGGAAATAGTTAATTATCGTGTCTAATCCGACAGATGAAATCTTTTATTTTTGTTTTTTACTTAATTATTTTAATTAAACTCTTGCTCAAGTTTTTATGAGAAATCAATCTAATTTTAATAATCAGAGAGAATATATATATGTATATGTAGAATTAAGTAAACATATATAATATCAAAAACGAAGGCCAGAAACTTTACTCTCTAAGCTCTAACAAAATTAATAAATATATGGAATAAATATTGTTATTTTCAATTTTTACAAATACCTATTAGAGAATCCATTTCAAGAGATCCCTTCCGACTTATCTTGCGTTAATGCCAGATTGCTCTTCCTCACCTCACCATGCTATGCCATTGACAGCATTACGTTAATAGCATAACTCCGGCTCACCAAATAAAGAGCTCAGCCCCCTTTCTACTAATAAAGACGAGGAATTCACGCCATCACTGCAGCAAGGGATTTTATTTAAATCTCTATTTGTCACAAATATTGATGAGAAAATAAATTCTTGAACCTACTATGCGCTTTGGCAGCAGCCTAATTATTATTCGACAGCTTTAGTTAGTGGCTATTGCGCGGCCTGTTGGCGTTGGTAGAGACATTGTTTAGGGCGGCGCTTTAGAGGCCTGACCACTGACCGCTAAACCACTCGCACCACTCGCACCACTCGCACCACGGCAAACACCTTTGCTGCGGGCAACTACGGTGCGAATGCAACTGCAACTGCAACTGCAACTGCAGCTGCAGCTGCAGTGGCGACGGCTGCAGCCGCGTGTGTAATTAGTTTTTGGCGTGTTGTTCGGCAATTTTGTGAAATTTCTTATTTAATGCGCTCGCAAGTGGACTGCAAGAGGGCTCTGCCAAAAGCGTTGCGCCTAATTGCAGGCAATCATATTTTGTTTGCCCAAAAAGGCAGACGATGCGAGAGTCGGCGCTCAACGGGAAGTGGGGGGCGTGGTCGTAGTCGTGGACATGGGCATGCAATCAAGCCATTGCTGTCAATGCCAGTACGGCACATCCCGAGCATATTTCTGTTCTGACACACACACACACACACAACTATCCAGAGTGTACGTGTGTGTGTGTGTGAGAGCAAGACGCAAGGGCAGGCTTAGCTGCTTAGCGCCTGGGCTAAGCAAATCAATCAATTTAAGAGCAATTGCCGTTAATGTGCAACGCCCGTTTGGCAGCTGTCAAAAGTACGCACACACACACACACATATACAGACACGTGCCTATGTGTGGGTTTATTAGCCAAAAATTGTTGCTGCTCAGCTTGAGTCCAAGTAAAATTGGCCAGTTGGGGCTCATCCTGCAGGTCAATGGCTGCGTCTGCGTCTGGACTGTTGATTGATGTTTTCAGATCGTGATTGCTCCTTGAGGCAGCCCGAATACTCATAGATGCATACATAGCCATATTATGTAGGCAACTTGTAGTCTATTTCAGGCAGCTGCCGAGGCAAACGTCTGATTGATGTCTGCTGTCAGAGCTCATAATTAGAGGCGCATAACCAGGCTACCAAATATTGGTTAACTACTCACCGTGGATTTTACTCTTCGGCTCATGGCTCCAAAGCCTGTCATCGTTTCTAGTTACACGGGCACTGGGTTAAATTCTTATTCAAATATTCAATTATTCAGTATATGCACACATATTAATGCGCTGCCATAGGCAATATTTATTTTCATTTAGCAAATTCAATCTTCAAGTTACAAATCGACCTTTAAAAAGTTGAAGCTCAAATTGAAAACTACATCAAATGTTATTTATTAGACAATTTGCATGACTTGGATAGAAATAACTCACATTTTCAATTAAAGTGCATTTTATCTACGCAAAAGACATATAAAAGCCGATGGAGAAATATTGACATGGACTTGTAGGGAGTAAGCATTAAGAACAGGAATTTCAGGAAGATGGTATATCGATTCCTATAGCACACACAGCTTGGATTGATTGAGTAACACCTTCATTGGGCAACCTTTAAATAAATACACTTAATTAAATTTAATACTTCATTTTCGTTAAAGTTGTTATGATTTGATTTTCAATCATTTTTATTCAATAACTAGCTGGCCCGGCAAACGTTGCATTGCCCTCTATATTATTTCTAGGTAAAAAATTGTTGAAAGCTATGTTGTTCAGGTTGGGATACACTCTGATTAATTTATTAATCGAATTTTCATTCAAGCGCCTTGTAAAGGACATTCTTCGTTTTTTGGTCAGGTGCAAGAACAAATAATGCGGATGGTTTGCCAACACGTGAGCTTGCCACGTTCAATTGACCATGAGAAAAACACACATTTTCTAGATTGAGGCCACAAATAGTCAAAGATTGGCCCTGTGACTTGTTGATCGTCATGGCGAAGGCAAGACGAAGCGAGAATTCAAATAAATTCAAAGGGCATATCTTTTGAGATCATCGGAATCCTAGGAATAAGAACTTCCTCATCTTTAAATTTTCCTTTGAGTATCGACGCGTGAATCACATTGCTCATCAGTTTTCTTATCACCAAACGCGTTCCATTGCACAGTTTTGGTTGGTTTAAATTTCTAAGCAGGCAAATCTTGGAGAATTGCTCTTTTCATAGCTGTATTCATTTCTTGACGCCGGTCAAGTTGTTCTTCCATATTGCCCATGAAGTATATTTGCAAGAATTTTTGCTGTGCATCTTCAATAGGTTGCAATGATCCAATGCGATGGCAAATCTGGCCTTGAATCTTTAAATTCAAAGCCATAGTTATAGTTAGATTTACAAACACTTTTTACATAAATCTAACAAACTACATTATTCCAAAATTTTTTATTTTTTTATTTTTTTTTATTTTGACAGTCATAGAAAATAACATTTTTAACGTAAATTACCTTAAATGTCGGATTATATCCGTTACCAATAATTTCCGCCCCAAATGAAGTCATTTGAAAACAGGCATTGTATTTTTGAGTGCTCGTTAGAAAATGTGATTCTAGTGTTTCGCCGTAAAGCAGGGAACGCAATGCTCTGGTGGCGAGACCACTAATGGCAATGTCACTTTACCACTAAGGCAGCACAAACCGGGCGTTTCACCAGCAAACTTCAATGCGCCACAATGCTGGCAAACAACGTCCATTGGACCAATGCAAACTAAACGATTCAAGCTGTAGTCAATGGTGCAATCATATCGAAACGCTGCTCGATTCAAATCAATCCTTGAACCATTTCTTATTGCCATTTCACGGGCTGCCTCTCTTTGAGAAGCACGAATTAAGGCCCTTCTTTGCTGGGTACTAACGCGGAGCCTTACTCGGGCGATTTCTCGCTCTTCGTCAGACTCGCGCTATTCCGTTGCCTAATTGCATTATGGGTCCGCCGGGAAAGATTAGATCTTCTAGGACGCGGCATTTTTATTAATAGTAATACTGCCCTCACACAAAACCATATAAATCAATCGAGAAATATAAATAATTTACACAAATTTATGTTTGAGACAAACAAATACCTGAACTTTCGAGATATTTAGCTTTTGTAAAAGTCCAAAAATATAAAAAGCCAAAAATACACTTTTTAATAATTAACTTTTTTTTTTTAATTTCGAATTTTTAATTTTTTATTTATTTTTGATTAGTCAGGTTTTAATCTTTTGATTTTTTTTTTAATTTTTTCAGATTTTTGATTTGAAATATTTAGAATGTTTAAAAGTCCAAAAATATAAAAAGCCAAAAATACACCTTTTAAAACCTAACTTTTTTTTTTTTTTTTGAATTTCGAATTTTAAATTTTTTATTTATTTTTTGAACAGTCAGGTTTTAATCTTTTGATTTTTTTTTGAATTTTTGCAGATTTTTGATTTGAAATATTTTTCTTTTTGATTTGGAAAAAAAATTTTTTTTGTTGAATAGTCTTTTTTTTTTTTTGTTGAATAGTCTGGCCTGCTCGAGGCTGTGCCGTAGACTGACTGACTACATTTGTTTATTTACTTCTATACAGGACCGAAACTGTCACTGTTGTCAAGGCTACTGAGTATAAATGGAAATTTGAATCTTTAGGGGAAAAACCGCGTTTTTCAAGTATTCGTCAAATTTTTTCAGTATTTTAAAGATCTACTGACCTACTCGTGGCGGAGACAAATCCAACAAATCAAAAACCATGAAAATTGGTCCAGCAGATCTCGAGTTATAAGTGCTTGGACACTTTTACACAACTCTCTTTTATATATATAGATTTGATCCATTCATTTCCAATGTTTGTTAATACAAATATAAACAGCCTGGTTAGAAGTCTGTACTCTACAGCCTATAAAAGTTCTGAGCCAAGTCTCAGCCTCACATATTCTCTCTATATATTCTCTCTCCATTTGTGCTTGTCTTCCATTATTCCATTCCATTAAAAAATTGTATTTCAATATTTTCTCTTTTGATTAAATTGCATAAAACGTAGCAGGTCATTAATATGCAAATACTTCGTGAAATAATAAAAGTATTGTATACAAAATTAATAAATAGAAAAGTAGAAAACGAATGAAAATAAATGAGAATTAAAGAATTTATATATAATATATGTCTATATATGCACTAATGAATAATTAAAATATGTCCAGCAAAGCAATTTATTTATGATTGTTGTTGATTATCATCATTAATCAGTCCATATAAAATTTGTATTCAATTATAAGTCGACTTGCGTTTGATTCAACTTAGGTGTTTTGAGCATCGAGTGGTAGAAGTTTTTATCTTTGCTTCTTCTTCCTCTTCTTCTTTAGTGCACTTGCCTCTACTCCGTCTGGAAACAATTGAAACAAATAGTTGTCGGTAATTATTTCAATTTTCATTTACATTTTCGCAATAATATTTGAAAAGTTTTTTGGCTGCTTTTTGCTTGAATTTTTTATTTCTGTTTATGAAACATTTTTGGCCAGGCAAAGTTGAAAACAAACGGAAAAACAAAGTTGCGTACAAAAAGCACAAAAACAAAGTGGAAAATGGTAAATGCAGAATGGAAAATAGGGCAAACAGAAAAGTCGACGAGGCGTGGAAATAACAACAACAGCAACAACAACAGCAGCAACTGGGAACAATCATTGCAGATCGCCGGCTGCCTTTTCCTGCTGCCTGTTGGCTGGCTGTTAAAACTGTTCATTTACGAGTTTTAAACGTTTTCCCACACCCACACAAACAGACGCACACACGCATGCACACGCACACGCACACGCACACGCACTGTGTATTGCTGTTGTTGTGAAGGCAACTGGCATTAAACTTAAACCAAAGCGCTCTCAATTTTAGTTAAGCAGCCTTTTAATCAACAAACTGTTGAGGCAGCAGCGCAACGCAACGGCACCTTCGCACACACACACACGCACACTAACACATCAAATTGGCAATTTCGCCATATCGGCAGTTTTGTGAGCAATCAATTTCGATGCAAATGCACTTGTACTTGACGACTAAATGAATGAGGCGAGTCTGCGGCCGGCGCAACGTGGCGTATGAGTAATGTTGGCAGCAGCCAGCAATCGGCAGACAGCAGGCAGTAGCCCGTTGACGTTGCCAATGCCAATGCCGACGAGAATGTGCACGAGACAAAGGCAGACAACACGCATCATCATCATCATTTACAATGGCCAACAGCAGCAACACCAACGACAACAACAACAACACCAACGACAACAAAAACAATTACAACACCAACATTGCGCATCCCGCGAGAGAAGGTGAAGGAACACACGGCTTCTCAATTGTTCTTTAATGAGAGGAGGCTTTGCAAGGACCTGCCTGAAGAGCCGCCAGAAAACTGAAATAAAATATTTATTAAATGAAGGCCATATATATATTGTTATGATTAAGTTTTCTACGTGGCACAATTTCGTATTAAGAGGTGGTAAATTAATTGTCTCTTACTAGATGCTAAACAGATAATAATAATTATTATATTATTATTATATATTAGAAATATTATATTAACAAGTAAGAAGGCTCCAGTCGAGACTGCTCGACTAGGAGATACCCTGAACCCTCCAAGCTGATATTCTAATCAGTCTGGACTTCTTTTATGCACACATACATACACATGCACTTATAAGCACGTGGTCTGCTGACTGCGCAGTTAGCAGCGACTGCGCTTGGGCTGCACTGCAATGTGGGCAATAATATGAGAATTTATTTGTTGAATAATTTCTTTTGTAGACATACGATCTTAATGAAACTTTCAGAGCGTAATCATATGGTTAAAATATGTGTACATTCCAAAGCACAAGTCTCTAGTACTTGAAAAGTACTAGTACTAGTACTTTTACAAATTGGGGGAGAAGGGGGCGTGGTATCCAAAATCTGCAAATTACAAAGTCTTTGTATCCACTAACTTTATATACAACCCAAATATGAAGTCTCCAGGTCTAAAAGTGTTAAAATTATGCTGAAAAAACCAAGTCGATTTTTCGATTATTCTCGATAAAAAAGTTATCGGACGAGTTATCGAAAAAATAAAGCAAACTTGTACTGCCTATGGTATACACGAGTATGCATGCCAAATTTCAGCTCTCTAGCTCTTATATCTTCTGAGATTCTTTTGCTCATACGGACGGACGGACGGACGGACGGACGGACGGACGGACGGACGGACGGACGGACGGACAGACGGACAGGGCTATATCGACTCAGCTCGTCGTGCTGATCAAGAATATATATACTTTATGGGGTCTGCGATGATTCCTTCTGCCTGTTACATACTTTTCACAAAACCATTATACCCTGATTTCCCATTTTCAATGGGTTCAGGGTATAAAAATAAAAAATAATATAAATTGATTTATAATATATATATTTAAATGATTTATACATTAATAGACTCCTCAGTACGTTTTCCTAGTTGACTTAAAATACAAATTGTCTCTTATAATAATAATACAATGTATATTAATTTCATTTATTTATATTATTTATTGTGATTTATGTAAAATTCCCATTTAAGCTCCGGAATTCTTCTCAGTTCATCTTCTTTATCTTGTTCTTTCCTTATATAAATTAATTGTGCAAGAAATGGCTCCTTCTTTAATGCTCTTAAATGAGTAGTCTTCTAACAGGGTCAATAAATGTGTACATGCCCCCCCCCCCCCCCCCCCCCCCCCCATTTTGGCGACTTTAAATAAACATCATAGACATAGACATCTTTGCACTTGTAATGTAATAATAATTGGGCACAAGCTCCCCCTAATTGAGCAAATGCTCCCCCAAATTATGAAATGCTTGAGAAAGCCTTATCATCATATTCTCAGTAACTGATAACATTTCTATAAAACTTACAAATACAGATAAAGATTCAAGAGGTATATAAATTTCATTGAGAACTATTTCATTTTCTGTACAGCTCAAATTGTGCCATTCACTTACATATATAAAAACTCTGCATATTTGGTTTCATTTCAATAAGAAACTTAAAGACTTCAGTTTACCAATGATATTAAGAATTGCATGCGAATTGAACAAATTGAATTTAAAGCTCGATTTTAATGATACAATAAAGTCTATGAAACGCACTTTTACGCCGCCTATTTATTCCCATTTACGGGAAGGATTTATTCAGCTGGCGCGAATTTAAAGTATCATTGTTATAGAGCACGCTCGACTTATGGCTTAACGTACATATTTTCAGCTCGTTACGCATTTCATTTAAATGGGGCGCAAAAAATAATAAACATTAAAATTTATAAAAATGAACATGGAGAAAAAAGAAAACCGGTCAACAGGCAGAGAAGGTGGTCAAATAAATGAGTTGACCGCATGCGTTTCGCAAATTGATTTTAAACAATTAATTGTCAGTTGTTCTTGCTGGAGAAAAACAGCAAAAAAAAAATTAAAAATTGCAAAATATTTCAACAAACATTTCACGAGCTTCAACTTTGTTGTTTTTCATATTTTAACGGCCCTCCTAGGATAACCGCGAGCCACACTCTCCCCGCTCTCGCCGCTCTCCCCCTGCTCTCAGAGGCAAGCCGTTCGCTTTTAATTATTTTATAAGCCCATTATTTAAAAACAAAAATTAATTTTCAACCTTTGTGCATGAGAATGTTTATAACTGATTGTAGCTTTGTCGGATGCCTACCTCTACATACTTATATATCAAACTATGTGTGTGTGCGTGTGCGTGTGTGAGTGTGTGTTAAGCTAAGTGTTTTTGTATGTGAATTGGATTAAGCTGACGCCCATTGATTTCATGCCTTGTCCGTTGAGTGTTGGCATTTTAAATGCGCTTTAAGTTAATTTTTATTGTTGTCGTGATTAACCCGCACTCATCATCATTATGCCGCGACCGAGCCCCGACCAGCTGCCCATTCCATGGTCGAGTGCGTGTGAGTGTTGCATTTTTATTTTAATTAAAAAGTCGCCGGCTCAAAGCGAACCAAAACGATGCAGCAGCAACTCCAGCTGGTACGGAGCAAGCAGCTGGAGCTGGAGCAGGAGCAGGAGCTGGAGCAGGGTCTGGCATTGCACTGCAAGAGGATTGGCGGCCATTGAAGTGGCCATCGCAACGATGCCAAATGTATTTATGGCTTCATTTTGTTGTTGCTGTTGTTGTTGTTGCTGTTGTTGTTGTTGTTTGCTCGCTCCGTCTGTCGGTCGGACGGTTGGCGGATTGCTCGGTCGGTCTGTTGATTTGCCATTGCCTTTGAGTGCGCTGCACCACTCGATGCAAAAGTTGTCAGTGTATTTTTATGCCATCGAGTGGTTTTTGGCTCGCAGCTGTTGATTATTGGCGATTATTGCTGTACAGTGCGGATCGATTCAATTTGTAATTAAAAATTCCTCAGGTACTTATTGCTCACTACTTACACACACACACACACACACACACACACACACAGTGACAGCAGCTTTAACTTCATAATAATGAATAATAGCTAATCGTTCATATTTGATATGCAATTTGCCAGAGTGTCTAATTTTTAATTATATCAAGTCGAGATAATTACAATGTTTTTAGATGAACTTTATATTAAAAGCCCACACAAGCTAAATGCATAAAAATAATGTAATATTTCAATTTAGTAAATCATTTTCTGTTGATTATGTTAATAAAGAGCGGGTCATGTAAAAAATATTAAATCTTTTTATTTGAGAAAAAATAGAGCCTTAAATGTAATTTATTTAGTTTTTGCAGCTTTATAGTTTTACATAAATAAAATTATAATATATATATATACATATATATAGGTATATGTATTAAATTTTTATATTGTATTTTCTCATATTAATTAATTCGTTTCTTTTCATGTTAATAATAGGAATAATAATAATACTAATACGATGTTAACGGTTTAAGTATTAATTAATTTAAGTATTTTTTTAAGCAAATAAATTGTATACACTTTTTGCTTTAGTTTTTCTTTATTTCGTAAATAAAAGACATGATAAACGCAAGATAAAAAGAAAATAATTTTTTTTTATTTGTTAATTTTTTAAAAAAGAAAAACATAAAAATTAAGAAATACTAAAATATAAATTGTGATATATATTTATACTCATTACTTTCATAGTTTTTTTATTTTTTATAAATATATAAATATATACAAATTAAGGCATTTTAGAATATAAATTGTGGTATATATGCATTACTTTTATAAATTATAAGTAAAGTGGGTTTTAAAATATAATGCACTAATTTTTTAAAGACAGTAACTAAAGTCTCTTAAAAATAAATAGCATAAACTTTTTATGATTGTTAAAAAATGTTCAAGCGTAATGAAGCACAAAAATAACTAAAATAGAAAAAATTAATTATTTTATTTGTTTTTCTAATTGTAATAATAATAGGTAAAAAAAAAAAAAATAAATAAAATCTCTGCAGGAAATTCTCTTTAAGCGAGTTCTGCTTTTAATAATCTCAATATGAAAAGGTCAAAGAAAACTCTCTTAAATAAACAATGAAATGCATTCAGAAAACTCATTTGCCACGAAGAGTTATTTCTGTTAGTGATGAGTCACTCTGACTCAATCGCTCCTCTTTAAATTTAACTTTGGGTGCAACGAATTGAGGCATTTTGCATTAGCTCACTCAAAGAGAGAGGGAGAGTGCACTCAAAGTTCACTCAATCACGCTCAGCAATAATCCACTCAAATAAAAAGCTCTCTTAAGTAAACAGACTCTCTTACTGTAAGAAAGGAACTCAAAGAGTCATTCCCGAATTTATACTCAGGAAAGAAAAACTCACTCATTATGCTCAAGCGACTCACTTGAGTGAGTGCTATGAGCCCTACGGAGTCCGAGGCGGCGATACATTCCATTGCATACATTTCAGCGCCAGCTTGCGAATATTTCAAGTCCCGCCACATGCATGTATTGAGGAATTATTGCACACCTCTTGCCCTCTCCCCCTCTTTCTCTCTCACTCTGTCTCTCTCGGTCTCACAAGCGCGCACACATGCAAAAGGAAAATGTTAGCAATTTGCTATGATTTATGATTTTGATAAATTTTCTCCAGGTGACTTTATTATTTTCCTAATAATGATCTATGGCCACGCGCCGTTGTGAATGGGGGCTGCACCGAGTTACGCTTTCTTTATTCTGAAGGTATAAAAACGAAGTTTTCCATTTGACTTTAGATATGCGATTAAGGGAAACTATTGAAAAGCGCCATCCAACGGAAATAAATCAAAAGCTTGCACAATTCTTGCACATATGAATGGAATAGTAAAATCAGATTTAAATATGTGCATATATATTTGATATATGTATGATCCAACTTACTTGTAAATTGTTAATTAAATTTACAATTCGTGTTGCTGCAGTCAGCCACGAAGCTGGAAAACAAACTGAAAACGCGTTGGCCAACAACAAAAGTCAAATAAAAGTCTGTACAATCTTTTGGCATTGCCAAATTATTTGCAGCATGTAAAAGTCGTTCGACACACAAACACGCACACACAGGCATACACACACATGTTGTTGGCAGCAGGAAAAACTAAAAGTAATTCGAGGCAATTATGTTGACATGCCAAATGTTCCGTTCCGTTGTCCTGCCCAATCATGCCCAGCTCTGTTCCGCATCCTGGCAGCACGCCACTGCCACTGCCACTGCCATTGCCATTGCACAGCCCTTGACTTCTGACCACGGACATGCAAGCACACCCAGCCCACCCCACCCCTCACATATCTCTGGTCTCCGACCATTGTTATCAGCTGCAATTGGTGCGTTTTTGAATTATTTCTGTGACGGATTTGCGCTCAAAGCGTTTTTGGCTACAAGCACAACATTTTTTGCGACATCTGCCCAGGTTGGGGCTAATTTACGACTACATATATTCGCATTCGCATTCGCATCGCATTCGCATTCACATTCGATTTCGAATTTTGGAATTTGCATTGGTGCGCGGTTAATTTGATTTGAATCGAGACCATTTGATTTGGATCTTGTTTCAGCAGAGTAGCTCCGACTCGACCACGCCCACAAGCGCAACATGCCCACTTTATTGTTGCTGTGTTGTTTTTGCTGCGGTTTTTTGTCGCGTTGTTTGTTGTTCGCACAGCGCTCCGCCCCCGCCCCTCCAGCATATTTGTCGCCGTGACTAGGCAAGTTTCATGGCGCATAAAGTCGCCTGTGTGCGTATGTATATATGTGTATGTGTGCGTATGTATATATGTGTATGTGTGCGTGTGTGTGTGTAGCTCAAATGTTTTATTATTTATGCGCTTTAGTGGCTGGCACTTGTTGGTGCTATTATTTGTTGTTGTTGTTGTTGTTTTTTTGTTGCTGTTGATGTTGCTGTTGCTGCTGTCCCTAAAACATTTTTAGCTGACATGCCAAAAACTTTTTGGCCCATTGAAGTTTTTGATTTTTGGGCGAGATTTTGGGTTTTGGCATTTGCCGCCCACTTGGGGCGAGGCAATTACATGAAAATGCATTTATTATTGTTGCAAATTCGTTGCTCACATTGTTATTGTTGTTGTTGTTGTTGTAACGTGTGAAGTTACAAAGTTCTGTTGATTTTTTGCTGCACATATGTTTGCCATAGTCTGTCGGCTTTTGTCTGTGGCCCAGCCATAAATTTGCGCATTTGTCGTAAATTGTTAATGGCCAGAATGGGGTTTAACTGTATTCGGTTGGCATTTAATAAATTGTGATGGCTTTTAATATGCGTTGATTGCCGCCTAATGAAATGAAATTTACATCCATTGACAAACAGCAGCCGCATTTAAGTCAATCGAAAGGATATTCCAATCAAATGCAAATAAGGCCGATGATGGCTAAATGCGAATATTGCCATAGCAAACAGCCATCCACATTATCATTATCATTGCTCTATTAGTATATCATTATATGTACGCACTTCTTCTTCCAACTACTAATAATCGTATAATAATAATTAAACCTCCTTCAGTTGAATGAGGGTAAACGAAAATCCCTTAAGCATAATTTAAATTGCCCAATGCTTGGACTTTATGCAAACATATAACATATAAGTAAATAATTCAAATAATTTCAATTAACTACTTTAGACATAAATAGCTGGCCTTCAGATTAAATTTGGGCATTTATTGAATTTAGACTTTATACGAAAACATATCAAGACTTGATTAACTTACTTTATTACTACCAAATGTAGATAAAGCATGAAAGACAGTTCCACTCGGGACTCGACTCGACTAGCGATACCCAGACTACATTTCCAAACATAGCATGCTCCTTTTATAGAGATATCTCAGAGTACATATCAGCGTATAAATAGGCGAATTATAAATATGTTTTTTCATATTTTTCTTATCGCTTTCAGTTGCTTTAAGCAAACAACCCAACAAAAGGATATTTGTTGGCGTCTTGTGTATTGTCAGACACTCGACTGGGTTGCCGCTCAAGTTATTAATAATAAATTAGCCTATGCAGTTGGAGTGAAACCCGAAAAGCCAATATCTAAGCTATCAGAAAAATATTTTAAGAATCTTTTATAAATATACAAAAAATTTTGTGAAAGAGTTTGAATAATTTACGTCCCACTCAATCAGTTTGTCGTCGGCTAAAGGTAAATGCATTAAAATATCGCAGATCGATAGGCGGCGATTATCCGCACAGCTTTTCCATTTATCCACGCACTTTAATCAACCGAATTCAATAATAACCAGCACACAAAAACTATTTAATGAAGCGCTGTCCATACCAAGTGGGTTTACTTATATCACCTGCGTTGCAGATCCACACAGCCAGCCTACACGCACACGCACATATGTGCATACATATGTATGTATAAGCGAATGCGTACAAGTGCGCGTGTGTGTGTCTGCATATTTATAAAGAGGCCTATCTGGTGCAGAGCAGACGCAGTTGCTGTTCGGCAAGGCTCAGCTGCGTGGACCGTGGGCTGATTAAAACTGATTTATTGCTTTAAATGCAATTTACATGCACAAAAATCGGACTGCAGCAAGGAGCAGGGGTGGGGCACAATAACGCGTTTGCTTTTTAAGTCGTAAATATTAAACATAATGCGAACATATACATATGTATGTATATGTATGTGAAACTATCTATATACATATGCATATATGTAATGGTACGTATAAATATATGATATCTGTTTGCATCTGTGCAGATATGAGGGGTAAATTAAATGTCAAGCATACGCACTGTGCAACAGAGACTTTATCATAATGCACTCGACACTAGCCAACACAATTGCTAAATATTATTACAGATGCCCTATAACTCTGTTGATGGTTAATCACACTAATACATAGTGGGGTGGATTTATGTATATCTATTACGAATCGAAAGGAATATATTGGTTTTGCTTAATGTCGTCTGCATGCACTAAAATTATTCTGCCCTAATTGAAGTTAGATACTTGAAATTTAAAGCATATATGCATTGGTATCCTCAATTTAAAAAGTACTCAAATATTGTTGAGACGTCAGCTAGATCGCGTTTTAGAGAACCATTCAAGTAAGAGATTTGGAACTGCTTGTCTTATACTTATACTTATCTTATTTCTTTCACTAAAATATATACCAAAATTATATATAGAGTACAATAAAATATATATAGAGTACAATAAAAATAAAATAAATGAGAGAGCTAATCCCACATATTTATTTATCCTTTTATTTACTTAATTTTTAAATATTTGTATTTACATTATTTATGTTTCCATATGAATGTATAAATAGTACAAAGTATACCTATACTCTGCCCATGGGGCCATGCTTATATAATAATTTTACAATAAATTGAGCCTTGAACGAGTATCAGCAGTCTGGAAATGCCCGACTGAAACAGTTTGTCTGTAGCATAGTGTTGTCGACACTGATAGCCTTAGCTTTGTTGCAGAGTGTTGGCTTTAATTAAATAAATTACTTTGGATTTAATGGGCGATTTAATGCGCGACGATTCAATTTAGTGTTGCGTTTTAATGCATTTTCAATGCCAGCCGCTAGATGGCGGCACGTGCTGGCGATTCGGATAGCGATTCGGAGTGCGAGAATCCGACTTCAGCATTTGCGGCTGGCCGCATATGTGGGCCAACTTAGTGGCAATAAGTTAAATTAGCATAAACTTAATTACCATAAAAGTGCTGGGCCGCAGTGCCAACCGGGATTGTGCTCAGATAGGGGCACACACTTTACACTCGCGCACACACACATACAGATACACAAACAGTCGTTTCGGTTCGTATGTTTGGGTCTCTGTGCTGGCATATTTCACAGCAAATCCGCAGCGCATTAAAGAGAAATACGTGACAAAAAAAAAGGTAAAAAAAGAGAAAATAAAAAGAAAGAAAATGTATACGTATATATACATAAAAGCACAGCAAAACAATGAAAGCAACCAAACACACGGCGAACTGAACTGTGGTGCAGTCAAGCAGCCCAGAGTCTGGGGATTGTGCCAATGAAGTAACGACCGCATGGAGCGGTGGCTAAAGGGCACGAAGGAGTGCGCTAAGTGACTGCCGTTACACATTTAGCAGCCGGAGTGTAGGTAGTTGTAGATGGGATTGCCAGGCAATACAGCGAGCGAGAAGGTAAAGCGCGTCAGGCATTTTCATATGAACAAATGTTGTTGCCATTCGTAGCTCGTAGCTGCTGCTGTTGCCGCTGTTGCCGCTTGATCCCCAGAGCGACCAAAGCGGCACATAGCATCGCGACAAGATAAAAACCTGGTACACTAAATCTGCCTCATGTGCGCCAGGGGGCCGCAGAATGCACTGGACTCGGCCAGAGCGTCGTATGAGCAACGCGGCGTATGAGCAATGCATAGGTTTCAGTTTTGTTTCTGGCGGGCTTCGGCTTTGGCTTGAGCTTAGGCCTGCCCTCCGGCATATGCAAACTAATGCACACATATTTTCACTGTTGGCTGAATTCACTTAGACAAAGGTGTGCATGAAAAACCATTCCACTGCAATCTCTGCACGCACTTCACTCTGATTTTTACGAAGGCTTTTAAATTAGTGTTGATGGCAGCAGCAGCTAAAAAAGTAAATAAATGAAAAACATCCCATCTGGGCATTCGTCTGAAATGTATCTGCGCGCAGATCTCAGCAACAGCTGCTGGGCCACTTAAGTGATTGAGTGTGCGGAAAGGCAACTCTCTGAGGGAATCGCACCGATTTTATGATCAGTGCAACGCCAATGCATGCATCCAAAATAAATGTTGGTATTGCCATGCTATGACTTCATCTACGGCCAAGTGTTTGCCCTGTCATGCTCCATCATGTCAAGTGTGCCAAACGTACGGAATGGCGCAGAAATGTTTGTGAGATTGTAGAAAAGAGTCAATATAACAATCGATAAATACATAAACTGGATGAGACCAGTGAACTCTTGCCAATGAAAAGTGATACATTTATATTTGATATAATAATATACCCATACATATACATTTAATAAAAAGTAAATAAACTATAATGCACAATTATATTTTTTATCGTATTGCAACAAACTTCGAGATTGTGAATTTCTTTCTGGTTGTAACAAATGAAACAAATGATCTATGCACCCGTTTATTTATTGCACGATCTTCGGCAACAAACCAAAATTTCTCATATTTCGTTTTCGTGTACTTTCGTCAGTTGCTTTCTACAAGAATGCTATGATTGTGACAGTAAAGCGACATCTAGTGCCAAAAACCTTGCGCAGAGCAAAACCAACTAGGATAACGATCGCTAGGGTCTCGAGATAGGTCTCACAATATAAATATTTACGTAAAGGGAGATTACCGAATTCCCAAGAATGAATTCTTTCGCATAATACTCATACAGCACATACGCCAAAGATACAACACAAATACATACACACATACATATATATTAGCAATATATGCCTTAAGCCGTAACACTAATGGGGAGCATACAAATACAGAACTTATAATATTACTCTCAAGCTAAGTGGCCCTGCCTTTCTCTACAATTATAAAAGACACATTCAGGCCTTTTTGATGAACAGCACAAATCCCTTTCGTTCAGGATCCTCTACTGAATTACTCCAAATACAACATAATGCAATCCGGTTATAAGTGACCAACCGTTAGACGCCATATCCGTATGTGTGACTTTGCTATAAATGTTGGTTAAACTTGTATCGTCTGCCGTTTCTAAAAACAAACTAAAAAATAAAATAGAAAAACTCTTTCCCCTAGCAGAGCAAGTTGTCGATCCTCAGACCTCTAGGTTATGGGCCCAGCACGTTTCCACTGCGCCACTCTGCTCTCAAAGCTCCAGATGAGCGAGCGCATTAAATTGCATTTTTTACTCCAGTTAAAGCTCCTCTTGAGGCTGAACATGTTTGCCTCGTGCAAGTCAACAAATTATGATTAATAAATATTTGAGCGCAGGAAATGTTATCTGCTTGGACATTCATTGCGAGCATTTAAGTGGCCAAGGCGTATCGTTAATGTTAAGTTCTGGCAGAGCTTTATCTGTGCTGGGCATAAAGAGTGCAAGTTGATTTCTGGGCAACACTTTATGTGCTGCAATTTGAAAGGCAGTTGCATTTGGCTGGCTGGCGAACAACAACAACAACAACAACAACAACAACAACAACAACAACAACGACAACAAAGCGAACAACAGCAACTATGCATTTGGTGGGGCAATAAATTGAACAAGCAGCCACCTACTTTAAAAGCATTTACAGAGCTCCAGGGCAGCTCATTGGCGCAGCCCCACTAACGGCACGGAGTTGCTAAAAAGATACCGGAACTGTTACAGGAAACAAAATGACTTAATGGCCGCGATTGCCATGCGATGCGATGCCATGGCAGCATCCCCACCGACCCAGCACCCACCACCCACCACCCCTTCCCCGCTGTCCCTGTGGCTGGCCATTCACTGCTGGACCTGAGGTCAGAAAACTACATAAAAGCATTCCCAGCGCCAGAGCGCTGAAACTGAGGTGCACTTACATAGAACCACGAGCTCATAGCTCTAGGTCTGGGTAGCTGGATAATGCAGGCGAGGAAGCCCAGCCAGGTAGACCATTCCCATTAACAGCGGGCAAATATATATATAAATCTCCAAAAGATTGATTAATATTGTTAAGTAAGTAACAAGAAAATAAGCCATACGCTTTACTCCTGATATAGCAGGATTCTTTGAGAGCAGTGGAGAATAATGTGAGCGAATCTCTTGAACTACAATTGCGAATATGATCTATAATTGTTATATAGCTCATAGCCATTTCAGCAAATTGCTAATAAACTAATAACAAGTAACTAACTATACAGTTGAATAAAAATGATTTGGAAGTTTTGGAATTCATAAAAATGCTGATCAAATTAAGACACTAAGGACGAAATAGAAAGCCAGGAAATTATAACATCAAGTTGCATAGGAAAATTAACAGGTATATAGAAAATAAGAGTTCCTTGCTAAAGCTCCTTTCAGATTCATGTGATTTGAGGCCAATTCATTCCGACTGGAGAGTGACATAACGTCTTCAAGTTGACTCTGGTAAACTGAGCGGATTTTTATGTGTATATGAAAGACTTTATTATGAGAGTATGGTATGCTCAGTAAAGTAACTTTTGAATTGAAGCAAAAGAGGTAAACTGCAGCTGAAATCATTGGGAGTTGATTCTGGCAATGCAGGCAATTCAATGGATCACTGACCTATTATGAAATTCACACCTGATTAAGATATGATTATGGATGGGGACCTAATAGCTGTGGTTCCACGTAAGTAAATTCAAAATTTCAAAGATCCCATATAGAAAATAATATTTAAAGCGAAACTACACAGAACAGCGAACCACTAGGAGCTGTTTCTGACTTTCACATTCACTCAAATTTCAAATGCTGATCAGCCCAAGAGAAACACAAGTGAAATGCGTGATTAAATATTGTCAAGCTGATCAATACTTAAAAGCAAACTAGAATTTACGAATATAAATTTATATATGTAAGCAATATTTATTTGGGCGTATCTGAATCAAAATTCAGTAGTGATATAGAAACCTGACTTTCCGCGAATAATTATATTATTTCATTTATATATTTCTATACATATTTAAAAATATTTCATAATTGGATATTTTTTTGTCCAAAAGCCGATAATTAATATGCCCTTAATATTCAAAGGAAAATTTATCGTCAAAGTTTTCGAGTATAAACTGATAAGCCACCAAATACTCTGCTAATTATCATTCTGCAGAGCACCACACACACACACACTCACAGAGACAGAGAAAGAGAGAGAGCGATGGGGGGGGGAGGGGGAATGGAAATGGTAGAGTCTTTCTTTGTGCCAAAACATATTTCTAATTAAATTAATTAAGCGAAGCGAGAATGTACCGTATGCAAGCCAATTAGTGGAAAATGCAAATTAAATGTCTGGCCGAGAGTGGCCAACGGACTCTGTGCGACTTGTCGCAGAGCGGACAGAGGGGCAGTCCGACAGCCCGGACTCTGGATAGCCAGCCAGCACGCCCACGCGCCCATACGCCCACCGCAATCCAGCCACATAAAAAGCTATACATATAAGCTAAAGCATGCAGAGCGTATTGTCCCAGGGCAACGTTCCACTGTCTGATGCCCGTTGCTCTTCGTTCGCAGCTCGGCAATAATTGCGTTTAGACATGTAAGCTTTTGTTTAACAGTTGTCCTTGCCTCTCATCTGCATGTGTGCGTGTGTGCATGTGTGTGTGACAAACTTAATGACAGCATAATTAAACAAAACAAACAGCAGACTAATAAAATGCTCATGCCGTACGTCGCCCACGGCTACCTTGAAAAGCCCCATGCAAAGGCCCGATCCAATGCAGACCAGAGACAAATGTAACTGTATATGACTGTATATTACAGTCAAATGTGAGTGAAACGGGTATATCAGTTTAATATGCAGTATGAAGAATATTAAAAAAAAAAAATAAAAAAATTGAAATAAAGATTCTTTTTTTTTATATCGTCTATAATTAGTGGATTTTAACAGTAATATTGATATCATCCATGGCAATGAGCTGCATCGATGCATTATTCCAATATGCATGAGCTAGGGTATTAGGCAGCTGATCATTGCACTATTTGTATTTAAAGTACAAGCATCCGCATGCATAAAGGCTTTGCCGAATGCCTTGCATGCCGATTTAGTTATTTATGCACAAAGTAAGGCAAGGGTCGCCCCTTGTGTGCCTCAAATTGCTAAATGAAATGAAATGCAAAGGTTGTATCTGCCTTTGTCGGTCGCATATGTGGGACGACTCGCATCGGAATTATTCTTAAATTGCCCAAATTAAATCAATTCATGCAACACAAATTATGAAGTTTGTCGACACACGATGACACAGTAAATGAATGTGATGTGCAATCAAATTTCCTACAAATTTCCATCGGCTAAAGCTTTCCCTGACGAACCAATTTTCTTCTACAGAAAGTACATATGTATGTATGTATGTATGTCTGGCAATTCTCCTTAGGCTGTAACTCTGAAATGTCCATATGACAGTTGAGCTACCTCAGAGAGATTTACCAAAGCTGAAGTGATGATGACGTGTTGTGCATTAAGCTGATATCAATGTAAACAATAATCAATTATTTTGCTTCCATTGGCGATGTAATTGTGTCGCAATATGGACTGTGATTAAATGAAACCATAATCGATTATTTCAAAAAGTAATCGCGCCGGTGTCTAGATTATTTTTACGGAAACTTTCATTTTTGCATTTTTTAAACATTTAATTATTTTCTTTGCTGTTCAATTTACAATATGCAACATCTTAAATAACAATAAAAACGCACTTGTTTAACTACTAATCGTTTTTCAGCGATTAATTAGAATCAATAATCGATTAATAAATGTTATGCCATCACTAGCTCAAATACCTACGACAGCTATATGCATAATTTCTATTGCTCTCACTGAATACGGCAGATTTCTCCTATACATACATATACATAAGTTTAAATGCATTTTTATTTATCTTTTATTTTTGTATTATAATTATATTTTTTGTTACACAACACTCGCCCGCATGTGTGCTCCCAGTGTATGTGCAAAGCGGACAATAGTGGGCAAATATTAGTGAGTCGGTTGTATCAGCTGCTTAAATATTTGATCACAGAACGAGAGCAAATAGCGTGCTCAAATATCCGCGCACTGCCGTCCGGCTGGCGCTATAAAAGGCGCGGAAATGGCGAAGTCGACGATGAACTGGAACTGGCTCAGCTAACGAGATGCAGTCGCCCAAGCTGACTTTGCTACTGCTGACGCTGTGCTTAGGCGCTAGGGGCATTTGGAGTAAGCGCAGTTTTGAGATATTTAATGACATATGGGGCGATCTGAAAGACGGCGGCAATAGTATTATCGAAGGACTAAGGAGTGCAACTCGGGATGGCGCTGCCAATAATAAGGACCTTCTGAACCGACTGGACAAAGCGAATGGAAACTTCTTAGCGGATGCATTGCAGCTAGGGGAAGATCTATCCAATGGAATATCGGAATCATTAACGACAGGCATTAAGGACTTATCGCAAAGCCTCACTTCCAGCATTACAAAGTTCCAAAGAGACGTTGCTTCTGAAAGGAACCCTATAAAGCGTAAGGCACTGAGCAGTGGACTGGAACTGCTTGAGCAGCTCAACTCAGAAGCCACGGAACTGAAGCTCTTCGATATAAATCAGAAGCTAGCGAAGAAAGTAAACGATCAACTGGGTGCAATACCGAACGATGTGCTAAGCTGGAGTAAGGAGCAACTGGATCGTGTGGAAAAAGCTTCCGATGAAACTGGCCTGAAACAAGCGCAAGACATTATAACAAAGTTCATATCAAGCGTCTCTAAAGAGCTAAATGCCGTACTGTTGGAGCTCGATGTTAAGAAATCATTGTATGAACAAAAGTTGAACGACAAAATCCATGAATACAGCGAATTCGTCAATAAACTTATTGAGGACATGAGCAGTTGCGGTCGTTTCAGCATCTTTAGATGCAAATCACTGATTGAGGAATCGATAGAGAATCTACGTGACGCCAAAACTGAGTTGCTGAATTTACGGAAGGAAGGCAACAATTTGGTCGAAGCGGGAATAAAAGCTACAGTATCCAACGAATCGTTCTTCAAAAAATTGGCCGAGAATAAACTTAAATTCGAAAAGGATCTTGTTGACATCATTAGCCGCAATCCAAGCACAACAGATGCTAACGGAGGCTCGTCGGGATCCAATGGATCATCATCTGGAGCATCCAATGGAGCATCCAATGGAGGATCATCTGGAGCATCATCTGGAGCATCCAATGGAGCATCATCTGGAGCATCCAATGGGGAATCATCTGGAGCATCCAATGGAGGATCTTCTGGAGCATCCAATGGAGCATCCAATGGAGGATCATCTGGAGCATCCAATGGAGCATCATCTGGAGCATCCAATGGAGAATCATCTGGAGCATCCAATGGAGGATCTTCTGGAGCATCCAATGGAGCATCCAATGGATCATCATCTGGAGCATCCAATGGAGGATCTTCTGGAGCATCCAATGGAGGATCATCTGGAGCATCCAATGGAGCATCATCTGGAGCATCCAATGGATCATCATCTGGAGCATCCAATGGATCATCATCTGGAGCATCCAATGGAGGATCTTCTGGAGCATCCAATGGAGGATCATCTGGAGCATCCAATGGAGCATCATCTGGAGCATCCAATGGAGCATCCAATGGGGAATCATCTGGAACATCCAATGGATCATCATCTGGAGCATCCAATGGAGCATCATCTGGAGCATCCAATGGAGCATCCAATGGAGGATCATCTGGATCATCATCTGGAGCATCCAATGAAGCATCATTATTATCTAGACTACGTGAAAGTGCCAAAAATCGCTTTAAGGAACTTTTGAATGGAAGCACAGACGGTGCTGGCCTTCAAGACCTATTCCAAGATGTACAAGATGCGAAGGGCCAGTTCCTCGATGATGTGACCCAGTTTGGAAAACAGATATCAGGCGCAATATCCGATTCATTAACCAGTCAACTGGACAACATTTCGGGCAGAATTAAAGATCTTGAAGGAAAGAGTAAAGTTGAATTGAATCCGCTGAAGAGAACGACATTAACTAGTGGGTTGGCAGCGCTAAAGGAACTTTATTCGACAGCCTCAAACGTGAAATCAGCATACCTGGATGTGAGCAATAAAATATCGGAGGACATGGGCAAGGTTAATAACACTCTAAATGCATTGCTGCTGTGGGCAGAAGAGCAACTGCAGCGTGTGAACAGTAAGACCAATGGTGCCGGCGTCGAGAAGGCGACCAACATCATTCAAGAGGTTCTTACACGCTCTATCCCGAATCTAATTGATGCCGTGAGTGACATGGAGCTGAGAAAAATTGAGCTTGTGCAGCAGATCTTAAGCAACTTCAACTATATAGAAGATGCTACGGCGCTGATTGACAAATTGAACCAATGTCAGTACGGCCCCATTAGCGCCGTCCAGTGCGCAGCCCGAGTAAAGGAATCAGTAGAAAAGTTAAGCATTGGCAAAAGCAAACTGGAAATCGCGCTGAAAAACAGCAAAGCACTGATAACAACAAGTTGGTATGAGAGTATTTCTTCTTCATCCCTCCTGAAGCAGTTGGCTGATGATATGGTTGAATCTGAGAGAGACCTAGATGAAATTATTGATGAACACTTATCGCACTCTGCCAACGAATCAATATCGGACCCAAGCGAAGATGACTCCGAAGTTGCTGGCAAGGGCGATAATTTATTGGAAAATCCCTCTTTCTTTGGAAACATAGGATCCAAGCTGATTGAAGGTGGTAAGAGTCTTGTCGGGAAAATCTGGAGGACAAGACGAAATGCTTCACCTGAATCGTCACAGGAATCTTCCTCTGAATCTTCCTCTGAATCTTCCCCTGAATCTTCGACTGATTCTTCACCTGACTCTTCATCTGAATCTTCATCGAGTGGCTTATCTGAGAAATTTATTAGTAACTTAACAGCATCAGCAGCAAAATTATCTGACGATATTGCGGCTCTTGAAGAGGAAATAAAAAACCAAGAAAACCCCATGCAGGCACTGACGACGGGGCTGACAGCATTAAAATCTCTTAACAAAGTTGCTGCTGAGCTCGAGGCTGCACTCACCGACATAAACAGCCAGCTTCCCGAGGATCTCAACAAGACGATTACCGATACACTTTCTGAATTGTCGACGTGGAAAGCGATCCAACTCGATACCGCAAGAAAAAGTACCAATGCAGCTGGCCTACGGCAGGCACAGGATACGATTAAACTATTTACCGAATTCTCTACGGTATATCTAGAGCGCACTCTGAACAACTACGAGCAACAAAAAAGTATTTTTGAGAAGACAGTTCAGGATAGAATTTACATTTACACCAGAGACGCTAGGACGCTGAATAATACATTGTACAAGTGTCTAGAAGGGTCCATGAGCGTCGATCGCTGTACGACCAGTGTAAACTTTTTAAAGGTAAAGCTTAACAACGCACAAAACGATCTGCAAACAATCATAAGGAGCAGCAATTCCCTGGTCAAAGCAGGAAAATATGCTAAAGGTAATTCTGACATCTTTTTGGAGCAGTTGAATGCAAATAAGGAAATAAGTGAAGCAAAAATTAAGAACATCATTAAGTTTAATCCTACAACGGCGACAACGACGACAACAGCCTCATCGGAATCCAGTGGCGATGAAGACACACCTTAATCATATCTTGCGCACTAAGGGAAATTCCCGATTCAAAGCATTATAGCACTATAATCCTATAGGTGGTGGGCCATTAAAGCAGCATAATAAAAATTGTAGCTCAATGCAAAAATCACTCGATTACTCAATAAATGCAACGTCGTATTTTCCTTGCGGTACGCCCGCCTCATGTGGCGGGCATTCATTTCCATTTCGTTTCCATTGCAATTATGAAGCTATTCACCGTTTGCCGCTTCACTATTCGCCATTGGCCATTTGCCATTCGCCATTTTCCGCTGACCCAAGCACCACGTGCGCCGCCTGCTTAAGTGCATCGGTGTTCCGTAGCCGGAACGTCAGCCAGCCAGAACGTCACCTCTCTCTGCTTCCCGTATCCCATGGCTATGACTGAACGCAATTGCAGCGCATTAAGTCATTTTGTTTCCTGTTACATTTCCGGTATCTCT
Organism: Drosophila arizonae; assembly: GCF_054131065.1. Classification (NCBI taxonomy): domain Eukaryota; kingdom Metazoa; phylum Arthropoda; class Insecta; order Diptera; family Drosophilidae; genus Drosophila; species Drosophila arizonae. The sequence goes on along the minus strand of NC_142923.1, from coordinate 27,619,757 downwards.
TTTTTTGCGCCCTTTCTATCGTAACCCCCTTGCCTTGTGGACTACAGATTGAAAATGCTCGGATCGAGTCGACAAACGAAGAGATGACTTTAATAGGTGTCTGACTGCAGCGGCTCCATTTCGTTAATGAGGAATTAATGCTTAGGTTTTAACTAATTCAAATGAGTCATATGAAATTAGTCTTATGGTGGATAATCTTGCGACTTTTATTGAGATTTAATTATCTTGAACCTAGTTCAAAATAAGGTACTAATCTTTAACTCTTGTTATAGGGTATGTAGCAATCAACTCTGCAGTAAGTCAATTATATATCAGCTTTAACGCAATTGCCATAATATTCTACAGGCATATAGACAAGCAGCAATACAGTTTACGGTTACATTTGATTATGTATTTGATTTTCATTGTTTTACATTGCTAAATCATAATTCAGTTATTAACAACTGGTCAAATGTTTGCGTGTTGCGCGCGTTCGCAAACATTTGAGCCCATCAGGTGATGCAAATTTATCTGTTGCAAAAACTACAAACAAATGAGTATAGGATTTGGGCTGAAATGCTGTACAAATAAAAAAATTTTCTATTTCTATTTATATTTATGCACCACTTTGTTGACTTTTACGTTCATTATGTATAAAATTGCTCTCACTCAAACATGGATTGTTTTTAATTTCCCCTCTTACAAATTCCCCTACATCCAAGTGTTTTCCCTTTTCCCCATTCATTTATAACCATAAATTTTTATTTCAACTCTGTGTTATACCAGCATTCCGAGCTTTCCTTCGCAAGGCAAATTTCCGCAACAAGCATATAGAATAAAGCTGTAGCACAAAATGTCATAAAGCTCAAGTCAAGTATCTAAGCTTATTCTGACATAGAAGCTCGCACTACATTTATGTTATTAAGCCAGAAACTGTCATATTGCAAAACAAAATCAAGCTGGGACATTTTGTTATGAGAACTTCCCAATCGAAAGTTTTTATACAAACAAATGCATCAACAAAAGCTTTAGCAATTTTGATTGCAAGTAGTGCGGAAGCTTGTTGTTATACAATTTATATAGCATTTTGTATACCTAGGCAAAACAAACTATTCTAATTGTTATACAAGCATTCAAATCAAGCACAGCTGAGATCTGTAATATTATATGACAAAAATGTAAGACCTAACCGATTTACATTGCCACAGAATTATGTAAACGAACAGATTTATGTTGTTATACTAGCTATAATCTGTCAATCCATTTAGGATATTTTGTTATATTATAAACCTGATATAAGTTAGTAGCAAATGGCGTATATAAGACATTTATAAGAGTTTATAAAACTTTACATTTGTAAACCTCTTATACCCAAATATGGTTCATGAATTCCCTGTACGGAATGAAGGCTGTACACACAATATCCCAAAACGAAAATCTACTAAAAATAAATTAAACTTGTTTTTTTCTTTTTGCACACAATTTTATTGACTGTTATTCATTGGAAAACACTTGCATGTTTTATCACTTATGAACTACTGAGCGTTACGACTAGAAACTTTGTATAAATATCGGTTTATATATCTAATAGATGCAACTTACGCTTGCTGCGTGCTATTTACTGTTCAAGGCAAAAAAATATATACCAATATGTGCGATACTTTGAAGCATTTAAAAATTCGTTTCGTTCTGTTGATTATTCAATTAATTGGTAGCTCCGATTCCGCTTTGATAGACCGGGCCAGAGGGACTAGCTAAGTATAGTTTCTATCAGTTGTATTTGGTGCTTAGCTTGAGGATCGGTAAATATTGTTGCAATTGAAATATCCGAATATAATTAATACGTATAGCTAACAGTACTTTTAAGTTTGGGCGCTTACACTAAACTTATGCTAACAGTTTGACTTTATCCTTAGGAATTTTGTTCAAATTTTGCATAGGAATAATTTCGTTATATTTATACCATATTGAGACATTTGTAGGATGACCAAAGTAACTCTCCAATGTTATTCTCAAATGTTAATGTTAAACACGCAAATAGGCTGTAAATGTCATGAGAAATCAATGCGACATCGTGACTCCTCGTGAGAACCTCGCTATTCGTTTCCTGATATGACATTGAGCAAAATGTAGTGGAACAACCGCACTGAGGCACAACCCAAAGGCAAAGACCTATTCAGAAAACCTATTCAAAATAATCAATCAAGCTCTGCTTTATTCGCTGCTAAGACTCCAACTAATCCAACTAATTGGCACAAATGCACATGCAGGAAGAGGCCGGCGCCTAAGCGACTATTTCGCCAACTAAAGCCGTTTCTCAGTGATACTCGACGCGTGCTATGGGTACCCCCATATCATCCAACTCAAACACGATCAGTTTGCGTTTCTTGCGCACATTGGCCGGCGGCGGCAGCTGCTGCTTGAGTGGATCGCTGGCTGTTGTCCTGGCCGTCACTGTGGCTGCTCCCACTGGACTCTGTGCTCCGCTCTTGCCCTGGAGTGGGGCTGTCGTTGTCGTCATCGGCTTCCTTACCTGCTGCTGCTGCTGTTGCTGTTGCTGTTGCTGTTGCTTCGTTGTGGCACTCGTTGCTGCCTTGAGAGGCGCATTCTGATCCTTGTGATCATGCTGCTCCTTCTGGCTCTGCTGCGCGTTCGATTCGCGCATCTGCTGTAGTAACTTGGGCTTCTCGTTGTGCTGTTGCTCCTGGGCCTGGGCGCTTGATCGCTTGGGCAGCGTTGGCAGCGCCGGCAGATCGCAGCGGTGCCTCAAATGCCGATAGACGGCATCCACGCGCTGCACCAGGCGGTTCACGTACTTGGTGGTGGTGCGATCCAGTATAGACGGCGCCTTGATGCAGTCGTTGCCACCAAATTCACAAACCTGCCAAAGGATATAAAAGAATAAAAGGTAATAGTTATGTGTACTTAATTTTTCTACAATATTGTAAGTTATTCCAAGCTGAAGACTGAGTCCACTCAAGGAAAACAAGAATTGTTCAGCCAAGACAAATTATATAACTGAATTATTAGAAGGATGTGAAATATGTGTGTATATACACTCCTGATCATAATAGATGTATGGGGCAGAATAGAGTACGTTTGCTATGGCACACATATTTCTTTAAGATCACCCATTATTGTTTACCCAATACAAGCGTTCCACTAATGCATCAACTCACCCGATAATGCTGCAATATGGCCTCCTTTGGTGGCACATTGAGTGATCCCATGCCCGGGGAGAATTCCCAGACGAAATGATTTCCCGCCTCGACGACAGCTTCGGGCTTGCAAATGTATTTGGAGCGTTGCTTTTGCGGATGCAGCTTGTAGCGCCTGTAGGAAATGGATTGGAATTAGCTCAGCGATCGGGAGATTCAGTCACACCATATCCACCTGCGCGTCTTGCGCTGCGTCACCAGGGAGGCTCGCACGCTGGCCAGCTGATCGCTGCCGCCCGAGATTCCCGAACTGGCGAGCGGATCGTCGGCGAACTGCAGATAGTAGAAGGCGTTCTGGAAGGAATAGGCGCCGGTGTTGCGGTTGCGAAAGCGCTGGTTCAGCGAGCTGTCGAGGAAGGGGTAAGTGAATACGTGAATCATCTCAGCTCAGCAGGCTTGCCTAATTCACCTTAGCAATTCATTGAGCGTGTCCGTGTATCGCGGTACGATGAACTCATCCAGATCGACCAGCGCCAGATACTTGTAGCGGTACATTGTGCGGTAGAGGCAGTCGTTGAGGGCTGCAAAGAGACCTTCGGTGCGTATCTCCTTCTGGGAGCGCATGCGCAGGTTCCAGGGCAGAATGCTGACCGTGGGTCGCTGGTAGTGCAGCGACTTGAGCACCCGCGGCGTCGCATTGCCGGCTGCCTCGGCGGGCTGCAGCGGCTCCCAGTCGAAGGCGGTCAGGTTGCCGGGCACCTGGCCCTGCTGGTAGCTCTGCAGCACGCAGGAGGCGTGCGGACCAAGCGTATGGTTGTAGAAGGTGAAGTGCGAGACGCCCAGTAGAGCATAGAACTCCAAGTACTCCATCAGATACAAGGCCTGATCGTAGCTAAAGTGAAACGGCTTCACGCACACGGCCATCCTGTCAGGAATCTGCTCGCCGCTGGGCGGTGCCTGCGCACTGGGTCGACGCGAAGCTCCACTGTGTCCCGCGGCGCTGGCATTGCTCGGTGCTGGCGGCACCGGCTGCTGAGCAAAGTCCGGGTCCTGATCAGTGTTGCGCAACGTTATCAAGTTGCCGGGCGGTGCTCGCAATCTGGACACCACGCTCACAAATTGGGGCACCTCCAACAGTGGAGCTCGCACCGGACAGAGCACGAAGCACGCGCTGTACTTCAGATTCCAGTTCTCGCGTATGATCTATAAAACGTAATCAGTTAAACATTGGAATACCCTCTAGCTAGTGAACGAATCTCTAAATGATTCTCTCATGACATAAACAAACTGCAAACCTAGTCTGAAAGCATCAGAAAATCTTTTTTTCTCACAGATATGGATAAAACTATATATGACTACAAATTCTGTTATATTTTGAGAACTATTATGCACCTCTTCTAATTTGAAGCCGAATTTTTTGAGGGGAGTATGGTAAAATGTATAGCCGGAATCTATTATATAATTTAAATCTAAATCGTATACAATACAAAGTGCAATATGGAAAATGTCGAAACTTTATTTTAAAGGACTTAAATCGATTGAAATAGTTATCGATTGTTCGTAACAAGCTCGATATGTGCCTGCCATATACGAAAGAAAAGTTCAAGTCTCTAGCTCCTATATCTGCTGAGATCGACACATTCATACACGCGGACGTGTGATCCAGAAAGTATATACTCCATGGGCCTGCCACGCCTCCTTCTGCCTGTTATGTACATTTTAACATGAGCATTATTTCCTGATTTTCCATTTTCAATGGTTGCAGGATATAAAAATAATCTAATAGAGATTTCCTTTTGCCTACTAAACGCATCCGCTCAGAACCACAATTCAATTACAATAGAGCCACGCAATCCGTGTTCATTTCCTTGAGCTATTATTTGTAATGGGTGGGCGATTATTGACTGAACTCACCTTAACGCGAGCCATCACCGTGGCCGAGGTGTATTTGGCACGTGCTGCTGAGGGGGCTGCCTCGCTGCTGTTGTGGGTGGTCGGGCCGTACCAGAATCTGCACCAGACGCGCTCTGGTCCACGTGTTTTGGTGGCGCCAACAACGCGCACAAGGCGTGCTCCATCGCGTCGATCGAAGTAGGCGGAGTAGACAAAGAACTTGAACCGGGTGCCATTGACAACCTGCCAGGCGCCGTCGCCGGGCGCCGTGCCAAACGGGAAATGTGGCAGTGTCTCCTCCACCTGGGCGGGCAGCAGCTGGCCCCACGGTATCAGCGGCATGCTCAGCCCATTGCTGACGCCGGCAACACCCACGCCAAAGGCGCCAGCGCCGTTGCCCTCGCCCGCTCCGGCTCCATTGAGCAGCATGCCCGCATACCTCGGACGTTGGCCATCGGCGCCTGCGGCTTCTGTGAATTGTTCAAATCCATGAGCTTCATCTCAGCACTCGATGGCCTTTGTTATCTCAGACATGGCAGTCTCTGATTACATTTCGCATGGCATTGTGTGGCGCTGATTGCCATTTACCATCCCCCATCCCCCATCCCCCCATCCACCCATTTATCCATCTACCACTCACCTTGAATTTTGAGTTTATTGTCACGGAACTGTATGAAGCCCAATTTATTGTCACTCAGAATGCTGTCGTCCAGATCGTAGTCATCCTGCAAACACAAAAGTAAATCAGAAATGCAATGCAATAAATGAGATTCAGAATGAGGAAAATATCATGAGCCCAGAGCAACTCCCTTAACTTATACTTAACAATTTAATTTTCAAGGAATGCAACTCGATAGCCACTAAATCTACGAGATTTTAGACAATTTCATTTATTATTTAGATTGTTACTTGCTCAATTCATGCTCAAGAGAAACCCACTTGGATATGAGATATGAAAACTGTCGGCTTATGGGCTATGGCTGCTCCTCTGGTTTCTGGCTTCAAAACTGCAAATAAATCTGCTTCGTTTGCACGGAAAGAAAAAAGAAGAGACTCCAAAAATGAAAAGATAAGTAAATCATATGCATTATGCGCTATGCTGCTCGCTCAAATATGCAAATCTCTTTGCCTCCCGCCAGCCGCAAGGTATGCAGCGCAATGTGGCGAGTGGCGACATCTTTTGTTTTCCCACGGCCCTCGCCATGAAATGGGCGCAGTAGTTAAGCTGCCACGCCCACGTATCGCGCCGGCAGGCGGAGCAATTGTTGACCATTTGGCTGGCAGCCCCACATAGATTTGCATAACAAAACTTACCTTAACATTATCATAATCCGGCATCGCGTCGCCCAGGCGGCCGCCCAGGCTGGCTCCGCCCCCGCCGCCCGCCCGCATGGCCATCAGGCCACTGTGGGAGCGCTCGTCGATCATGAAGACCTGAAGGCGAAAGAGGTAAGAGGAGTGAGTGGATGTCTAGGATGAATTTACGGCTGACTGACGTAATTTTAGCCAATTTCTAGCGGCGACTTTGGCATTTTAATTTTAATTAACGTCTGCTGCCATAATTAATTTCACGCTGAATTTAAAATAAACCGAGCATCGCAACTCCTTTCTCCAATCAAACAGAATTTTGTAATTACTCAATGCATACTTATAAACCACGACATATATCTTTGCTCACAAACTTCTTTGAAGTTGAACTTAGCCGACTATATTATATATAGACAGGGAACAAGACTCTAATCAGGGTGCCCGACCTTCATAGAGCCTGAGGCCAAAACGATTTATATATCGAAATTAAAGCACTTTCACAATTAATCGGAATGCAAATCAAATAAATTGATGCAAGTAAAAAACTTTAATCGGGGAGCCCTACTAAGAGAGCCTCTAGACCCCAAACATTTGAATGTTCACAAATGCAAAAACAATCAAAAAATATTTTTTAATTTGGGTTTTTTCATCATATTTTATTTTATTCGTAGTCGCCAATCACTCAAAAATATTATGATAGATAAAAATATAAGCGATCAATCAAGAGTGGTCTAGTCGAGATTGCTCGACTCGGACAAACTATATATGTAGCCATATTGATTCATACATTACTATATATTGATTCACCCATTATAGCAAAGGCATTATACATTCTCTATTTTCGATGAGTTCAGTATATAACAGGTAAGAAAGCTCCCCTGAACCCTTGGAGTAATAGCTATTTTACACACACAAGCATAAACACGCATGGGCACAGTGTTCGCTTACTATGAGAACTTAATGTTTGTTTAATAACTTTTTTTGTGGACATACGATCTTCATGAAACACTATAGTATTTGAAATACGCCTTTTACAAATGTGAGGGTGAGGGGGTGAATATAGGGGTAGGCAAATTTTATAAATACCGAAATTGTATAAATTGCATATAAGCATACATTAAAAATTTGGAGACTCTAACAATAAAGGTGTAGAAGATATAATTTTATAACTGGTTTTCGATAGGGGTTTTTATCTATAAAAAAAAAAGATCGGGATGAGTTATCGATTTTTAAAACTTGATATCCGCGCTGTAATTACGAACATATAAAAAAAATTGAAGTCTCTACCTCTTATATCTTCGGAAATCGACGCGTTCAAGCATACGGACAGACGGACGGACGGACAAACGGACAGACAGACAGACGGACAGACAGACAGACGGACAAGGCAAAATCAACTCAGTTCGTCGCCCTGATCAAGAATATATATACTTTGTGGGATCTGCCACGCCTCCTTCTGCCTGTTACATACTTTAAACAAAACCATTATACCCTGATTTACCATTGAAAGTGGGTTCAGGGTATAAAAATGCTTTAGCTTTGACTGCCTGACTATCAGCACTGTGTGGAGCGAGAGCGAGAGATTAAAATGTATATCCATCCATATAATTATATATTGTATTTTGAATAACATTGACATTCATTGTTCGATCACTTAGTTTGCGGTTTGTAATTATAAATTAATTAGGGTAAGTAGAGGTAGGCTGGCAACAAAGTCTAGATAATAGAGGTGGTAAACTATCGATGGCACTATCGATATTGAAGCTTCCATTAACAGAAATTGATCCCATCTCACATTGTTATACAACGATATTAACAGCGGATGACCCTGTTATAATTCAAGCTTTTTCCCTAATGTCAAGAAATTTAAGTGGATCATTATGTAAATAAATGAAGAGTAGAAGAAGAAGATGAGACGCTTATTTCATAGAAACTCATAGACTTACCTCGGTCAATATGATGAGACCAAAGACAGCAAAAAACAGAATGACAATGAGGAAACTCATGCTGGATCGCTCTCGACTGCCCCAGTTCTTCTTGCCTCGCTTCATGGTTGGTGTTAACGACGTGCGGCTTCCTTGGCTATGATGCTGATGGGGATGCTGATGCTGATGCTGATGATGGTAGCAGGCGTGGGAGTGGCCGGCGTAGGCCTGCGGATAGGAATGGCCGCTGTGGGAGCTGTTGCTGCTCGATTTTGAGCTGGAGCTGAGATTGATGGCGCTGGCGGAGCCCCCCGATCCCGATGTGAGCGGCTTATAAGCTGGGGGGCTCCTGCTGCCTAACATGACGGAGTGCAGGTGGGTAGCGGATGGTGGGTGAGTGGGTACGTGGTTAGTTCTTGGACACTTGTGGAAATTTGCTTGACTTGGCTTGGCGTGGCGTGGCTTTGTTTGGCTTATGGGTTAACACTTGATCCTAAGTATTTGGCATGGCATGGCGTTTTCTTTACTTATTCTGCGGCAACTGAAAAGGCAAACAAATTTGGCACGCTGTGATGAGCAATAAACACGCGTAGCAAAACAAACCGCGAAAAGAGTGCATGACAACAAAACAGACAGGAAGAGAAAGAGAGTGAGAGAGAGCGAAAGTAAAGGAGAATGAGAGCGTAAGCGCTGCTGCTTGACAGCTTTCCTTGTGTGGCCAATTGAAGAGGAAAAATCAATAAAGAACTGTGCAGCGCTTTTCCTGATTTGTGATTTAAGCTTAACTCAGCTAAATTTAAGCGAACTCCAGTTTCAAGCTTATGTGACTTTTCCTGCCTAAGCTGCAGCTAAGGAAAGGAGCAAAAGCCCATTTCGGCCCATGCTGAGACAAAATGGCCATCAGCAAAAATTCCATTTTGAGCAAGCTCTGGCCTTTGCCTCCACATTTTCATTCTTCACCTTTTTCTAATACATTTCACAGCGCGAATTGTGCACTTAACTACACCGCAGATGAGCCGAAACTTTTCACACTTGACTTTCACTAAGATCTGAGTTATTTCTGCACGCTTTCACTATATTTTCGACTGGCTGGTTATGTCAACTGTCAAAACAGCCAAGTGCGCGCTCTCTCCCTCTCTCTCTCTCTCTCTCTCTCTCTCTCTCTCTCTTTCGCTGAGCCTAGCAAACAGGCTGCAGGACATGCGCAGAGCCTTGACAAGCACAGAAGCAGCTGTTGCTGTTTTCCTGAGAATTTTCACAGCTGATGCTAAATTTAAACAAAAATCTAGAAAAGTCGTTGATGAATTACTAAACCAATTGAATTTACATTCGAAATTAAATTAAAATATTTTCCAAACTATTCTCCATCCATTTTAAATATTTCCTTCAGATCGAAATGTACGAATAGAAATAGGAATGAATATTTAATTATTTTATACAATATATTTGTATATTGTATATTATATTGGGAAAAGCTCTAAAGCAAACAAATCTTTTCTTATACATAATTCACCTAAACAATTTTTAGGACCAGATAGCCCAAACATTTGTATGTAGGCAAGTTTTTGTGCATGTGATAGACATATACATATATTAAAACATTGTATAAATTTAAATATATATGAGTGATTGTAAGTATTTTGGTGCGCAAATGTATGAAGGCAGGAATAAATATGTATTGATATTAATGTATGTATGTATGTATGTTTATTTTCATGCATGCCAACATGTACAAATATGTATTATTTACAATCAACCACAAATTTAATTCAAAGTTCTCAAACTTATTCAAGTGAGCCTAATAAAGTGCAACATTTTTCGACATGTTTTCGAAAAGTACATGAATATTATATTTAATGAAAATTTACAGACCTGAAAACAACATTTATTTCATTCAAATTGAAGCATTCGTTTATGAGATATAATTGTAATAATTTTTTAAAAAATGTAAACTTTTTCAAGTATTTATATTCTTTCTTCTATGTTTGTTTGTATATACAGTGAGTAACATTAATATTCGGTTTTTATATTATTCGACTTCAAACGCCTATAAGACATAAAATGTTAATTGCAATTAAAAAAGTGTGCATTCTAGATTGTATACTGAAAAATAACCTTTACGATGAGGTATATATCAACATACATAGTATATTTAACATGATATTAATGTTACTCACTGTATGTATGTATTTAGATATGTATACTCATGTATGTATATATACATATATGTTAATATTATATTCAATATATTAATATGCATATAAGTATGTTAATTTGAATGCTTTTGTTTACATACATACCTTAAAGTGGGTATTATTAAGAATTTACTGGGTATAACAAAACGAAGGGTACAACAACCATTCAACCGATTCTCAAGTCGAAATTTTCTTTTAAATATATATTCTTATAAAAAAATATATAAAAGACTGATTTATTATAATGTTGTCCTTATTTTACTTTATTGTATTATATTCAAAAATATTATTACAACTTAATGATTTAAATTGTATACCCTTCATGCATTGGCATTGTTTAAGCCTTAAGTTTTATGTATTTAAGTCACATTCTTGAGAAACAACTAAGTTGCTACAAACACACATATGTATGTATATGTAGAGTGCTTCATTTCTATGAGTTTCATATCCGGCCTAGCTTTGGCGCATACATCTTTTGGCCATTTTCAAAGCTCTAAGGATGCAGAGTGCATCCTGCGCTGGCCGTTGTCCCAAAATAGCTCTTGCTCCCCTCTCTCACCAATGTCATTATCAACTTGCTTTTTTTGGAGTTTAGACCGACTGTTGAATGCCTGCCTGTTTGTCTCTGGGCAGCTGCGTCTGCGTCTGTTGAGCTGGACAAAGGAATTAGCGGAAACAATAAAATTCGTAAAGTTTTTGAAAACCAATAAATTTGAAGTGTTTGAATGGGAACAAATTGCAAAAGGCAAAAACGAACTCCATGTGAAAAGTCCAAAGGGCCGAAAACAAGAGGAAGAAACGCCAAATACATACAAGACGAGAGTCTCTCAAACTATCCCCCATCTCTTACTCCAATTCCCTTTTCCATCGCTTTCGCACACTTTGTGAGTGTGTCCGTGTGTGTGTGTGTGTGTGTGTGTGCATTCTTATTTGTGTGAAAATCCAGTAAGCAATTGAAAAGTTTTCAAAACAAATATGCAAAGAAAAAGGTGCTCAAGACTGCGACGCCAACGCCAACGCCTCCTAACTGCAGTTGCTACCAAATAGCTAGCCAGAGTCGGAAAAGGAAATGCAGCCAGAGCCATCTTCGTCCTCATCCTCATCGACGTCGACGTCGACCCTGGGCTCTGAGAAAAACAGTTTTGTTTGCTAAACTTTTGTCATTGCGAGTGCAACAATGGCAAAGTAATAGCCAAAGTTATTGCCCAGAGTTACCAGAAACGATCTCGGCCCTCAGCTGCATTCGACTCTCGGCAGTTACAGCCACAGCCACAGCCACAGTCAGAGCCACAGTATTAGATTATGTGATATATCTTTCTAATTTGCTGCGCTAACAGCGCACACACAGATGGCCACAGAGTGTAGCAAATACCACAAATTAACCAATGCAAAACGTTGAAATTCTCAAGGAGACAGTCAGACAAGCTCAACTGATCTAGACGGATGTGTGCAACTAGCAGATTCTCTATACTAAATTGATGTCGCCAGCTCTAAATAATAAAATATTGAAGTTATATTTCAATAAAACCATGAAAGTTTCTGTTGATCAACACGGACTGCACAACACTTGCTCAAAATCCACGCACAAAAGTTTGAATAATAAACTACTTGATAGTTACTATGTCAATGAATACAGACGTTTTCTTTTTAAAAAGCTATAGATCCATAGGATCCATAGATCCATAGGACTCCACCTCAAATAGTTGCCGATATTTTTTATTTTATTATTTTATATTCTATGAATTATAGGCGACTTTTATAGTGATTATATCATGTCAAAGCAATTATAATATTTATGAAGTTAAAGTATAACTAATCCAAAAACATAATATCATCAACACCTTATGAGGAGGTGGTACTATATGCATAAACTATGTGGTCCAATATACCTTCTACAGTTTGTCAACAAATCTTCAAACGGATTCTTTACGTTTATTCTAATTACATTTTATATAAAAAGAAAAGTAAGTAAATCCATTATACAATGACTTCATTTTCACTGAGTACAGTGTATAGAATGGATAGTATGGATGAATCGTGATATATTGAGAGTTCTATGTAGAATTTCCTGCTATTTTCTAATTATTTCCGCGATCCGTTTTCAAAAAAGCCAAATCTGACGAGAAACAAGCTGAAATGGCATCACTCAGCTAAAGTTACTTAAAATACTTTCCTGATCACGAATATTCATGACATATTTTTCTTAATGCAAAAATATATATGTATGAGTTATATATTTATCTGAAAATTATTTCATATTAAATAATATAAGCTCAAAGTAGAACTGTGCTCGATACGTTTAATATCGTTCTTAAATGGGAATTGAATTCGATTTGAAATCCATTCAATTAATTGTTTTGCAAGTGCCTCAGCTTGCATTTCCATTCCGAGCTTTATTAATATTCCTGTCAGATTCTTTTTTTTTTTTTTTTTGCCTGTGTAATCTGTAGATACGAGGAAGGCAAATGGCATAGGTCAGGTATTCTCGGAGTTATGCATAAGAAATCAAGTATAAAATTTGGATAGAGTAAACTTTGATATGTGATTTGAGGTTGGTTGTGAAGTTTCATTTACCGCTGACACGCTTACACAGTTTATCACAATTTATCAGTGTATTGACAGCATAATTATGGAGAGAGACGAGCTGACGTCGACCGCTTGTTGCGATGGACAGGTGGATCAAGTTGCTTAATGGCTACGGCATATACAGGCGAACAGTGTGCTGATATGAGGAAGCAAGTCTTAGCTAAGCCACATGCATCTCAGCAAAGTTCGACTGGCAGTGCAAACACATGGCAAGGCTAGTGCCAGCCAGTGCGGGGCAAGCTGGCGGCACTCCGACAAGGTAAACACTCGAACGCATTCGTTGCACCTGAAGTGAGATTAAATAAAACTGCAGCTGGAAAATTGAAATGAAAATTCAGCAGGGCAAACAAATTCGAGACAACTTATAGCATTTCTCAACTTCTCTGCTTCTGTCTTCAATTCCCAGCGCAAGTAGCTGCTGCCAAAAATATACATTTCACTCATATATATAAATATGTATATATGTACATTTACTTATATGTAAGCCTATGCGCAGATAGACACCGTATCACTAAGTTCATATGCTCTCTGAGCGTGGCTTCCTCCTCCTGGTCCACGCCAGCGAGTCCTTGCCTTGTAGGCAACTCAACTTTGATGAGTTTGTTAAGTAAAGCATTTTTGGCCCACAATCCAAGCAGAGCAGCTACTTACCTCCGCCACTTAACATCGCGTGCAGTCGACTATATTTGAAATTATGATTAAAATAACCAAAATGATGAGCCGGATAACGAGTAGAGCGTGCTCAGCTTAAGAGCAGTCGCTGCTGCTCCCAGCCCGAGTATGTTCTGCTTACCCATAATTAACTTTAATAAATCTGAACTTTCTGATTGTGTTTACGTCTAAGTTCGCCAAATTGAGTGCTATAAGAGGGTTCTTAAAATGTATTCAACAGAAGACCAGAAGAAAGTTTTTAATCAGCATCAAGAATCGAGTGGATCTAGTCATGTCCATCGGTGAGTTTTAAATTATCCTAGCTAGAGACGTATACATCGATTACATTTGGTAGAGAGCATTACCACTAGCTACATCACACATATGCACATTGGACACCTAGAGTTGAGTGCAGAGTGAGAGAGAATGAGAGTGAGAGTGAATGAGATTGAGATAGATAAAGTAAGGAAACCGAGAAAATACAAAATTGGGTAGGAGTTGAATTAAGTTTAAGACAGAAGTCCAGTCTATGATTATGAGTTTCAAATCAATTTCAAATAACCGATAACTCTCTTACTATTATCGAATCGTGTTTTGTTGCCTAAAAATAAACATTATTATTAAGGCTTTTAAGGCTTGCTGTAGGATGAAGAAATGGAAAAGTAGATCTGTACGCAAGTGAGTATTTTCTATTTTAGTAATGAAACGAAGTTTAAATTTACAAAATTCGGTAAATCCTCACTAGAGGAGAGGTATGATATTTTGTCTGTAGTCGTGCATTTGCACTACTCAGCACCCGAGAAAGGTGGCCTATGTTAAATACCAGTTTTGTTTAGGTGGCACATTGAATCGGTTATCTAAACTTCCACATCTCCTAATTTGGGATAGGACACTCTTGTATAAATATAGTGTATATGTAGGTATATAAATATACTTTATATTGACAGTTTTTGTTTGTAAAATTGAATAGCCTAAATATTTTCATCGCGTCGTTCTTGATTGTCAACTACCCCAGTGGCATATCTAACAACATATAGAAATTTGAGACGTTCTATGAGCTAGAATTACACAATTTGGTATAATCATTATTCAAAAGTATACTATGTATATATATTTGCTTGGATAACTCCGTCCAACTCATTTTAAATTGAAAATATCAAAGTGTTTTCTAGTCGAGCACACTCCAGCACTCTCTCTTATCTTTCATTTTTATTGCCGAAAACACTTTAAATCTCATCCATTTAGATATAATTCCTAGGTTTTTGGGTCTAAACAATTAAAAATGTAAACCTAATTTAGGTAAACATATTTCTTCAACGTTTCTCCAGCAGAACTTGGCACTTTGTAAATTCACAGACCCCAGCTCGAGGATATGCAATAAAAGCCGTGGGAATCGCAGAAGAAGATGAAGAAGAAGACAATGGCAGATAGAAAGATAAGAGTCATGGCATGCTGCTAGGCATTTCATTAATTTCAGTTCATTTTTGTGCTTTTGTAATCCAGAGCCTGGCGACGCGAACGTCTGGAGCAGCAGGAGCAGAGGAGAGGAGAGAGACAAGTGGAGGGAGTAAGTGACTGGCGAAAGGAGACAGCAGCAGCTCCGCAGGCGGTGCATATCAGCCGGATGCGCGCGTTGTTTGGTAATTTCCTTAACGGAAGCACATGCAGTTGCAGCCCCGGATCATGGGGAACAGACCGAGGCAATCGCCATTGAGGCTGGCAGCGAACACTTGGTGTCTGCTGGTCAGATGGTCAGATGACCTCATACACTCTCTATGAGAAATTTGCTAACAAAAATTTGTTGCAGAATTTCCGCAGCTAATATATGGAGAGCTTAGTGTGTGTGTGTGTGGGTGTGTGTGTGTGTGTGTGCGGGCTTTAAAGGCGTCGTCTGCTCAGCCACAGCCTGCCCACATGCATTTCCAATTGATTAAGCACTTTGGCCATGCTCAACCGCAAAGGCACAGCTAAGCCATGGCCATGGCAGATCTTGACTGCCTGCCCCACAAAATAGACAAAAATGAAGCAAAAAAAAATACAACAACAACAACAACGAGCACTCATCGAATCAAAGCGCTTCGAATAGAATCGAATCGTCCGGTAACCAAATGCAACCAAATGTGAAACACAACGTTGGCTGCTCGTTCGTTCCTTTGTGGCTGTGTTGACGCCATGGCTGGACGCTTTAACGGCATCGGATCGCAGTGGGCCTGCCCGGGGAGCGGCACTCGAATCGCCACTTCAAGTGTGCTTCTGGGGGCTTTTTCATTTAGTGGGCCATAAATTAGGCTGGCGAGTTTTAACGGCGCCGGCGAAGCTCGAATACGCTGAGCGGCAACATTTCCCATTCAACATTCACTCCCACAAGCGGACGATGGACGGACCAAGGACCAAGGACCAAATCCTGCTGAGGCAATTAATCTGCACGGGTCACATCACCGCCAGCTAAGTTAAAAATTCAAAGGTCGGAGGACAGCGTTGATTTGCACATTCCACGGCAACTGCAACAATTTATATATATAAGCGTACGAGAACTAGACGATTTATTTAAAAATCGAATTTACAAAATAAGAATAAAATAAAGTAAATTTTGAAATTTATTAAATATTTGTTTTAGAATCGAGTTTCAAAACTGCCGCACTCATTATCCATTTTTCTCGAGGCAGCGTAATGCTGAAATGAGTTTGAATTATATAATAATTATGGAACACATTCAGAATTCTAGCTCAAGAGATTCCCTTACATTATTCACCTCTGGCTCACTTATTACCCCAGACAGGCACATCTACAAGTTTAGCAACAGGTTCCGGCACAAGTAGATTTCAAATGTAAACTTAGCTCGCACTCTAATGGAATACTATTTCAACTGAAGGCTGCTGATGCTCAATAGTAAAATTCAAGTGAAATGCATATTATATAATAAAACTATATCTTGACTGTTATAGTTCGCTATAAAATGGGGTCACATTTGCATGAGCCGCAGAACAATAATAAACTCTCTGCAAATCTAGCGTGATGTTTCTTATACTTTAATTTAGGGCGAGCTCAAAATACAGATACGGATACATACATATATGGACACTTTATTTACCGTATTGAGTTGACTTTATTTCAATGCAGCAAACACAATATAAGTCTATTCCAGCAAGAGTAATATTTCTGATTTTTGCACTTGATTATTGAACACAAATTGCCATTCGACTATAATTACAAAAAATGTGAAAAAAAGAAATCTAGGTTGAAGCCTTGATATGTATGGAGAATCTCAAGAATTTTGAGCATGAGTAGATACTTTTCGATCTTAAGGTAACATGCAGTCGTATACTAGAGTAGATTCATTCAAGCCATGTATAATTAAGAAAAGATTTATATTTAATAAATTTAGGTTTACACTTAACTGTCTGAAATATTTTCAGTTTTATTGAGAATTTTCGTCTTATAGCACTTTTTTGGTCAGCCAAAACTAAATGTTTATATAATAATGATAACAGACTTGCATAAAAGCTTGTCTCTGAGGCAAATATATATAAAATATATATAACTTTAGCTACTGCATTTACTCCTTCAGAGTGTTGCACCGGAAATACAATTAGGCTGAGTGCTGGACACATGTTGAACTTAAGCCACGGAAACTTGTTTTAAATTGCTGCAGAGCAACCATCAGAGAGCAAAGGGCGCAAGTAAGTACCTGCATCTGACGGAGTCGGAGTCGGAGATGGAGATGGAGATGGACATGGAGGAGGAGCAGGAGACGAAGACGACAACGACGACGACGACGACGACTGCGACTGCGACGTTTGCCATATAAATTCAATAGCCATGGCAATAAGTGCATTAGCAGCATATTTCACAGATTGGCAGACACGTCGAGCGGGCGGCTGGCTGGGCAGGCAGTTGCTCGACCAAAAAGTAAGCCACAAATTGCATGAGATCATAAATATTTCAAGCATAAAGTACAAAATATGCAAAAGTTTTTCTTTTCAGTTTTCAGCTTCCAGTTTCCAGTTTCCACTTGCCAGTTGCCATTGCCAATGCCAGTTGCCCGGTGCAGCTACAGAGATAGTGGCACGGGCAACGTCAAACGAAATAAGAAAAATATATTGCTAAATTCTCGCACAGGAAACACAGGAGCAGCAGGAGGAGCTTTTCGCTGCCAGGACTCGACCAGCACGTGCACCGCGCCAAATGCCAAACGGAAGTTCAAAAGCGTAAAGAGCATGTTACGATACGAAACGGGCCAAACTGCATTGGTATTGGCCGCGATACGATGCTCCCCCCTCTCTCTCCCTCTCTCTCTATCGCTCTGTGTGTGTTTGGTCAGCCGATTGTGGCAACAAATTGCAATAAGCAATTTTTCAATTTTCAATTTAGACGCCATCGACGACACCAGCAACATGCAAAGCAGAGCGACCAGCAACTGGCCATAACTCAGTTGCATCCGACTCCGGACGGGCAGATTCCAGTCGCAGGCAGACAAACCGGTTAACCGGTGCGACAAGACAAATGTGTGCCAAAAAATAAAGAAAAAGAAAGCTAAAGGATGGCGGCAGTTAACGCACAGCTGGTCCTGGCGTCCACTTAATAACTAATCTACCCGATTCTCGCATATCTTACACAGATTGCGAATGCTCACGCTCTTAGAGGAATATTTCAGGGAGAGATATATCAGAGTCAGAGTAAGAGGCAATGTCTGAATCCAAGTCAGAGTCAGAGTTAGAGTCAAACTATCAGAAAGAGTTAAATAATATTGGAAGCAGCTTATATGATATAATTACGTTTATTGTTTGATTGATTGATTTGAGAGAACAGTTAACGTAACAGCTCGTACGCACGGTATGCTCCAAACTTGAATTTTCGCCAACGCTGCACAGTCACCATGAGACCCAGGCAGAGCCACATGATAATGACCACTATGGAATATATGGAAATGACAGATTGTTCAGTCCCATCGGGGCTCTTCAGTATGAAGACCATGTTCCGAAAGTTGTGCTCGCACTGCTCACACCCGTCGAACTGCACGTCCACAAAGTCATCCTCGTAGGATTTGCCGAACATGGAAAATTGCCCACGCACCACCAGAACCAAGCCGAGTAGCGGGATGAGTGGGCGACAGCCAAACATATTTCAAGTACAAGAAAGAAAAAAAGAGTGAAAAACTTGTGCTCTACTAAACAATTGATTTCTAAGTGAACATCGAACTCAATTGCTGGCCTTCATTTATATTAGCGCTACAGTGAGCTATCATATGACGAACTACTTCGAACGCTGTTCTTCGTAGAACTGGCATTGATCCCTTGGCCATTCCGACAATTATAAACAAGTGATCCACAGCTGCAGTTCGGTTGAACAAACGGAGTTTATATATTTCCTAAAACGTTCATTGGACACCGTTTTAAAGACTAAACATATGTGACTTAATGCAGGTCTTGAAAAATTATCAGAATTTCAGTATTCCTTTGAACAATCAATCAATAACTTAAATGAGTAAAATATTAATATACACATAGAGTTACAAAATATTTTCTTTTATTTCCGCATTATAATAATTAATAATTAATTTGTTATGTTAACTTTAATTTTAAATTAATTCCAATCTCTTATAAATAAATAAGTAATTAACTATACAGATTAAATTAAACATTGAATATTAATAATAATGCTCTCCGTAGGCTTCAGTGTATTTCATAGTCTAGTTATAAAACTAGACGGATAACATTTTTTTATTAAAAGTATAAATATATACATTTCCACTTAGGTATGTATATGAAAGAGAAATAATTTGATGTAAAGCAAAATAAATAACTAATGTTCAACACAGATGCGAACAATACTCTGTAAATTTAATTGAATAATAGACAATGTCTTTTAGAAATTTACGTGTAAATCTTAGTAATGTGAAAGCGGGAATAGTTAAATTTTTTACCGATTTGCCGTACGCTTAATGGGCGTTACTTTATAATTGTTTTTTCTTTTTTTTTTCAAATTTAAATCATGTTACAATATAATACTCTTCGATATACCAATTTCCCTATTAGCTATGTCAGCTCTGATGATATTGTTTGTGGCTTCAGGCGAACAGAATACTTATTTTCAGTTTAAGGTCCCTAGCGTGAGTAAATTTATAGTAATCCGTATGCCACGCCCACAGTTGCAGTGGGCTGACAAAGAACGAGTAAATTTGTGAAATTTTAAGATAGTTGAATCAGACTATAATCCAGACGTTGCCATTTGCCAGAACAATCCTTTAATTAATAATAAGCAGAATCTGCATTTTACAATAAGGAAGCTTTCAGTCACTCAGCAGCAATTCGAGTCAATTTTAACTATCGACACAAAAACTCTTTACAAAAGTTTCTCTCTTCGATGTGAAGCAGCCTGTAGTGAAAAGAAATTCACTCATGCAACTCTTTAAGAGTGATTGTGCACAAATATACAACGAAAGGAGACAGTAGTTCACTTAAAATTATATCGAGCTTAAATGCGCTCAACTGAAACTCTTTGAGTGAAAACAGGCCATTCCCCTGAGCACGAATATATGAAGAGAGAGACAAACAGTATTCCACTCACTCAGCTGTTGCTGCAATGCTCTAAGTAACTATGAGTGCAAGCAGACCATGCACCGTTAGCTGTTATAAACGAAAAGAGAGAGAGGAAATTTCACTCTGCCACACATTGAGCTATTTAAGGACTAAGAGTAAAACTTGCAATGCATTGAGATGTTAAATGCGCTCATCTGCAACTCTTTGAGTGAGAGCAAAAATCAGGCAGGCTATGCACTTGAGCTTTAGTATGCGAAGAGGGTCCCGATATTTCCCTCAGTCTGCAGTCAAACGTTGAGTTGCTAATTGCACTCGCTCTTTGAAC
Organism: Drosophila arizonae; assembly: GCF_054131065.1. Taxonomy (NCBI): domain Eukaryota; kingdom Metazoa; phylum Arthropoda; class Insecta; order Diptera; family Drosophilidae; genus Drosophila; species Drosophila arizonae. Next base: position 27,599,198 of record NC_142923.1, on the reverse strand, counting down.
ATTTAACACTCAATGTAGTAAATGCCACTGCTGTAATGTGAAGAGGAAATTTTTAGTAGGTAACGAATAACTCAAAGAATTACTCAGAAAATGTACTCGAAGCATTTGAATAGAGATATTACAATATTTAAGTTATTCTATTTTATTTATATTAAATTATCATCATTATTATTTTTTTAGTGATTTCCAATTAGTTTTTGTTATTTTTAAAATTTTTATTTGATTTTAGTATTTTTCTAAATAATAACAATAATAATAATAATAATAACCTTATAATTTAAATTTTTTTGTAATATATAATATATATAAATAATTTTTATTTTTCATATATTACTAATTAAGTTATTTAAATATATTTTATAAACTATATAAAATTTATAAAACATAATTTTTATTATGAGGCCATTTGATAATAATATATATTTCATACATATATATATATATATATATATATATGTCAATATGAAATTATTGCCTTTGTTTATTGAAACTATTGTTTTTATATATATAGACGTACTATATATGTATATACCGAATGATTTCATGCGTTTTTTCTTGCTTCAGTGTCCATTTTTATTATTTCCGTATTCTTTTTTAAAAACCTCTATAAGCTACAGTGCTGAAAATTGATTTTAATCTATTTTTATGAAATAACACAAATTGTGGGTTCATTTTTTACACATCAATGAAATTTCGCATTTTAAACGGATTTCAACATTTTCGGTTTTTTTTTTTTCTCCTTTTGGAATTTGCATATTTTAAGTTAACGAAATGCAAATGGAATAATATTTTTTTCTGGTTTTCAATCACTTGCCGAAGGTCAATAAAGGCAATCGGTACTCAATTTGATAAATATATTGTTTGTATCATGGAAAATGAACTTCCGATGCGCTCAACAAAGGCGCATCATAAATTTTCATATTAATTGAAAATATGTGCAACCACAAACGACATAGACGTGTACACACACGTACATGCACTATATAAATGTATTTGCCGTACATATTTACATACGTTTAGCATATAAATCAACAGCAAGTTATACATTTTTAGCTGGTAAATGAAATAACATTTAATTTCCTTGAGGATAACATCTGTTAAAACGATTTTGCAAATTAACTTTTACATAGCAACAGCTACAGCCACAGCAACAGCAGGCGGAACATCATGGAAAATCGTACAGCTGGAAGCCTACAAAATTTAGGTGATGACACCCACAATGCCCAATGCGAATCTGTTCCAAGTTGCGTAAATCTTAGCCAAACAAGCTGCCAGCATTCCAAATACAGCAAATATATATATAAGCCCAGACGGACATGCTTACTACATATGTAGCGAAGCTTTGTAGTATGTCTATCGAACTAGACACGTACATACATATATCCGTAGTCGTAGTCGAATCCGCATTCGCATTCGCATTCGCATTCGTATTCACATTCAGCAGGCTGTCATTGTCTGCGTTTGCACCATGCACATTTTGTGTATTAAAACTTGTCGAAATTTTATTCAATTTACGTGCACTTAAGCGACGATTGTGCATTAAGATATGACGCAAAAGTTGCAGCACTGCCACCACCTCCGCCTCCATCTCGGGCCCCGTAATAGACACGGATACGTGTTGATGTTGTCGCCAGGGTAAACAAAACACAAGTAAAAGTGATTCGAGTGGCGCCTGCTCGACTAGCAAATATCCTGAAACTCGAGCAGAGCTGTTTGTGCGGAAGAAGCCTACAATAACTGAAGCTATCTGAAGTCTTCTCGTATACTTGTATACACTCATATATCGTTTATCTTTATAATATGTATTACAATGTTTTAAGGATAGTCGATCAAAGTAAGGATAGAGTATAGTGTAAATGAATTTTTGCATATATATAATTTGTTTTATTTATAAATATAATATAATTTTATTTATAAATAAATATATAATATTTTACTTGACATTAACTCTAATAAATGATTTATCTTTAAATTACTATATATTATAATTTATATATATTCATAAATAAGATAAAAAGATGAAGAGACAAGAAAAATTCCTTATGGAGAAGGCGAAATATAGTATATAAGGATACATGAAAACAAGCTAATAAATATTTCAGATCCATTTTTATATTTTATAGAGTTTTCGTTTATTTAATAATTCAATAATCTCAAGAGCACAAACAGACTAAGCAGACAGACGGAAGGAACGTGTATATAAACTTGTATATTGGTATATTATAAATATATATTTTTGTTCATGCTCATATATTTAAACAGCAACAAAATAACCTGTTAAGCTTGCGAAATATATATAGACATACATTGGAATATAAACAATTAATTGCAGTTCAGCTGAAATAAGTCATATAAAATCAATTATTTTAAAAATATTGAAATGTGAAATCAATCTAGGCATAAGTTAGAGTGAGAGAGGGAGAATAAGGAATCTATTAAAGAAATTCAACAGACGATGCATCGCCAATTAAATTGTATTGGGTTTTTTATGATTATCAATCAAGTATATTTACAAAAATTAAAACAAAAAGTGTTTTGTTTTTTTTATTTACCTGCAAATTAAGTTTTAAATTCTAGCGCCATATGTTCGGTTTGAGCACTCGAATTTGATTCTTGATCACTAGGCCTTACTCCATTTATCATATGATATATCATAGTATACTATATAGATCTATGGGCCCATCACTTGACACAGCTAAGCTGACTTTCATTTGTAGAGCAGAAGAAACGATTTATTTGGATTTGCCAGACGCTTGCACTGATTGCCGGACCATCAAGTGACTGGACTAGAGAACTATTTATAGAAGCCACAGTCACGCTCTGAGCTATATTTAACCCAATCAAGCATCGGGCCTGACCTCTTGGGAGCCTTGGTTGGGTGCTATAAAAGCCGGAGGCCAATTCACAGCGCAGTTCAAGTTCAGATCGAGAGCCCAGCAACCGTTCTATAGCTATAAGATGGAAAAGGTTCTTGTCATTTTGCTGATGTATTTCGCTGCAGCTGTTTTTGGAAGTGGGGAATCGTGTGCACCCGGCAAGAGCTGCGTCTCCTATGACCTGTGCAATGAGGGTCTCCTTGTGGATGGCCACTTCTACTCCGATCGCAGTCGCACTCTGCAGGACGAGCAGCACTGCCACTATATGGAAAAGTGCTGCAGTGCGAACGAGACGGTAGGTAGAGTCGCAACTCTTATGCAATGAGTCCTTTCTAAAGTTGAGCTTCAGCTTGCAGTTGGTAACGGATTCAACTATAGCGATGCACTGTCAGCACTGCCTCAGTGTGGCGGACGCCTGGATCTTTGGCTTCATTTGCGTCCGATGGGATACAAGAAGCAGGAGTCAAAGTTCGGCGAGTTTCCCTGGCTGGTGGCGATCTATGGAGCAGACGGATACCTTTGCAGTGGAGCTCTGATCACACCACTTGCTGTTCTAACCGCCGCACACTGCGTCCAGGCCCAAATGGCAACGGATCTGCGTCTGGTGGCAGGCGAATGGGATGCAGCAGTTGAGCTAGAGCCATTGCCGCACCAGGAGCGAAATGTGTCCGAGCTGCTAATCCATCCCAACTACACACAATCCCCCGCAGCTCACAATCTGGCACTGCTGCTGCTCGACTCACAGGCGGCATTCGAGCTAGCGCCACACGTGCAGGTGATCTGCCTCCCGCCCATGCAGCTCCTCTACAACTACAGCCAGTGCTACGTGGCGGGCTGGCGGCACTCGGAGCTCAGTCCCAATGAGAGCCTGCCCAGGCGCTGGCCCCTCTACATTCTGCCGCGCGATCAGTGTGGCTCCAAGCTGCGCTTGGCCATCTTGGGTCGTCGCTTTGCGCTGAACGAGACGCTCCTCTGCACTGGCGGCGACAAGGACCCCATTGTCTGCGGCGACATGGGTGCCGTTCCCCTAATGTGCCCTCTCCCCGGCAGCGATGATCGCTATGTGCTCGCCGGGCTGCTGGCCCGTGCCGCCCGTTGCGATGGCCCTCAGCTCTTGAGCATCTACTCGAACGTGAAGTACTACAGGCGCTGGATCGATCAAAAGTTGAGCGAACGCGACCTGGACATAAGACATTATATGGTTTAAGGTAGATGGAAGGAAATAAGAGAGAGAGAGAGGTCTTTATGCTGAGTGCTGTGCAAGAATTTCTAGCTTTTATAAAACTTAAGGATCGATATACATACATAAATACATAAATAAATAGATAATAAATCTGCTTTAGAACTAGAATCGTCAATTTGACAAGTGTATTCCTATCGATATTCTTTATGCGTGCATTATTATTATGGCATTATCTTGCTAGAGAAATTGGAGATTGAATAAATATTTGGCTTGAGCAGAGCGACAAAGGTTAATCATGGTGAGACACACCAATTTATACAAATGATCTATGTACATACATACATATATGATTAGGGGTAAGTTAAAAAGGCTGCTCGACATACATATGTACATACATACACATGCATCTACACGTACGTATAAGCACGCGCTCTGCTAACTGCGCAGTAAGCAGCGACTGCGCTTGGGCTGCGCTGCAGTGTTTGTAATATTGTGAGAATTTATTTATGGAATAATTTTCTTGTAGTGGGACTATCTTAATGAAACTATCAGAACGTGATCATAATAATGTATGTATATTCCGAAACACAAGTCTCTAGTACATGAAATAGGTCTTTACAAATTGTGGGCGAAGGGGGCGTGGTATCCATAATCTGTACATTACAAAATCTTCGTATCGATCAATTGAATATACACAGTAAATCTCAAGTCTCTAGGTCTAAAAGCGTTCAAACACTAACCAGTGTTGTCTGAAAAAACGAAATCTATTTATCGATCAAAAATATATCGGGTGAGTTATCGAATGAGAATATCGAATACTGGGACTGGGCTATATTAACTCAGCTCGTCGTCCTGATCGAGAATATATATACTTTATGGGGTCTGCGATGATTCCTTCTGCCTGTTACATACTTCCCACAAAACCAATTTACCCTGATTTCCTATTTTCAATGAACAGAGCAGAGTTAGAGCTCAGGGTATTTCCTAGTTAGGCACAACCAACTATGCCAGCTACCTACTAACAGTTATATGAACATGTTCATACACTACCTGAAATATTGGGTAACTCCTAACAAAGTTGACGAGTAGATCGGCTTCGCCTTCAATTCTTTGCCAAACAAATTTGTTCTTCACTCTTTTTTTACCATTGAAATTTATTGAATGTAGCTCTAAAATCAAAAATAACATACATAGCTAATACATACGTATATAGATCAATTGATTGAGGATTTCAAAACTAATCCATCTGTTGCATTTCATACTTTTGTATATGGATCGAATATAGCTCCAAAATATTATATAACATTGGAAATATGTATATGGATTAATTGCTTAATAATCGAAGACTGTGCTGGATTCTGTTCAATTCAATTTCAAGTTTGTCTTTTGATTTTACTTTTATTCCACTTCAGATATGAATTCCAAATGTGTCGCATATTGAATGATAAAACCTGGTCTACAAGCAAAACAAAAAATAAGCATACTATATATAGGGTATATTATGAAAAAATATCTGATGCACATAATGGCGTATTAACTATGCTAAGTCGATGCTCGAACTTATCATCCGCTAGGGTGGGCCCACACGAATCTCTCATGGGATGGGGCTGGTATGTGTCCCGGTTGGTCAGCTCATTCAGTCCTGCGTCAGTCCCAGCCAGCTCAAGCAACGTCACAGCGTATCGTTGAACAGACGTTTGCTTTTCGTGAAGTTGGGATGAATGGGGCCGGGCAGCACGTGCGGCTTGAGAGCGCTTTTGCCGGGCTGCCGGTTCGCATCGTAGGGCAGCTGCGGCGATAGCTTCAACTGTCGATAGTAGTCGCTCTTGGGGTAGGCGCTGTTGCACTTCGTCATGATGCGGACTCGCTTGCTGCCGCTTCCCGTCTGCGGCGCTGCTGCTAGTTTCAGCCGTTGTGCTGGATTCTTGGGAGTTCCTTGGACAGCGAGCGGATTCATCAAGAGCTTGCTGTTGGCTTGCTTCAGTTGCACTTTGCGCGATGGCACAAAGTAATCCCTTTCGCCATCCTCCAAGGGTGCGTCCCAGCCGTTGTTTGACTTCGTCGTGGATTCAGCTGCTTTAGTTTCTCCCTCTGTGGTAGATTCCTGTTCGGGTTGTGGTACTTTTGGCTTCTCAGTGGCCGGCTGCTTGGCCTGCTCCTTGGACTGAGCCTTGGGCTGCTGTTTCGATTGCCCCTTGGACTGATCATTGGATATTGGCTTGGACTGCTGTTTGACCTTTTGCTTGGGCTGCTCATCCTTCTCCTTAGTGACTTTCTTAACCTTGTTTAGCACTGGCTTATCTTCCACTACCGTAGTCGTTGTCGTAGTCTGCTCGGTTGCATCTACCTCCTCCACCACCCAGGCATTATTAATGCTGGAGCGTACCTTCTCATTGTGCTCGACTTGCTTCTGTAGTTTGGGTGACAATGCTTTCTTGATGACATCGTCAAAGTTGTCCTCATCTACCTCATCGAAGTTGATAGACTTGAGAAGACGCTTTCGCTTGGATTTGCTTAGCTTTTTGAGACTGCGCACAGTGCCAAAGTTCGACTCCTCAAACTCATCAGCCTCACGGATCTTCTGCTCCACGAGCTCTGCAAATGGTGTGCCCTCGGGCTTGGGCATGTTACGCACACCCAATGGAAATTCGCCGCTTGCATACGTCTCAAAAATGTGGACTAGCTTACGCAGTCCCTTGCGCCGCTTGCTGTTGTAGTCCTGCGTGCGGAGCAGTGTCTGAAGCTCGTCCAGCACACAGTCGGCATTTAGCGGTAGTTCTGGCATCAGGACATCTACGTTTCCTGCACGTGGATCAAGAGTGGGGGTTTCTTGCTGCTGCTCCTCCTCATCCTCTTCCTCCTCCTCATCGAAGCCAGAGTCCATCTTCTCCACATCGTCTATGGAGCTGCTGGGAAAACCCATCTCTTTCCATGCCTTGTATTTCTCGCTATATTCTCTACCCAGTTCACTCTGGTAGAGCAAGTGATAGAGGACGCGCGTGCGGCACTGCGACACTAATTTGGCGTCCCGCTGTGTACCCACATAGTGTACAAACGGGCGCAGGAAAAGATTAACCTGTTCGGCGGTGATCTCCTCATTGGCTGCCTTGGCCAGCTCCTCGAAGAACACATCCATGTAGTGCATAGTAATCCCACGAGACTTTGGCTGCGCCGCAAGCACCGACTCATTCATGCTTTTATTAAATGCCTCTATCAGATCCTTGTCCCATTTGCTTTTCTTGAGCAGGCGTAGCATGTAGCGCAGCATACGACGTACAAGCATCAAAAATTTATCCATTCGCCACTGATCAATGCCAAACCACTCCTGGCACATAGTGCGCATAAAGGCGCTGAAGTACGCCAGACTGCAGGCAGTGTTGCCTCCAAAGCTGTCTATCATTTGAGCCAGCTGCTCGGCTAGCTCCTCTTGCACAAGCGGCTTGTCCGACATCCATACGTTGTAGTACAATCCTTTCCAAATCCGCATGAAATCGTCCTCGGTGAAGGGAAACGAACTTGCCGCTCGCAGCTGGAACCATTTTCGCAATTTGCGGATCTGACGATTTCGCTTTGTTAAGTCATTGCAGGCCAATGCACGCACGATTTTCACCTCCTGCGCAATCACAAGCAACTCCTTTGGCACCTTGGCCTGTGATGCACCATTGCTATCTTCGCTCTCATTGCCTTTGTCAATTGCAGCCACCTCAGCGCTGCGCTTTATTGGTCGCTTTTTTGTGACCATAATTGATTGTTAACAAAACGACAGGAACTTTTTCTCAAATTCCTCTGGTATGTATTGAACGCGGTTGCTACGAGAGAGAGGTGGGCGCACGTGTTGTGCGGCCCCGCAGTAATCGATTACTATTTGAAGCTCTGTTTGTCACATTTTGCAACACTTGTCAGAATTGCAAGCGTTCAATATTGTAAATACTAGAAGGTAATGCGACGAAATTCATACAAACTGTTTCAACATATCATCATGTCGTCTTCATATGACAAATTTTGTTATCTTTTAGAAAAAAAATCTTAAATGCATTACATATATTATTCTGTTAAATATTGTACATATAAAGAACTATATGTATTTATGCATTTATGACATACTAGCGGTTAAATAAAATCGATAATAACTTTTCATTCGAAGTTTCGTGGTTTCGATAATTAATATATTTATTATTGTTAACTCGTTAATTAAAATTAAACTCTTTTATTGAAACAAATTAGTTACAAAATCATTTTATTCATATACATCAAGCATTTACATATGTATTTCACGTATATATTCTTACCGGCTTTAAATACTAAAGAAATAATGCGTTGCTGGGCAGCACTTTTAACCAGCTGACATTCTAAGTAGCAATTCAGACTAAATTGGCCTTAAAAAGTTAATATTTTTAAAACTTCATCATCAAAATGCCTGTGTTAACTGTAGAAAACTCAGAGGACTATCAGAAATACATTAGCGCTGATAAAACAACTGTTGCCCTGTTCGCTGCCGACTGGGCCGAACAATGTGCTCAAGTTACCGATGTACTCAAAGAGCTGGACAGCATTTTGGGCGATAAGTTGCAATTCATTACGCTAAATGCTGAAAAATACCCTGATATATCAATGAAACATCAGGTAAGCTTATCTGCACACCGGACGCCTGAAGATGTCTGTACAAAACGTATTTCCAGATCGAGGCAGTGCCGACAGTAATATTCTTCAACAAGGGCTCGGCTGTGGATCGCGTGGATGGTGTGGATGTTGCTGCCATCACCAGCAAGTCCAAGAAGCTCGCCGAAAGTGCAAGCAGCGCTGCGGCAACTGGACAAACCTTGAAAGATCGTTTGACAGCGCTAATCAATAAGGCGCCGCTGATGATATTCATGAAGGGCGATCGAAACGCTCCACGCTGTGGCTTCTCCAAACAGCTTATTGCTATCATTAACGAAACAAAGTATGCACTAAATCTACATTTGTGGACAACATTTAATTTCGAGATATTTCAGTTTGCCGTATGAAACTTTTGACATTCTTTCTGATGAAGAGGTTCGTCAGGGACTGAAGACTTTCTCAGACTGGCCAACATATCCTCAAGTTTATGTAAAAGGCGAACTTATTGGGGGCTTGGATATTATCAAGGAGCTGCTAGCGAACAACGAACTGGAAGCGTCGCTAAAGGGCTAAACATTTCAAGTCATCCATCCTCTAATTAGTCAAATGAAATCTGGAACAACCAATGCTTCTCACAAATTTACAATGTCCAAAAACTTTTATATAAATAAATAAAAGTGTTTTTGACAGTTTTCAATATATGGAACCATTTCCGACTTAATTATTTTTTGAACTAATTTAATTATTTAGTGCCTATCGTTTTAAAATAATTATTTAAATGGTTAGCGAACATTTCCATGTGTACCTTAGTTATACGCATTATACAACACTGACAAAGCATAATTTGCTTAGCAGCACTGTAGCTGTAACAATCAGCTGATACGAGCGGCTTGCGAATAATTGTGAAAGTCCGAAATTACTGAAATACTACACAAATTGAAAATGGCTGAAGCCAACCCAGATGTCGTTGACGGTGAAGAAAAGAAACTTTCAGATATTTTTTTAAGTGGATGGAATCTCTTTGACGAGCTGGAGGTAACCGATCTGCCTTTCAATGGCGCTCCATTTCAGGTGAGAATAGGCAAGTCCAAGTCCTCTACAAGTATTAACAAATATTCATATTTTATATAGAGTAAAGTAAAAGAAGCAATGGGTTATTTCGAACAAGCGACTGTAATTGTCAATCAAGTGGGAATGTTCAGTCCTAATGAACTTATTGACGAGGTATCAACGGAATCGCTGCCCTTCATGCTCTTGCCATATTTCCTGGGGAAACTTACCACGAAGATCAACAATCCAAATGGTATAGAAGCCATAGAGCTAGGAGAAGTCTACTTTAAAGACCATCTGCAACGTTGCCAAGAGTACGAGCTCTGTGAAGCGCCTAAGAGCAAGGCGCAGCAGGACGGAAAGACGGATGCTGCGCAGCAGAAAAGCGAACAACGCGAACTGATTGAGGCTGCATACAATCGCAATGATAAAATTGCACAATATCGGAAGATGAAGGAAATTGACGAGTATATGACTCGGTTGCGCGCTGCTGTTAAGAACAAAGCGGTCGATGATGAAGTCCGACGTGAATTCTTTTTAAAATATTTAGATAAGAGCATCATAGAGGCCAAGCAGGAGCTGGAGAGTCTTCGTCTGATGAAAGAAATGGCTAAGATGCGCCTAGCACGTATGCAAGCCGGCGAACAAAAGCCTCTAGAAAACTCTACAGCATATCAGCAGACGAATGCTCCTGACATTGGCCACAAACATGGACATCACCATCATCATCATGCAGAACCGAAACCAAAGCCACTACAACCTTTTATTATAACACGCAATGAGACACAGAAGGCAGTCTTCGGCTTAGGCTATCCCAGTGTACCGATCATGACCGTCGATGAATTTTACCAGCAGCGCGTTGACGAGGGCATCTTTCCCGACGAGCAAAAAATGGCAAAGATAAATCAGGAGAAGGCCATTGCTGCCGCACAAGATCCCAACGAGAAGGAAGACCAAGAGAAGGCAGCCATAGAACTTCAAGTGGAGGATGACGATCCAGAGTATTTAGCGCGTATGCGACGCATGGACGAGTACAAGGATGTGGTCCGTCGTGGAGATGGAAATCGTCATAATCGTAGTTGAACTACTTATCACACTCAACTCATTAATATACATTACATTGAACAAAATTAAGTATTTTGTATGTTTATATATAAAACAAGCAGAGTAGACATCTTCCAAGCTTCAAATCCAGAAAAACTATACGTAAAATGCTCTTCATTACAGAGTCTAATATGCGCTTTATTAAGTAAGTAACATATTTGGATCAATTTTTCTTATATATGCCATAGAAAAACCAATAATACGATTGGAGATAACTGTTGGAGTAATGCCCAATCAATATTCTGTGAAATGAAATAAAATTCTTATCATTGATCAAAACTTAAGATCATGAGATTTTATTATTTGACATAGTACAGAACTATTTCAATTCAGTTAATTTCAGACAGTATTAGCTTAAAGATCAATTCGAAAATATATTGTTTAGAAAAAAAAATGTTAATATAAATAATTGAAAAGAAATCAAACTAATATTATGAGGTGAGGAATATTAAACTTCAAATAATAGTTGAATATTATATATAATTAATATTACATACATTACATTCTATATATTCTTAATTATAATATAAAAATAATATGATTTTATTTGAAAAGAAATTAGAATTGTTTATAGTGTTAATCTTATGAACATTAATAATTTCCATTTAAGAGAGCCAAACATCATTAATGTAATGTAATGTTTTAGGTAAATTACGATTTGGTCCTGAGCTTAACTTAATTTAAAAATCAACAGCAAGTGAACATCTTAAAATTATTAAACCTTAGTTTCAAACGAATTGCAAATCTAGTATTTTTACTAAAAGTAATTTTAAAAGTTATTATTTCAGCATTTTTTGTAAATGCAAGCGGTCACACCTCATCTAAACAACAACCACCTCAAACAACAACACAAAAAAGGTCTAAGAAATTGCAACTGAAGATAAGACAAAAGCACAATATTTTACTCAAAATATAAAAATTGCAATAGACACCTTTGCCTGAGCACTCAGTGGCAACAGAACGCACAAAGAATTAACTTCTGTACGTGGATAACGTGCCACCCATCCCCACGATTAACAAAAGAAGTGCAAGCACAAGCATGTCCGTCATTGATTTTATAAAGGGCTTACCCATATACGACTCGAACAACTTCACACTGCTGAGCAATGACCACGGCATTAGAACATCGCAAAAGCGTGCCTCCGTTTATTTGCCCACAGAGGATACGCCTGACCAGGCGCAGCTAATAGTGTTGGATAAAAGGTGCGTACTTCTGAGATATCTAACGCAACAGTGGGACAAAAAGACACTCCAGCGAAAGCGCGAACATGGCAACGACGGCAGCAGTAACAACACCAACAACTCTACAAATGGCAACAACAGCAAAAAGCGCCCACGCCTGGAGGCCAATGAGCTCAACTGAGACACTCCCGATTCTTATTAAGTACAGCTACTACCGTTAATATAAATATCCCCAAGCATATAATAAATATTATAAAACATAAATAACTGAATTCGCATTAATTTTGACTTCCTTCTGTTTATTCCACTTGATGACTTCAGTTTGTCCATTAGTATTTTTAATTCGGAAACAAATAAGATTTGACGACTTTATTTAAAAGCTAGTTTAGTGATGTCCCAAGTCGCTGGGGTCTGGTTTGCCGTATTGCTTCTCCCACCAGGCAACATATTCCTTCTTGCGTTGCTCACGTTTGGCAAAATACTCTGGATATTGTGCCTTCTCCAGAGGATGCCAGTAGTCGAGCACCCAATCCGGCAGGATGACCTCACGCTCGAAAGCACAGCCACCAGGACTGTTAGCAACTGTAAATAAAGGTGCTGCATGATACTAATCTTACCAAATGTGTGAGCACACTTACAGTTTCGCGGCTGGAAATGCTTTGTCTCAAAGAGTTCCTTTTGACCGCTGGCTAGCAAACGCATGCCCTCGGCCACATCCTTGTTTTTGTTCTCATCAAAACGAGCGCGCATTTGCACTGCACGATAACGGTAAACATCCCTAATTCCGCGGAAGATGTATGTAAAGGAAGATGCAGAATTTATTATATAATCAAACGGTTTACAATTGCAGCATTTCGACGAGCACTTACCGCCGATCATACCAGGCCTCCAGATTGCGCAGCGCACGCTTGTACAAGCTGCACACCTGGCGCTTGTGCGACACAATAGCCAAGGGAACTTGGGCCATGTCTAGTTGCTCAACTTGTATTAAATCTGTAATTCGCAGCTCGCAGTACAACAACAACTGTAACAGATGGTAGCTGTCACAAGTTGAGTGCTGTAAAACGACTTGCCTAAATTGTTTTCCAGCACTGTTTGCAGGGATGCCAGACTACTAGGTTCGTTATCGGATTTTATTTTGTTTTTTAAATAAATTACATATTAACAAGTATCAAGTAATTAATAACTCACAACTTAGCTCATAACATTCAATATACACTGAACAATATGCTCAGGTATTTTTAAAGGTTGTTCGGACAAATCCCCCGTCTGACTATCGTACATATATATCTCATTTAATACGCGACCGTTCTGTCCACCATCTAATGAAGAGACCAACACCATTGAGCCCTCAGACAACTCAGTTATTATTTGTTCGATGTCGTGCTCATTGACTTCCTCCCCGAAGTTGGGACCCTGCTCCGGTACTTCAGGACCAGGTGGCTCCGAAATGAAATCAACAATATATGTTGCATTGGTTTCGGTGGAATAAACCGTCTCGCTCCTGGTGACGGTGTCCATGTTACTTACACAGTTGCGGCCACCCTCCTCCAAATCGACGACCTTTTCACTTGTCATCTTGACCCTGACCTCAGCGTGTCCCTCGTCCAGCAATGAGTTAAGCTCCTGCTGCAGTTGCTCAGCCTTGGTCTCAATTATAGGATCGCTACTGATTTGTTCTGCTTCCATTTCCTTTTCTCTTTTGATCGCTGGAAATACGCGTAAAAGATGCACAGGCACGGGCTGATTCACTTCCGATATATACTCCTTCGGTCGCTTAGGATTGGGTTGCATCTTTTTAAGCACTTTTTGCTTCAACTTTTTTTTAACGCTGTGCTGTTGCTCATGCTTTTGTTGATGCTGCTGTGGCTTCTCTTGTTGCTGCTGCTGTGGCTTCTCTTGTTGCTGCTGCTGTATCTTCTCTTGTTGCTGCTGCTGTATCTTCTCTTGTTGCTGCTGCTGTATCTTCTCTTGATGCTGCTGCTGTGGCTTCTCTTGTTGCTGCTGTGGCTTCTCTTGTTGCTGCAGAGGTAGCTTCTCTTGTTGCTGCTGTGGTAGCTTCTCTTGTTGCTGCTGTGGTAGCTTCTCTTGTTGCTGCTGCTGTGGCTTCTCTTGTTGCTGCTGTGGTAGCTTCTCTTGTTGCTGCTGTAGTAGCTTCTCTTGTTGCTGCTGCTGTATAATCTCCTGTAGCTTCTCCAGTTGCTTCTCCATTGGTTGTTTCTCCTGATGCTCCCCTTGAGCCTGATGACACTTCAAAGGCTGACGCTTGCGCTTGGCAGCTCCACCTTCGCCCTGGTTTTGCAGTGCAGCTCGACGTTTGGCCAGCGCGTGCTTACCCAGCTTTTCCTTTGTCACGTGCTCGTTCTCGTACACCAGATCGCCATCGGAGAGTGCGCGCGTCGCCTTGCTCTGCTGCGACTTGGCTCGCTTCTGCAAAGGAATGAGTTCAGTTTGAGTAAACATTGGACATAGGAGATAACAGACGAACCTTTCTTGGTTGTTTTGCCTTGGCTGAAACGATTTGCTGCCATTCGCGGTGCACCTCATAGCGTTCACGGTCCTCCAATTCCAGCTGATTTTTGAGCTCCTGAATATTGAAGGCCTTCGGGTAGAGCAAGGCCTTATTGATTAGCTGTCCGTTGACGCGCTCCTCCCGCTTATACTTGAGCTTAAGGTCGCGTCGCGTACGCTTGGGGAACATTTGACACATGAGCGAGAAGTCGGTGCCAATGATTTGGAGACTGCGATAAAAGCGGATGGTGTCATCCGGTGTCCAGGTGGGCGTCCGCTTGTGCCGCTTGTAGAATCCATTGTCGCCAGTTGTCTCGTCCATGAGAATAAGCGACGAGTTGGCCAAAACCTTGCGCGCCTCCACCTCGGCGGTAGTCTCAATCTCCAGAGTCTTCTCGTCGATTATCATTTCCCCATTGGCGTCCAGTTTCAATTGCGGCACAGGCATGGCTGCTGTTGTGGCAGCCGGTTCTGTCTTGGCCTCTAGCAGCTCATCCGAGGTGGGCTTCGACTCGTCCACACTGCCGATGCTGCTGCCATTCGCCTCCGCCTTAATGGTAGTCACCAGAGGTTTCTGCTCCATGGGATTGCTCTCGGGATTGTAAAAGATCATGTCAAACATTTTGAACGTGGACTTATCCGGGATGCCTTTGTTGAATCGCGTCTCAAAATCTCGCTTTACATTAATGCGCTGCTGCGCCTGGGTCAACGCCTTGTCGCTCTCTCCCTTTCGCTGCTTGCCGCCACCGCCGCCGCTGTCCGAGTAAGCCGAGCAACTGGATTCCGTGCGTATACGCCCCATGCCCGGACTCATGACACCACCTGGAAAGTACTTCGGTGAAGCCTGCACCTGCTGCGGCGTCCCGCTCACGCCACTCATTGACGAGCCGCTCAAGTAGCGTTCGCGCCTTGTGGGCGTGCCCGGCGACGGGTAGTCGCCATCGAGATCAGCCGCCAACGGTGAGCCCACGAAGCTATTGCGACGCTGCCCAAACACGGGAGTGGGCCGAACTCGCTGTCGAGCTTGCGCCTTGCTGGGCGACATGGGAAATCCGCTGGCACTCTTCTGCAAGTCCATTTGTATAACATTATCCTCCAAGTCCGAGTGGAACACATCGTCCAACTGGCCGGCGTTGCTCGCTGCCGGCATTTTAAATGCCACTTCAGATGCATCGTCCTCTGGATGCTCCTGCTTGGACGAAGGAGTGGGGTGGTTCAGTGGCTCAGCTTCAACGCGTGCCTCTGGATCGGTGTCTTCCTTGCGCGGCTTGCGCTTGATCTGCGTCAAGTTGGCAGGGGCCTTAATACGTTGCCGTCGCGAAGACATTGCGTCACTTTTCAATCAAACATACATATATTATGCATTTACTCGACGACAGTTCTTTGCGAAATGCCGTGTGAAGAATAAAGGCAACAGATGTAAATGTGCAGCGCACGAGTTTTTACCACAAAAGTGTTGTACAACGTCAAACGGAAATTAAATAAAATTGTAAACAGTATGCTGGTCAAGCAAAATATGTTTAAATTAAATCATTTTTCGAAAATTAACTTTTGAATTATTTTGGAAAAATTCTATGTTCGTTATTTTGCAATTTTGTGGCACAAAGCTAACGAATAATGTTTGGCTAAGATCCAATCTGTTTTTTATTAGTATTAATTTCCGATACTGGTAACAAGCACAATAATAAATCCATTGCTTAGGTCAGAAGTAATTCTCATCTATATAGTTTATAGGGCACTTTTGCACTGGTTCATTCAGTAATTTTCGACGAATAAGACCTTTTCCTCACTGCAAAAACACGAATCGTTTAGCTCGCTGCTGCACGGCGACCCAAGAGCAAATATTGACAAAGCAGTGAGCCGCTTCAAATTGGTGCTGCAAAATTCGAGGGTTTCCCAGCACTGATTCGAGCAACAACAACAAATACGAATTGCAGGTTGCACGTTTTGAACGTAAAATGTGGGCGCCTTGATAACAAAGCAACAACGACGGAAACTTGTATAACATAACAAACAAAATTGTCAACAATTAAAGCAAAAAGAACAAAACGAAAACAAAAAAACAATCAAAATTATACAAGTTGAAAACGAGGGTAACAAATGTGACAGGAGGTGTGTGTGTGTGTCAAAATTTGAAGCGGAGGAACAAGCAACATTACAATAACAGTACAGCCGCTGCCGCTGTCCGATTGTTATGCAAGCAGCGCTGCAGCCCCCCACCTGAGCAGTGCAGCCCAAAAGCCGCAGCCGCCGCAGCAATAACAATCAATTAAGCGGTCGCCATGCTGCTCAATCGTTTCGTTTCAGCCATAAAAAATCAATCGAGGGAAACCTTGCGCGCCTGGACCTATCAATGCGAGTCAATATTCGCCCAGCGCTCGCGCCGGCTGCAACAGTTGCTCACGTTCTATCAGACCGTCTATGGCACGCAGGGACTCAAGCAGCTCTGGCGCGTCTATTATCGCAGTCAAATACAGCCACCGCTGCGCGGCATGGTGCTCAGTGCAGTGGGCATTATGGGCTTGAATGTGAAACGGCCGACGGCCGATGGCTTCGACTGGGTCAAAGAGCGGCTGTCGCTGGCTAACTTTGATTTGTGCCAGCGAGATATTGATTTTATAAATACGCTACCTGTGAACCAGCTGTGCGAGCGCTGCAAGGCGAAGAAGATGAAGTACTGCTATTGCACGTTGGGCAACCAGCGATGCAAGAAGGGCGGCGCTGTCATGCCACCGAGCAAGGCCGAACAGAAGTCCGGGAAGGATGAGGCGAGCATAAGCAATTGTCAAAAGTCAATGGACTATGAGTCGCGTGGGCCTGTGGGCCAAATACGCATTCAGGCCCAGGAGGAACGCAACTGGGAGCCGTACTTTAGCAAGAACGAGTTCAGCATTTGGCGGCGCGAGGAGCACTCATCGCTCTACTCGTACAAGGTGTATGCGCGATTCGATGATATTACGGCCGATGATTTCTTGCATGTACAAACGGATCTGGACTATCGCCGGCAATGGGACGATACGGCGCTCAGGCTTGAACTGATTAGCGAGGATCCGGCCCCGAACAGTAATTCACATCTCATCTACTGGGAGATGCAGTGGCCGCGCCTATTTGCCAACCGGGACTACGTATATTGTCGGCGCTACTACAAAGATGATGCTAAAAAGTTGATCTTTATTTGCAGTCGCGCTGCCCAGCATAGCACATATCCAGCTATATCGGGGAAGGTGCGTGTCACCGATTACTGGAGCCTGATGGTCATTAAGCCATTTCGAGGCTTCCATGAGCCGGGATTGCACTTTGTGTTGACATATTACGACGACCCGGGCATCCCGATTCCGCAGAACATCAAATCGTGGGTTACGCAGAAACAAATGCCCGAATTCCTTACCAAAATGTATGTGGCCACCAAAAACTATGCCTGCTCCCGAGCCATCAAGATGAAGGACATGTTCAATAGCTTTACGATAATCAACGATGAGTATACGGCAAACGAGCAACGCGGCAGCTGGCTGGGCAGCCTCAGCCGTCACAGGCGCAAGGTCAAAAACGACTCCGAGGTCGATCGCTGACCACTGCGCCGAGCTGCCGTTCCTCGAGAGAGCAAATAACCAATAACAATTAGCCAATCAAACGAGGGAAACCAAAACCAAAAGAAAGCAAACTACAGCAAGAAATACCAACAGCAATACAACTTCTTATCCCATGTTGTAATTCATATTGAAGTATATACACATATATACACACACACAAAACAAAAAACAAAAAAAAAGAGAGGAAAAGAACAATATTTTGATTAATTAGGGTTCATCTAATTTATAGAACTTAACAAATTTTTTCATCATCCATGCAAATGTGCAATAAAATACCATTCGCAACTTGGAGGCATTTAAAATGTTGGATCTTCTGTGCCACACTAAAGAAATCAATTATTGCTACAAATATATACGATATATAGATAGATACATATGTGTATATATCTGTATATATATTCAATTATACATATAAATTTAAACAAATATATTCACAAGCTAAGTCCAGAATATTGTCTTAATACAAATTACTGCAAGAGAAAGTGTGCATGTGCCCGACTAGCAGATACCCACTACAAGATGATAAGCGATCTAACCTACCTATTGATAAGCAAATGCAAGCCAAAGGCCCCAATTTCAACTAATTTTTTCGCTGCCAGTTTTAAATTATTACGACTTTTATTAATATATATATATACCCTTCACGAATAGTATACTATATGTGTACTATATCGATTTGGAATACAAATCATTCAGAGAAATCAACATATTTAAGTGGATATCAACTATTAATTATAATAATTATAGAAGATATTGCTAGTCCACAGTTGGCGTATCTCTGAGAGTCAGCTGTGATCCTTGCGTTGATAAGAGATTGTCAAAATTGATTCCTTGTTGAGAACGGGTCGAAAACAAATCCATTTCAAATGGATTCTATTGATCAAATATTTACTGAAAGTTCTTTCTAATATTAATATCGGTGCCTGGGTTAATATAATTTGATAAACAATTGAAAAATCTGTGAGTTTAATTCTTGTGTGCTAGTTAGCAGTTACACATACTATATATTTCAGCTTTACTATGGAATTATACGAAGTACGCTTACAAAATACACAAAACGTTAACTGAAGGCATAGGTTAACATTAGCATAGAGCTAGAAGATTATGTAGTAGTAGTTTCTTAAAGATCTACTTTCGGCATTCCGAAACTTAGAGACTCTTGCAAAGTTGTTAAACAAAGATCAATTATATTTGAGATATTAAGGACTAGTAAATATAGGTTATTCAAATACTTTGCAAGAGTCTTAAAAGACATAAATTGTAAATAGAAAACTAATGCATATAATTTGAAGAGATTCTATAACAGGATAGTTTGGACAGATCACAGCTCGCTATGCTCCTTGGGGCTAGGTGGATTTTTCATATAGGCTATGAAATCTTCGCTGTTTCGTCCGCCATTGTAGTCTAGTTTCGTTTTGAGGTAGGAAAAGTATATGAAGGTGGGATAGCCGCGCACATTGTACTTGGCACACAGATTTACATATTTGGTGCAGTCGATGGCAACGAAGGCAACGCGCGGATCGTCCTGCATCGCATTGGCGGCAGCTGTGAATTCCGGCTTTGTGTGCTTACAGTGTCCACACCCTGAAAACCAAGAGAATAATACAAATCCCAACTGCTGCGATTGTGAATTACTTACATGGAGCATAAAACATGACCAGCGCGTGTTTCTTGCGCTTCAGGATCGAGCTGAAAGTTTCTTCGTTTGGAAATATCACCTCCGTGCTGTCCTCTTCATCCTCCCAGCTCTTCTCAGGCGGCGGAGGTGGTGGCGGCTCTTTGGGATCACGCATAAAGTCAACTATTTTGGACGCCTCGCGCACATTTACATCGAATTTGTAGACACCATAGGAAAAGTATTTCACTGTCGGATAGCCCTTGACCTTGTATTTCTCGCCAATGGCAGACTCCTTGGTGGCATCCAGGGCAGCAAGCATGCCTGGCACATTCTTCTCTTTCATCTCAAGAGCTGCCTTTTCGTATTCGGGCTTCATGTTCTTGCAGTGACCACACCAGGGTGCATAGAACATGACCAGCGCCGATTTCTCATCCTTTAGAACCGCCTCAAAGCCCTGCGTTGTCAGATGAACAATCTCGGAGTTTGTATCAGCTGACCACTCAGCTTCCTTCGGTTTGGGCGTTGGTTTCTGATTTGGATTGAGCATGAAGGCCACCAATGCATCCTTGGTGTTCTCGCCCTCGTATGTGAAGCGCATCTTTCCATTCTCGAAGTAAATTAATGTGGGAAACCCTGTGATAAAATTGTAAGCGTCATTAAATTATTTATTGTGGAATCTATTAGTATAATTACCAGTTAAATTGAAGAGCTTGCGCACAGGTGCGTTTTCCTGACGCTCCACATTCATGGCGGCCATTACATATCCACCGTGAGTCTTCAGTTCGGTGGCTGCTTTGCTGTAGTCAGGCTTCATGCGCTTGCAGAATCCGCACCAAGGCACATGGAACATAACCATCATGGGACGGATATCCTTGCGGAGGTGTTTCGTAAATGAAGCTCCGTCATTAAAGTGCAATACATCGGCACCGGCGGGATCCTCTTCCCAGGGCAAATCACCGGTGGGATCGCGCATGAAGGTGATCATGGATTCCACGGTCAGCTGACGATCGTAGTCCTTGTGATACTCGCCGTCCTTGTAGTGACGCAGTACATACGGCTTAGGCGTCACCTTGAGCTTCTTACACAGCTTCTTGCGCTCCTGATTGGAGCAATCCACGTACAGCATTGTTCCTGTGCCGCGTATCCCATCTGCAGCTTCCCGGAACACTTTCAACTCGGCTGCAGCCTCCTTGGGGCTGGATACGTAGAGCGCGAGAACATTGTTCTTGGTGCGCAGCAGCTTCTTATAATCCTTGTAGTCTGCTATGTCTTCCCGCACGGCAGATATTTTCGATTTGGCGGCAACAAGTGCCAGCAGAAAAATCAGCAGTATGAGCTGCATGCCAAATTGCCGGTTTGTCAACATTATACTTTTCCTTTAAACTTAATACGAGTAACTAGCTAATTTAACAATATATTTAAGATGTTTAACTAGTATAATAAGTTCATTTTCTTTTATGTTTTTTTCTTTATAGACCAACAATCTGAAACTTAAAATGCCAATGAAGACGTCAGCGTTAGGTTTGGCGTTGCCATATCACACTAATGTCTGTTGCTTTGGGCACAGTTTAGGTTTATACGTCAGTTGCTAAATATTAACATGTTTTTGATTTGCACCATATTTATAAGCATTTTATGTGCAATGATCGAAAATAAACACTTATCCCTTTTATAAATCTTAAATATGTGTATGGGATTATTATTATGTGAAGTATTTGCTAAACAAGCTCAAGTCGTGCGTCCGCATAAACGTAAACTATGACAAATTGAGTACAAAATGCAGCGCTGTCAAATATACGTGGCCGGTGGCAACACTAGTCCATACTCTGACACATTAACAAGAGGCAGAAGAAGAAGCAGCAGCAAGTTTTTTACAATCTCGCCGCAGTGTATTTTATTTGGATTGACTGTAGTAGGATATTATTGAACACAAATCACTGTCAATCTAAAGATGCCCCTCAAATTGGACATCAAGCGTCGTCTGACGTCGCGCTCGGACCGCGTCAAGTGCGTTGATTTGCATCCGGCCGAGCCTTGGATGTTGTGTGCCCTATACAATGGCCACGTACACATCATGAATTACGAGAACCAGCAATTGGTCAAAGATTTCGAAGTGTGCGATGTGCCAGTGCGCTCCGCGCGCTTCGTGGCACGCAAAAATTGGATAATTACAGGATCGGATGACATGCAAATACGTATCTTCAACTATAACACACTGGAGAAGGTCCATTCCTACGAGGCACACTCTGACTATCTGCGCTGCATCGCCGTGCATCCCACACAGCCCCTGGTGCTAACCAGCAGCGGTATGTTTCGAAATTGTCAATAGTAACAAAAGTCGAACTCACCAATAGATAATATTCCCCAGTCTTCATATACAAAATCATAAACAAACAATTGCTTAACCTCCATTTGGTTAGGTGAACATTCGGTACAGCTGGCATATACAGAACTATTGTAGAGTCGATGCTAAATAATTAGTAAACGTTTTTATCATTATCTGATAAATATCTTTAGCAAATTGTCCACGTAGATTCATATTTATATGCATATCTCATAATTGATTTCATCACCTTGTAGATGATATGCTTATCAAGTTGTGGAACTGGGAGAAGTTGTGGGCCTGTCAGCGCGTCTTTGAGGGCCACACGCACTATGTCATGCAGATCGTGTTCAATCCCAAGGACAATAACACCTTTGCATCTGCATCCTTGGATCGCACCGTTAAGGTGTGGCAGCTGGGCTCGAATTTTGCCAACTTTACGTTGGAGGGCCACGAGAAGGGCGTCAATTGTGTGGACTATTATCATGGCGGAGACAAGCCGTATTTGATTTCGGGCGCCGACGATCGCTTGGTCAAGATCTGGGACTATCAGAACAAGACCTGTGTCCAGACCCTCGAGGGACATGCACAAAACATTTCGGCCGTCTGCTTTCATCCCGAGCTGCCAATCCTGCTGACCGGCTCTGAAGACGGCACCGTCAGGATCTGGCACTCGGGCACCTACCGCCTGGAGACCTGTCTGAACTATGGCTTCGAGCGTGTATGGACCATTGCCAGCATGCGTGGCACGAACAATGTGGCCCTGGGCTATGATGAAGGCTCCATCATCATCAAAGTCGGTCGGGAGGAACCGGCCATGTCCATGGACGTGGTGGGCGGCAAGATCATATGGGCCAAACATTCCGAAATGCAACAGGTTAAGTATGGAAATGCTCAAAGCTGAAAAATAAACTCATTTGTGGCAA
Source organism: Drosophila arizonae (assembly GCF_054131065.1). Classification (NCBI taxonomy): domain Eukaryota; kingdom Metazoa; phylum Arthropoda; class Insecta; order Diptera; family Drosophilidae; genus Drosophila; species Drosophila arizonae. Next base: position 27,576,236 of record NC_142923.1, on the reverse strand, counting down.
TTTGCAGGTCAATCTGAAAACAATTGCGGATGGAACCGAGATTAAGGATGGCGAGCGTCTGCCCGTCGCCGTCAAGGACATGGGCGCCTGCGAGATCTATCCGCAGACCATTGCACACAATCCCAACGGCCGCTTTGTGGTCGTCTGCGGTGATGGCGAGTACATCATATATACGTCCATGGCGCTGCGCAACAAAGCTTTTGGCTCGGCCCAGGAGTTCGTTTGGGCGCTGGAGAGCAACGAGTACGCCATTCGCGAGAACAATGGCACTGTGCGTCTGTTCCGCAACTTCAAGGAGCGCAAGAGCTTTACGCCCGAGTACGGCGCCGAGAGCATCTATGGCGGCTACTACTTTGGCGTAAAGACCTCGTCGGGTCTGGCCTTCTACGATTGGGAGTCGCTGCAGCTGGTGCGCCGCATCGAGGTGCAACCACGCAACGTATTCTGGAACGACAGCGGCACTCTTGTTTGCCTGGCAACCGACGACTCCTACTTCATATTGGCCGTAGACACTGCCCAAATCGCCAACGCGCTGGAGACAAAGGAGGGACTGGAGGATGATGGTGTGGAAAGCGCTTTCAATGTGCTCGGTAAGCCAGCAATGAGTGTTACAAGGCTCTCTCCATATATATAACTATTATTGGGTATATAAATATATTTAAATTTTTGATTTTATATTCCAGGCGAAGTATCTGAATCAGTAAAAACTGGCCTCTGGGTTGGCGATTGCTTCATATACACCAATTCCGTGAATCGCATCAACTACTATGTAGGCGGAGAGATTGTGACCATCTCGCATTTGGATCGCACCATGTACTTGCTGGGCTATGTGCCCAAGGACAATCGCTTGTATCTGGGCGATAAGGAACTGAATGTTATTAGCTTCTGCCTGCAGTTGTCCGTCCTGGAGTACCAGACGGCTGTGATGCGACGTGACTTTGAGCGCGCCGATCTGGTGCTGCCCACCATACCAAAGGAGCATCGTACACGCGTGGCCCACTTCCTGGAGAAGCAGGGATTCAAGGAGCAGGCACTGCAGGTCTCCACCGATCCGGACCACAAATTCGACTTGGCTCTGCAAATTGGCGAACTAGAGATTGCCCTAAAGCTAGCGCGCGAGGCAGAAAACTCACAGAAGTGGTCGCAGCTAGCCGACGTGGCCTCGCGCCGGAATAACATGGCCTTGGTAAAGGAGTGCATGCAGAAGGCCAACGACTTTAGTGGCTTGCTGCTGCTCTCGACTGCCTCGGGCGATGCACAGATGCTGGAGGAGGTGGGCGCAACCAGCTCGGCACAAGGCCGCCATAATATTGCATTCCTTTCCGCCTTCCTTCGCTCAGATGTGGAGCGTTGCCTGGAGATTCTCATTGAGACCAATCGCCTACCCGAGGCGGCGTTCTTCGCACGCACCTACTTGCCCAGCCAAATGTCGCGTGTGGTCGAACTCTGGCGCGAGGAGCTGGGCAAGGTGAACGAGAAGGCAGGCCAGTCGCTGGCCGATCCCACGCAGTATACAAATCTCTTTCCGGGCCTGGGCGATGCGCTGCGCGTTGAGCAATTTCTGGCCGAGGAGCGAGCACGCAAAGCGCCAGCCCGTCTAGCTGCACAGTTGCCATTAAATAGCGAGCGCAATCCACTTGAAGAGCTGAATGCGGCAGAGCAGCAAAGCGGCGGCTTGCAACTGGAGAAGGAGAAGCCGCCGTTTGTGCCTGCATCCTTGCCAGCAACAACAGCAGCAGCAGCCAGCACAAAAGCTACCACTGCTTCAGGCAAAGCTGCTGTCGGCGATGATGAGGACGATGATGATGATTTGGATCTGGAGATTGATGGCATTACGTTGGACGACAATATAGATACGACAGATGTAAATCTGGATGATGATTTTCTGAGCGATGATTAGATGCGAGAGCTGTATTTGATAATATGCATTAGAAGTATCGAAAAATTATTGTGTTGATTCAGCAAAACGCTCCAAATATTGCAGAATCAATCACTATAAATTCCACACTTACACCAACACACACACACACATATACAACGCATGCATTCACTTTTGATTTGATTGAACGAATGTTTACCGTGCATTAATTATACAAATTAAATATATATATATATATATGTATAATGTAAAACAATTATGTAGCAACCATTTGAGATAATAATAATAAAAAACCAAATGAAAATTTGAAAATTTGAAATGACGCGCCGGTTTCCCCTATCTTTTGACATTTGGAATTAGGGGTGAACAGCGTTGCCACAGGCCAAGCTGTCAATTTCAATAAATACGGCAACTCAACAGCATCACAAATACATATATACGTAGACATCGTGTGTGCGTCTGGATTTTGCTGTATTTTTTATTTAAGAATGAATTATTAATAAACAATTAATAAATTATTATTAAATAAAAAACAGCACAAAACCATCAACAAACCGTAAGTAGTGGCTCCAGTGAAATTCATGATTGGTTCCGCCAGATGCGGTTTAATTTATTTCGAACATATTGATTTTTTCCAAGCAACGTTGCAATTACTTGCAGATACACAAAGTCTATTAATCACGTTAAATATGGAACCAAACAACTACCATGCCCACGAACACCTCCACCACCACCAGCAGCAGCAGCAACAGCAACAACAGCAACATCAACAACAGCAACAGCATCAACACCAGCAACAGCAGCATCAGCAGCAATTGTACGAACAGCAGATGCATTTGCAACAACTCCATCAGCATCAGCAGCTACAGCAGGAGCAACAACAGCAGCAGATGCCCATGCAAGCGGGCTTTGCGCCGCGTCGTCAATATGACAACATGGGTAACTCGCCTGCTGCCATTGCAGCTGCCTGTTTGTCCAATGGGGCTGCTGGCGGTGGCAGCAATTCGATGGGCAAGCCGGCGGCAATGCAACAGCGTCCGAAAATGAAAAAGGAGAAACAGCTGCAGGTGCTGCATCAGCATCAGCAACAGCAACATCTGTCGGAGCTGAGCGGCACTAGCAGCACCGGTATGCTGCCGACTGAGGAGACGCTGAAGTTTGTTAACGACACGGATGCCAATGGGCTGGCCATGAAGACGCCCGTTAGCATACTGCAGGAGTTGCTAAGTCGGCGCGGCATCACGCCGGGCTACGAGCTGGTCCAGATCGAGGGGGCCATCCACGAGCCAACGTTTCGGTTTCGGGTCTCGTTTAAGGACAAGGACACACCCTTCACAGCCATGGGCGCCGGGCGCTCCAAGAAGGAAGCCAAGCACGCAGCCGCTCGCGCCCTGATTGATAAGCTCATCGGCGTACAGCTCGAGACACAGGGCAATTCAGCAGCCGCAGCAGCAGCCGCTGTTAGTTGCTCTATGGCGGGCAGTGGGGGCGATGGCAATGCCAATCTCTCTGGCAGTGGCGAGTAATTATTTGTTGCAAAATTTGTCAATTTAAATAGTTTTTAATATGCAATTTTCGTTTCTTTGTCATTTTTGGTTTTTCTGTTTCTCATTGCTCGCCCACCCCATCTCTCTCTCTCTCTCCCACTCTATCTATCTGCCTACCCATCTCTATAATAGTGGCGGCGACAAGATTGTGGGTAATCCCATTGGCTGGCTGCAGGAGATGTGCATGCAGCGTCGCTGGCCGCCGCCATCGTATGAGACGGAGACAGAGGTCGGCCTGCCTCACGAGCGACTATTCACGATCGCTTGCACCATACTAAACTACCATGAGGTTGGCAAGGGCAAGAGCAAGAAGATAGCGAAGCGCCTGGCCGCCCACAAGATGTGGACGCGCCTGCAGGAGACGCCCATCGATGCGGCCCAGATCAATGACAGCCTCTGCGGCGAACTGGAGGGCGATGTGAGTAATTTATCGCTTGTAGATCCAACAGAGCAGCCGCAGCAGTCGCAGCTGCCGCCGGTAGACCAGGCAACAAGTGTAGAGCCGAGTCGCTTCTACAAGCGCATCTCACCGGTTTTAAATATAACAGATATTTAGAGCTAATCCCTTTCCGACTGTACTCTCAACAAACTAACTGTATTTCCTGCTATCTGCCGTCTGACAAACCCTAATCTGTTTGCTGAGCTTTAACATTTTTTACTTTGGTTTTTGAATCGTTGTGTTCCGGTGCTTGCTTAAATTGTTAATGTTTGTTACTGTTAAAGTGAACCGGAAACTCTGCAATTAACTCGGCAATTTGTCGATTAGCCAATTAACTTGGGATTATACAATATTATTTAGTTAAGCTGACACATATGTGATTTTATTGTTTGCAAAATTTACTTTAAATTATTCTATTGTCCATAGAGGACTCCAAGTCCGATCTATTATTGGCTGATTTAACAAATAAGTTTTGTATTTTTGTAAAATGCTTTTTTCCCCGATATACGTACATATATATTGTCTCAGTTGAGCTCAAACTAATTTTGGCATGCACTTTTATTTTAATGTTATAGACAAACAGTTGTTTGTTTGTCTGTTTGTTTGTTGTTTGGTCTCTGCGCACACTTTTAATCGATTGTCTACCAATTTAGACACATTTGTGATATGTTTGAAGTCCGACTTGAGTGATATATTTCAAGTCACCATTGGCGAGAGTCTGTGCGTAATTAAATGGAAATGTTGCGCTCTTATTTCCAGGCCCGCATTAACGATCATTTTTATGGTGATTTGAAAGATATCACTGTGCCGACACTGACCACGCTGCACAGCAATAAAGTGTCCCAGTTCCATAAGACATTGAAAAATGCGACGGGCAAAAAACTGCTTAAATTACAGGTAAATCAATGAGTGGCCCAGATCATACGACACACGACACACGCGCCGCTTCAATGGAAGTCGAGCTCCCACAATGCATTTACCTCGATCATAAATACGATTCTATTTTGTTTATTTTTGGTTTGTTGTTTCATTTTGTTATTTTTTTGCTTGCAGAAGACTTGCCTGAAGAGCTCAAAGATTGACTACATCAAGCTGCTTTCAGATATTGCTGCCGAGAATCAGTTCGAGGTCACCTATGTGGATATTGAGGAGAGGACTTTTAGCAGCCAGTTTCAGTGCCTGGTGCAGTTGTCCACGTTGCCAGTCGGCGTCTGCCATGGCACTGGGTCAACGGCTTCGGAGGCACAGCGACATGCCGCTCAGAATGCCCTGGAATACCTTAAGATAATGACCAAAAAGTAGGCAACAGTAACTGAAATAGCAAAATCTGAACGCACATAACGACAGACGATGATAATGATGATGATGATGATGATGATGATGATGATGATGATGGTGATCATGAAAATTGCATATGTCCTTAGAGTCCCGATCCCGAACACGTCCCCCTATTTTCTGTTAACCATGGTTTAAGGCAACTAGAACATTCAACATTGTATTTAATATTTATTGGTATTGATTGTTTTGAGCTTAGTTCCGATGTGAGTTTATAGCTAATCTGTACTATTCGCAAATCGTAGATATTAAATACCTTGATACGAATATCCACAAGCAACTTGTCGCATTCTCGCCGATTTATATGCGATCAGACCTAACGCTAAGATCAATAAAGTAAGGCAAACACATATTCGCAACTGTTTTTCAGGGAATGTTAATGATGTACCCACTAGCTTACCTATCAATAATGTTGCGATCCTATTTTTAAACGATCAATGACTAATTGATTTACATGAAGATAAAAATGTATATTAGGCTTTTATATATAATTGAGAACTAATTGTGAAATGTTACTTTATGGACATTTAAAGTATAATTAATTTAATAACCATTGTACAAATTAAATCGAAACGTGGAGAGGCGCCAATGAAAAACTTAAACTGTAATAAAAGATGATTCAATAAACTGATAACACAAGCCAGCTGCACGCGTTGAAATGTGCAGCAATAATCACAGTTGGCATTTTATATGAAATTGAAAGTTATTTATTTAAAGTACACAATACTTAAGCTAAACTATTTACTAATTGGCCGTATATGTATATTATTTACATAGTAGCTGCTGCTGCTGCCGCTTCTGCTGCTGCTGCTGGTGCTGCCGTTAACGTTGTCTATTTCTTCTTACGGTCCTGCGTGCACTTGGGACAAAACCATTTGCCCTTCGGCTTCGTGGTAAGACCGACACAGGCAAAGTGGAACCATTCAATGGGACACTGAGAAGAATGATAAATGAATCAAAATTAAAGAATGTTGCAGTCAATTGAATCTGTCATTCACTCACATCTGGATTATCGCAGCCAATCATCTCGCCATAGGATACTTGGTGGCACAGACAATATGTTGGCTCATTGGGATCCACGGGCATGTCCATGACGTCGCTGGGATGCGTGGCGGCCGTGTGGCAAGAATCTTTTTCCGAGTCATCCACATCCACGACTTTCTGTAGGTTGTGGGGAAAATTGAGACGAGTATTAGCAAAGGCTTGTCAAGAGATTGGGCTAGCAAGTGATCATGCAAGGAGGTGAAATGTAAATGAAAGATGCAAAACTAAGCGGTAAATAAAGAAATACACTTTACAGGGATATTGGACGGGGTCAATCCAGTGTCTTTTAACTGTGTAGTTTACCAGGCAAAATAATAACAACAACTAAATAGTTTTGAGGAAAGAGTAACAAACGTAAGGAGACAAAAATGTGCATAATGTTGATGAAGGATGATTTACCTTTTGTGCTGCCCCCTTGCGGGTTTCTTTTTCTTGATTTACCTTGGACTTTTTCTTTTTGCTACCTTGACCAGCACTGCTGCTAGCATTTAGATTAGCCCCGCTGCCGCTGTTCGATTGATTGCCACGCCCAGTTTCCTCATCCGAGGAGGCTGGCCGTTTCTTTTTACCCGTCGCCTTGCCATCTTTGGTCTTCTTACGACCAGCCTCTGAAAATCCCAAATGAATTACCAGATCAAAAAAACACTTTTAAGCGGATTACGTACTCTTGGCAACCACTTCTTCGGATTTGGCGCGTGTTGAGGAGGCCTTCTCTTGGATCTCTCCTTCAAAGCGGGCCAAGTCGTTGTCAAGTCTTCGGATTTGTTTGTCCACCAGCTCATAGGTTTGTATGGCTAGCTGCACTTTATCATCGCTGTATTCCTTGGCTTTGCCAAACAGTGCCTTAATGTCCTCCAGACGCTCCTTTCGCTCCTCCTCGCTCATTGGCCCGTTCTCGGCGGATAGCTTGCGCATGAAGTCTTTCGCATGGCTATCGATGCTCTTCATAGCCGTTTGCGCTCGATCGTCCAATTTTCTCATCAACTTGAAGTTCCGTTCTAGCTCGGTGGGCAGCGATTCCAAGCCTGATGGTAAACATGATTTACATCTGCCACAGTACTCTTATTTTATTTCACATTTTTTACATACCGTCTAAATAGTTTTCTAAATATATAGCTGACGACATTTTTGATGTTTCTAGTGTGCAATTTGTATTGTTTTTTCGTCAGTTTCAGTTTACTAACAAAAGTCAAGCGTCTTTTTATGATGAGCCATCAGCTGTTTTGCAAGTGGACGATTCGATTCTTATCGATACAATCGAAAACTATCGCAACCTCATCTAATACAAAACAAAAACATTTGGTAATTATTGCCGGGACACAGAGCATTGGATTTTAAGAGGTTAAAACAAATTAGTAAACAAGCAACCATAATCTACATAATCTTGTATCAATTTTGGTACATTTCTTACCACTTAAGTGTACCAACGCACCAAACGATAGCTGCTCACATCATATATTTAGACGTTACACATCACTGGGAAGACAGCTGTTTTTTTTCGCTGATCAACATTGTAGTCAGCAGCTTATCAAGAAAAAGACACAAAATGCAACAGAAACACCCTAAACTAGGATAAACTATTCGCAGAGAATGTGCTGTAGCGCTCTAATACATTGAAGAACACGTTAGCTTAAGCCGGCAGCACCATGTATAAGAAATTCCGGAAAATATTGCCTGCGATGCGCCCAGTGCACTGGCTCGTACTGTCCTGCATCGCAGTCGTCACCTGTTATTTTCTGCTGGAGATTCGATTGGATCGTGGTGCGTTTTTCAATTACGTTCCACTTTATTTAGCTAAAACACAATATTTATTTACACTCAGCTTTTAAGCCACTGTCTAAACTCACGGGCAACAGTGGCAAGCAATCAGTGGCGGACCAAGCAGCTCTCAGTCGATCTATTCCCACGTTCGATGGCTATGATTATGAGGAGCAATTGGTGGTGCTATACAATCGTGTGCCAAAGACTGGCTCAACCAGTTTCGTGAACATAGCCTACGACCTGTGCAAACAGAACAGATACCATGTCCTGCATATAAATGTGACCGCAAACATGCATGTCCTATCGCTGCCGAATCAGGTGCGTCGACAACATTCCGTCATGGAAAGCCGGACAGCTGGTTAATTGTTTCATTGCTTTATTAGATATCCTTTGTGCGAAATGTAACCAAGTGGCATGTAATGAAGCCGGCTCTGTACCACGGTCACATGGCATTTCTAGACTTCTCCAAGTAGGTTTTTCGAAAATGATTTATCACTATATCTCCGATTATAAATCTATATATTTTGCAGATTTCAAATAGCACATAAACCCATCTATATAAACCTGGTGCGCAAGCCACTTGACAGACTTGTGTCCTATTACTATTTTTTGCGCTATGGCGACAATTATCGCCCAAATCTCGTGCGTAAGAAGGCAGGCAATAAAATTGTGAGTTAAAAAAATTATATATATATTTATATTTCACTCTATGTAAATATCAACATTTTTAATGCAGACGTTCGATGAGTGCGTGGTTCAAAAACAACCCGACTGTGATCCCAAAAATATGTGGCTGCAAATTCCATTCTTTTGTGGCCACGCTGCTGAGTGCTGGGAACCCGGCAGCGATTGGGCCTTGAAGCAGGCCAAACACAATTTGGTCAACGAATATTTTCTAGTCGGTGTCACCGAGCAAATGTACGAGTTTGTAGATCTGCTTGAGAGATCGCTGCCAAGGTAAATAGCAATTGCTTTGCCATATTTATCAAATTCACTTGAACTAAATCTTTTGTTTAAATACAGAATCTTCCAAGGCTTCCGTGAGCACTATCAAAACTCAAATAAATCTCACTTACGGGTGACATCATCGAAATTACCGCCCAATGAATCTACCATACAGGCCATACAGAGATCGAAGATTTGGCAAATGGAAAACGAATTATACGAGTTTGCGCTGGCACAGTTCGAATTCACCAAGAAGAAGCTGATGCAGCCCGATAACAAGCATCTGCAGCAGTTTATGTACGAAAAAATACGACCAAAATGATTGTCCTGGAGGGTCAAGGGCAGCAGGGGCAAACACCGAACCAAACTGGACAAGTTACTGCCGAAGTAAAGGCTTTAGTATTGCAGGTTAAAACAGTTTATTTCTGTTTATATTATTAATGTAATTTTTAAAATATGTATATAGCTTTTCTAGATCTGATCTGTACTTAAAAGCAAACAAATTCGTGAAAGACACTAAGACTTTTTAGCATTGAATATCATTGACATATTGATTTATCTTTTATATTATCGCGTATATAGTTAGTATAAGTCAGTCATTAACATTAACACTCGATAACGCTTTCTTAGAGTTACGTAAGCAATATTTAGCAACAATTGTAACAAATTTTTAAAGCACAATATTATTTAAATTGTACTCCAATATTCATACATATTGATATACATATATAGGTATATATTTACGTATTGACAATACCAGATCTTGAACGAAACTACCAATTAGATACTTAGAGATAATATAACGTGTAAGTGTAATGATATTATTGAACTCTCGAAATGTATGTATATCAGCTCATAGCACTTGAAACTGAGAAACTCATCATCAAGTCAAATACATGTAAATCCATGTTATTCATATCAAGTTTTTATAACAAGTGTCTCCATCAACGATTGTCTCTAAGTGATTAGTGGCATGCAACGGGCAAATTGATTAAACCCGTCGATTAACCATCAGGTATAGCCACACTACGTACGAATACGATAAATATCAATATAGACACGCACGCAAATAGCTATAAGTATTGGTTTTCTGTGTCTCGCATTTTGTTCCAAGTCAATTTCGCTTAAAGTTGCAAAGCCGCTAAATTCGATCGGCAATAGTCGGTGCGAAATTCCATTGAACTTTATAAGCTGACGTAGCCGAGCATTAGCATTGACTAAGTTGACTAGAAGACTGCCTGCCTGCCTTGTCTGTGTGTCTGTCTATCTGTCTGTTTGCCGGACTGACGCAGAGGCACTTTGGTTGGAGAGCAGAAAGCGAAATTGAAATGGAATTATATTTCAGGCACTATACTTAATTAATTGGCTGAGCCTGAACGTACGACCAATGAGTTTGCATTATCACCAGTTGTAGGATTGAACGTCGACACGCAAAGTCGTCGTCGATGAATTTTGTGGCTTTTCGTATTTTATTTTCAAGTTATTAACTATGAAGTAGGGCATTAAAACTTAAAAGTAGCCAATACAAAGTGCGACTAATTAGTGCATATCGGGCGCATGACAGCTGTTTTGTGAGATTTACAAAGTGTCTCAATTACGTATACATATAATTCTATATACTATATGTATGTATGTATGTTACTTACAGACCGGCACTAAGATTGTTATTTAGAGGGCACAAGTTCAACCATATTTAAGTCTAACGACAACGCTAGGGTACAATTCTCAGGTACCTGGTGTGTATAACTAAACGCATACATATAACAATTAATATAAAACTTTTTTATACTGAGCTAAAGTATTAGCAAACATATAACAGTTCTTAGATGCTTGTTGTGTACACAAATTTAAACAAGCCTAATTGCACTGAGCGAAAGTAATGCAATACACATATGCTTGTTATATATCAATTCTTAGATGCTAACGGTGTATAACAATACGCTTAACAATTTAAAAATTGTCTGATCTAAACATATAACAGTTCATAGACGCTTGTTTTATGCGTGTATATAACACTTTCAAAAAAAGCCGAAATAACTACATATGTATGTATCTATGTAATATGTACATGTGCATGTGTGTATACATATTAATGTGCTTGAAATTAACCTTAACCCTGGCGCAGTGTTCTTTGCATTTCTCCATTGTGTATTGCCAACTACAATGAAAGCAACAACAACAAAGCGCATTTCAAAGTAACCAACTGTATAACAGCCAACGAAGCATGCACTTTCCAACTTGCTGACAGTTGCCATAATTAATCGCTTGCTGTGTTAGTTTCATTTGTTTTTGTAAGCGTGTGTGTGTATGTATGTTTATTATTATATATAGTTATCTACACACACTTCTTAACTACCGGCTCGTTACACATATGGGGGTATAAAACTGTTGAATGAGCAGCTTTATATTTTCAGTGTTTAAGTGTATTAAGACAGAGATAGACCTAGCTTAGTCGGAGATACAAAGTCGAAAAAACTGCAGTACATCAGAGTGGAATAAGCAATCAAAGGATACCAAATCTTTCAACATTGGAATAACTACGCTATACGTCCATTAAACTAAGGTGAGTTTTTCATTTTGAAATACTGTTATTACTGTTACAGTTATTTGAGTCGTTGATGCGTACGCATTGTGTTTCATTATGTTTCGGATTCGTTACACTTTTCGCGCCCTATTTTAATTTTTCGTGTTTCTTTTGTGCTTGACCTTTGCCTAACGACGAGCGCAAATGCAAATACCAGAGCGCGAGCGAGAGAGCAACAAGTGCAGCTCCTACAGTACGTTGTCCAGCACTGTAAAGGTATGCTCGCTGTTCCTTTTGCATTTGCTTTCGAAACGGTTCTTCTTGTTGTTATTGGCATTGGCATCTGTAGGAGGGCTCTGTAATTGTGTCTCTGTGTGCGAAAATAAAACGAAACGAAACAAGTGAACGATGAACATGAAAAGTTCAATAAACGTTTGGCATTGACACACATCCAGTTCAACGGTGTGAAGCGGTTCCTGTTCAAGTGCAACGGCAAATGCATTTAACGCTGTTTGTGCTGCGTAATCAAACTGAAAATAATTTTATTAAATCAATATGGCAACTGCAACCAGCTGCCTGCCTAGGACAACAGTAGCCGGCGGCGCGTCTGCCGCTGTCGCTTCTGACGGTGTCTCTATTGAATCAGGTAAGGCGGCCGTACAAGCACAGACATGCATTTGTGTACACTTTTGTGTATGTGTGTGTCCACACGAACACAATTGTTCGCACGCTTTATTTTTTTGTAAACTTTTGTAATGCGTTTTTGGCACGTAAGGTTAAAGCACTTTTTAGGTTGGACTTGGGCTTGCCCTTGTCCATTTACCTAACTAAATGAATACAATTTTTAATTGTATTTTATTTTCGCCAAGACTTCTGACCTCAGACTGACTTGCTTGACATCTGCTATCTTAACGATCAGCAAGTTGATGGCCATGGATAGTTTTGCCCCTAACCCGTTTTGTTCTGAATTTAAAAAGTGGAATACTACATCTTTATAGTGGGACCATAAAAGTTTTGAATTAAAAAGGAATTTACATCAACAATATGTTTACCTATTCTTAGTTATATATTCATTTTTGCAAGTTGTAAAACATTTTATTAAACATTTATCAGTAATATATAACAAAATTGGATTGCTACTTTATTTTTTTCATTTAAAAGTTTTGCATCATCTGTGAAATTATGCGAGTAGCTTTTATCCGTGTAAATTACTTTCCAATGTACATACATACATATGTATGTAAATGAATCCAAATTAGAAAATATGTAAACCAGTTCAGTTCAGTTTAATTTGCAGTCTACGCTCCCACAAATATGTATATACAAACATGTATGCCAACTATTAATAGGTCATCTTTGATAACGAGTGTATGCAAAATACATACATACACACATACATATGTAAATATTTCAAATCATCATCGTATAGTAAACTCATTTGTCAGCGCATAATTGAAACCGAGAGTCTGACGCCCAACAACAGCCAATGAATGGAAGAAGGTGTAACTCGCAGGGGCGCCTCGCACGTGTTGGTGTCGATTAGTCCAAAAAGCTGCCGAAACAAGTTGTACCATGCCGAAACGTGTTGGCCATACACAATGCGCAATGGAAATGTTGTCAAACAGGTGTAATTACTAGGTACTGGCTAATAGCCGTACATATGGGTATATAGCGCTAGCATTGAACCGAAAGTACAATGGCTGAGGGTCACCCAGGCGTTTTCGCATTGTAAATGAGCAAAGTGCTTCAAGCAGATGCTGCGGGAAAGACCATGCCCGTCATCAACGACAACAACAACAACAGCAATGATAGCTTGAGCGAACCGCACTGAAAACCAGCTTTCGATGGCATAATTTCCCAAGTGCATTATTAGCCTCTCTTTTTTGCATCTCTTAGTGCGCTCTCTTTAAGCTCTCTCTCCCTCTCTCTCTCTGTCTCACTTGCTCGCACGCACTCACTCAACCGCTCGCCCTCTCGCACTTGCTGGCACGTGAATGTCATGCTCAAGTTCAACTTCAAACACACTTAGACGTACTCATACACACACAACCACACGCCTTCTCTCTCGCTCTGACTCCCGCTCATTCAGTTTCCAGTTTGTGATTCTTGGCTTGGTATAAAATCTTCGTAACGTGCTTTTGGCCACAACAGTTTCGTCTGCTCTTTCGGCTCCGTTACACGCGTCGTCAGTTGCTTCTTCTTAAGCTTTATCACCGATTTTATTGCAGCTCCCAAAACAAGTTTTACGTTTTTGGGCAAAGTTTGTGTTGTGTTGTATTTTGCTGTGTGTACTATATTAATTATACGATTATTTAGTTCACAAGCCCATTAACTATTCATTCAATAAATTTTTGTTTCTTGCAAAAAAAAAAAACCAAAACATCTCGAAAAATCCCATAATTGGCTATTGTCTTAGCAGGCCTATATAATCAGCTGCGCACGCATGCTTCTGCTTAATCTGTTTGCGATTCGTTCGGATAATTTCCAAGTCATCTAATTGCACAGATTCCCATCTGTAATTTAGCTTGAATATTTGTATCTATTTTTATCTCTAATTCCCATTGTCAATCAGTTCTTAACTAGTTTTGCTGTTTTTCTTGATAATATAAATCGATTCCATTCCATATTCTAGGCAAATCTCTTAATGTTGAAATCATTCGAAATCTAAGCTGTAATCACTGGTGTACGTAAATCGGTTATTAAAAACTTGTTTCCATAGATATTGAGCTTAAATTAAATCAAGTAGAACTAGTTCAATTCAAGAATTTAGCTCAAGATCTTCAGAGCAAATGCATTCTAATTAATCTCAATGCTAGCGAAACAGAAAGCTAAAGATATATCGATCAATATATAGATACATATGTAGATAATATTAATAATTATCGTTATGCAGCATCCGTTATAAGGTTTTCAATATTAGCATGCCAAAGGCGAATGTCAAGGTTAAGCTTAGACTTAACAAAGCCGAAAGCCGAACCGGAACGCATTGGCCTGCAATGCAATGATTCAATGAATCGACTCGCAAGCCGGTTATCTGTATATCTGTATAATATATAATATAAGTTAATTAATAAACTGCATAATCCGACATTTAGAAAATCAAAAACAAAGCAAAAACCAGAGAATTAATGCAATAATTAAAGGCTAGCCAGAAGAGAAGATTTAACTGAACAAAAGCTAAGCAACAGAAAAAACAATTACAATTGCAGCAAAATGAGTAAGTAATGATGAAATGCTATATATATATATATATATATAAATACATATATAGTATTTTTCTAATGGGGCCTTACATAAGCAAATAATTGAGTTTCGCTGTTCAACTGTTGGGGGATCAAAGCGCAGCTTCCATGTAAACACGCTTCGCGTTACGTACACTATTTATCATATAATACTAATCTCTATACCTCTCTCTCTGTCTCTCTATTCCTCTTATATAGGAGTGCCCACCATGCTGTCGGAGATCGAAGCTCTGCCCTCGATCAAGCTGGGCGACTTTACGCTGCAGTTCGAACTGGGCGAACCCTCAGCTGCGGCTAAAGAAGTTGCCGCTCGCGAGCTGCGCGAGACGCCCGAACGGCAGAAGGAGGCAACGCAGGAACTGAAGCGTTTACTGGAGGGTAAGATCTATGTAGCATATCAAATAAAATCTTTACTTTTCAAATTGTATTTTCCATAATGCAACACGATCTAGAAGTAGGGAGCTGAAATGCTAAAAAGTCTTATGGAAAGTTGAAACAAAAATCCCATGCAAGCCAAAGAACTTCTAACCATTTTCAATTTGATGAACTACAAATCATAATACTTTGATATATTGATCTATACTATACTTTAGCCCATAGCCTTAGCTCATAGTTCTATTTATAAAGGAGATACAAAACATGGCGATACTAATATAGATAATACGATTTGTAACGCACTCAAATATTATATTTACATAATCAACAAATTTAAGATTCTATTACCAAAATATAACCCAATCTAGAGTAAAGGAACTACGTCAAGTTCCCTTTGAGTTGAAAAAAGCCCCAGGCAAGCAGTAACTATTGTAACTATGAGTTTTATACTATATACGGTTTTTACAGCTTGCATGGGGCTTTCTACAATTCATAGTTGATGGAAATATATATAGAAAGTATGTAGTATCCCATTTTCCTTGTAAGTTCTTCGCAGTGCTAATTAAAAAATTATTATTATTATTATTATTTTTTTTTTTTTTGCACATGTCTTTTAGACTTCAATTAGCTTGGGTGACCTGCATTCAAAAAGTCAGGTGGTAGCATGTGACTAATTATAAGTATAGTAGTTAAAAAAAAAAAATTTTTTTTTATTACGTTCGGGCTAAAGTCGATTTCCTAGTGTGGTCGAACGACCCCCTCATTAGAGTAGCCAACGCGATAATCGCTCAAGTAAACCTCGAGCTAAGTATAAATATGTATTCTCTAACACTAAAGCTGGAGAGATATTGTAAATAGCTCTAAGTTTAATGGCCATTAATTTAGCTGGAAAGGTCAACGAGATCAACTTTGAAACGACATCGTTAGTACACAGCAGCTGGACTCTGTTTAGCACCGAGACAATTGAGATAGCAATTCAATATATATAAATATAATATATGTGTATCTTATGCATCATTTATTACACAGCTGAAACCGATCTGTACTGCCCCAAGGACAATGAGGAGTGGCTCATACGCTTCCTGCGACCCTGCAAGTATTATCCAGAGAGTGCACGCGACTTGGTAAGCTGCTCCGTAAATGATTTGTACATCTAAAATAAAATTTTGTTTATTATAACTCAACAGATCAAGCGCTACTACTCCTTTAAAGTAAAACACTCGGATGTGTATAACGATTTGAAGCCCACAAGGGAGGCCAATATCTTCAAGAACAACATACTTACCGTGTTCCCGAATCGGGATCAGTACGGACGTCGCATCTTATTGCTGGAGCTGGGCAGTAAGTGCTGAATGCTTGTGAAAGGCTTTGGTAACTCTCTAATATTATCATTCTGCTTTTCAGAACGCTGGAAGCACAAGCAGGTCACGCTAGATGAGGTCTTCAAGGGTGCGGTCATATTTCTGGAGGCCGCCATGCTGGAACCGGAGACACAGATCAATGGAGCCGTGGTCATTTTCGACATGGACGGCCTGAGTCTGCAGCAGACCTGGCAATTTACGCCGCCATTCGCCAAGCGCATTGTCGACTGGCTGCAGGATTCGGTGCCGCTGCGTGTGAAGGCCATTCACATTGTGAATCAGCCGAAGATCTTCAATGTAGTCTTTGCGCTCTTCAAGCCCTTCCTGCGCGAGAAGCTACGCAGTCGCATCATCTTCCATGGCACCGATCGCGAATCTCTGCACAAATACATGTCTCCCAAGTGCCTGCCCTCGTGCTATGGCGGCATCCTGGAGCTGCCCCGCGTCGATGGCGACCAGTGGTACGAGCTGTTGCTCATGTGCGACGCCGAGTACGAAGCCATCAACTCGTATGGCTACAAGAAGAAGAAGTGAACGGGCCCCAGCCAACGGGCAGTGTGTACAGCAAGTGATATTCCCTCGTATACCCAAAACTCGATTTATAATATGCATTAACCATAAGAATATCTGTTATACGCTTGTACAGTCAAAGCCAATCAGTTTGCCTTAGTGTTAAGCGATCGATTCGATCTTAATTATCTCAAATACATTTAAATGGGGGTAAGCCTAATTATAGTCTGTTGTTACATTTATTACTTACATATTTAAATCTAAAAACTTATTTGTATTCAAATATATACTAAAAGTTGAAATGAAACACTCAGCGCATAATTCACATAATTCATATAATTCACTTTATTCCTTAGAGCTTCCTCAATCGGCTAGTTTATAATTAAGTTTTTATTTTTATTTCCTTGTATAGACAAATCACGTATAAGTTCTTGTTGGCTGGTTTATAAGTATTCGTATAAGTTCTTTGGCTGTTATCTAGATCCCTAGACAAAGCAAATATTTAGTATTTATGTAGCTACCTTTAATGTTATCTGTCTATCTATCGGTTTGGTCTTTGAAGTTGCGGATTTTCTGTCTTTGCTCATTTAATTATGAAATTTTAATTACAACAGTTGCTGTCTTGTCATTTCGGCGTATGTAAATACGAGTTGTACAGATACATATATAAGCATACAAAAAGAGTTTTGTATAACGACTTAGTCTAAATTCAATATTGTTTGCCCTAGGCTCTATGGTCAAGTCAATCGCTTTGCTCACAAGGCACAGTTTCCACACCCCACTTGCAGTAGTACGGTTCCAGCAGATGTGCGACTGTTATACGGTAATAACTGGCATACAACGTAACGAGACTCT
This sequence comes from Drosophila arizonae, assembly GCF_054131065.1. Taxonomy (NCBI): domain Eukaryota; kingdom Metazoa; phylum Arthropoda; class Insecta; order Diptera; family Drosophilidae; genus Drosophila; species Drosophila arizonae. The sequence continues at coordinate 27,558,419 of NC_142923.1, read as the reverse complement.
CCATTAATCTCAAATTGTTTCTACCACAGAGTGTTTGATGTGCTTTTGGTCTCCTTGCCACAATCAGCGACTTGGCGGGAATGTAGTGAATGCATGCCTCTGGATAAGCCATAAAAATGAGAGAGGGTGAGCGAGTGAGAGAGACAGAGAATAAAACACGTAAACCCCGTCCCCGCTCATAGTTGATAATTGGTTTTGGGCGCCTTGGGCGAGCTGCGCGATTGTCCGAACAGATGACGCGACATGGAGGAGGGCGAACGCATGGCAGCATCCGTATTGCGCCCATTATCGTCATCCGCATCGACGACGTCAGCGGCTTTGCCCGTACCACCGCCAGTGCAGCACTGGCGCCGCTGCATCAGCCGGATGGGCTGCGTTAAATCGATGGTGTCGCCATGCTGGCGCTGCTCCGCCTCGGCGACGCGCTCCATTGCCTTCCATTGTCGCAGGGCGAGCACAAAGGCGTCTGTCACATTTGTCGCCGTCTTCGAGGAGGTCTCAATGTGTGCGCTAATCCCATGCTCCGCGCACCACTGTTGCACATCCTCGTAGCTCACTTGCCTGCGCTCCGCTCGAATGTCATTCTGCGAATATGACAGCGCATTAGCATTGGCATCAGCATTAGCATTAATCTAATGTGCAACTCACCTTGTTGCCGACCACAATGAAGGGGAATCTGTCCGGCTGGACGTCCGCATAGTTGATGAACTCGTTACGCCACAGTCGCAGGCCACGCAGGCTGTCCCGGTCGTCCAGTGCGTAGCAGAGCAGGCACATGTCGGAGCCGCGATAGAAGGGCGTGCGCAATGCCCGGAATCGCTCCTGCCCAGCCGTGTCCCATATCTGCGAGAGAGCACAGTGGAATGAGTGGAAGGAATGAGAAGCATCGGCTTCCGTGCAAGTCGGAAAGTTGGCGCTGATTGCGTCATGCGAATGACTGAGGGCAGATCGCCAAGGCCCTGGGCCAGAGACAAAGCGGGCCGATAATAGTGTGCTGATAACCAGGCTAAAAGCAAATTCAGCCCAAAGACCTTATATGTAGTCAGTAAACAAACAAAAAGGTGACACCGAAAAGACGCTTCCGATCGGGTATATTCGACCAGCACGTGCCTAAAGCTGTGCATTGAGTCTTTACCTGGCATTCTAGCTTCAATCTATTTATACAGTCAAGTCTCGATTCGTACCCCGTTAAATCGAAAATCGCGATTCATCGAAAACATTTCTATACCCTTAAAAGAAATACGTTCTTAATAATTCAGAATAATTTGTATTTCTGTGTAAATCGACAAAAAAAAAAACGAATCCCCTTGCCATTCCGAATTATCGGGATTCTACTGTATTTATATATATAGTTTAGTTAATATAGATAATAGAAATTAGACATAAATTGTAAGATTGCACTCAGCTTGAACTTTCATCTAAGCTACATAAGAAATTTAGAAATATTTATAGAGGCTGTTGAAAGCAATTGTTATCGAGAATATCATATTAGGGGGATTGGATAAAAGTTCCTTGAATGCTAACAGAAGAGTACTCAGACTGAGCTTTAACATATGCTTCATGGATATTAGCCAAATTTGAGATTATGAGTTTACCTCTTGAGTGAACAATGTATGTGTGTGCTCTATAATTGTCAATTGAATCAAAATATTTCGGCAGCACAGTCTCATGAAAAATTGAACTGAACAATTCGACAAAGTAACATAGTCCCTCCAGCAATATACTGATAATTCTTAATATAACGATCAAGAAACAATAGTTAAACAAAATACTACTATAGATCAGATGAACAAAGAGCTATAGAACATGAAATCAATATATGTAAAAAATAGAATAACAATTCAAGAACTTGAGAACAAAATAGATAAAATGAAAACTGATATTGTAAGCAAAAATAAGATGATAGATAAAGATTCTGAAATATTGAGATTAGATGCTGAAAACTTTTATTACGCTGACACAGTCAAAGGACTGAAAAAGAAATTGAAAAGCCAAAAAACCAAAATATCTAGATGCATAGATATATACGAGGTGCAAGTTCCTGACTCGAGTCTCTTCGAGTCTAGCTGACTGCTTGGGGGCTTCAGGCTTGCAGTCACAGGTAATTGAATGAAGCTTTATGTAGATCCTTGGAAGTAAATCAAATACATATTTGAATTTATTCTCCATTTGAATTATTATTTGAATTTATTATTCATTTTGAATTATTTCTTCATTTATAGGGCCCTAAATGCAAAACATGCACTTGAGGGGAATATATGGAATGGACATGGCTCCGCACCGCTAAATATATTCTGGGTTTTTGCTAGAGTCTTCACACATATATTTGTTAAATACAATTGAAAATTTTAATTTTGCTTTTTGATCACACTTATACTCCTCCAATACCTATAGAAAAAACAACACTTTTTTAAAATATGAAATTGAATTATATTTATATTCTTCCTCGTTAAATCAATTTCAAATAGCCTATCACTATCATAGTCGCTGAATAAGGTGGAAATATATCGAATCCCCAAGATTTATTTAGAATGTGAATGTTGACTTACTGATAATTTGTTAGATAATTGTTTTATTTTTTTATTATTTTCTAGTACCTTTTAATACCTTCCTCAATTCATCCCTTGCAGAAACTAATGCGGCATGTAATCAATAATGCGTTAGTTTGTTTCTCATGCAAGGACAGATGTTAATTTTCTTTTCAGTCGCATTCCTGCCTTTAAATAGATCAGTTTGTTTTTTTTTTTTTTATAGACGGAGATAGATTTACCACCCGATCAACTAAAATAATAAATAACCAGCTGCAAATTTCTGCAAGCAACCTTGACAACAACTTTATAATGTAGTTGATAAAATTATAATATTTTCATTTAAATGGTCAAACTGAGTGACCCTGGAATCAGCTTTAGAATTTTCTCTAATGTCAACTTGATTAGAACAGAATCATTGTGCATGTTGGCAGAACTTCTTGTTTGAGCCGAGCTTAGCGAATCGGTGATGTAAATAGGCACGAAAACCAGTTACCCTTCTCGAATTTTTAATGGGCAAATTTAAAATTATGCATAATCGAATTTGAAGCTGTAGTTTTTCGGTATTGCAAAAATCTCTGGAATTTATTGATTGGCACAATTACTATTAACAATAAGAATTATTTACATGACGCTTTGTCCCAGTTTGCTTACTCATCTAATTGCAGCTCCCTCCCGGCCATCCGTTGAATATTTATAAGCTATATACGAAAGTTGGCGGACTGTGAAAATGTGAACTCAAATGGAAGCCGACAGCAAGAAAAGAGAAACAAGTAAGAACGTTGCAGTCGGGCGATACCGATTGCAGAAGACTCATTCACAGCCCAAACGCTGTCAACCAGAGTATATAGTGCAATTTTCAAGTCTAGTGCGCAACAAAAAACAGGGCATGATCCCATTTAAAATGGGAAAATCATCGATAGCTATTGCTATGATCATTGCATAATTGCATTCAAATTACATGCATATGTATATAATTTATACAATTTTGACTTTTGGATACCGGCTTCAAGCTAGCAGCAGATCAGTGCGATTTTACTATACATGTGCACACACTCATCGTCTATTCTATGCGTACAGACAGAAGCGCGCCTTTTCTCACATTCTTAGAATTTCGATTGATTTCTGGACTTTCTAGCCGTTACTGTAGTTTTGTCTGATGACGCTCTCTTATTAAGCTATTCTATTTTAGCAGCTGAGTGCTCGAGCAAAGCAATGGCGCGGGTGCTAAGGGCGACGCAAGTAACGTTAGAGTAGGGAGGTTCGAACCTCTACTATGTTTTTTTTTTTTTTTTTCATACATTTTTCGTTTTTTATAAAATAGATATTTTATTGGGAAGGTGCGAGCTTGACTGAATGGCACTTAATACTTTTCATTTTCTTAGTCGAATAATTTTATAAGTTTAAATTTGTTTCTTCTTAAATAGCCCTCAAATACATATATGCAAATACATACATATGTATATATGTAAGTCTGCACGCATAGCATCAAGCATTCCAGCCTTATACACGCGCTCATTTGTATGTGTGTATGTATGCACACATAAATGCGTACTCTAGCATATTCTAAGAATCTCGTTGCGATTGATTTGTCTTTGCATTGTTTTTGAATTTCCAGCCACCACTCTGGCTTTTCTTTGCTATGTGGCGTCATAACAATAATGTGATTTCGTTTTAACTTCTATTGATCGAAACGACGCGGTGGTGCTGTAGGCTGAAGCGCCGACGACCATTATTTTAGCTATTTTGACAAACATGCTGTTTGGGTTGGGTGCGAGTTCAAATCCCGCGGAAAACACTTTTTTGTAAATTGCAAATTTTTGTTATTTTAGCTTCTTTTAAATTTTTTTAAATTCATAAAAATGTTTCCTTTTGTATTATGAATATCTATTAAGCTTATTTATATGTACAAATGCATAAATAGATGGCTGACGCATATAAATGTCGCGATACGGGCACTGTAAATGCCGATTGCCACGCCCCTAGTGGCCGTCGACTCCTCAATTTTAGCCAGTTCTTAGAACGAGTAACCGGTTACCTAAATGCAAAATTTGAATTCTTACGCTCAAAAAATGTGAAAATTACAGGGTATTTTTCGATATGCCACGCCCCTAAAGAGGCTTAAAAATTATTTTTGGGGCATCGATAGAGGAGGCTACCAGTAACTTAACTATCCAAATTTGAAGCTTCTAGCTCTTAAATTGTAGGAGATATAAACTTTTGCGGTTTGCCACGCCCCCTATGGGCGGACATATATCTACCATAGCTCGTTGGACTTGGGTGATCAACCCACGTATATATACCAAATTTCAGATCTCTAGCATCAATAGTGCCTAAAATATAGCAGAATTCGAAAAATCACTATATCTTCAGGTCCGATTTGCCACGCCCCTAAGGGACGTAGATATATAATTTTTTCACCCATCTTCATAGAATTAAAACATTAGCTTACGTGCAAAATTTCAGCATTCTAGGTTTATAACTTTAGGAGATACAGTTTTGTCCGATTTGCCACGCCCCTAATGGGCGGAGATATATCCGCCATAGCTTGTGATCTTGGGTGGTTGGCGCGGACCTACATACCAAATTTCAGCTTTCTAGCTCTTCAACAAACATGATTTCTGGTATATCGGAAAATGCATTTTCCGATTTGCCACGCCCCTAGTGGGCGGATCGGGAAAATTTTAACACTTTATAAATCGGAGATATACACGAGTATGTGTTCCAAATTTCAAGTCTCTAGCTTCAATAGCGCCGAAATAGATTGCGTTCATACGGACAGACGGACAGACGGACAGACGGACAGACGGACAGACGGACGGACAGCAAGACGGACATTGCACAAAACCAATATACTCATTTCACTTTCGTGAATGAGTCTAAAAACAAACTGCATCAATAACAAGCAAACAAGGGAATACCCCTGTTCTCCGACGGAAATGGGAAGAGCGAGACTGTGAGCAAATATATGTATGTATGTACATATGTATGTGTATAAAAAGACGTTCGCTTAGAATTTATATCAAGGGTTTGCTCCCCTACATTATATGCATACACATACTACACACACCCACAGATACGTATGTTACATGTATGACACAAAGTCATCGCATTGTTTTTGCTGCTCTTGTTGGACATTTCAGCATGCTAAACGGTTGTACGTTAATTGAGCTTTGAATCAATGTGTGCGTGTGTGTGTGAGTGAGTGAGTGAATAAGTGAGGGCAGATAGAGCTGATAGCGGGACAGATAGTACGCAGCTCAAGTGTCAGAGGAAAAAACAGTTAAGCTGAACTGGTTGAAATGCGAATTGGAATCAAATAAGAACAAGTAAGAACGTTGCAGTCGGGCGATACCGATTGCAGAAGACTCATTCACAGCCCAAACGCTGTCAACCAGAGTATATAGTGCAATTTTCAAGTCTAGTGCGCAACAAAAAACAGGGCATGATCCCATTTAAAATGGGAAAATCATCGATAGCTATTGCTATGATCATTGCATAATTGCATTCAAATTACATGCATATGTATATAATTTATACAATTTTGACTTTTGGATACCGGCTTCAAGCTAGCAGCAGATCAGTGCGATTTTACTATACATGTGCACACACTCATCGTCTATTCTATGCGTACAGACAGAAGCGCGCCTTTTCTCACATTCTTAGAATTTCGATTGATTTCTGGACTTTCTAGCCGTTACTGTAGTTTTGTCTGATGACGCTCTCTTATTAAGCTATTCTATTTTAGCAGCTGAGTGCTCGAGCAAAGCAATGGCGCGGGTGCTAAGGGCGACGCAAGTAACGTTAGAGTAGGGAGGTTCGAACCTCTACTATGTTTTTTTTTTTTTTTTTCATACATTTTTCGTTTTTTATAAAATAGATATTTTATTGGGAAGGTGCGAGCTTGACTGAATGGCACTTAATACTTTTCATTTTCTTAGTCGAATAATTTTATAAGTTTAAATTTGTTTCTTCTTAAATAGCCCTCAAATACATATATGCAAATACATACATATGTATATATGTAAGTCTGCACGCATAGCATCAAGCATTCCAGCCTTATACACGCGCTCATTTGTATGTGTGTATGTATGCACACATAAATGCGTACTCTAGCATATTCTAAGAATCTCGTTGCGATTGATTTGTCTTTGCATTGTTTTTGAATTTCCAGCCACCACTCTGGCTTTTCTTTGCTATGTGGCGTCATAACAATAATGTGATTTCGTTTTAACTTCTATTGATCGAAACGACGCGGTGGTGCTGTAGGCTGAAGCGCCGACGACCATTATTTTAGCTATTTTGACAAACATGCTGTTTGGGTTGGGTGCGAGTTCAAATCCCGCGGAAAACACTTTTTTGTAAATTGCAAATTTTTGTTATTTTAGCTTCTTTTAAATTTTTTTAAATTCATAAAAATGTTTCCTTTTGTATTATGAATATCTATTAAGCTTATTTATATGTACAAATGCATAAATAGATGGCTGACGCATATAAATGTCGCGATACGGGCACTGTAAATGCCGATTGCCACGCCCCTAGTGGCCGTCGACTCCTCAATTTTAGCCAGTTCTTAGAACGAGTAACCGGTTACCTAAATGCAAAATTTGAATTCTTACGCTCAAAAAATGTGAAAATTACAGGGTATTTTTCGATATGCCACGCCCCTAAAGAGGCTTAAAAATTATTTTTGGGGCATCGATAGAGGAGGCTACCAGTAACTTAACTATCCAAATTTGAAGCTTCTAGCTCTTAAATTGTAGGAGATATAAACTTTTGCGGTTTGCCACGCCCCCTATGGGCGGACATATATCTACCATAGCTCGTTGGACTTGGGTGATCAACCCACGTATATATACCAAATTTCAGATCTCTAGCATCAATAGTGCCTAAAATATAGCAGAATTCGAAAAATCACTATATCTTCAGGTCCGATTTGCCACGCCCCTAAGGGACGTAGATATATAATTTTTTCACCCATCTTCATAGAATTAAAACATTAGCTTACGTGCAAAATTTCAGCATTCTAGGTTTATAACTTTAGGAGATACAGTTTTGTCCGATTTGCCACGCCCCTAATGGGCGGAGATATATCCGCCATAGCTTGTGATCTTGGGTGGTTGGCGCGGACCTACATACCAAATTTCAGCTTTCTAGCTCTTCAACAAACATGATTTCTGGTATATCGGAAAATGCATTTTCCGATTTGCCACGCCCCTAGTGGGCGGATCGGGAAAATTTTAACACTTTATAAATCGGAGATATACACGAGTATGTGTTCCAAATTTCAAGTCTCTAGCTTCAATAGCGCCGAAATAGATTGCGTTCATACGGACAGACGGACAGACGGACAGACGGACAGACGGACAGACGGACGGACAGCAAGACGGACATTGCACAAAACCAATATACTCATTTCACTTTCGTGAATGAGTCTAAAAACTGATGAAGACGCGTTCGATTCTTCAGTCGTGACGCGTTGCTGACCCCAGCTCAGGATATGTAAATAGATGAATCATCCAATTAGACTACCACTCCACCCACCTGTAGTGTGTACTTTTCGCCGTCCACAGCGATGTCCTTGTTCATGAACTCCACGCCAATCGTGTGGAAATTGTTTTCCTCATACCGATTCGATACGAACCGTGTGAGCAGCGCAGACTTGCCCACGCCTCCGTCGCCCAGTATGACGACCTTCAGCAGTTTAGATTTTTGCGGTGGGCGCATGTTTGTCATTTTGTTGATTTTTGTTGTTGTTTGCAGTTGACTGCCTCAATAATTACTAAATTGTTGTAAAAACTGCGCAGCTAACAACTTTTTGTTTACAATTGTCATGTGGGTCTTCTTTGTATCATCAATCACGATATTCGTTGCACTTTAAGCAATTAAATGCTATTTTTTGTTCATAATACATACAAAACGTACTGGCGTGCACTTTGAAAAATCCCAACAATTAAACGATCAAAAAATTGAACACTTAACGCAACCGCGCCACCACGAGCCGCAACCTATTGGACCAACAGTCAACTGTCAAATGGTTTGATGGGCAGAAATGAACGTGCTCGTGGAACTAGTGCCCTGTTAAAAATGTAAACAAATGTTAATTGTGAATAGAAACATAAGTGAGGTATCAAGCACTGTTCAGAACGAATCAAATGAACTTAAAGCTATTACATATTTGTTATTGCTTCATAAAAACGTCTTAGTACGTAAAAAAAAATAGTATACCTTTTTATTTTTATTTTTAGATTTTATAGTATATCTTCCGTAAAAGTCCCGGCATACTGTTAACTTAACAGACCGCTTTGCTCAATCTCGAATTCCTTAATAGTGGAAACGAAAGTTAGGTATACAGTGTGAACTGCAGAAACATTCTGTTAAAAGACTCCATTCAATCGTAGCACAATTTAGAGTATTTATTTGTAGATTATGACTGTTGTTCACTAAAAATCCAATTGCATAGAATGGAATTGTTAATGAATAGAATTGTTTATGAACAAATTTAATAAATAATAAACATAATTTTAGCAATCATCTTTTAAGAGTATTTAAAAATCATTTTAGAACCAAGTTAAAGTAATTTTAGACACTCTGTTAACATTAAAACAATGCTCGATTAATTAAGAAACATATTTTTAATTTATATACATTAATATTATAAATATTAAATATAAATATGCGACGATTTATTTAAGTCTACACGCATTATCAGTCATTCTCAATAAGAATGTAAAGTATAGAAATCAATAATCGGCCAGGTGTTTTACATCGACTTCAAATGTCTCTTCTATATAATAAATACACTAAGTAATTGGGGGCCTTCAGCCCTTGATAACTGCAATGGGACGCATTTTGATGCACTTCTTGCTGATGCCAGCGGCGTGGCAGGTATCCACGACGTCAGTGACATCCTTATATGATTCTGGAGCCTCCTCCATGACTAGTTTGGGGCTGGCAACGCGTATGGCGATGCCCAGTTGATCCAGCTTGTCCAGCACATCTTTGTAGTCCAGATTGCGACGCGACTTGGCGCGTGACAAGGCGCGGCCCTGTTGAATATAATATTAAAATAGTTTAAATATAATAAAATAATATATAATCATGATGGAGGGATTTCTTACCGCGCCGTGGCAGGTGCTGCCAAAAGTCTCCTGCATGCCGCGCTCGGTGCCGGTCAGGACGTAGCTGCAGGTGCCCATGGTGCCGCCAACGAGGACAGGTTGTCCGGTCAGCTGGTAGTCCACTGGTATTAGTGGATGATGAGGGGGGAAGGCGCGAGTAGAGCCCTTGCGATGCACAAGCAGCTTGCGCTCCTTGCCGTCCACCATGTGGTTCTCTACCTTGGCGATGTTGTGCGAGACATCGTAGATGACGTGCATGTCCAGGTCATCGGGCGTCGTCTTGAACATCTTGGCGAAGGCCTGGCGCGTGAGGAAAGTCATCGAGCTGCGGTTCACCCAGGCGAAATTTGCAGCCGCAGCCATCGCCTTCAGGTAATCCTGTCCCTCTGGTGAATTGATGCGCGCGCAGGCCAGTTGGCGGTCATTCGTCTCGATCTTGTCGCGCTTCATGGCCTTCTCCATTTCGACAAGGGCATCTGTGGCCACCTGGTGGCCGAAGCCGCGGCTGCCCGAGTGTATCATGACGACCACTTGGCCCTTCTCCTCAATGCCCATTTTCGAGGCGCTCCACTTGTCGTATATCTCGTCCACCACTTGGATCTCGGCGTAGTGATTTCCGGCGCCCAATGTGCCCAGCTGGGGCAGGCCACGCTTTTTGGCGCGCATGCTTACCTTGGCCGGATCGGCGTTAAGCATGCGCCCGTACTCCTCGCAGTGCTCTTTGTCCTCCGCCCAGACATAGCCTTCGCGCAACGACCAATCCATTCCCATTTCTAGGGCTTCCTCCAAGTCACGCGCGTTCATCGGTATAATGCCTTTGGAGCCTACGCCAACTGGGATGTGGTCGAAGAGCGATTGCGCCAACTGCTCCTTCAGCGACTGCACATCCTTCTCGAACAAATTGGTACGCAGCAGACGCACACCGCAATTGATATCGAATCCGACGCCACCGGGGCTGACCACTGACAGCGGATCATCCATGTCGAATGCGGCCATGTTGCCGATGGCAAAACCATAGCCCGAATGGATGTCCGGCAGTCCAATGGAACGGCCAACAATGCCCGGCAATGCGGCCACATTTGCGATCTGCTTGACACCCGGCAGGAAGCCGCCAACGGCGCCTGGGCGGCACGAATTCTTTAACTCCTCCAGCATGAGCTGCTCCAGGCGGCTGTTCACGTAGAACACACCTTCAACATTCATGTTGGGCTGGAAGCCCTTCTTGATACGCCAGCAGTGATCATTGATCTTCTCCAGATACTTCAGCTCCTCAACATAAGGCCTGACCACCATTTTGAGTAGTAGGTAGACAGAGTTTTGTATCTTTTTCGTTGGTTGACCTTTTTGTTCTATTATTGCTTAAATTTTAAATCAATTTCGTCAGAATTTGCAATGAAATCTGCCGGTAAATGACACATTTATCGCACTAACAGCTGAGGGCACCTAAAAAATTAACAGTCGCTAAACTAAGTTGAGCTGCAATGTTAAGAGCGTATCGGCGATACTATTATCGACTGCCACCACAATGTATAGAGCTGCTAATAAGGCATAAATAATCGATATCACGTAGCTATCAGTCGATTGCCATAAGTATTTGAAATTATAGTCTTTAATAAATTAACTGAAAACATAAGTAACGGACATCCACTGGAAATCATTTAACGACTGTAACTATTCGAAATTAAATATTTATAAGTACATTTTTATACTTCCACACTGATACGTTTATTAGGGCAAATATAGGGTCTCTAAATTACCCTGGTATACAGCAACTTTCAGAAATGGAAATAGATGGCTGATTGTAGTGACGTACGAAAGATTTGATCCCACTACCCAATTAATTTGTAAGATGCGCAGCCGACTAAGCAGCGTTGCTTCCAGACCTATCACATCCTTGTTGTTTAGTGCCAGCATCTTTAGTTGTGATGCCGAATTTAATAGTAGCGACAATTGATCAGAGTCCTCCACGTCACAGCAACGAAGATCCAATTCGAGCAGCAGAGGAGCCACCAGGCGGATTACGTCCAAATATTCCATCGTTATGTTGGCATGTTGTATTTTGAGTCCCTTGATACGTCCACTTTCCTTAGCGCCCATACAGAGGGGTCGAAGAATGGCCAACACATCCTCCTGGTATATGGAGTAGCCCACATTTATGTTGATATGTTGGATGTATTTGCCAAGCGTGCGAAGTTGGTCTGTTTCATATTGAGGCGGAAAACGCATCGAAAATTCAAAGTTACGGTATTTGCGCAGCTGCCGTTGAATAGCGTTGTCGATTCGCGGATGAACTTTACCCAATAGCACCATTAACTCATCCAGCACGAGATATTTGAATATATTCGCCAAACAATAGTCGTCAAGGCTCAACAGCGACATGGAAGGTGCAGTCATGCTGAGAAAACTGAAACAAGCAAATAAAAAGTTATCAAACAGGCGCGCATCGTGTTATCGATAGTCAATCAGCTGTTGGGCCGTATGAACATGTGTGTGTATGTATTGTTTATATCTGTGCTGTCTACGTGTTTGTGGTCGACGCCGCTCCAAAATTAAAGTGAATCATATAAAACTCGTCTCCAACTTACGCGACACTCGCGAGCAGCGCTCACTGCCATTTCAGCAAAAATATTTTCAATTCCAAACGCGAACGCGACGGATGAAACTTCGACCAGTCGCTGTCGACTCTAAACTGCTGTGTGGTTGTTGTTGTTGTCGCGTTACAGGAAAAAACTGTTTGCGTGGATCAAAAACTCAAGTCAATTAACTATATTTGTGTCTCGCGTTAAATATTCCAATTGGAATATACACCGTCCAAGTATCTGTATCAGGCGTGGCACTTGCGGACTCTCGCTATCCGTATAACCCAATTGGAGCCCAATTGATCACACACACACATACGCACACAAATACATGAATTTTGCCTAAACTAGAACAACAGCAAGACAACGGAAACAACGAAATGGATGATTTAGGTGAGTGCACACAGATACTTCCTAATTAAACGGCACCCTGTATAAAATACAGGGTGTGCGAGTAATAATGCTGTTTAATGTATTGCTGATGCTATGACTTTCAAGGTCAATTGTTGTTAGCGGCATAAGCATACTACATAGTTAATTAGCATTCCAAGTCTACTGTTGCTGACTATGGCCGGTAGATGGTGATTGAGTAATTCTCTGAATTGCTCTGACAATTTCAGTAAGAATATGACTCTTATCTAATTTGGTTGGCTGGTTAATTATGTTGTACGATTAGCAGAGTTGTCCTATCAGTCGTTGACTAGTGCAAGCGTACGCACTTACACATATACATACCTACATACATATATACATGAACATGCGTTTTAATGAAAATGTGTATACATATGTATGTACATATGTGTCATATGTATCCTAACCTTATCGCTACTTATGAATACTTAAGATCCTCGCCATTGCATTTTTTGCGATTTTATGATTTATACGCATTCTTTGGAATCAAAAGCGACGCTGCAATCATTCATACGCGGGCATATTTAAACGATTAACACTGAGGTGAAGTTAGCTGAGTAGCCCAGGTTATTGTAAATGATATGCGTTCGTTAGGGCAGTCACTTCTTAAATGGGTTTGCCATTTATTTCTTCACACACACACACACACACACACACACACATTTTTAGTCATCAGCCGAGCTTCACGTATGTATATTTGTATGCATGTATGTATCGTCATTTTATTCGCAGCTGCTTTTGTTATTGTTGTTGCTGTTTATTCTTCTTACTTTATTTTCTTTATGACACAATTTCTGGGCTGTTTACTGCTTGTTGCGCTTGTTCTTAATGTCTTTTGATAAACACACACATTCACACATGCAAGAATGGAAACATTCCTAAGAGTTGACTAAAGGCCACTCATACTTATTATGTGGAAAATCGACTAAGTTGACAGCTCTCTGGAAGTTTACAGTTTAAACATAGGCCCACGCACAGTGGTGCACTTATCTGCAAAATGAAAGCACAAATTTCATTCATCATGCGAACGACATCGAAAGCGCTGCACTGTCTAGTCTGCATTTTGAGTGGAGTGTGCCCACTTTATTGATTACTCCCGTCTAAGAGGCTGCCCACTCACCGATCACCCATCACCACACGCAACATCTAGGTCTGGAGTCGGGTTGCGTGTGTGCAGCAACGTTGTTGACGTGCCAGTTGATCATCATAATGTTGTTTTTAGCGGATGCTGCAATTCGTCGTTGTGCGGATCACAGTGGTATTGGTAGAATTTTATTTTGTGCACCACAAACAATTTTAACAAATCTAATCAGACAGTAGAAGAGAAGCCATATCAAATAGTAGCAGGGATGACAGGTCGGAGATTAGTTGTCATGCTTTGACTTTTATTTTCACATACCGCGAGTGGCACTCGGTGCGCTCCACTGTGATTGCAGATCGCTTCACAATCTGAGTCTGTTTAGCTGCTCATTTCTTATTGTGCCCTATGCCTCCCACTTGCGGCTTTCGTTTTGCGGCTTTGTTGCTGTCGCTGCGACGCTGTCGTCATAACCTCATCATCACGACTTGCTGCAGCCGCAGTCAGGCGAACGTTGGCAGTGGCGTGAAACAAATGAGATGAGCAACTTTTTGTTTGTTTATTTGAGCTCTTTCGCTCTCTCGCTCTCTTTCTGTCTGGCTCTGGCTCTCTGGTAAAAACTCTCTCAAAATGCGCGTGGCGCTCGTGAGAGCAGCAGTACGTTTGTTTTTAGTGAAGCTTCATTGCTGCTGCGTTTGTGGTTCCATTTCATGTTCCGTTATCGAGCACAAGCGCCAAGTTCTATTTCAGTTGTTTGCGACGCGTTTGTCTAGACACGACGCGGCGCGAAGACATGCGCGTGGTTCACTCGTTTTCGGTCGGATTCGGCGTTCATGAATAAACAATAACAACAAATTGTGAGAGATTTGGACAAAGTGCAACTAATAAAAAATAATCAATAAATATGTTCGTATTGAAGCACAGTGTTTGATGAAATCTGTTCAATCGAGTAATCGATAACAGCAAAAAGTGTCAATAAAATCGATCAAGTGCTCAATGTGAATCTAAATACGCTCAAAAACAAAAACAAGAAACAGTCAAACCAGCAGCACAAAAAGTCAATGAAAAATCGGTGGGTTTTCCGACAACATCAGATGGCATAGCGTGGGAAAATTGTTTACTTAGGCTGAGGTATTTCGTTGCCAAAGTAGATCAAACCTACTCTAGCTAGCTAAAAAGATAATAACATATACATAGATAAACCTCGACTGTGATAAAACAGGAATTTCAGTAGCCCAACAGATAACAAAAGAAAACCGGATCAAAAAGAGACGCAAATTTGTTCGCACAGTAGATTAATGAGCCCACTGTCACTTAGCAAATCCCGTGAACATTCCGCTAAAATCCATGCAGAGCTTTTAAAATTTAAATTTAAACTAATTATGAAGCTAATTTTTAGAAATCGAATAAACAACTAAATAAAGAACAAAATGAAAAACGAGAGATATGCCTAAATGTGACAAGAGATGTGAAATTTGGCTAGCGCCATTAATTTTAAACATGCCCGACAATCGGATTATATGATATACATATGTATTTAAGAAAAATTGAGACTAATGCCGTGGGTGTTGAGCGGGGAAATTTGTTAATGTGACTGGAAAATGTGTGGAAGACAATAATAAAAGTAGAGCGATGATGACTTTCACTGATATCAACTTATGCTAGGGGATATTATAGTCAAAATCATCCATCCTAAGTGATCAGAGTCTCTGGGGCGTTTGCACATGTTTATTGTGAAAGTACTTATATCCCCTATGTTAGTGTATACGATGTTACAGCAATTACGAAAGATGGCTATTATGAATATACGACATTTTACACACGTATTTCAAGCACTTGAAATAAATTGTAAGCAAAGTCGCTTTCATTACGAAAATCTCAACAATTGGGTGCACATGAATGCATATGTATATAAATATGTGCACATATTTTTAAGGGGATCATCTCGTCGAGTCTCGTGCATGTGATGCACTTATTGGAATTGCTTTCGATTTGCCGCCAAACCGAATTCCAATTAGTTACAAACAATATCTCTGTATCTCTCAAGTGCCACCCACTCTCCCTCTCTTTGAGTTGGCTCCTCTTCGCCCACGCCCGTGCGAGCATCCACTCTGCCTAAACTCAGATCATATGTTTGCTCTAAGCATTTGTCGAGCTGAACCGAATTGACTGCAATGGAAGGGAAGTTAGCACCTTTTTGTTAGGCATAGGAAACGTCGTCAATCCCCTATCGCCTCGCTCGCTTTGTCGTTCGCGTACAATGAGTTCATCGTTCAATTTGTTAGCGTAGTGCGAGTCGAGTTGAGTTGGGTTGAGTCGCGCAAGTTCTCGTTTTCAATCAGCAAATCGATTCTTATCTCCAAGTGCCGACTCATAAAATTTCAATTAGTACGACGACGAAGGGGGAGCAGCTGAGATGCTCTGTTTCTACTTTAGACAAATAGAGACAGTCTCTTCTCTCTCTCTCTCTCTCTCTCTCTCTCTCTCTCTCTCTCTCTCTCTCTCTCTCTAGCTGAACACTTAGAGAAGCCTCACTCTTATCTCATCAGAGAGCAGCAGGGCCACCCACACAATAGTTGGATCTCTTTTAAATTAACTATAGTATAAATTATATAAAGCCTTGTTTCTAATGTTATAAATTAGGAAAAATAGACTTTAATATGTGTTAATTTAATTCATATTATATTTATGATAAGCCCGCCTAGCTTGTCAACCCGAATCTAACTTTAGATTAGTTATAAAGAATGCGAAAGAGTCTGATAAAGTTACTCTTTTAGTTCTAAACTTGAATTACGAACATGATCAACTTTTAGAAAAATAATATTCCAGCCTTCGTAACTAAATTGCATTCAAGACTACTTTAATCCATACTTGATCTTTTCCAATTGAAAATATCAATATATCTTCTGAAAAAGTTCCTTTTATCATATATGTCCAATTGTTCATTCAATAGGCATCGATACGAGAACGATTCCTTCTGTTTAGTAATTTCACATCATTGATTTGTACATTGTATAAAATCGTTTTATAGCAGCATAAACTGAACTTATTTATGGCCCATAGAGAGGTCAGCAGAGATCACCCACGTGAATGTAGAACTTTCATTGCTTTACGTTTTCACCTTTGGCGTTTCACGCAAGGTCGGCCCAAATTTTATGTACTTACCTATCAAATATTCATAGAGTATTTATAGAGAGATCTAGCTATCGTCTGTGGCGTCGCGTCGGTCAACAAAAGTCCAAGTCCATTGAACACTGGCTGCCCGCCGTTGCTTGGAATTTCCTACACCCCAAAAAAAAAAAAAAAAAAAAAAAAAAAAAAAAAAAAAAACTTAAACGAAAATGAAATCATAAAAGATCACGCTTTGAATATCCGATATTCGAATACCCTTGCAAATAAGAATTATTTGTTACATGGTATCCCTAGAGTAGACGTTTGATTGAACTGATGAATAATCACAAAAAGAAACTAGTGAAAATTTTCACATGTTTAGAAACATTGGTTCTTAGTTTTGATAATCTGTTATTCAGTAGTTCATTAACTAAGCATTAATTTGACACTTTTAACTGAGCAACTGGATATAAAATAAATAATTATCAAGTACGACTGAGCAAGTAACTGGAACATATGGTCCTAGAACTGTTGAGCTGGTAAATAGAATTCACTTAAGTTTACAATTAGTTAGAAAGTTCGAGAAACTTGGATTAAGAATAGATAGAGAATCGGACTATTAAAGTTTTTGCTCATATTATAGATTGAGCAATCTATAAATCTAGAGAAGGGAAGAACTTAAGAAATATTGAACTAGATTTCTTTGTAAAGCTACAGAACTAAAGTTAGTTGAAAATTGAAGTGAAATACGAGAATCATAGAAAGAAGAAAGGGAGATATAAGCAGAACTACAACACATCTAGAGAAATATAGATCTATAGATCTATAGAACTGTAGATCTTTAATACTAGTAACTAGTAAGAAACTTGATAATTGGTGACTTAATCTAGAAAAGTTGAAAGTTATAGAATTAGGGATTCATAGAAAGAGATTTATAGAAATAAAGAATTTAAGAACTCGATTTAGATAACTAAGAATGTAACTGAAGGACTATCGACGAGGAGAACTATAGAACTGACGGGAACTCTATCTTAGAGAGCTATATAACTATAGAATCATAGGGACTAGGGAACTGGAGGAAACAAGAGATATATAACTGTAGAACTAGAGATTAACAGAACTCTCGATCAAGAGATCAAAAGTAGAGCACTATAGAACTGATAGACTGGAAACAGGCGAATCGCTTTAACTTGATATTCGCGTCTACAAAGGTGTCTTTTCCTGTGCCTAATAGTTGATATTGCCTCGCTTAGGGTATGCTAATATTATCATGCCGTTGACTTTTAAATTTAGAACTGGCAAACACAATCGTTAGTTATTCCTTTCTGCTTCTTTTTCTCGTTTCTATTGTGGATCCGCTGCTCTGTTGGCGTCTGCCCAGCGCGAAAAGCTGGAAAAGCGTGTTGAGATATCTTTGGCTACCTTTTTGGCAATGCACTGCGGAAATGTTAGGGCATTTCTTCTGCTTTTCTTTTTTCTTCTTGTTGTTTTTTAATTAAATTTTGGGCGTTAGGTGAATTTGCTGCAGTGGTGCTGGTCGAGGCGAAAACGTCGCCTTTGATTTGCGTGTACTGCTCTTTTTTTTGTGTTTAATTTATTTTTAGTTCTTGATCATGGCGGTGACGTAATTTGGCAACCTTGATTCCCCGCTAGCATCCAACCCGGCGACAAAAACAACAAACACGAAAACCTGCTGCTGCGCTGAACATTTTTGTTGTTTTATTCTTGCCTGAATTTATGTTTATTATTTGTTACCTTTTCCAATATGTCGCTATTTGTTTGGACACATGTTGACTGTATTTTCTTTTGGTATCTAAATGGCCAATAAATCTGGCCTTATGGCATCGCCGGATCAACCTGATCGCCTGTCATCCGTGGGTGATCATCAATTATCAATGTCTCATATATCAACTAAAACTGCATTTTATTTATGTTGGAAATCCCACTCACTTTTACTTCAAACATTTGGTTAGATGGGGAAATGCGGGAGACGTGTCTTTGAACCAATCTTTTGAAAAACTTTAATGAATGATCTGTTTAATCCGATAAGTAAAAATACCTTGAGTTGGATTCATTTTTTAATGTTTTTTCTTTATGTCTTGTTTTATGTTTTCTTATGTAGTAATGAACTTAAGACAACGCCTGAGATAACATATCTGAGAAGAAATCCCTAAGATGTTACTGAACCTTTTTTATAGTCAAATGTTCTTAGTTTCGAGTGACTCTCGATTGATCAAAAACTGAGACGAAGATATAGTCATCTTTCCTGATTTGCCATTGTTCTATTGACCTATACATATATGTGTATAGTTTTTGCTTTAAAAGAACAAATGACATTCGTATACAGAAAATGGAGCAAATTCACAATTGCCATGCCCCCATTTAGTCTTGAATGGCTTATACAAAAATCTATTTCAAAATAAATTTCTTCCTGGTTTTGCACGCTTCCACTGGGATATGAAGGAAATATAAACCAGCTGTGGGTATCAATAGATGCATATTAGCGGAGAGTCAGAATAAGATTGCACAAAACCAATATGCCCGCTTGAGAAGGAGGTTATTAAATTGGCATAAATATTATTAAATAATACTATTCATATTCATTGAACCACCCAAAACCTTGAACAGAATTTTGCAAATTAAATTGATTAATTTTATTTTATTTTATATAAGTATTAGATTTTTTTCAATAATTGCCTTTAGAATAATTGAATTATAATTGAAATATTTAAAGGATTTTACAGATTGAAACTTTCTGTTCCATTCCATTTTATTCCATAAATTTCGATGATATATGAACTACTGAACATATTCATTTGGATAGTGAACGATTAATCTCACAGTCGCGAAATAACTTCTTAACAATTATATTGTTTTCCTGTTCAGGAACTTTAAATTGAGTCGCATGAATCGTGAACTTTTGAACTAAATGAACTATCAAACATATAGTTCACGACATGAAAATGATAGATTGAACTCTGTCATCGGGCTGAACTAGAGCCGGCAAAGTGCTGAACAAGTTCCATTTCTCTTGTGGCATCCCCTAGCCCCCATTTGTAGCATTTAGTGGATTACTGTGGTCGGGGAAGTTCTGGGACAAAACTCTTGACAGACAAACGGATACCGAATGACAGCCAAACTCAGCACAAACAAAACGACAAATCCGTCGACGGACGGGTCTCACATGGCCAAAAATAAAAATGCGCTCGGGAAGAGGCAGTCGATGCGAAAGCTTTTAAATAACTCAGCCAAGTGCATTGGGTGGAGCACTACTATATAAAATACTATCCAAGTCTAAATAATATATTGCAGATGCAATCTGTTTGTGTGAACTTTCGATTTTTTATTGGCTTTTGAATGCAGCTAAAGAGCAAAGTGTTACACATATATATACACAAATATATACACAAATATAAATCAAAATCAAGTCAAAATGGATCGAACTATGTATGGGAAAATTGATCCAGGAGCGCGACAACCCTATCGCACGGTGCGCAGCAAGGGCATCCAGCCGGGCTGTAAGTATTCGTTCAACTAATCCGACTCAGATCCCAACTCACAGATAAAGTGCAGCGGCGTCTCGCAGGAGGCGTCATTCATTTGAAAGGAGCTGCCTGGTCGCCAGAGCTCCACGCAATGCTCCACACCGCCAGTGTTGTCCGGCTGGCCGGCGGACCAGCGCAGGAACTGGGCATCCTTGCCCGTTGCCTGCGATACGTATACGCCCGGTGTGGCCAGCTCATAGAGCGATAGCCAATAGCTCTTCGCTGGGTGCAATCGGGCACTCAGCTCGAGCAGCTCTTGCTCACTCTCAGGGTTGACCAGAAACCCGTTCAGCTGGCGACAGAGATTACCCGCATGGAACCAATTCACGCGCAGTGATTCCTCAATATAGTAAATCTTCTGGCCAATCGGAGTTGCATTGACCAGAGAGGTTCTCCTGATAGCTGCTGTGATGTATCAAGGGTTTTGCTAGAGTAACTTAACTGCAGCTGCAGTTTTAGCTGCTCACCTGCATGAATGCGCGTGGCTTTGAGGCTTAGAGCACCCAATAGCAACAAAAGCAGGAAATGTTTGCACATTTTGTGTGTCCGTCCGCACGCTTGACGATTAGATGTGTGACTAGCCCAAGTATGCTCTATTCGATTTGCGTGATAAGTGCAAAATATGATAGTACAATTGATAACTTAAGTTGACAGCCAAGCAACAACAACAACAACAGTGGTCGCTCGCTATGTGAAACGCTTTGAAATTGCACTTATTGTAAAATTTTGTTACATATATAATGTATCTATCTATATATCTATACGATTACATAAAAGTGAAAGATTTTATTATTGTTATATGGATCGATTTGAAAAACTATTTCACCAGAATCCTACATTTTCTCTATTAAATCAATTTTCTTTAATGGGCCATCAAATATTTTTTAAAACATATGGCATCCGTATATAAACATAAATAATGTAACTAAAAGATTAAAGAAAATACCAAAAAGTGAAAAATAGATTATATTCTGGTTATTATTTAAATCCGACAAAAAATAA
This sequence comes from Drosophila arizonae, assembly GCF_054131065.1. Taxonomy (NCBI): domain Eukaryota; kingdom Metazoa; phylum Arthropoda; class Insecta; order Diptera; family Drosophilidae; genus Drosophila; species Drosophila arizonae. The sequence goes on along the minus strand of NC_142923.1, from coordinate 27,537,044 downwards.
TTTTAAATAATATAATGGCCAAAGAATTAGTTTTTTTTCCGATTTACACAGAAATTCTAATTATCGGAAACGAATTTTTTCAATATAATCTTACGAATAATTTTCTGGTAAGCCATTGACCACTGTACCCCAATGATATCATTTCCTTGATAGGTTAAGCAATATTCGTGTGCATCCCCCATATAAAAATCGGAATTTACACAATTCGCTGCTCGAAATCTATTGATATATTTCAAACTGATAAACCGAACACAAAAGACATTGCATAAAATTAACCAACTCTCTACTTTCCCAGCGAATCTTAAAATTCGAAAATTGTAATAAGTATACTTTCTGTACTATCTTAAGCGCCATCTACATCTCGTCTCAAGAACTTCCATGCGTTTCCATACTGTTGCATACTTTTAGGCAAGTCAATTTTGTAGTTTAGAGTCATAGTATTAGAGATAAGTTAATGTTTTTGTACACTTCTCGCTCGCGATATAAGAAGAGTGTATTCGACTGTCCACATGGAATTGAGGACTTCATGTTTGCAATACTCTTTATATAGTTGCAAAGGCAGCAATAGCTATGATAAGTTTTAAAGCAATAATGGCGCAATTATTGTTTTCGTTTATCGTGCTTTGTATAAACATTTGAGTTACAAAAAGAAACTTTGTGATGTAACATATGAAATCTCTTGTGCCTATAGATCGAAAGTCTTTGTAAATGTAACTGAAAAAAAATATTTTGGTCTGTTGTTGATACCCTGCTTGAAGAGCATTCAAAAAGGAGAAAATTATACCAATTCTAGCTATTCACAAATTGAATATGTGAAATTATTAATATAAATGTTGTAATTAGTAAATTAGTAATATTGCTCAAATATTTTCATAATTATTACAGGAATCTGCAATATATAAAATATATATATTTCTATTATAGTACTTAATAATTATTAAGAAAGTCGTGTCAAGGTGCCCAAAAACTATAAAAATTTCACATTTCACTCAGGCGGTAAACTTGCATCATTATATAAATGATCTTATAGATCCTAGATATTGAAAATTTGTTAGGAATCTTAATCTGAGTGTAACGATGAGTAACATAATATGGATTTCATTCATTATCAGTCAACAAATATAATTACCACTTCTACATTATTGTCGACAACAATTGCTTAAAACAGATTCCAACTTTTTATTGGCTATATCTATTTATTTACGTATATAATAATGTGAATCGATTCATATACAGACATATTTTTATAAATATGTGTTATATAAAAAATCATATAGAAATATTTCTTAAATTTGTATATGTTAATCATTCTATAAACAAATATATGTATGAATATTGATAATTACATACTTAATATCATTTTGGGAATTAGGGATCATTTCGTATATATCACAATAGTTCGTACCAAAAACGTGAATGTGAAATGGAAAATCTTAAAGGTATTTGCTAGTCGAGACATTAGAACTGAAGCTTTTTCATTTGTTTCTCAGTGCTCGTAATTATAGTTCACTGAGAACCACTACATTCACACTATTCGATATTGCATCAAAAGTGAAGTCTCAACTAGTCAGACATTGATTTGAATATTTTGAATTCAGTTAGTAATTGAACGTCGTGCGGTTTCCATCACAGGTGCAATTGAATTTTGTATCTAAGTCATGAGAATCGGTAAGCATGAACAATCGGGTAGTCTAAAGTCGGGCCAGGGCGGGGACGGAACGGGTTTACTATAGCGACCCTCGCGACGTGGTTCATTCATTAGATCATTTCATTCATTCAGCGTCAGCTGAAAATTGACATTCAATGTGGGCGTCGCATAGTTTCTGCTGCTGTTCTATATTCGCCTATATATTATAAATATCTATGTATCTATGTGTATGTATATTTATATACGTACCTTGATTGGTGATTATGTAAGCGGTCTTAATTGCCAAGCTAGCTGATTCAATGTTAAGTCAATAAGCCTTGATAACGCCAAGCCCGACTAGATGTTGATGCAACGCTTTGGGATTATAATTATGCGTTCCCTCGTCAGACCGGAAGTTCTTTTACAATAGAGTTGGAACCAGTTCCAATAACAAATAAAACTCTGTTCACTTGTCACTTGTATAATCTCTGTCTTTGTATTTCAAAGTAAAAAACGCAACTTCAGCTGGAGACAACTTAAATTTCAGCTTGTTAACCTTATTGAACTGCCCGCTGAAAATCGGAGTAATCAATTGTAGATGTCAGCGTCGAAATAGAGAGGAAAACCTCGTATACAAAAGAAACAACAACACTCTCTGACAAATTAATACAAAATAATCAACAAAAACAATTTTAATTTGTTGCCGTTTGTCGTTTGTTGCTTGTTTTGTTTTTATTGCTGCATACTAATTTTAGTTTTGGTCAAAGTCAAGTGACTCATCGGGGCACACAAAATATAAAGAAAGAAATAAAATAGAAGAAAACGTTTAAAGTGTTCGGGATTCTGCTCGGCAGGTGGCGCCTCCGAGACAAACGCCCACAAAGGCTGCCTGTAGCAGGCACAAATGGCAACGTTTTCTCAACACCAAACGCAAAAGTGTTGTAATCAGCAACAACAACAAGATCAACAGCTGCTGCAACACCAATACATAGACACAAACACATGCCCAATTGAGTTTGAGCGAGTTTTCCCACCCTCTCTTGAGTGAGTTGTACGCTGCACACTGGGCTCGCATACTGCAAATAGTTCGAGTAGAAATTTTGTAAACACTTAATAAACTTAATAAAAAATCTATAGGCATTTCATAAGCATTATGGGATTAGTACTATATAATGGTAAAATGCACTTAGTTTGACTAATTAAAAATATATACATATATACATTATTTATAAACTAAGGCTTTTATTCAAAATTTACTTATAAGCTTTAAGATATTATATAATGTCACCGATTTTTTGAGTGCTTGGCTTAAGTTTAGCATAGTAGTATAACTAGCAACTCATTTTGGTAAACAAAAGATTTTTAACATGCATGTAACCAGTGTGCGCTGCTGCTGTTAGATTTGCCGCTGCCTTAGCTTCAGCAACGGTTTTCGTCCGGCATCTTGTTCAGTTGCTTTTAAGATTTTGCCGAGCGAAAAATAATTTTTGGTGATCCGCTTCGTTGCTCTGTGCGTAAAAAAAAACGTCGATCGATTGTTTGTGTAAAATTGTTGTTGGTGTTTGTTTTTTGTGTGTGCGCCCGTCCACCCGCTTATAACATAATATTTATACTTATTCGCCGAAGTGTGTGCATGTGTATGTGTATAGAATTTAATAAAGCCTGCGAATTTCGATCAAAGGAAAACAACACCAACAATAACAAGAGCATCAACAATTGTGAAACACACGAAAACCAAAAAGTGACAGCCGCAAGCTGCATAAATATGTAACACAATGTCAACAGCAATTGCCAAAAGCCATATGACGCAGACGAAGCTGTTGAAAAGCAGCGCAGTCAAGAGCATAAAATAAAACAAAATACAACAAACAGCAACAGCAATAAACTCAATAAGCAACATAACAACAATTGAAAATGCGCGTGCTGCTTGACCTGCTCTACGCTTCGCGCTCTCGCCCACGAATTCGCTAGCTATACATGTTCTCCCGCTTCCTCTCTCTGTGCGGCATCGGTCGCCGTTATAACAGCTGTCATATGTTCGAATTCGAGTTCGACTGAGACTGCGATTGCGACTATTGTGAATATGATTGCACTGCCACCCTGTTGTCCCCGCTGAGCATCTCTCTGCCTGTCTCTCTCGCCAATGTTGTTTTTGTTTTGTTTTCTTGTTTAAACTGCAATTAAATAACTTCGATGCGATGCTCACTCAATTGCTGCTCCGTCCATCTCTATCTCCCTCTCTCTCTCTCTCTCCAATGCTAAATGGTGGCTTTTAATTGAATTTAATTGCGTTTTAATGAACGCTACTTGACAGAAATGTCAGTTAATAGTTAAAAATTGTCATCTTCGCTGCATTTTGGCTATGATGTTTAGAGAATTTCTAATAAAAAACTTTAAAGTGTATGAAATTGTTTAAATATAAAGTTCTTTTCTTGAATGCAATATTTACAATGGCATAAAAAATAATGTACATATTTAATGTTATATATCATTAATCACTCAGACTAAGCCATCAGTTCTTTAGACATTCTTAGCATCTTAGCTTTTATATAGTCAAAAAGATCTTAATAAGATTCATGTCGATTTCCGAATCATTTCTTTTTCTACATAAATCGTATAATAATTCATTCGGCCCCACAATCTTGACGTTGACCCACTGAAGCGCGACGCTCTGATAACCCTGCCAGCTCTATTTATAGTGAACTATCCCCAATCGCCATCTGGTTCAGGCCATATACCATATGCATATGAATAGACACTTTTAAAAGTCAACCACATGTTCGAATACCCATATAGTTTGATCGTTTGCTTTCGATTTATTTTTAAGCGAATTGCGAAACGATTTGCCATTTATCTGATATTTCCATAAAGTCCGAAAACAGCTTCTTAAATATAGATCATCGCAGCTATCTTTTTATATTTTCACAATATACATTTTCTGCCAAATTTCTGCGTTCACAGTTATTTTCCCACTCATTTGCTCTTATATAACTCAAAGATCTCACTCAATTTGAGTGAAACTCATTTTCTGCCTTCTCTTTTCTGGCATTGGCCCAATTGCAGGTGGCACTAACTTTTGAACCCAACGGATTAGAATCGATGCCAAAATATACAAATACATACATACATATTTAAAAATCCCTGCTCGATGATTCGTTTGATTTATTTTTGGGTATTTCAGCACTGATGTATTAATCGCTAGCTGTCATGTTCTACGTATGACAGTGTTTTCCATTCCATTCTCTCTAATCGCCTAGGTTGGGCAGAGCTCTGAAGGTGTGAATCGCTTACAACGTGCAATATTGTTTTTGGATAATTTTGTTTTGCTTCCATGTAATACAATCAATATAAGCTGTATAAGCTTGAGTACATATTTTTCGACATTCAATTAAAAAAAAAATATTTATGTTACATGCAATATGCATGCCGAGTTTTCAATGTTTACATAAACAAAAGTTGTAAACAAAACAATAAAAAAAGATTTTATTTTAAATGTGGAAGAATCGTTTAATATTGAAATAATAAAAAATGAAAAAGTATATATTTTTGTTTTTACGTATTTCGAAATAAGGCACCATGAATTTACATCTAAATGCCTGTATGTATGTATGGCATATCTTGGCTGGTTACAGGGTATATAAAGGTCGTGCACATTCAAACCGAGCACGCACTTTTGTTTGTTTGTCGCTTTTAACCAAATTATAGCCAAACATAATGCAAACAACGTTAATTTGATCAGATATATCGACAACGAGTCTCACAAGCACACACACACACACATCCGTATATATAAATATATTTATATAATCATCATATATGCGATATTTCGTGCATTGGCGCGATTTTTAGCTCGCTCGTCTAGTTCGTCCCACGAGAAACATATCAAAAATATAAATATATACATATGTATATAAATTTGATATAATGTGTGTGTGTAGACCTCGTCTACTGTTCGATGACCGCCACACCCTCCGCCCCTGCTGCCAACCCTACATTGCTTATGTCCATTTCAAATGAGGCGTGGGAGTCGTGGCTTTTTGGCTCTGCTTTTCGATTGAGTTTTCATGCAGCTTAGCAACTGAATTTAAAAATCCTCAGCTCTATATTGTTGTTGTTGTTGCTGCTGTTGTTGCTGTTGAAATACGTTGAAATTTCAAAGAGATTTCTATTAAAGGAACTAATCGAATCGTTTGTACCTCGTTCAGCATCTGCATCGAATTTGGCCAAACTCCTTTTTGGGCTAACTAAATGTCTTCGAAACTGATATCATCGTCGTTCCACACCTCGCCCCTCAACGACTGCTTCAAAGTGGGCGTGTTTGAGCGACGTTTGGGTAAGTCCACAGCCGACAAGTGCGTGACGAACTGTAATATGTGGGAATGGGCCAGGCCAAGAGATTTCCAATGCCAATCCCAAGTTCAAGTTCAAGCGTAATTGGCGAAAGTATAGAAAGTATATACGCCGCGAAATTTACGTTATTAGTTGTGCTCTATAAGCAACCCCAGTCTAAATTAATATTGCATATGTAAGGATGATTAAGTATTTCATACCTCATCAGTATTATTAGTATTCCAATCAGGCGCGACCACTAACAAATATTTTTTGTTTTATCTGCATATTTTGGGATTGTTGATGGAACACAGTTTTTCGATTTATAAACCGAGTTTTTCGATTTACCGACTTCTTCGGTAAATCAATAAATTAGTTCACCGTACAATCCTAAGTTTCTATCTTTTAAGGTAATTTATTGCTTATTTCCCACGCCTGCAGGAATATATTTCATTTATAATATTCCTTAGTAATAATTCACCTTCCACCATCCAGCCATGATTTGTCACAGCTTCTAGAGGACGTAATAATATAATCGGAATATCGCAACCGTAATTCCCGTGTCCAGTTTTAGTGTTCTACATTGACAACAATGAGTTGAGAGATCAGTAATTGAATTATATTAGTATACATACATATAATTAGTCTATGCCAAACAAATATAAAATTTTTGTATTAAAATTTAATATAATTCAGTTGCAACTAGGGCTGTCGAATATTTTTAAAATATCGATGATACTGATGATGATGTAACTTTAAAAATAAATATATAAAAATATTCGATTTTTTAAAAACTTTTCCAACAAAAAATCTGTCCCAAAAACAAGAATAATATGAATAAGTAATTTTCATTTAAATGAAAAAGATTGCGTTACTCCATTATTCGGTACTCAAAAGCATCATAGTGCTTGTTTTTCATATGCGACGCTCTATTTAATCTGTTAGCACTTGTTTTCATTACTTTATGGCACAAATTACATTTGCTTGTTCCATTATTAAAGTCAGAATAATACGTTTTCACCATATTTTATAATTTTTGTACATTCGCAATGGAATCACTTATCACAGGAGTGACCAACGCAAATATATAAAAATTATCGCAAAAATATTCGATACTTTGGCAAAAAAAATATTTAGATATAAATATATTTTTGTTGAAAAATATATCGATATATTGATGTTTTGATATATTTTCAAACACCCTAGTTTCAACTATATTTTCGTCAGGAGCCGAGCTTTAGACTGTATAAATATATAACGCAAATATATTTGGGCTTCACACGTATTTCATAAAATATAAATATTAGTAATATATGCAATATCCAGCTAACTTGTAGAAGACGGTTTATTACATTTGTTCTTAGATCTATCCGTCCGTTGATATTAAAACCTATCAGAAATGAAGTCTTGAAACTCTTAGATGCATGCTTTATAGATCTAAACACTTTCAGTTTCAATAAAAATGATTCAGACATTATATAATTGCTTTAGGAAAGGATTCTAGTCCTAACAGTACTCATATAACGTATCGCCAATAGGCAAGCTTTTATTAAGAGTTTTAGTATTTTTGTTTATTGTATTAAAACCTTGCGGAAAAATATTTTATGATTGGATAGTATATCCTAATATATATAATAGTAATATGTTTAGTAAATGTACATTGCTGTTAAGGAATTGAAATTAAGCTAATTACTAAAGCTTTCAAATATATTTTTCCACTTAGTGCAGACAGCAACCCAGTTCAAGTATAAAAGCCCTAAGAAAAAGTCAATTTTCTCCAAGTTTTTATTTAGTTTTGCTTGACTGCGCCGATAACGCGAGTAAGCGTTGATATTCCTTATCAGTAAGTTTTGGCTTTTGGTTAGATATATAGCCAAGTGAATAATTGTTTGGACAGCAGCTATCAGTTGTGCTATGCGTCAGAAGAGAAACGTTTAGTTGGTTGCGATCGTCTGGGCAGGGTTTCTAGGCCATGGCTAACTATGGCGATTACGATAATCTGGGTTGGAATGGAATGTGCCAAAAATAAGTTGCAGCCACATTTAATACTCTTTTCGTTTTCTATTGCTTCAGATGCACTACTTGCCGACTTGCAGAACAGCGTGCCGGGGCAGCAGACCCAGCCGCAGTATGGAATTGTCCAGTCCAAGCAGCAGCAGCAACAACAACAATTTGTGGACAATACGCCCGGCTATGGCAGCCTGAGGGGCAAAGCACAACAGTCGCAGCCGCAAGTGGTAAGTGGCAATTGCTTTGAATTGATGTCAGTTGATTAATTAAACCACTTTATGCGGCAGTACCAGGAACATTACAGCGTGGAGACGCGCTCCCCCACAGCAGCTGAATTCAATGGCTCCGGCCAGCAGAGCAATGGCTATCAGCATCAAGGCACTGGATCGTTGCCACGCTCTGGCTACAGTAATGGCCAGAATAGTTCGGGCTTGTCGGAGCTGGACTCGCTGCTGCAGGACCTGCAGAATGCGCGTTACAACAACGGCGGAGCGGAGCGTAAAGGTGAGTTAAGATGAGGCTAAAAGACGAAGTCACCAACTAATTATTGTTCACATTGTTCCAGAAGTGGAGGTTCCCGTTAACTACAGTACGCCCGTCTCCAAGTACAACACCTTCAACAGCTACGCCTCGGTGGAGGATCGACCCACTGTGGACAGCCTACTCAACGAACTGGATAACGCTCACATTTATGCTGTGCCCAACGGGTAAGAGCTATGCGCGTATCTAGATTTCTTTGTGCTTAACTGTGTGCTTTTCAGATCTGCACATAAGTCGCCCACGCCTGGACGACATGTAACTATCACGGTGCGCGAGACTAAGACGGAAAAACTCACAGGTCCCGATGGACCAGGTACTGTGAAAAGTGTATTTTAATAGCCCAAATAGATTACTCAATCATATATATTTGTTATAGTTGGCACCATCGAGGAGCAAATCGTGCAGAAGAAGGATTCGTACTCGCCAAATCTTGTCGCGCCAGCGCCAGCCGTTAAACATCAAGGCTACACATCGCAGGCCACCAAGGAACTGGATGACTTAATGGCTTCGCTGTCTGACTTTAAGGTAAGCCGGTGTAACCACGTCGAAAACGGATTCGTAACGGAATGGGACAGGTCTATGTTAGGCAATCAGCATCAGTAAATGTGAGACATTATTTGTAAAGTCGAACTGAAAGTATTTATCGATATTCAGATATTCAATTTGAGAAATCATCATAGAACATAAATACTTTGAATGCTTGTCCACATTCATAAATGTTTGACTAACATCGAAATGGTTAAAGAATGTTAATTTTAATACTGATGACCGATATTTAAATTGTGAGTTAAAATGTGTACTTGAAACCGATGAATGGTCGAATAGACAATACTCTGTTGGAAAAATGAATTCCATTGTTATGAATGTATAAAGAAACAATAATATCCTTAAATAGTCCTTATGACTATGAATTTTGTGAATTAGAGCGCCCCCTGCTCGAACATGTGATGTTCTGCTCTGTAAATTCCATTTTAGTTACTGCAAATTGGAGAAAGAAAATGTCACTTATTCTTGTCGATGGGTGTTTAGACCAATCATGCATTTGTTGAAACACCATCCATAATTCAACCATTTTGCGCAGTTTCAAGTTACCCAATTATAGTGATCCTGCGTTTCCAAAATACTCTCTCAATGACTTTAGTTTAAAGTTTTCCTCTTCTCCCCCAATCAGGAAGTGACTGTATCATCATTAGAAATCTTTAGATAAATATACAGTTCATGTTGCTTGTAGTTCGTCAGTAGAAAATCTTATTGAGATATATTAATATTAATATAATATTAATACCGAAGGCAGATTTATAGTCAGTCAGTCAGTCAGTATAGCATTAATAGAGTTTTAGTTTTTAGTTTCAATATTTCCGAATCCTTCTTGTTTTCCTCTGCTTTCACCCGTGCGACAATAATATTTTTGTTTTCTATTTCCATTGCCATTTTATCTATTTTATTTTAAAAATATTCTATCGTTGATTTTTCGAAATTTTTTTTATACCCTGAACCCATTGAAAATGGGAAATCAGGGTATAATGGTTTTGTGAAAAAGTATGTAACGGGCAGAAGGAGGCGTGGTAGACCCCACAAAGTATATATATTCATGATCAGCGTGACGAGCTGAGTCGATATAGCCCTGTCCGTCTGTCCGTCCGTCCGTCCGTCCGTCCGTCCGTCCGTATGAGTGCGTCGATCTCAGAAGTTATAAGAGCTAGAGAGCTGAAATTTGGCATGCATACTCATGTGTACCATACGCAGTACGAGTTTGCTTTATTTTTTCGATAAATCGTCCGATAACTTTTTTATCGAGAATAATCGAAAAATTGATTTTGTTTTTTTAGCCTAATTTGAGCATTTTTAGATCTGGAGTCTTCAAATTTACGTTGTATATAAAGTTAATAGATACAAAGATTTTGTAATTTACAGATTTTGGATACCACGCCCCCTTCGCCCCCAATTTGTAAAAAACGCATTTCAAGTAGTAGAGACTTGTGCTTTGGAATGTACACACATATTTACCATATGATTACACTCTGAAAGTTTCATTAAGATCATATGTTTACAAAAGAAATTATTCGACAAATAAATTCTCATAATATTGCCCACACTGCAACGCAGCCCAAGCGCAGCCGCTGCTTACTGCGCAGTTAGCAGAGCGCGTGCTTATAAGTGCATGTGTATGTATGTGTGCATAAAAGAAGTGCAGAATGATTAGAATATATGCTTAGAGGGTTCAGGGTATCTCCTAGTCGAGCAGTCTCGACTAGAGTCTTCTTACTTGTTTTATATTAGTTCTGATAACTCCTTGTTAAGTTTATCTATATTAGTATGTTTTGTAGCTACGGTCTCTTAAATGTTATCTAATAAGTCTATTTTGGTCAAGCAAAGGTTTTTATGTGCATTACTCAGTACTAGTTGGCTTTCCAGAGATTCGATAATTGATTTGAGCTTTATGATTGTATTAGTTGATTTGTTTTTGCTTCAATTGAGCTTCGTCAACCTTCAGCATCCTTTATCAGTAAAAGTTGGAATTTTCACAAGTAATCTCATATTGTCCAGGCATGCTTGGCTTATTTGAAGTTGTTAATAAAATTAAAAGTGATATGCAGCACATATCATATAATAATAATTATAATGTATATATAATCTTGATTAACGGTTGACTTGATTCACAGTATCTTCTAGAGGGAAATTCCTACTTGAACTGCAGTTTGAACTCGGTCGACTTAAGTAATATAAAAGAACTCGATTGATATTCAATAATTCGATAAATATTGATATTGATATCCAATTTATTCTTGACTGTAAATCCCTGGAGGCAATTCGAAATGATACTTTTCTTCGGTTTATTATGTTATTAATGAATACTTTTGTATTCCGCGATATTTATCTATTTTTATAATACATACATATTCTATGTATAACTATCAGTTCTTATAGTTTAATGAACTTTTTATGTTCAATATAAAATGTTTTGATTTTCGTACAGGGTACATTTAGCCGAATTATGCGTTTAATTGAAAGGCAGCAAATTTATATTTAATTACACATACATAGAAATGTATATACTATATATATATATATATATATATATATATTAATTAATATAGATACATATTTATTATACCCTGAACCCTTTGAAAATGGGAAATCAGGGTAAATGGTTTTGTTAAAAGTATGTAACTGGCAGAAGGAGGAGCAGACCCCACAAAGTATATATATTCTTGATCAGGGCGACAAGCTGAGTCGATTTGGCCCTGTCCGTCTGTCTGTCCGTCCGTCCGTCCGTATGTATGAACGCGTCGATCTCAGAAGATATAAGAGCTAGAGACTTGAAATTTTTTTCCTAGGTCCGGGTATATATACTTAATTATATCTCCTGCACCTGTAGAGCTAGAGCATGCAAATTTTAAAAGTAGATATTTTAATTTAAATTAAATTAAATTTTAATTTAATTTCGATTTTTGTTGTAATTTACCACCCACCCCTATATCCACTCCTCAGCCTCAACTTTGTAAAAGGCGTATTTCAAGTACAAGAGACTTGTGCTTTGGAAGTTGCATACATTTTCACCATATGATTACGCTCTAAAAGTTTCATTAAGATTGTACGTCTAGAAATTAAATTATTCAACAAATAAATTCTTATAATGTTGCCCACACTGCAGCGCAGCCCAAGCGCAGTCGCTGCTTATTGCGCTGTTAGCAGATCGCGTTCTAATACGTGCGTGTGTATGTATGTGTGCCGAAAAGAAGTGCAGAATGATTAGAATATCAGATTAGAGGGAGACTAGAGTCTTCTTCGGACTTGTTCATAAATGTAATAAAAACTATAAAATGAACAAATTTATCATGTCAAATCGTGTGACGCATATCGCTCAAGCACATCTAATGATATACACGTTCCTATGTTTGCCCTCTACCTGTAGTATATCTGCTCTCTCTCTCTCTTTCTCTCTCTCTCTCTCTCTCTCGCTTTATAAAATCTTGAGCTCTTGACTTTGACTTATGTTGAAACCAAATTGAAGGTGAAACTTTGAATTTCTGCAAAAATTCACATACACATATCTATACAATTTCAAATCATTGTCAAATTTGAGTGATTTTTTTATTTATATCCTACCATAAATACTCAATGGGTATCTCTAGGTACATAAAACAATCAGTCAGCGATCATAAAGTAAACAAATGTTTTGCTTCTGTTGAGGGCATGCTAATTTCTTTAGAAACTACGTAACGCAAGGAGTTAAAGGCTATAGAGAAACTGTTAGTTGATATATCAATCTATACATACATAAAGATATCTATACAAATTTTTTGTTGTTGTTGATATTGATTGATATGTTAGTTATTTGAATAAAATGTATTTAAATGAATGTCTTCCATGAATGAGTAGTTTGTCTTGTTATCCTGATCAAATTCGTTCTTATACAATATATATATATATATAGACAAATACAATATATAATTATTTAATTAGCAATTATTTACCTTAGCAAATATTCAAATAGTTCGTCCAAATTCTATTAGCATCGGTCCTTCGTCTAAGATTGTCTATTCTAACTGTATCCAATAAAGTTTCTTTAGCATCGTTTCGATAGTTCTGCATCTGTTGATTATGTATTTAGTTTTTGTGGGACTTATATTATTTTTCCGCATCTCGCAGTTCGGACATTTGTTTTTAGAACTTTCTGACATTGTGTACAACGGATGGATGATGATGATATATCTGAGCAGATGTGCTCTGCATTTTGTTGTCATTTCTCGTGTTTTTTCGTCTATTTTTTCTCTCGTAAAGCACGCGCTCGTCCCATATATGACAACAACAATAGCGCAACAGCAACAGCTGTCCTGTTATTGTTTAAATTTTCTCCATATTGTATGTCAAGGTCCAATGGCTATTCCCATGGAGTACGCTCAATGTGTGCCCTTGGTGCCTGCTGCAACTTGACAGCTATACGGCTCCTAGCCCGGCTAATTAGCTTGAGTGCATAATAAAACAGAGGCAATCCATTAAATGCCAAACAGACAGACCCCAAATATGTCGTGTGTTAAGTTTTGCAGAGGGCAATGTATTTCAGTGTATTTCATTTGTGGCGGACGCTGAAATGTTTTGCTTTTTACGATTTTAAACAGAACAAGTTAGAACGTTGCAGTCGGGCGTTACCGGCTGCGGAATACTCATTCACATCCCATCAGCAATTTAGTAGTTAAGTTTCGCTCTTAGACTGTAGAGCATTCAGGTTTTCCCGATTTGCCACGCCCCTACTGGGCGTAGACACCTCATTTTCAGTTCTTAAAACGAGCTAACGGTACCCCAACTGCGAAATTTGAATGCTTACGCTCAAAAATTATGAAATTTACAGGGTATTATTTTTGGATCATTCCGATTTTCCACGCCCCTTGTGGACGGATCGGGAAAATATTACCACTTTATAAATCGTAGATATACACTAGTATGTATCCCAAATTTCAAGTCTTTAACTTCAATAGCGCCAAAATAAACTGCGTTCATACGGAGAGACGGACAGACGGGCGGACAGCAAGACGGACATTGCACAAAACCAATATACTAATGCACTTTCGTGAATGAGTATAAAAAGATAGGCAGTACAAAGCGCAATATTTATTTTTGATGTTTGTATTATAATCTGACTATACTTTTATTTATAATATACACATATGATAATAGACTTTTTTTTTAATCTGATAAAATTAGAGCAAAATTAAATTTTTACAAATTACTTGTACTACTGCTCTAACATGTCTGCCTATATATAATATATTTCAAATATATAGTGGGATTTCTAGCTTGGGTTTACAATTACGTTGCTCGGAACTCCTAGGGATTTTCCAAGAAAGTATATGTCTAGGTCTATTGAGTTCGTAGTGAAACATGAAATATGGTACCTTTTATTATACAGCTAATTTTATTTGAAAAAAAAGAAACTATATTTCCTAGCTATTCAGTAACTCTGCTTTAGTCAAGAACTGCTTGGTATATGTTTTTTAACTGAAATTTAGAAATACTCTGTGGAAGACAAGTTAAAGATGAGTCTGGGCGAAATCTCGCAAAGTATGGGTCTCGTGCTCTTCCTTCATACTATCATATCTACATGCCTATAGGGGTAAACGGGGTATGAATGACTTGGAGAAATGTATGTAACAGAAAGCAGAAGATGTGCCACATAAAAAGGATATAAGTATCTATATACAGATTGTAAATACAAATTGGTTGATGTTCACCTCTAAAGGGTGGAATATACATATTATGGATTTATAATTAATTTCGAGATTCCACAAACAATAATCTAGTCAGGGTGTTATCTAGGTATAACTTTACATTCTGGTATTCCATATGCAGAAGCGTAAAAGGAACAAGAATAGGACTTCTTATAAACTAATTAAATAATCTATTCAGAATATGATCTAGTCGGCGTGTTTCGATTAGTTTGCATGATACCTGATATCTGATTACATACGCCGAAGCACCTCACGATTGCGAAACATAAATGGGACTTCGTATGAACTATTTTGATAATCTAGTCCGGGTGTTATCTGGTCGGTGATTCTCGGCAAATTTGCTTTCAAAAGCAAAGCGCAACTAATACAATTTCACAGTTGAATTCGGGTTATAAAATGACGTCTGAGAGTTAAAAATATAAACATTTGAAAGGAAACTCTGAACGTAGAACTTGCAGATAATCTTCACAATTTTGGCAAATTATGTTGAAATGCATTTAATTTGGCACATTCGTCGTCTGTTGCTTGGATTACTGCTAGCAACTAATTAATTAATAATTAATTATATTCTCTTTTTCTCGACATTCTTGGCTACTGGCGAGGGTCGCGCCTTAGCCGGCGTAAGATGGGCGGGGGGAAAGCGGGCAGACAATATGAAAATTGCAATTCAATGTCATTGACGAAAGATCATAAAGAAAATCTGAATATACACAAATATATAAGTGTGTGTGTGTGTGTGTGCGTGTGTTTGTCTGTGTGGCCGTGTCTGTTAATTATTTAATATCATTTTCAATTTTTGCCATCGCTGCGAGTCTTGGCGTGTCCGTGACTTTTGTTGATATGCCGCAAAGAGATGATAAATATGAAAATGAAATTGGCTTATTCTAAGCAAGTGTGTGTGTGCGTGCGTGTGTGTGTGTAAGGCGCAAAAAATAAAATACACGAGAAATATATAAACAATATTGCACACGGCACCTCACAACTGCTTTGGTTTTTAGGCTCTTTGCGGTGCTTGGAGAGGAGGAGGAGGGGCATCGGTGGGCGCCCACACGACACTGGCAGTCAGTTGGTAGCACGCCCCCGCCAATTGCCACCGCCGCCCGTTCGGGTCACCACTGTCAACACATTCTCACGGAGCGCTCGTTATAGTTTTTTCTATTTATTTATTATGATTTTTATTTTTGATTTTGGTTTTGCTTCAGTTTCTTCGGCTTGTTCATTGCAAATCATTTGCATGGCTATTTTTGAACACGTTTTTTAATATTCTTCCATTTGAATAGATCTCTCTCAGTATGTGTGTCTATATGTCTATATTTATTTCTGTATATGTGTATCTATATATACACTATAATTTGTATGCCTTTTTTTTTCATTGCCGCCCCGAATTGGCAATCTGCTGACTGTCTATGGGGGCTCTTTAGCAGCTGTGCCTGCCTCTCTGCCCCCATTCATAAAAGTCGCTCATTGATCGAAATTTCCTCTTGGCATCTTCCTGCCTCGAGTCCCTAACTCTTCCCCCTTTTCCGCTGCCCATGATTGAGTAACCAATTCGACTGCATCTCTGTTTTGGCCAGCGTGTGCCAAACAAACGTCCCCTTGCGCTTATTATGGGGGAATCCTGTTGGCCAATTGGCTGGCTTTCAGCTTTATAGCGCCACAATGAGCTTCTGATCACAGACGCAGCCACACATTGGATTCTTTAAATAGCATCCAAAAAGCCGCCAAAGCTAAAGAAAAACAAGAAATTAACCAAATCATTTGGACTTGGGTGGCGGAGTGCGGGCTACTTCAGCAATGGGCGCTGCGATCACGTTATCTTCTCTACTGGCTTATTAAAGAATCATTTAGAGGCTTATTCTTCATTATATTTAAAAAATTGAATATTAAACTAGTATAGATTTGATTGAGTATTAAAGATGATAAATGCATAAAAGTGAATATGAAGTCACTTGATATATATGATCTATAAATGGGTGAGGGACGGAAGAAACTAAAGGAAAATAATGAAAAAGGAGAAAATAGATAGATGAAAGCTGGACAGAAATTAAGAGAGAAGAGGAGAGAATTGACTTTAAGTAAATGTATTGTTTCTTATGTGACTAAACTTGATTTTCCATTTTACTATCAAAAACCCTAGTCTGATAAATAGATTTGAATATTAATTTCTTTCTGGATCTGTGCCAAAAAGACATCGCAAAAGTAAATTCTGATATCATACACATTTAATGAATATTATATTCCATATCTACTTTACCAAACATTCTAAAATCAATTAAAAAGATGTACGTCCCAAGCCCTTAAAGTAAATATAATCCGAAGTAGTATATCATTCTTTAAAATATTTATATACGCCAATAACATGAGTAATCCCTATCGACTATACGATCTATTTATAAACTCTCGTAAAGTATTCCGTTTCCAATATTCATCTTCTAAGTAAAATTTGATGGAGTTTGAGGCACATATTCGAAATTCCAGTCAAATTCCTTATCTAGCCAATTCATCGAATTATTTATGGTGCATACAATATATGTTATCTAAACAATCTATTTATAGACGTCTCTATATAAATTCCTCCATTCATTAAGATAACAATATGATGCTATGATTTAGGCGCCTCCTATCGTTGAAACGTCACTGGGCTTAAATAGATAAAGAGATGGGAAAACACACATACACACTTACAGAGTATAGCACTCAATTAGGCGTCTAGGTTAGTCTGTACAGAGACACAACAGAGCAGCAACAGAATAGTATACATATATATAAATTTAAATATACCTATGTAAATATATGCATGTATATATGCAAAGTTTATGAAAGAAAATTGGAGAAAATTGAAATGGAAACTCGCACGACACGCCGAAACACAAGAAACACAAGTAAAATTCATTCGTATACAAATTTAAAGAGCAGCCAAAGCAGACAGAGCGACAGACAGACAGACAGAGGAAAAATGAAAATTTAAATAGGTAGTTGTTGTGTTCGTCTTGGTCTTGTTGTTGTTGCTGTTGTTTTTGGTTATTTCGTATTTTTGGCAATGAACAAAAACTACGTCAACTAGAAATGCTGCTCAGGCGCGTATTTATGAGAAGAGCGTCGTGCGCAACGAAGCACACACAAAACACACACTAACTATAGCAACAACTACGGCAACAGCAACAACAACTTTGTTGTAAGAAAATGTTGTTGAGGCGCGTCTCGTGAAGGAAAAAATAGCAAAAAGCAAAAGTTATTCTGTTGGCGCGCGCATAAAATTGAATTCAGTCGAGCCGAGCACATCGAGCAACGACGTAAGAACACGGAACGGATAAATATTTATTTTCTTTGGCTCTGATCAACTAAAATCTCAATCGATTCGGTTTGCTCTTGCAGGTCAGCAGCAACGGTAGCAACGGAGCATACGATCAGCAGTACTCGACGGGACAGCAACAGCAACAGCAACAGCAGCTGCAGCATCATCAGCATCAGCACCAACAGCAGGTGACGGACTACGCACAGCCGAACCGGGGCACACAGCAGCAGGCGCACTTGACGCAGACGATCGAGGAGACGACCATAGTCGAGGACAGTCGCGAGGATCAGTTGGATTGTATGCTTGGCAATTTGCAGGCGAACATGAGTCGTCAGGGAGTCAACACAGTGCAGAAGGGCTGCTGCAATGCATGCGAGAAGCCGATTGTCGGCCAGGTGATCACCGCCCTGGGCAAGACCTGGCATCCGGAGCACTTCACGTGCAATCACTGCAGCCAGGAGCTGGGCACGCGCAATTTCTTCGAGCGCGACGGCTTCCCCTACTGCGAGCCCGACTATCACAATCTGTTCAGTCCGCGCTGCGCCTACTGCAACGGCGCCATTCTGGACAAGTGCGTGACGGCACTGGACAAGACCTGGCACACCGAGCACTTCTTCTGCGCCCAGTGCGGCCAGCAGTTCGGCGAGGATGGCTTCCATGAGCGGGACGGCAAGCCCTATTGCCGCAACGACTACTTCGAGATGTTCGCGCCCAAGTGCAATGGCTGCAACCGTGCCATCATGGAGAACTACATCTCCGCCCTGAACTCGCAGTGGCATCCCGATTGCTTCGTCTGCCGGGTAAGCACCAGCTATAGAGCTCACCACAGCTCTCTGGCCATCGTTTGCTCTCTTTTTACATGATTATTCTTTTGATTCTGATTATGTGATTATGCGACATTTAGGATTGCAAGAAGGCTGTGCGCGGCAAGTCCTTCTATGCCATGGAGGGCAAGCCGGTCTGTCCGCAGTGTGTGGGCGTCGATGAGGAGGAATAGGCGTCCATAACCCAGCAACAGCAACAGCAGAGGCAGCGGCAGCGGCAGCGGCAGCAGCGACAACTTGTTGAAGTTCAGCAGCACGAAAATAGCCCCCGTCCGGATACGAATTGTATCTACATGAAATTGTTTACCCAGCGGCAGCTGCGTCCCACTTTCTGTCTCGCATTCACTCTCAATCTGTCTCTTTCCGTGTCCCATTCTCTTTGGGGGCTATTTTCGTTGAAAATGTGAAAAATCTTTTTAATATTGTCGGGGCTCAGCGCTTGCCACGACTTGTGTAGCCACCTGCCCCTATCCAGCAGCATCTACAACAGCAACAGCAACAACAGCAACTCAAGGATCTGCCCCCACGTCTTTGGCTTCTGTGGGGGCCTGGACACGGCTGACCACCAGGCAACTGGGCGGGTCGGCTATGTCCGCCCCTGCAGCACGCTTTGCCCCCTGCTATTATGATGGCCTCGGCCATGGCTTGCCTCCCCCTGCTAAGAGTAACCCCGCCCCACTCCCTGCCCCCTTTGAAACTGTTGAAGTTTTCTATATGCAATTTAGTTGTAAGTTTTTAGGTATTTTTTAAATTTAAACATTTATGAAGCAATATTGTAATTTGTTTTTGTAAATAAAATTTAAATAATTAAATTATATTAAAAAACAAACAAAAAATAGAAACACAACAAAAATTAACTCGAAAACAACAATTGAAAAGTCTTGGCAAATGGAGCTGCGCAAGGGTGGATCTGCTGACCAGTTCTAGTCCCGGTCCCAGTGCTCCGAGTCCAGCCAGACCTTGGCGCAGTTCAAGATCAGAGTCAATATCGCTGACCTTGAGCTGGAATGTCGCATGTGCCACGACCTTCAATTGTTGTTGTTGTTGTTGCTCAGTTGCAAACAATTTACACTATTGCTACATAGATTTTCGGATTAGATTAACCGCAATACCAACAATACCCCACCCCCATCTCCGTCTCCCCTTGACCCCGCCCACGGGTGGAAACTATTTTGGTTGCTGACGTTTCTCGCTCATAAATATAAAACACAAACGAGAAATCAGCAAATGATTTCGACTGTATATAAAAATGTATAACAATTTATCTGCACTCACAACAATATTCCCCTATAAAATAATGCTCTCCATGAGAGTGTTCCCTGACAGAGTCGAGATTCCCATGCTCCCTTATTCATTTGTCATTTGACTAATACACTCGGACTGCATAGCTTTCAAACTGTGCATATTTATAGAAACTCAAACGGATTCTCTTTCAAAATTCTATGGAAATTCCAATTAAATATTTCAAATATATCAGCGCTAAATTTGGCTGCCATTCGAATCGTTGTGTTTATTTCAAACAAAATACATCCATCTATGAATTATTCAGCTTTAGAGCGCTTTCAGTATTTATTTATTATTATGATGATTCCAAAGGTGGCTTCCCATTTTAACTGTATTAATATAAAAGGTGGAAGCAACATTTAAGCGTATACCATTTTTCCTTTGTTGATAGGTCAACCTTTTCATAGGCTTAACAGATCTCTCGTGTTAAACGTGCGATACTCCATTCATATTAAGCATTTACAGTCACTTAAAAGTTTTATTTGCTAAAATTGTTAAACAACCAATAAAAATAATAATACTTTATATAAGGCCAAATCTCCCCAATTATTAAGATCTTCATTGCTCGCTAAGGAATTGCATATTAAAATGGTCTTCCAATCCATTACCTGCGTATTCAGAATCATTAATCAACGATTTTAATTCAAAGTTTTAGGTCACCCATTCATTGAGGAATATGCAGAGCTCCATTTCTTAAATTCTTTAAATATACATACATATATACAGTTCATGTTCCTTGAGCTTCGTATATAAGTAAAGTTGATCGATACCCATGAAGGACCTTCCGAATTTCTCTTCTCACAGCTCAAACGAAATTTTAAAACCTATATGGACTACATTGAATACATTGATCAAATAGATTTGGCATAGTAAATCAAATATATTATATTCTACAATTTAGTCAAACTAGTTCTCGTATCACAGAAAACCTTAAAGGGCTTAGAGCCAGATACTTTTATTTACTTATCCTATGCAAACTTTCTTCGTCTCTATTTTCTTGTCTGCTACGAATTAAGCGTTTTACCTTCATTTACTAATTTTATAAGCACATTGCTTAATCTGGTTGATTTTCAAGAGAATTAGAGAAATATCCCTTCATCTGAATAGAACTAGAACTATATATTTGCCCATGTTCTTAGCATCAGTCTAGGGTATCAGCAAGTCGAAGCCACCTGACTTGTGAAGCCTCAAGGTTACCATTGTATTAAAGAACAATGAAATGGTTTTTTAAATAGACTTAATAGATCTATAAAAAGAACAATCTCCTTCGGGATTTCTAATTAGGTTTTATTGTTTTTATAAAGGTGATCAAAGTGAAGAAGAGAGTATATATGCACTAGACGGGTTCTGATAATATTTTTAAAGGCTATCTTCTATATATACATACATCATATATATTTGTTATATCTATAAATATCATATCAAGTAACTAAAACAAAGCAGATATATAAAGTCCATTTCCATTTACCAAGGCAATGTTTTATAACGGTATTATTTAATTGCTACCATATATTATAATCTATATATAATCTATATATGTACAGTTATTTGCCTCTCTGTGTTGCTATATCTATTCGTTTGGACTTGGCGCTCAGCCAAAAGCGTGCGCAAAATGTTATTGTTTAAATTGAAGCGGTTTCTACGTCTTGTTGTTGTTGTTGTTGTTGTTGTTGTAGAAATGTTTTTCCAAAACAAAATTCAATTGTCGCAAAATACTGCCAAAATTGTATACATACTTTGCACACTGTGCACACTGGTACAAAAGCATCTGTCAATCGCCATTTCAATAATTCGCTTGGCACATTTCAGACTTTCACAATTTCAGAAATTTTCGAAATAGCTCACTGGCAGCTAATTTATGAATGTAATTAGCATTTAATTTGATTTTGAATTTGAATTTGTGCAACCTGCCGAGCGAGCAGACACCTTCGAAAATAGATCAGGAAGCTGGGCCGATGGCGCAGTTAGACTTACCTTAATTATGCCATTAGTTCTAAAATTATCAACTAATACATGCGAATAATGTAAAAGTGCATGTAGAATATGTATTTTGTATTAATTTGTATTATTTTTGGTTTGTGTGTTGCAGGACTGTCGACAACCGTTCCAGGGCGGCTCGTTCTTTGACCACGAGGGCTTACCGTACTGCGAGACACATTATCATGCCAAACGTGGCTCGCTCTGCGCCGGCTGCTCGAAGCCCATAACGGGGCGCTGCATTACGGCCATGTTCAAGAAATTCCATCCGGAACACTTCGTCTGCGCCTTCTGCCTCAAGCAGCTGAACAAGGGCACGTTCAAGGAGCAGAAGGATAAGCCCTACTGCCACGCCTGCTTCGACAAGATATTCGGTTGAACTGGCCATAGCTGGCGTATAAGCGTTACATATGTGCTGCAACAACTAACTATATATACATACATATATAGAGTTACGATCCTAATATGCTGTTTCTTCTTCTTTTTTGTACGATTCTATGTGCCCCTTACTTACCCTTATGAGAGTTCATCTGCGCTTTGTATAACCGAGTCAAATTAGTAATATAATTAACACTGGACACACGATATACATACATGTATCAGATCAGATCGGATCAGATCAAATTAGATCAGATCGGATCACAATAATCAATTAGACGACACTAATACCCTGCCAATTGAATGGCGAAACGATATTTCTGCTCTTTCAAAATAAAATTATTACGATAATACATTTTAAAGACTTTTATTTTGGGAAAATAGGGGAAATTAAAAAGGTTGTCGTTAAAGTTTAAATATTTAATAACTAAAAACAATTAAATAAAAAATTTTTTAATCGGCAAACGTTAAATAGTGCTATGTTAACTAACAGCTGTCTGCCTGGTTTAGCGTAGACACAAACCGACAAGCATCAAACCGACAAGTAACTGGCCGGTATTCTTTTCTGTTTTCCTATCGTATTTGTCTTTGCTACAGTTTTGAATGCTCTAGCAAATTTGTATGTTTGCTCACCATCTGCGCACCTTTCTCTCTCTCTCTTACGCTCTTGCATGCAAACACACACACACACGCACACAGAGAATTATTTTATCTGTTAAAGATGCCGGCCGGCAGCTCGGCTGCCGACTCGCTCGCACTTGGCGCTTGACATTGAGCTCAGCCTGCGGGCTCGCGCAAACCTATTAACTTGTGTGTGTAAATATATAACTACCAGCGCTCCCACATTGCCGTGCGTGTGCGTGTGTGAGTGGCCGTCGCTCCCTATAAACACGGTAGGGTTCGCAGCACGAACGCTTGTTGTGAATCAGTCAGCGTCAGTCTCTCTCTGCTCACTCACTTCTCATCTGTTGGCTGTGTCGGTTGAGTCGGTCCTGTTAGTCGCGTGGTCCGCCGCCTCGTTATTCGTTATTCGTTTCGTGCGTGTGTTTACTGTGCTATTCCCCAGATCGTTTTATTTATTTTAATTATTAAATTAATTAAATTGATTTGCCTACGCCGTCTGTGCAATTCCTTTGCCGGCAGCAACAAAAAAGAAGAGTCAAACATCAACCGGAGTCAGCAGGAAGCGCTACAGGTTGGTGAAGCACACAGGCACACTATACATATACACACATTGAGAAGCAAAACAATACACACATACATCCACATAATAAACTTGTGTGCGTGCATTATATCATTCGACTCTTCGTTGCATTCTCTACCAAGAGCTGTTTACAAATAGTTCTCTTTTCTTGCCTTTTTTTTATGCGGTGATGTAATATGAGAACTCTTGTTCAAGTCCTTAACAAAATAAACAGTCTGTGTGTGTGTGTGTGAGGTTTGCACTGCGAGTCATGATATCATGCGGTGGTATTCTGATTCAGAATCTAAGTCAGAGTCACGCATGCCTCCCGCATTTGCTGACGCGAGAGCAATAACAAAGCCGCAGAGCAGAGAGGAAGAAAATACATACAATTAAATTTTATTTATGCCACTGGCATACACGAACCAATTGCCCGCCAGACTCTCAAACTGTCTGTCTGTGTTTGCGCGCGTCTATATGTGTATGTGTGCACCAATTTGTCAATGATTGCGATATGTAAATAAAAGTGAAATTAACAGTTGGAGCTATTATCATTCCCTTTTGTTGTGATTGTTGTTTTCGCTGCTGAGTTGTTGTTATCACTTAATGCCAATTGCTGCATTTAAATTAATGCTTAAATTGCATTCATTTAACACATACACATACACAATTGCACAGATGCAGCACTCGGTACAATACTTCCACAACTTTGCCTATAGAAATTTGAATGTTTACATTCATTGAGCACAGCCGAGGTGAGAGTTGGCAAGGGTGTGCTCTTTGTGTGTGTTTGTGGGCGTAGCTTGGTGTCCAATTGGGTTTAACACGCAATTCCGATTCCACCCACTGATTAGCCATAAAAGTGTTTAATGTGGAGCGATTTGCTCTGGGTCGCACTTACACATGTAATGCGCACTGACAAATTAGTCGAGCAAACGTTAAGCGCTGTGACAGCCGTTTGCAGCTGCAGTTTTGCAGTCACAAGTGACGCACACGCACAGTTGAGCGGACACTGTGGTAATTGCAAGCTCACCAGTGGCTGCTCAACTACTTCATTTGCATAGCTTATCACGTGGCAATAATGACTCAATTTGCAGACCTACCGTTCTGCTGATACCCTTTAATTCTGAGGACTGAAAAGTGGGCCATATGCCCATCATAATAGTCGTTACGTCATCTCAGAGTATTAATCGATTTATCATAACATTTCCTACCCCAATAATTAAAGCGTATTAACTGATTAGTTTTATCGCCACCGAACCGAGCCCTCGACAACAAAAATGAAAGACTAAGATTAGCAACGTGAGCCTAATGGAAGTATTCAGATTGATTGTAGTCAGGTATTGCAAACTATATATATATTTATATTAAAAATTATAGGATATGTATACTCTAATATAATCTGAGCGGAAATTAGAAATCGAAAGAAAATGTTTTATAATCAAGTTAAATTTTGGCGCAGCTTTTGATAAGGCTTATACCGCGAACTCCCTAAAGATTATGACTAGTTTCATGGTCAAAGTGCTAGTCAAGGTCAACGATCAATAAGAACTTTTGGGAAGTCAAGTTCACTCGGTAATTTTCCTAATAAGAACTAATTCGTTCAGTTGGTAGTTAATGAATAAATATTAAATAAATAATACAAGCATTTATAGCTATTTATAACATTATTGTTTCTAGTTAATTTCAAATGTACAAATATACATTTCTGATGAATTGTTAATTTAGTAAACGAATTTTACGTTTCATTGATTTGAAATTTATCATTTCCTGAATGACTTTACTAGTTCATTTGAATAACTTTTCATGAACAGAGTATAAAGGGAAACTGATAAATATTAATTACATAGTTCATTTTATCGGTCACTTAGCTGTGAATGAGAATAGTAGTTCATTTGAATGACTTGTTCGTTTATGATCAATTGAAGAAGTGAACTTTTCTGTTGACTAATGAATAAAAGAATTTAGTTGCTCACTTGAGTGAATTGTTCAAATGAATATATTCTCGGGTGGATGAACTAAACTTTTAAATGAATTGATAGTAATCAATTGAACAAATTAACTTTATCATTCACTATCATCACTGAGCGAGCTGAGTAGTTCATTTGAATGACTCGTTCAAATATTATTACTTTGAAGTGGACCCACAAAATATTTAAACAAATCGTTCATAATCAATTGAGCCACTTAACTTTATAGTTCACTGATGAGTTTAGTAGTTCAAATCAGCATAATCTGAAGTGGAACAACTAAACTTTTTAATATTTCGGGAATGGTCAAGAGTGTTTCCCAGTCATCATTACCGGCGCATTTTCTGTTCAACTTTTTTTTCTAGTTTATTTTACTTTTTATTGCGTGAATTTTGTTCTCGACTGACGCACGCCCCTTTTTCTCTAGTCGAATTGAAGTACTTCCCTCATTTGCTTACAAATATGGATATATACGAGTATATAAATATGTATGTATGTACATATGTATATATATTTACGCTCTGTTTAACGACTTTCGTAGTTGCTTGTTGTCGCTGCTGTTCTAGGCATAGGCTTGTTGTTGTTTTTATACCCTGAACCCATTGAAATGGGGAAATCAGGGTATAATGGTTTTGTTAAAATGTATGTAACAGGCAGAAGGAGGCGTGGAAAACCCCACAATGTATATACATATATTCTTGATCAGAACGACGAGGCGAGTCGACTTGGCCCTGCCTGTCTTTCCGTATGTTTAAACGCGTCGATCTCAGAGAATATAAGAGCTAGACCCTTGCATTTCTTTTTTTTTTTTAATGACCGTATATATAGCGCTGATGCCAAGTTTACCTTTAAAAAACTATAAATCAACCCGTAATGTTTTATTGAATAAAAATATTAAAGGTCAAGTGAGATGCCAGTATAACTAATTCGGAATGATTTAAAGAGAAGGAGTGTGTGTGTGTGCATGGTTGTCGCGAACCGATTTCTGCACAATTGAAAGAGAGGGAAAGATCATAAGGACTCCTTATTAAGGTGCATAGCATATGAAAATGTGATCTGTATGATTGAGCGCTGGCATCGCACTGATTTTGTCAAGCCAATCAAATGCGAAGTAGAAAATGCATGCATAATCTCGAGTGATTCAACGCCTCTTTGCTTTGGCATCATTTTCATTCCGTTTGAAGGCTTCATTTACTCTCGCTCATTGAGCTCGCTCCAATGTAAACTTATTCAAGACGTTTTTAGCCTATGCTCTCATTTACTTTTTAGTTAATTATCGTTTTTTTGACTTTTGCTAATTAACATGGGTAATCAGTTGAGAGTGACAATAAAAGACATTGTTTAAATCTATCTAATGTATACATACACATATATGTATGTATGTATATTAGCGCTAGGTCTTTTGAGGCAATTTGTAGCTTATAGTTGGTATTCTAGTATTCAAAGTAGAGTATTCAGGACAAGGAATTTAATAGATTTAACATTAGTACATATAAATATTTTACACTGTATAAGCTAATGAGTGTTCTATTTCATTTATATTTTTAAAACATATCAAAATTGCAATTTTGAGCCATGCTAAATGTGTTTTTTGATTAGGTTGGTTCAGGGTAGTATCTAGTCGAGCACACTCGAGTTGAGTTTTCTTACTTGTTTCTTTTCTAAATTTATTTACAATTTGCGGTTGTTAGTGTAAGCAAACAACTTTTATGCCGACCTAGTAGTATACATAATTTTTTTCTGCTTCGTTCTTTAAACATGTCGACACTTTACATATGTCATATGAACTAGTAATACGCATTAGTGGGCTAAAGCTGAAATATTGATTTAGCATCAAGAAAATCCAACTAACTACTAAAGTATTAATTATTAAAATTATCAAAAATACTAATTTATTATTATTATTATTCATTATTATCAAAAAATTACGAGTACGAGATCATTTATGTGAATTTTATTACTATTTTTCAATTCAATAATCAAGTATTCAGCGTAATTAAGTATTCCCAGGGTAATTGAAAGTCAGTCACATTTCCATAACTGCTTTTGAAACCTCTTCAACAATGACAATATTAAGCATTCAGTTTTAGGCTATAGATAATGTCACATTGAAGCACTCTTGGAACATAAATCTACAGCAAAAATAAGAGAGACAAACGGAGAGAAGGAGAGTGTAAAGGTGTGTGTGATAAATGAGAGAGAGAGAGAGAGAGAGGGAGAGAGAGAGTGACGGGAAGGTAAGGTGAGCTGGAAAGAGTAAGAGCGTGCGACATAGCGAATTCGAGAGAGAATTGCTAATTAAGCGTCTGAATAACAAAATTTGCGCTCTTGAACCTTCATAGAGATATCAAAATATTATAATATGAGAAGCTTCGTTTCTCAACTATTTTTTCGTCTTATCTTCCAATATTATCTGCGACTGCCGCTAATTGCTGATAAATTCCGCAGAATTCATTATGATATTTAGATATTATATATTCAATCGATGGATAACAATGGAACTGATGTAAAAGCTTATCATTGAAAACTATGCTAAGAATAGCTTTTGAGCAGACTTTTATATGAAATTGAAATTGAAAAAAAAAACAACATTTTCTTCATGGCATATACGTGTTATGTAGATCTAATACTTCCTATATACCCCAACAGTTAATTAAATATCGCTTAATAAATTATACATTAATCATTACATACCCAAACTTAACCGATATACCCTAGGTGGAGGCCGATCCCCAAATTCCTTTGTTATTGACTTGTAGTGCGGCTTATGCCCACTGTTTATATGTGAACAAAAATTAAACTTAAGTTTATTGCCTGTTAGTGTGAAGTGTGTGTCATAAATGTTCTCAGACACTTGAATCACTTAAATTCAGATTCCTGTGCGGCACCGAGCACTTTTATTGGACAATTTAGAAATCGCGATAATTTAATTACGTTCGCGCTTATCTCCACAATCGTTTTGCACTCAGCTCCAGGTGTGTTATTTTCATTTGACAATCCAAAGATTGAAGTCTGTCGGAATTCCAAGTTTTATTGAAAGTGATAAAAGAAGATTGGATTATGGACTACAAATTATAGATTCATAATCTTGTGGTTGATTATTTTGGATGCTACTGTATGGTTTGTGTATTGGCTCTTGGCAACAAACAGTCGCCCTCAAACTGTGGCTTGTCACTTGGCTTAGCCATGCACAGTTGCACCACAACCGCGAGTATGTCAAGCGGGTAACTGACTGCTCTATTTACCCGTTAACCGATTTACTATGGCTTCAACTGCATGCGGTTATCGAAGCAGAAGTACTTCACTTAAAAGCAGTTGACTTCCAATCAGACAATGTAACGCAACGGCTAGTAATTCAGCTTATCAGATTCTGTTTATTATTATTTCTATCACAGTGAAATACAGACAGCATGGACAAGGTGGACACCAGTTTTATTCCCGATCTGCCAACGGGCGGAGGTCTTGCTGTTTACCGCAAGCGCGCTAATTTTGATTGGAAGCGTTTGCGTTTGATCTTCGAAACGGAGCAGGGACTGCGCATCAAAGTGAGTTAAAGATTATTCAAGTTGTCATTCAATTGCAATTCCTCTCAAACTGCAACTCATCTACTTCCATTCCATTCCCTCTTATCCAGTACAATGTGTGGCGTCGCCTGGAAAGTGATCCGCTGTTTGCACACGCCTCGCGTAGCCTGTCTATGGACGAGCAGAAGCGGGTGGTCGCGATGCAGGTGAATAGCATGAAGCAAATGGATCTGGTGCCCAAGGAAATCGAGAGCCTGAACTTCTCGTCCAAGACAAAGTATTTGATGTACATCAACGAGGCGCTGAACAGCTACTCGCCCAGCTTGTCCGTGAAGATAGCGCTGGGCGTGGGCCTGTTCAACAATGCGATCAGGGCGATGGGCACGGAGAAGCACACCAAGTATATTGACGCCGCCTGGAACCGGGAGATCATCACCTGCCTGGCCGTCACGGAGGTCTCGCACGGCAGCAACACAAAGCGAGTTCGCACCACCGCCACCTACGATCCCAGCTCGCAGGAGTTCGTGATCAACACGCCGGACTTCGAGGCGGCCAAGTGCTGGGTGGGCAATCTGGGCAAAATGGCCACCGTGGCCGTGACCTTTGCCAATCTGATCACAGCCGACGGTGAGAACCACGGACTGCATGGCTTTCTCGTACCCATTCGCGACCCGAAGACATTGCTGCCTTATCCGGGCGTCCTGGTCGGCGACATTGGCGAGAAGAGCGGCCTGAATGGCATCGACAACGGCTTTGTGGTCTTCACCAACTATCGCATACCGCGCGACAATCATCTCAATCGGACGGGCAACGTGACGCCCGAGGGCGTCTACGAAAGCGTCTTCACTGATCCCGGCCAGGCACTGGGCGCCGCCCTCGAGGGCTTCTCGGCGGGGCGCATCGGCATCATGCAGGAGTCGGCCAACACCCTGTGCAGCGCGGCCGTCATCGCGGTCCGCTATGCCGCAGTCCGCAAACAGTTCGGCCCGGAACGGGAGGGCGAGGAGATGCCCATCATCGAGTACCAGCTGCATGTAAGTGGAGTCGTATACCTCATCCATTCTCTAGGTCTAATGCTCGTCTCTTTCTCTCACAGCAATATCGCATTTTCCCCTACTTGGCCTGTGCCTGTGTCCAGAAGATTGCCGTCGAGGAGCTGACCAACATATATCTGCAGATCATCGCCCGCTCCCAGGCGGACTCGAACGGATTCGACATATTGGTAGGTTGAGTTGTCGCAGAACTTGCGCAGACTTGACTGAAACATAAAAGAAAACTTTAGTTCAAGTCGTGAATGAATTGATATTTCTTTGAGTATGTGTCTAGATACTTCACTTATCTGTAGTCAACTGCAACTAGCTTGATTTTAATATAGTAGTTCGATAAGCCTACGCCAAGTGCAGGTAGGGCTCTTCGGTCTAGACCAACTTCAGACATTCCTATCAATAAAAATTTCTCAAGAGATATTACTTAAGTTATATTTACTACAAGTTATATTATATAATTTTATTGGCAATCAAGAATTCTTGGTATTCCTCTCTTGCACAACCAGTTCAGCTTTCGGAATCATAATATATATTTGTTTCTCTTCAAGAACTACGACAATATGAGGCAACTAAGAATTGACAAACTTAGAGAAGAGATTCTGCTGTTAAAGCCACAGTATTACTTTCATTATTTTATCATATCCTGGCGTCTCTTTGAACAGTGCTAGCTTATTCGATATGTATTGCCATAGGTCTCTCAATTTCTTCTTGAAATCGTAATAAGAACATGAATCTGATACGCTTACTAAGTACTTAGACTCACTTCCATCTTAAAACTCACTCCAATTTCAAATTGTAATACACATGAATCCGCTTATAACGACGCTCAAGGGACCGTCGTTATATCCGAGGACGCTATAATCACATAGGTTTGCTCATATAAGTATGCCTTACGGACGCTATTACCGGATTCCACTGAATTTGCTTTCAATTTCGATTGCAGACCCAGAACGCAGCGGAGATTCACGCGATTATATCGGCATCGAAGCCGCGCATCACGTGGTCGGCGCGCGACGCCATCCAGGAGGCGCGCGAGGCGTGCGGCGGGCATGGATACCTGTACGCCTCCAAGCTGGGCCAGATGCGCAGCGACCACGATCCGCTGTGCACCTACGAGGGCGACAATAACGTGCTCGGACAGCAGGCCTCCAATTGGCTGCTGCGCCAGTGGAGCGCCAAGGAGCTGGAGTCGCCCATCGGCAGCGTCACGTTCCTGCAGCGTCGCGAGGCCCTGTTGCAGCTGCGGTTCGCCCAGCTGCGGCAGCAGAGTCCACTGGACAGCTGGGAGTGTAAGCGAGCGCGTGAATCAATTTACTGCGGGCAATGGCATTAAATCTGTTTTTTATTGCAGTTGCGCTCAGCTGCTACGAGTGGCTGCTGTGTTACCTGATGGCCCACACGACGGCCCACATCGAGGCGCAGCTGGCCGCCGGCGTGCATCGCTTCGAGGCGCGGAACAACTCGCAGGTGAGGGGCGCGCGGGAGCTGTCGCTGGCCTACGCCGAGTACTTCGCCCTGCGCAGCTTTGTGGCCCACGTGCGGCAGCTGCGGCTGGAGGAGCCGTACGCCCAGGTGCTGCGCACGCTGTACGATGTCTACGCCTTGTGGCTGCTGGAGAGCCATATGACCACGTTCTATGTGGGCGGTTTTGCCGTGGGCGGCGAGTTTGCGTCTGCCGTGCAGCAGCGCCTCCTGCAGAGCTGTGCGCAGCTGAAGGACGTGGCCGTCAGCGTGGCCGATGCCATTGCTCCGCCGGACTTTGCACTCAACTCGGTGATTGCGCGTGCCGACGGGCTGCTCTACGAGAATCTGCAGAACGAATTTATGACCAACGAGGGTGCCTTCCAGCGGCCCGCGTGGTGGCGCGACGTGATCATACCCCAGGGCCAGGAGAAGTCCAAGCTCTAAGCCAGGCAGCGGGACGTGGACAAGTGGGGGGGGGACAAGTGGATGGGTAGTTGGATCAGTCGGTGAACCAATTTAGCTAGATGTATAGCTACTGTTATATAGTCATATCGCATCCAGGTATTAGCTCTTACTGTAACGGTATTCACACCATATATAGGGATTTTTATAGAGGCCTTGAATTGTTTTATTTCCTTTAATTCTTGACGAGTTTTGTGGTTGCAGCAAATCCAAGTGAAAGCAATATATATATATACACGAAATTATTGAAAAATTTTAACATTTGCAATTAAAAGAAATAGCGATATTCTACGGTTTCTCTCAGAGTATTACCCACATTCCCCCATTCTAGATTTTGACACGAAAACAATCAACACTTGTTCCTATCAATCATATTTCAGTTAAACTGAAACAGCAAATACTATATACATACATATAAATATATGTGGTATATATTCATGTAAATCCACTATATTAGAGTCTAAATGTTTAAGATCTGTTGCGAGTTGTGTGAATAAAAATGCATTAAATCGTTCGACTTGACTTGATTTTGAAGCCTTTAACGGAATTATTTATGAGCCCAAATTGATTTAGTGTAAAGTGGTTCATAGTTTAGGGGCAAAACAAAAGCTGCCTTTTGTTATAATTAGTCGGCCCAGCAAGCATATAGACAGCGTTTTACATATTACGCACACACACATTGATTGTAGGTGTTATTGTGTGTGTGTGTGTGTGTGTGTTTAGTGTGCAAAGGTGTTTGTCATTGCTCGATCGGCTCGGTGCGAGCCCCGTTTATAAGAGGACCTGCGCTCACCTGCTCCAGCTCAGACGTGGCCAGCTTGCCACACAGTAAACACGAGCGGAGGTTCGCGATCAAAGAGTGAGTGAGAGGGCAACAGTGAGAGGGAGCTCCGAGTGGGATCTGTGAGAGATAGTTCTGAGCGCGAGCTGTGATCGTGGCTAAGAATCAAAGTCGTTCAGCTCTGACACACCATATCAATTACGATTCAGTGACTGAACTGAGAGCAAGAGAAGGCAAAGTGAGAGAGAGAGAGAGAGAGAGGGTGTATGAGAGCTGTGTTATAGACGCTTCGTTTGTTTTCATAACTTTGTTGGCTTTGCGAATCGGCGGCGCAGTTCGATTTGATTTTTTGGCCAGTGTGTGAGTAAGTGAGCTGTGCTGGCTGTGAGAAAGGGCATCTTAGGCCGATAAGGAAAAACAAGAACATGCTTCAACACTAAAGACGACATTCGTAAAGACATTCAACTTAGAACGCGCCTTGACTGAGGCCAAATCGAACAAAGCCCAGACAGACAAAGATATCCATTTAGCTTAGGCTGTGCGAATTTCCAAATCATATGTTAATTCGCTGACTGGTTTTCGTTTTGTGCTGTCTTTG
This sequence comes from Drosophila arizonae, assembly GCF_054131065.1. Lineage (NCBI taxonomy): Eukaryota > Metazoa > Arthropoda > Insecta > Diptera > Drosophilidae > Drosophila > Drosophila arizonae. Next base: position 27,503,522 of record NC_142923.1, on the reverse strand, counting down.
TGAAGAAAGCTCGGCCATTTATTATTCCGGTATTCAGACAGAAACCATCTAAATATGGTGATCTAGTCAGCAAAAAGCCCCGCAATGAACCATAAACAAGAGCTCTGCCAAAGTGCCACAGTGAAGTGCAACACTAAAATATTCCGAGAGCTCTCCTAAGCGCTCAACGAGTGCGAGCGGAATCGCCAATCAAGAAGCGTCGAGCGTTGAATGGAAGTGATGTACAAAATGCGCACCAAATTGCTAAACGTTTTAAAGAACAACAACAAATGTTTTTTTATTAATTGACAAAAAAAAAAAAAGAAAAAAAAAAAAAAATACTAAAAAAAGAGCAAAAGAGCAGCAATTAGTGAAACCGGTTTAGAAATCTCTGGTACAAACAAAAATATACGCCAAATATATAGAAATCAATTAATTTACATTTTGGGGATTTCCGCTTTGTATTTGGTGATTTTCTCACATGTGCCGCCCTCTCGATTAGCCCTCTCTCTCTCACTGTCTCTGTCTCTGGTTCGCTATAATTAATAACTCAATAATTGAAAAGTCGTGTAATTGCAATTAAACAAACTTTTATCAAATTTAATTGACGGTTACGTCCAGGCTCGTGTTGGGCTCGGCAAACATCTCCGGTTTAGGGGAAGAGTATACGACAGTCGTCTAGAAGCACTTTTCCCAAGTTAGACTCAAGTTAGACAAGCGCTAAGCTAACAAGTGAGAATTCAGCCAAACAATGGCAATAGAGGATTATTTTCAATTTGCATACATAGATCGAGAATATTATGAATTATATAAGTGAGACTCATTAACGGCAGATGAAAACAAAACAAAAAACAAATCATCAAAGTCAAGAGCAACAGCCACAGCAGCAAACCGGATCGCTACGGCTCAGCCGAGACCAGTTTCTATTCCGAAATCTGAGATTTTAGATTGCACATTTGTTGATGATTTTATTTATTTAGTTCTTATTTCTAGCTAAAATCAGCCGAATTTTTATATGCAAAGAAAAATTCAGATATAATATGTGGAAACTTTTGCTAATTTGTATCGTCATGAGCGCATTATACACCGACGGAGATGCTGCATCATCGGGTAAGTACAGTGAGCACTAGTGTATATAACAGATATAAGACAGATGCGTAATTCTCATTTACTGTCTGCTCCGCTCACCCATCGGAGAAGTGTGAAGTGTGCTGAAGGGTATATTAGTTTCGCTTCGATTTATGTAGCAAATGATGTAATTCATTAGGAGATTAAATCCGCCTTAGTCGAGTATATACAATCGTGATGATGCCAGCACATTCAATTTATAGTGTCCGTGATTACGGACATTTCAATATTAAACAGAAATATAGACAAATATAATACAATGTAATATGAAGAAAGAGCCATGATAGTTGGAAATAGGAAATAAATAATAATGATGAAAATTGAAGCAAATCGAATAATATATTAAAAGTAAATAAATAATAATAATAATAAGGAAACTTAAAATAAAGATAATAATCATGGTAAATAAGTAATAATAATCACATTGAGAAGTTCAAGAGTAAAACAAATATAATTATTAATAAATAATAAATAATTTATAAAATATAAATAATGATGATAATAGTAAAAAAAAAAAAAATCAGAAAGGCAATTATAGCCGATGAATGAAATAATAAAATATTTACAATAATAAATAAGATGAAAATACATATGGAAAAACTGTATTTAAAAAAAATAAAATAAAATAAAATAATAATAATAATAAAAAAATAAAAATAAAAAAAATATATATATATATATATATTAATAAAAAAAAAAAATAAATAAATAAAAAAATTAACTAAACAAAAAAATATGATTATTTATATAAAATATATCTATGATGTGTTGAGTGGTAGATAGATGAGCATTTTACTTTATTTTTACTATATTGCCTTTTCTGCATATGTCTTCATTGTAAAACTAATTGTTCCATTTGGGTGTGAAGTGCTATATTCTAATAAATATAAAGACAATTTTTTATTTTATCCTTACTCTTTAGCCATTTTATTTTCACTTAAATAATTATGAAAATAGTAATAATTTTAAAATTAAATTAAATTTCTTAATTAATGTAATTTTCATCCTATTTGATTATAATTATTTGCATATACATTTTTGTTTGATTAATGAGATATTTAAAAATTTAATTAACTAATAACAATAATTAGTTTTGGGCATTGGACTAGTAAAATAAAAGACGTTGACTTTGAGCCGGATCTTATAAGCAACAGCAGCACCACCAATTCATCATCGACTAATTAATGCTGTAATGTGAAGCTAACGAAATGTCGATTGATTAGTGATCCATTGGTATTAGGAATAGAGGTACTTAATATGGCCTGAAGCACTCGCATCAGCTGGCAGGGATTCATTAGGTGTTCATTAATTGGTAGTCTTGATCGTTCTCTAATCCCAATTTGATTTTCTATTGCAGCTCGCAAGGTGTCGCGCCGTCGGCGAGGCTACGCCGATGGATATGCAGGTGGCTACGCCAGCAGCGGGGGCGGGGCGGGTGGCTACACGGGCACCTACGATGACTACGATGACTACGGCTACGCGCCCAACGTTGGCATCACGGATCCCTACCTGTTCCACCAGCAGCTGACCAACCAGATTCTGGCCCAGAACTATGCAACCCAACAGTGAGCATTTGGTCTAGGCAAATTTCTTTATTGTGGAGGGGGTTTCTGCTGGGGTAGTCTAAGTGGGCATTGGTGGATGGGGAGGCTAACAGCGCTTGTAATCTATTCTTGTAGAGCTATAACGGGACTGGCCACGTCCGGCAATGCGTACGCATCTGCGGATGCGACCATAAGCGATGATGACACGTAATTACACTGCTTTCCTAGTACTAACTTCTCCCCCTACTAACCACTAACCCGCACGCCGAGATCGTGGGTGACGCAGTAGCTAACTGAAATCCTTGTGCTTTGTGCTTGACAGTCGCATCCAGCAGCAGATCGCCGCCCAGCAGGCCTACCACGACAACCTGGTGCGCCAGAATAGCTACCGAGGCGGCTCCAACTCGCACCGCTATGCGCCCAGCTATGCCCTGGCCTCTGGCACCATCGGCGCCAATGGACACAGGCAAACGGCCTACATCAGTCCGGCTAATCCGGTAAGCGAACGGATTGAGAGTTGACTAGAAGAGCATAATTCAAGCCATTCCATTGCTATTACAGGCATCGCCCAATATCGTGAACCGGTTCGGCGGATCCAGCAGCGGCGGTGGTGGCTACAAGGGCGTCTCTGTCTCCTCGTACAGCAGCAGCAACGGCGACGGCACCAGTCGCCGTGGTGCACAGACCACCGTCAACGACAACGGCAAGGTGACGTCGTACTCGGTGCACTCTTAGGGTGGACCCAAACGCGACTTAACGCAACTCCTGGTGTTTAGCATAACATATATATGATATAAACCTAACGAAAGCTAATCATTCTCTATTTATATGTTTTGAGACACAAATACACACATTCTATATATATAAATATATATTATATGTATACTCCAAATATATATGTATATTCATCAAGGGGGAATCTGTATATAATCTGTATTGAAAGCAAAAACCCAAATATACATAAATTATTGTACATATGTGTCATACATAGGTATATGTAAAGGGGTTTTTACTGTAATAATTTACTCCAATTCAATTTACTTCAGTTTCTCTCTTAGTTAAGCTTTACTGTGTCAACTTTGCTTATTCAACAATTTCATATTCCTTTTACCTTTCTATAAATGAATTAAATCCGTTTTTGTCTATATTATGTGATCTGTCGGGCTTTCCATTTAGGGCTGCCTCACTGTAACAGGTTTGTTAGAAAGTTTTGTTTCTTTTAGCTTTCTACTGATAATTCCCCTCCGTTTGCATAGGCAATCATATGCAAATTTCTATCTCATTTTGTTTTTATTTATAAATTGAATTTATTTTATTCCTGCTCGCTAAAAGCTCATGACCTTGATATTGTATGCTCTATGTATATAAGTGGTAAAACTCGGGCTGATAATAACCTGAGCAAAGTTTATCAGGCCCCACAGGAAATTGTCTGTGTGTAGGTTATGAATTTGTCTCATTATGAACTTAATTTATGGCATCAAGTCAAATCGTTCAGATCATATACAAGTACTATCTATAGATATATATATATATATATAGGTGCCCCTTTCTGGCTGCACTAGTCGAAGTGAATATTCGAGTTGATGGAAATTGAAACCAGAATCTTTCAAAATTCCAATTGGCGTTTAGAGTAGACTGTAGCGTGTAGCCAGTCCAATTGGGAAGATGTTATTCAAGTGACAATCGCTTGGAACTGTTCTGATTAGCATTTAGCGGAAGCAATAAAGCTGAAGCTTTTGTTTGTAAACAACTTACATTATTTTTGATTTTTTATTTACAAATCAACCGAAAACTGATTCCGGGAAGTGCCATTGAAATTTCGATTCAAAACAAATGCGCAAAAGTATCCCAAGCGGAATGAAATCCCACTAACCGAAATTGTTTAATAATTTTTTAAATCATCAGAAAGTGTTTACAGTTTAGATTTGACATTTTATGACATTTCACATTTGTAAACAAATTACCCAAAAATATCCACTCGCTGAATAAATCAGCTGATGAGCATACTTGAGAGTCTGATTTGCATATTCCACTGCCTCATAGAAATATATGATATGCATACAGTCAAAGATCCATGTAGACCCAATACAGATAGGTGGATTCTCATCGTATCTTAACTGCTTGAAACAATTTATTTATTTCATTGCATATATACTATGTATGCTTGTATATATTTATATCTATCAATAGCTCATAGACAGCGGCTATGCTAATTTCACTCACAGTTCTAAACTTTGGTGTTAATTGTTGGATCATTATTGAATTTTTTGGGGCTTAGCCAAAAACTAAAAAAAAAAAAAGAATAAAATCAGTTCTAAATAACAATGTCAATCAGATTAGATGAACGGGCACTGTCGGATGTTGAATGTATGTAAATTATCTGCATAGGAATCTATCTCACATCTGATAAACATTGAAATTTAGATAGATCTCGCCTTCATCTTTATGTTACAAATGGATATCTTTTCACAGTATATACATATCGTCCAATCCCCGCGAAATTATCGTATGTCGAAAAATGTAATTTTACAGGAGATGCTTTTTTAATTTTCTCAAAATATAAGTTCTTATTCTATAGTAATAACGAACGCATATTAATTTTATTATTTTAATTATGGCCTATTTTTTTTTTTACAACAGCAATTTACTTAAACATACGATCTTTTCGCGCGTCATGTTTTTGGTGCAAGGCAATGTAAGTTCAACATAGGACGTGAAAAAATCCTTGTTTATTTGTAAAAAAAAGTAAATTTTTTTTTATTTGCTTTTAAACCTAAACTTAAGCCAAAAATTCATATAAATAATTTTTTTTCAGTATGAGATTAAAGTATACATATGTATGTGATAAAAAGTATTGCATGCGACAAACATCTATATGTTTCATCTTCTTCATCGGTTTCATCTAAGCAATCTGCGATTGTATTACAATTTATACATATATATATATAAAATATGTATATACATATGCAAGAAAACGAATCGACATTTTCCACTGTTAGAAAATTTTCCGGCAATCTATTAATTAAAACATATTTAGTTAACACATCAATGTTTTTACTACATGCTATCAAATGAGTTGCACACATTCTTTTTAATTGCTTTATAGGCTCTGTTAGACAATTTTAACGTTTTATTTATATAGAAACAAAAACTTCACTATTATAATATATAATAAATTGGTCAGTAAAGAAAAAACGGAAAAAAGCAAAATATTTTTTGAAAAATCCAGAATTCCCTTTGCACGCTGTTTTGGAATTTTCCCGCAAAAAAGCTGATTTGGCAACACTGTAGAATAGAAACATTGGTAATAGCTTAGTTGTTACGTTTCTTCCAAAGAATTTTTAGGATTATTACCTTAGTACTTGATCCTGAATAAGATTTAATAACTAAGATTAGAGAAATTGCTCATCTTATATAAAATAATCTGTAAATTCTTATATATATCCATTCTCAACGAATACAAATAACAGAGGATACAAATATACAAATACAACTCGAAGACGCATCAGTTTCGATGATTGTAGATTCCTTCACCTCGCACAGAGAGCATTAGTAATAGTAAGTAAATACACACATGGTCAATGCTCTAATGCCAAAGTGGTTTAATCAATGGCCTGTACTTGAATATAGAGACAGTCTATATAGGTATAGAAGTCTGTGCATGTATTAGAACACAACTGTACATGGCAACTCTGTATATAGATTTCAAGGTTTCGACACGAAAACAATTCCTATCAGCTGTCTGTGGATGTGTGTATGTGTATGTGTGTGTGTGTGTGTGTGTTTGTGTCGCAATTACTTTCATCACTGATTTAAATAAATAATATTAAAAATTTCTGCACCAATTCCGATTATAATTTGTAGAATCCATATATAGCTTAAGTGTACATAGGCACACATTATCTGTGCTGCCCAATGGCAAGCTCTCTAGGTCAAGAAGCGATCTGCCTTAATTCCGAGTGGAGCTCGGCGTTATCAATGGGTGTCTGGGCGACTTGTTTGGTTTTTAAAGCGCGTTCCCATCGCCGCTGTTCATTAGTAGAAATTCAGGCGCGGGTCTCGCACGGTTTAACGCAGTGTGAAACAATTTCCAAAGAACTAAAAACAAACTCAATATGAGATCTATATTGGTGCTGGCTCTGTGCCTGGGCGTGGTCTGTGCAGGTAAAGAGCTCCTTTAGCCCCCCTCCCATACAGTGAAATTAAAAGTGAAAGAATAAATCAGAAAGCAAAAAAGATCCTTACAACATATCATGCGGGAATATTCTTCCTCTCTCTCTCCGTCTGTGTTCCGGCTGACGTATGACACGATTACGCATTATTTCTGTATGAACTTTTTACACAACACGGAATTGTGCAACGCCTCGTTGCAGCCATGTGTCGAGATAAGAGACTCGAGTTTCCCAATTAGAATTACAATCAATTTCATGGAAATGCAATGAGAATAATGCCTTTTCTTTCTTCTAATTCTCTTATAGATTTTGAGAACAGGTAAGTTGATCTCACTTGAGAGACTGTCCTTTGGAATAACTTTTATTTTGGTAACGAATGTCTAGAAGCAAACGGGACGATTTCCACAGTCGGTAAGTGCCGTGCGGCGTAATTGAAGATCTCATTTTATGCTCGGCTAAAATTGAAACTTCCAATTGGCAACATGGTACTAACCCACTCAAAATTCAAGAAATTTAGGAAAAGCACACTAATCTATTTAGAAGCTGAACAAAATTGAATATTATGCGTGCACAGAGTTGTTGCATAATCTTCATCCAATTAGACGGAGCTGCAATCTAATTAGACTTACACCCACAGCCACTACACCGCCCATCAGCAGGCAATCGAAGCGGCGCGCAGGAAGGCCTACGGCTCGAGTGGCAGCTTGGGAGTAGGAAGCAGTGCGGATCTGGCAGTAGGCGGCGGCTGCGCCAGCTGCGGCGTGGGTGCCTCGTTGGGCAGCCTGGAGAGCTCCTACGACTCGGTGGGTGCCGTCGAGGGTGCGGAAAGCAGCAGCAGCGGCAGCGGCAGTGGCAGCCTAGGCGCCAGCTTAGGAGGCGCAGCTGGCTTTGGTGCCAACAATGCGGCCGCTTTTGGTGCACAGAACGCGGCTTCGTTCGGCTCGAACAGCGCCTTCTCCTCGAACTCCGCCTTCCAGACGAGCCACAGCGCCAACTTCAACGCGGCCACCGCTCACAGTGTCGGCAGCAACGTGGAGTTCGCGGATGCCAACAATGCCGGCACTGAGGTCAACTTCGGCGGTGTCGGAGCTACCAACTCCGAGTCGCTGCTCTCCGGCAATCTGCAGGCACCTTTGGCCATTTCAGCGCCTGTCGCCAGTGGCGGAAATGTGGAGTACTTGCACCACGAGCGCGTCGTGTCCAGCGCACCGCAGCAGGTGGTCTACACGGTGCCCGGCGGCTCCCAGAAGTACGTGCAGCACGTGGAGCGCGTGGTGGAGCAGAAGCCCGCAGTCCAGTACATCCAGGTCGCCCAGCCCGCTGGCACCTCCGAGCACTACTACCAGCGCAAGGTGACGACCACCGCCTCGGCGCCACAGATCGTCCAGCAGCCTTCGGCTAGCTTCACCTACGGCTCAAAGACCGGCTCCAGCTTCGGCACCAACTCCGCCTTCAAGGTCAACCAGAACCTCGGCTTCGGCAGCAACTTCGGCGCCCAGTCGCTCTTGTCCGCCGGCCAGACCTCCGGCTCCAGCTTCGGCGCCGGCAGCTCCCAGCTGCAGCAGCTCATCAACCAGGCCCACCAGACGGCCAAGCAGCAGGCAGCCAGCGGCAGCTCGATCAGCAGCGGTGCCGGCCTGGCCAACGCCAATCAGGTGCAGTACGGCGGCTCCAACGGCTTCAATTCCAACTTCGGCTTCAACTCGGCGAGCTCCCTGAACTCTGCCAGCTCTTTGAATGCGGCCAGCTCCCTGAACTCGGCCAGCGCTCTGAATGCCGGCGCCAGCGGCTCGCTCTTGAGCGGTTCCCTGCTGGGCGGCAGCCATGGCTCATTGCTGGGCGGCTCCCTCCTGGGCGGCTCCTCCAGCAACAGCCAGCTGAATGCCCAAAACAACTTTGGCCTGGGTCTGTCCTCCGGCCTGACTAGCGGCCAGCAATTGGCCGGCTCTGGAAACTTTGGTGCTGGCGTCGGTGGCAACAGCGGCTTCCAGACCAAGCAGTGGGAGAAGCAGTCCAAGTGGTCATCCCAATCCGAGGTAATCGCAAATCAGTCACCTGCATCCATATGCAAACCTCACTCTTTGCTCTTTGATTCCACAGTTTGACTCCAATGGACATGTGAAGAACTACAAGGATCTGGCCACCGGCGAGAGCGAGAACTACAATGTGAATGGCAAGCAGTTCGGCTACAATGCAGCCACCGCCTCCGTCGACGACAATGGCAAAGTGAGCACCTACAGTGTGCACTCGTAAGATGTAACTCGCCTCCCTCGCCTCATCTCTCTATCTCTCTGCCTCACCATGAACAGTAGTATCAAAAATTGTTAAAAATAAAAAGAACGAAAATTTAAAATATTACCATGAGAGATTTTTATTTGCATTTGATTTATGCGACACATTATCGGCAGGGGGTATCTCGTACTCCTTCCCTTCTGACAAAGGCAATTTCAATAGTTAATTCTCGAATACATTTTTGTGTGTATTCAAGTGCTGAATAGGCAGAGGGTATCTTGTCGTTGAGCTCCTGAGATCCAAACTAACTTGATCGGGATGACTAAAATATAAGATGCTGGGAGCATAATCTAGATATATTCGATGGAAGAATATTTAATAATACAAAGTTGAGCAAGTAAGAAAGCTCTAGTCGAGACTGCTCCACTACGAGATCCCATGAACCCTTAGAGCAACTGATATTTCAATAATTATTCGCCCAAGTCCCTACTATTTGAAATACGCCATTTCCAAATGTGATGGTGAAATTGTATAAAATGCATATAAGTATACATAAAAAATTTGGAGAGTCTAGCTTTAAAGATGTAGCAGATATAAATCTATGACTGGCTTTCTATAATGTGTTTAATCGATAACAAAATAACGGCACAAGTTATCGATATTTAAAACAAAACTCGCTATACACGGACCTTGGGAAAAATTTCAAGTCTCTAGCTCTTATATCTTCTGAGATCAACGCGTTCAAACATACGGACAGACGGACGGACGGACAGACGGACAGGGCTAAATCAACTCAGCTCGTCGCCCTGATCAAGAATATACATATATACCTTATGGGGTCTGCCACGCGTCCTTCTGTTTGCTTGTTACAAACATTTAACATTAAACATTATACCCTGATTTCCCATTGAAAATGGGTTCAGGGTATAAAAATCGGGAAATATTACATAAATTTGGTATACAAGAATTGATACTACAATACTAAAAGTACTAGAGATTTGGAAATCAAAATATAATATACTCCCGATGATATCCTAATAATAATAGGGGTAGATATTGCAGAAGGGTTCCTGAATCATTTCCAAGAATCAAGTTTTGACTGTTAATGAGTATTATGTAGTCGTAATAGCAATGGGTTATGGGGTAGGCGCGGGAAATACCAAGTAATTAGGACAAAGACTAACCATTTTATATTGTCCACATTTTTTTTTTTTTTTTGAGCGCTTACACCCATTTTGTTTATGTATTGTATATATATTCTATACATAACTACATATTATAGGTAGGTTATGCGTAACCTAGGGTATACTAATATTAAAAGACATTGATTAAAATCTGTTTCCTTTATTTAGCAACTTCTCGAGCATTGTGAATATGTTCAAAGTGAACCTTTCAGGAGAAGGGCCGCTCCAGCTTGCCATCGATGTGCACTGGACGAGTTTTGACCACTCCCCTGCTGGGGAAATCCCCTTTCCTGCTGATCTTGCTATCGCGACGGCTGCGATAGTCGTTGCCATAGGACGACATGCAGTAGCAGGGCTTCCAGCTAGGCTGTCGCTGCAGCTGACTCTGTTCATGGGGCGAACGTTCCGTAGTCCACACTGGGACGTAGTGCGTCCAGGTCTCGCCGTTACGGTAAATGCCGCCGCTGCTGTCATCGCCGGTCGTGTAGACATGCTGCGGATAATACTGGGGATAGTAGCCGCCCGAGCTGGATCTGGAGCCGCCGCGGTTGCTGCCCTCGTAGCCGCGATGCTCACTGGAGTAGTTGGGATTCCATTGAGCCTTGGGATCACTGGGATTCCTGGACTTGTGCTTGGAGTCGCGGCTGCTCGAACGACCCTTGTAAATGGGCACGCTGGCATCCTCTGGCAAGGGAGAGTGAGTGAGTGAGAATCCGCTTGCAGCGAAAGACGAAAGTGAAAGTGATGTAAGCGTCCACTTACCCTTCTCGCCCGGCTGCTGGGCAGAGCTCGTCTCATTTGCGTCACCCTCGGCCGTAATCTCGAACGTGATGTCTGTGTGAATGCCCACACGTTTCTTGTGTTTACCCAAATCCGTTATTTCGACGCTCTCCTTGGATTCTATTTGGGTAGTCCGTTTCGGTGTAAGTCTCATTTGATCTGCCCTTTGCTTTGAGCCAATTTAATTACCTTTCGTTTGCTGCTGTCCATCGCCCGTGTCGACTGTAACACGCACGCCGTGTATCTTTGGCCGATTGCCACTGTTGCCTCCGCTGCTGCGTCCGGAGCTCGGATCATAGCCACTATTGCTACCCTGTTGTCCCTGTCCCTGCCCCTGGCCCTGGCCCTGTCCCTGCCCGATTATAACTGGCACACCAGTCTGGTTGTTGCTGTTGCTGCCGCTTTCCATGTCATCGAAATCCAGCTTGGATGACACTTTAGTCGACTGACCTGGTTACGGAGCAAACGTTGTTTGTTTTCGGTTTAGCATAGAAATTAGATTTAGCAGAGAAATTTCATTTAAGTTATGCAAACACATCGACTTCCAATCCCCCACGCTCGAGTCCTATCCACGCCCAAAAAGGAGCATCAGCTGAACTGGAGCGCATCTCAAGCTGCCCGCGGCGGGAGAATTTGTAAGTGGAGCAATTAGCTCACGCTGACTTATTTATGAATATTTCTCTCGCTCTCCCTCTCTCTCGTTCACTCACGTTCGTAATCATACACAGTTGACTGCCTCTCGAGTGGACGAGGCGCACTTTGAGCACTTTTAATTGCATTTCAGTATGCAATGTTTGCTCAGCTAACTAAGTAGATTATAAATGGGTCGCTATCACAGATGGATTGAGATTGTACCGAATTAGATCATTTATATAAGATATTTGTAACATATTGAGCTAAGAATATTAAAATTTCTTGCTAACATATGAAATGGGATTTAATATTTTTTGGTGGCTTAAATGCAAAGCCGTTAACACATTGACTTGACTGTCATGTCATTCTCACTATTATGCATCTATGGATTTCGATTCAGTTTGATTGATAGAGTTTTCTTTGCTCTATCTTTCTAGAAATATGCGATATAAAATTGTTTACTTTAGCATTCACATAAATGTCTTTACAGTACAAATATCATTAAGATCTATATATATAAAACAGCATACTTTACGAAGCAACGTCTTATGAAGGCTCTAAAGGAGGTATCAAAATAATGAGTGAGAGAGCGAATAAAAAACAAAAATTTAAGTACTTTGAGTCATTAACCAAATTGAGTATGAACATATACTTTATATGGCATATATAAATTTTAAATTTTTTGACAAGCTTTATTTAATTAAGACAAGTTTAGGAAATTAAATAACAAACTTCTACGGAATATTTTACTGAAATTAAGACGAAATTTTTTTAAGCAAAGCCCCTATTTGGAAAACTATATTCTGAATAAACCAAATTCATTGCTAATTCCATTATATTATCATGTCATTTATTGAAATATTTTCTAATAATCTTTTAATTATCTGAATGAATGAAATATTAATCGTGAAAAATTCATTTAAACTAATGAACAAAAATATGAATATAAAAAGATTAATATTAACCATGCTGAATAATTCGAAATGGCAAAGGGATTTTTGTTTAGATTTTTATATTTTTCGATTTACACAGAAATTCAAATTATCGAGAATTATTGAAAACGAATTTTTTTTAAGGGAATATAATTTGTTTGATTTATTGCGATTCTCGATTTAACGGGGAACGATATATTAAGACTCAACGGTAAGGAATTTCCAAAGAATTCGACATAGACAAAAATATCTACATTAAATTATTATTTAACACAAGGAATTTGATCGAAAGCCTATATTTTGAATTAAAAAAATGCATTTCGTATTATGCCAATAACTGAAATGTTTTCTAATATTCTTTAAATCATTTCAATGAATATTTCATTAATAATGAAATATTAATTATAATTAATTTGAGGTAATCTTTTATAAAAATTTCTTTGCAAAACAATATACATTTTTAATCAATATAGAAATTGGCTTGGAAAACTATATTCTGAACAAACATAATCAACTAGATGCCAATAGCTGAAACTTTTTCGTCGAATCTTTAACTCATCTCAGTGGTCTTTGCTAGTATAATTCATGATAAGTTCTTTCACCTCATTGGGTAAATTTTGGTTGAAATGTTTTGTTATTATGTTTCTGGCATTAGATCAACGAAAATTCCCAAAGAACTGGAAAAGCCCAAGTCCGCGCTGGGGTGGGCGTGCTGAGATTGAAATCATGTTCAAAATAATGACAAGTGACTAATTACTAAATAGACAATTACGAGTCGAATCTCAATTTGCTGAACAACCTTGGGCGCAACGATGAGTCAACAGAAAGCAGCAGAGCACTGCCAAATAGGCCACGGATCTCGGGAGCATTTCACACAAGCAACTGAACAAGTTGGGATATTTTGGCTGCTCTTTGCACTTCGGGCACTCGCAACTCGACGACTTGACTTGGGGGAGTTTTCAGGCGAACTTGTTGAATGCTTTTCAGATAGACTGAAGCGCGTCTTATGTGCGCACTTAAAACCCGCCGACAAACGACTAAAAAAATATCGCAAACGCAAGTCGAGAGACCGACAGCAAACCGATTTCGAATATCTGCCGAGATTCATTAAAAAATTAACTAGCCAACTGTTCAGTTGTTTCAGAGTCTGTTTCAGTTTCAGTTTCAGTTTCTGTTCTAGAGGCTGACGTTGGAGCTTTTTTAGATAACATCTTGACTGGGCTCCCAAGTGAGTCGCTGAGCTTGTTACCGGACTGCACTTGCAGTTGACTGAAGGAGGGATGGAGCTGTGAGGAAGGGGGGGGGGGGGGGGGCAGTTGTAGCTTATGAACGTATAAATGCGTATAAAGACGTTACCTTCCCCCACCACCTCACCATCCCACTCATCCCCCCGTCGCCATGCCACTTCATTAAATTGCCCGTAATCGCTTGGCTGGCATCTTTTGTTATTGTTTTTACTGAAGTTTCCGCTGTCGTACGAACGAGTATGTATCTTAAAGATCCCATTGTGTCTGCTGGAGATGTATTTTGTTTTGCTTTGTTGTTTGTTCTATCAGAAACTGAACTTTGCATTTGGTCTTAGCCACAGCGCCGAATCGCTCTCATCGTTAATCATGAGTCGGCGTTTCGAGCAGCCACCACAATTATATTTTGTGGCAATTTTGACAGCACAAACGATTATCTTCATTAGCCGCCGGACCATCAAAGTAACAGCCGAATCACATTCAAGTTCAAGTTGAGGCTTCGGCTTTATTGCGTTGCGATTACGCGAACTGGGAAGCTTAACTGATCCATTGGCCACCCTCGCCTCGACCCCATCAGCCCATCAGCCCATCAGCATTAAGGAACTCTTGTAGATGAGCTTCCAGCTCCATTTGTCAAAACTTTCATCGTGGCGCACACATGTTGGAATAATAATGTCAAGTCGGGCAAATGTATGGGCCGAGCATAAATTCTGCTATTCAATGGCCAGGACTCTTTGGCTTTTGGCCGGGCTCCTGGGCAATTAATTAGCAATTGCATTTGGTGCTGTCATTACGTGTGATAATTAAAAGGGGCCCACGACTCGGCCAAGTACCCCAGTAAGCGCGGGCCCATACAAAAGAAACTCTGGCCAAATGTATGGCCATAAATTTGATGACCCAGGCCAGGCACCCAGACCGGAGCCGGTCCTGCCCTCGGCTCAACTGCAAATGCACTTTAATCTCGAATTTATCAAGTGTAATAGTTTGGCCCCGGGCTGGGCCTTCCTACTGGGTATGAGGCTATTGTGTTGCCCTCTGGCTGCAGCTCCAACTTTGCCGCACACTTTTGTAATCTTGCGGATTAGAAGCGCACACCCAATACCCACCACAAACACCCACAATCAGGCACGTGTGTGTGTGTGGATGGGTAGTGGTGTGTGGGCTGGGCCTTGTCTTGGCTGTGGATGTGGCTGTAGCTGCACTGTGGCTGCAGACCCATTAAACAGATGGATTTCGTTGTCAACATTTTTAATATACTTTTGCTGCCCGGAATTTCAGTGACTCGCATACCAAGTCTTTCGCACTGTCAGTCTGTAAGTCTGTCAGTCTGTCAGTCTTTCAGTCTAGCTGTCCTTCTGACATGGGCTGCATTTCCATAAAGTTTTCCAACTTAATTTTCATTGTCTCTATGCATTTATGTTGCACTTGCTGCATGGATTGAAGTCACTCGTGTGTAGCTTCTAAGTTCAAGTGCGTCATCTTCCACTCAAGTTTATCTTCAGCTCTCTGCACTTGCATAACACGCAATACCTCACTTGTTCTCCGATGAGCCATTGCAATTTGTTCATCTTCACATCTATTTGTTGCATACTTTTAGGGTGAGAAAAATAATATAAAAGTACGGATTAAATATACTATACATGTATATGTATATCAATATATTATTAATTAAAAACAAAAATAAATAAGCAGTTTACGAACTTCATTATTATTTTGTTTTTAATATTTAAATTAATTAATTAATTTATATTTAACTTAATATAAAATAGTTTTTACTAAATTCCCTTTTTCGATCTAGACGAAATTTCTTCAAAATTTCGATTATATTAAATATAATAATAACTTATATATCTATTATACCTGAATTAATTGTCCTTTTAATATTTATATATTGTAGTTAGAATTTAATCTGAAAATTAATCAAAATGTCTTAAAGGTTTTCTAATATAATATAAAAATCTGTAAATTATTTTTATTTTTATGGAATTATATAGAATCTAGACAAATTGAATAGAAAAGATGATATATACATAAATAAGTAATTCTGAATTCGAATGTATTTTTCGAGTTTACAGTTTCTCTTTTGTTTTTAAAGTTTCTCTATAATTAATTTTGGTTTGGCAGTAAATAAATGTGTAATAGCTCCAAAAAAAACTTAGGGACTAAAACGATTTATACCCTGAACCCATTGAAAATGGGAAATCAGGGTATAATGGTTTTGTTAAAAGTATGTAACAGGCAGAAGGAGCCGTGGCAGACCCAACAAAGTCTATATATTCTTGACCAGGGCGACGAGCTGAGTCGATTTGGCCCTGTCCGTCTGTCTGTCCGTCCGTCCATCCGTCTGTCCGTCCGTCCGTTCGTATGTATGCACGCGTCAATCTCAGAAGATATAAGAGCTAGAAACTTGAAATTTTTTTTCCTAGGTCCGTGTATATAACGCGCATATCCAATTCGGAATTATTCAACAAATAAATTCTTATAATGTTGCCCACACTACAGCGCAGCCCAAGCGCAGTCGCTGCTTACTGCGCAGTTAGCACAGCACAGGCTTATGCGTGCGTGTGGATGCATGTGTATGTATGTGTGCATAACAGAAGTGCAGAATGATTAGAATATCAGATTAGAGGGTTCAGGGTATCTCCTAGTCGAGCAGTCTCGACTAGAGCCTTCTTACTTGTTTTCTTATAATATACTAGCTGGCCCGGCAAACGTTGCATTGCCCTCTATATTATTTCTAGGTAAAAAATTGTTGAAAGCTATGTTGTTCAGGCTGGGATACACTGATAAATTTATTAATCGGATTTTCATTCAAGCACCTTGTTGTAAACGACATTCTTCGTTTTTTGGTCGGGTGCAAGAACAAATAATGCGGATCGTTTGCCAACACGTGAGCATGCCACGTACAATTGACCATGAGAAAAACACGCATTTTCTAGATTGAGGCCACAAATAGTCAAAGATTGGCCCTGTGACTTGTTGATCGTCATGGCGAAGGCAAGACGAAGCGGGAATTGAATTCGTTTAAATTCAAAGGGCATATCTGTTGAGCTCATCGGAATCCTAGGAATAAGAACTTCCTCATCTTTAAATTTTCCTTTGAGTATCAACGCGTGAATCACATTGCTCATCAGTTTTCTTATCACCAAACGCGTTCCATTGCACAGTTTTGGTTGGTTTAAATTTCTAAGCATGCAAATCATGGAGAATTGCTCTTTTCATAGCTGTGTTCATTTCTTGACGCCGGTCAAGTTGTTCTTCCATATTGCCCATGAAGTATATTTGCAAGAATTTTTGCTGTGCATCTTCAATAGGTTGCAATGATCCAATGCGATGGCAAATCTGGCCTTGAATCTTTAAATTCAAAGCCATAGTTATAGTTATATTTACAAACACTATTTACAGAAATCTAACAAACTACATTATTCAAAAATTTTTTTTGGCAGTCATAGAAAATAAAATTTTTAACGTAAATTACCTTAAATATCCGTCTCCAATATTTTCCGCCCCAAATTATGTCATTTGGAAACAGGCATTGTATTTTTGAGTGTTCGCTAGAAAATGTCGTGATTCTAGTGTTTCGCCATAAAGCAGGGAACGCAATGGCTATGGTGACCGCTAATGGCAATGTCACTTTACCACTAAGGAAGCACAAACCGGGCGTTTCACCAGCAAACTTCAATGCGCCACAATGCTAGCAAACAACGTCCATTGGACCAATGCAAACTAAACGATTCAAGCTGTAATCAATGGTGCAATCATATCGAAACGCTGCTCGATTCAAATCAATCCTTGAACCATTTCTTATTGCCATTTCACGGGCTGCCTCTCTTTGAGAAGCACGAATTAAGGCCCTTCTTCCCTGGGTACTAACGCGGAGCCTTTCTCGGGCGATTTCTCGCTCTTCGTCAGATAATTGACTCACGCTATTCCGTTGCCTAATTGCATTATGGGTCCGCCGGGAAAGATTAGATCTTCTAGGACGCGGCATTTTTATTAATAGTAATACTGCCCTCGCACAAAACCATATAAAACAATCGAGAAATATAAATATAAATAATTTACACAAATTTATGTTTGAGACAAACAAATACCTGAACTTTCGAGATATTTAGCTTTTGTAAAAGTCCAAAAATACAATTTTTAATAATTAACTTTTTTTTTTTTAATTTCGAATTTTGAATTTTGAATTTTTTATTTATTTTTGATTGTTAGGTTTTAATCTTTTGATTTTTTTTTTAATTTTTGCAGATTTTTGATTTGAAATATTTATAAAGTTTAAAAGTCCGAAAATATAAAAAGCCAAAAATACACTTTTTAATAATTACCTTTTTTTTTTTTTTAATTTCGAATATTTAATTTTTTATTTATTTTTTGAACAGTCAGGTTTTAATCTTTTGATTTTTTGCAGATTTTTGATTTGAAATATTTTTCCTTTTGATTTGAAATTTTTTTTTTTTTTTTTTTTTTTTTTTTTTTTTGAATAGTCAGGTCTGCTCGAGGTCAGGAGACCGTAGACTGACTGACTACATTTGTTTATTTACTTCTACACTATTGTCAAAACTGTCACTGTTACCAAGCCTACTGGGTATAAAAAAAAATTTGAACATTTGGGGAAAAAACTGCGTTTTTCAAGTATTCGGCAAATTTTTTCAGTATTTTTAAGACCCTATACTAAACTCGTTGCGGAGACAAATCCAACAAATCAAAAACCATGAAAATTGGTTCAGCCCAAATCAAGTTATAAGCAGTCTTCACTTTTACACAACTTTCTTTTATATATATAGATTTACAATTTAATAAAAGTTTTTATTTGCCTTGGATATCCAGTGACGCACTCTGTGTGATTCACCATTTGATATAATGTTTCAAAGAGTGATTCACAATTTGATAGCGTATATAGTATATTAAATAATACATATAAATAACTCATTTTTCTTGATATCATAAGATACATATTTTAATACCCTGAACCCATTGAAAGTGGGAAATCAGGGTATAATGGTTTTGTTTAAAGTATGTAACAGGCAGAAAGAGGCGTGGCAGACCCTATAAAGTACAATATATATATTCTTGATCAGAACGACGAGCTGAGTCGATATAGCCCTGTCCGTCTGTCTGTCCGTCCGTTCGTCCGTCTGTCTGTCTGTCCGTCCATCCGTCCGTTCGTCTGTCCGTCCGCCCGTATGAATGAACGCGTCGATCTCAAAATATATAAGAGCTAGAGACTTGAAATTTGTTTTCCAAGGTCCGTGTATACCACGCGCATATCGAGTTTTGTTTTAAAATCGATAACTTGTCATTTTGTTATCAATTAAAAACATTATCGAAAACCAGTAATAAATTTATATCCACTGCATCTTTAAAGCTAGAGTCGCCAAATATAGATTTATATGCACTTTATAGAATTTCGATTTTTTTGAGAATTTACCTTATAGTCACCCTTCACCCACATATTATGTTTATAATCTAAAAGTTTCATGAAGATAGTCCATCGACAAGAGGCTGTCTCGACTAGAGCTTTCTTACTTGTTTTACTTACATTTTTCCCGAAATTCTTAAATATTTGCCTTAAACTCATTTCAGAATTCAATAAAGTTTGCCGCAAGCACAAAATGTTCTTTCGACTAAAATTTGTTGTGAAAATGTTTTGTTTTTATCGGAAGCTGGCAGTGGAATATAATCAAGTTTTTGGTCATAAATGTTAATTACACAAACACTAAGCACACACACACACATTGATTGTTGAAAGCCTGTTCAGCTACAGATACAAAGATACGACATGTTTGGCCAACAAAGACAATGTAGACAGACAGGCTGACGGACTGCCGGACTGCCGGATGGACAGCCTTTCAGATGGGCAGATAGAGTATGGCCAGACAGACAAAGGAGCAACTGGCAGTGCGTGAGGCCAGTTTGCAAACAATTAAAATGGCAAAATCAAAATCGAAATACACAAATTTATGCGTCTAGCTGCCAGAGCCATTTTACAATACTTGCGCCTAGCACAATACCGAAAATAAATTGCACAATTTTCCAAAGGAGTGTGTGTGAGAGAGAGAGAGAGAGACAGAGAGAGAGAGAGAGAGAGGCGGGCGGACAACTAATGAAATAATGGGCCAGCTGAATTAAATTATGGCCCAACAATTCCCTCGAGTGGCCCGAACGCCCGACTCCGATTTGGCACAATAACTAAATTTGCACCAAGGTAAAGGAAACGTAAATTTTGATTGCATTGTTACCGTTTGATTTCCACCACCACCCAGAACCACCCTCGGCGCATCCAGTCACCCACAGTGATCCGCATTCGACCCCAGCTCTCAAACACTCATTGACTATTCACACTCGTGTTTTTCATATACCACTATATATACATTCATATCTGTGTGTATGTGTGTGTTGGGTGTCGCATTATTATAATATTTTATTTTCTTGTTATGCCGCTTTGCTATATAAAATTTTTATTATTTGCTCGTTTACGGCTTTAGCTCTTCTCTTTATCGTTTTTCGCTTCACTTTTTCCCTCTCTCTTTTGCTTTATCCCTCTCTCTCTCACTCTCGTTTATCGTTTCTTGTATAGTGCGAAATTATCACAAAACGCATTGAATTTGCTTTTATTGTTGTCAGCTCTGTCCGCACACCCACCCTCACCATTAGCCTCTCACCCTCGCCATCGTCCTCACCCTCGCTCTCGTTATCCTTACGCTCCCCCCCTCCCCACTCTTCCGTTCGTGTGCAATGCAGCAGAAGCCGGCTTCTGTTTCATCCTCCTCTCGCTGTGTCGCATCGTCTGCCGTCTTATCGTGTCCGGTTTTGAGTGCACAACGTAGACGCCATCGCCGCAGTCTCTGCGGTTACCGCCTAGCGGGTAGCATTGCCCAGCACAGTGGTCACCGTACGATTGAAAAATGCTGGCTTACATATGTAGAAGATAGGGATTAGTTTTGAAATGTGTATTAAAATATATGTATACTAACAGTCTTAGAACAACCAAAAAAAATATCTCTATAAAATATTTTTTTTGGTTTTGTTTTGTAATTTACAAATACTAAGTTTATTTCTTATTTGTATAATATATATTGTATATAATATAAACATTTATTATAGTTACAATTGATGATTTGAATATAATATTAATTAATTATGATATGGATATGTATATAAAATACAAATATAAATTTGATTCTATAACTTTCACTCTTTTTGATTATTTATACATCTTATATTCTGAACACGGATTTATCTAGGAATTTAATAGTGTAGTTAGTATGTATTATAATAGTTCACTTAATAGTTTTAGATAGAAGAAAACTATAGGATGTAAATCAATGATTGAGTGTGTCTAATACTGCCATTTCATTCGACTCTCTGTCTGTATATTGAACTTTTAATAAGTTTAATTATTTCTTGTATAGCTTAAATTATATTATTGACATGTTTTTCAATTTTTGCTCAAATTTATTAATTTTTAATTTTAGTTATATTATTAAGAAAGATTTTTAAATAATGAAAGCTAAATCATCTTAAATCTTATCAATTTCCTATCTAATCATCCATGTTATCTACCTCACAGTTCTACATACTATATTTTCTAACATTGATAGTCTTATTTAATTAACTTATATTTGCTAATTCAATATTAATAATTATAATAATAATCTGAATAATAATATAATAAAATATAATATAATAATAGTAAATCTGAATGCATTTCCCCTTTCTACATTTCTCTCATCCTATTCCACTGTGCATGTATGGTTGCTTTTTCTTTGACACCTTCTCATCGTGGCGAGCAGGTTGCTTGCAGGAGCAACAAATTTGGTTTAGGACCCTTAAAAATGAAAATGGGCTCAGTCGTTGCTGCTGTTGCTGCTGCTGCAGCCACGGCTTGTTGAGCGTCTGAAAAAACATCGCTGGCTCATTCCAGTGAATCAACTCCGCCCATTGCCCGGCACTTAGCTGACAATGAGCAGTGACAGCTCCGGGGACAATGACGGGTCGTGTCGGGTCGGTTTGGGTTTTGGATGATATGGGGGAGCGTACGCTCTTCGAGAGCCGCTTGCGGTTTCATCACAGACTCCGGCGGGCTGGCCGTCTGCACGTCTGCTGCATCTGTCGCATGCCGGAACTAAACAACAACTGTGGCACCCGGGAGACCGAGAGGGAGAGAGAGAGAGAGAGAGAGAGAGAGAGAGAACGAGAGCCACCCCCAGAGCTAAACGGATGCTGGACAAGCAGCCAGAGGCAGAGCAAGACCCCAGGCTCAGACCCGGGTTCGATCCCGATAATGATGCGTACGCGTTGGCGATTATGATGGGTTTGATAGAGACGACAACTACTCGACTTGACATGCATGATTTAGTGCGTTGTTACAACTCGCCCCGACCTCATCCCCTCTATCCCCTCACCCCCTCACCCCCGTCAACCGCTCGAAGGCACTCCCCTCACACTCTCCACTGTATTCCACTCGACTTTCGCTTCGTTTCCATTTCACAAATTGCGAATAAGTCGCCGTGTGCTCTGTGTGTGCCGTGTGACATTTCTCGCAAATTATGTTTTTGGCGAGGCTGGCGAGAGCCAACCTAATCCGATTATTGTCCAGCTGCACTTTGCTGCAGTTTTGTACTGCGGCCAGCATATGGCATAAACATGGACGGAACAGGCAGCTTCAGCAGCATTTGCGAGCATTGTCCTGGCCAGGATCCGGGGCTACACACACACGCCCCCTAATTGGATTTCGATGACTGCAAATTGGTGATAATTTCGATTTGCTTCCGTTCAGCGCACGTGATTCGAGGCAGTTCGCGAAATGTGAGCATCTGTGCAGCCTCGCATCCAGACTCTTTATGCCGGGTCGTGACTGGATGAACATGGATTCAGATTGCGAGCGAAGCAATGGCAAAACATGCCGCAAACCCACAAAAATATGCCAGACTATGGCCCATGGCAAAGGGAAACCCATTTGCAATAACTACGAAATAGCTTCTTAATATTTCTTAAAGCTAAGACGACAAATTCGAAACTCTAGGGAAAAGCTAATTTTAAATGTAATTTTGGCATCTATTATCTACAAATAAATTTATTTATTAATAGATGTATAAAGAGTGGTAGACATATAGATAGACATGTACTTATATATTTGTATAAGGATTGATAGATGGATATAAGATAAATGTAAAACAATAAATTAAGTATAATTTTAAATGTATAGCGCATACAGATAAATATACAGTCAATGAGAGAGCTAGGTGGAAAGATAGACATATGTATATATGGAGGATACATATATACTTATATATTTGTATAAGCGTTGATAGATACATACAATATAAATATAAGAAAATTTGATTAAAATCTTAAATGCATATTGTATATAGATAGATCGATAGTTAATGAGAGAGATATAGAAAGAAAGATAAATAGATACTTATATATTTGTATAAGGATAAATAGAATGATATGATAATAATTATTGATAAGTAGAGAGACAAATAAAAAGATAGCAAGATGGGTTAATCCGTAAAAAGGTAAATATACCCAAAGATTAATATACTGACTGATTGACGGATATGATATTAATAGCTGATAGCTGATATGATAATAATAGATATTAATAGTAAGCATTTATGTATTGTAGTTGGCCAATTTAGAGGAGACAGCGCTTAAGTTAACTATCGTTACTTAGCTATAGGACGATCCAAAGTTAACTCTGGTGCCAGAGATACTCAACTCGGATGATATTAGGAAAAGCAGAAGAATATTCAAGACGACTCGAAAAGCAAAGCGAAGACATTAGCATCAGAATAATGATTGATGGATGTAGTTCATTATATGTACTGTACTTATTATATTGTTGTTTAGAAATTTGAAAAATTGTAGCAAACCCTATGTAATCCTATTATAATTCTATAAATCTGGAGTGCCCGACTAGCAGATATCCTGAGTTCATATTTCAATATAATATGCTTCTTTCCCTTACTTCTAGGGTATACAACTAATACGTAGATATTGATTATTGATTTCTTGAAAAATTCCGCTTAGAATCAATATGTTTTTATAAACTCTACCTGCAATAAGAGCGAGCTAGAAACACAAGTACCCGAACCAGACTCACATTCCAGAGGGTGCAAAAAGCTCTGTTGTTGTTGTTTTGATGTTCGCGTTGAACGAACTGAGCTGTTGGCTGAACAAGTGAGAAACATCAAAAAGTGAGCAGATGGTCCGACTGCATATCGAATTCATATGCTCTACGGTTCTGTCATTCAGGTCGTGTCATGCCTTTATTAAATGGGAATTGCGAGCACTGGCAAGAGTCAATTTGTTGCTTAAATAATTATTGTATATATTTCATTTATTTAGAAGTTGGAGTTATTATAGAATTAAAAGTAACCCATCGAGTTCAGCGGCGTCATTAGACAGACAGACATGCCACAGTCAGCTCTCTTGGCAGAGCTTAGCCCAGGCTCAGCGTCAATTGAATTCCGCCCATGAGTATGCAACACTTTCGCTTTGCCCTGCCACCATTTGGGGCTCATTACAGTGAATTGTGCCCACGGGGCGTTTCGTGTCAATTTATGCAACTCTCCTGCAATTTCCGGTATATTTAAGCAATTTCCAGCAGAACAGCCCTGGACATGGTCATGACTTAATGCATATGAATATGTGCGAGTGGTGCGAGTGATGCTGCATAGTGGATGTGAGTGTGTGCGGATGTGGGTGTGGGTGTGTGACGGAAATGCTCCCCTGGGCACTGGACCGACCAAGCCAAGTCGTAGGAGTTGGGGCTCTGCCAGCGGCAAAGCTGCTCAGATTTAATGCCAAAAGCCAAGACTCTTAGTGTGGCCAATATCTGCGCAGAGTTGGCCAACAGCTTTTCAATTTTCCACCTAAATCAGAGTTTAGCGCCCCGCGGCGAACCCTTTGCTTCCACCCATTGATGGAAGACACACTCACGGATGAGACGCAATAAAAATGATCCACAAAAAAAAGAAAAAAAAAAAAAAAAAAGAGATTGCGTAAAACTGTCAAAACGTTTTAACGGCATTGGAAGCAGCACAATAAAAATGAAAATCAAAATGAAAATGAAAATTCACAAGCAGCCAAATGCAATTTATATGGCGGGTGGGTCTTCAAGTGCTCCTGGTCCTGCTGCTGCACCCAGGGGGACTGTTTGATTTACCGTCAACAGGAGATTAAAAAAAAAACTGAACCCAAAAAGTGAATTAAGAATTTGTGTGGTGGAACGAAGCAACCAATCGGAGGGTGGTTTGTTGCCACAGCTCTGGCCGGGTGGGGCAAATTGAGTTGCAACACTTGGCAGGTTTTTATCTACGCACCACAATCGAACCAGCCACGCAGACAACCAGCCATTCGGGTGGTTTGCCCACCAAAAGCCCGACTCTGCCAACAACGTACTGACCAACCAGCAACGGCCAGGACTAGCAACAACTGTGTTTTGTATTGCTGCGCGTTGATAACAAGATTTGTTTTTCAAAATTATGGAGGGTCGGCACTTAATTACGTTGAAAAGCGCAACACAGCCACAGCCACAGCCACAGCCAGAGGCAGAGCCAGAGCCACAGGCAGAGCCACAGAAGCCACATCCCACATTCAGTGTCAGGCGGCAATTTAACTAAATTAATTTTAAAGCGTGCCTCGTTCTTCGATCTGTGAAAAGTGCCGGCAGAAGTCAAGAGTGTGTGTTTTGGCCCTTGCTTGATTTTGGCCAGATACGAGTATGGCCAACACAGGCAGACAGCCAGACAGAATAAGGGAGATCCTCTGCCTGATAGAGAGGGTAGCGACACACCCTCCTTAGACAAATGTGGCTGCCAGTCAGACAGTCAGAGAGTCAGAGAGACATGGATATTCCATTAAAGCAGCCAGCCGAATTGAACAATTTACACTTTATGATTTATTGTAATGAGCTTTTTATTTACGGCCGCTCGTTTCATTGTTGAAAAGTGTCTGCGCGTTGCCTGCTTGAAGCTTGTTTCAGAAAATTAAAAATTAATTAGGCATTTATCATTCCCTGTATACCCGTTTTGAGAATCGCTGGCAGATGGCTCGAGTTTGAGTTTTAGAAACGGGTGTGCATGCAATCCGAAATAGGCTTCATCCCATCGATTCTGAGTGCAATTTGAGAGCAACAGAATATCTAATATATATTCAACTTGGAATCAGACTTGCTTCACCCCAGACTGCAAGTGTGTCAGTGTCTTATTCTAAAATGCCTTAAGCCACACACGGCCCAAGTGAGTATCATTTAAAATATTTGAATTCACCTTAATTATACAATAATTAATATTATATTTTGTTTGTTTATATGGCTTTAAAAATTTTGGTTTACTGTTGTGTTTCACATTTTTCATTTACTTTTCTTCTTAAATATAATCATATAATATTATTATTACATTGATTATGAATTATAATGATATTTGTTAATTAGCCTCATTATCAGCCTTAGTTACGACGAATCTAATCAATACGATCAATACGATCGACTATTCAGGCTTATCAACTACAATATTTGAAATGCGCAATTACACGAAATTACAAACATTCAAACGCAGTTGCAATCGCAAGTGTAATTCTTAGAATATGTTACGCTTATCACGCTTGTCAATGTGTGTATGTGTGCACATGCATAATGAAAAAACTTGCATTTTTAAATGCATGGAAACAAGAGTCGAGACTGCTCGACTAGGAAAAACCCTGCAAAGAGCTGGTATGCCATTCATTCTGCACTTCTTTTGTGCAGACATAAATACACATGCACCCACACGCACTCATAGCCATTCCAATACTTTTTACCAAAATTAAACAGTATCGTCTGTACTTTAGTATTAATTTATGGTATTTACCAGGATATATAATGGAAATACAAAAAGGCCTACAAAAAAGTTTAGTTTTGTTCGATTTGATCCTAAAGGTAACTAGGTAAGCTCTAGTCGAAACTGCTCGACTACGAAATCCCCTGAACCCTTCGAGCAATAGCTATTTCAATAATTTTTCGCGTCTTTCTGCATGCGATCTTCATGAAACTTTCAGATTATGATCCTAACATGTATTTGCTAAAGCTTTTTACAATTTTAGGGGTGAGGAGGTGAATATAAGCGTGGGAATAAATTTTGACATGATTAAACAAAAAATTTAGGTCTCTACCTCTTATATCTTCTGAAATCGACGCGTTCAAACATACTGACAGACGGACGAACCGACAGGGCTAAATCAACACAGCTCGTCGCCCTAATCAAGAACATGTTGACAATTTTCCAGACTTTTTCATTTCCAAATAAGCTAGATCTAGCCATAAATAGGCTTAAATGGCAACACAGCAATGCTCAATCGTGCACCTGCTGTGTCCTTTAACAGTGGGCCTCGACGATAAATAAAAGGAGGACTATTAACATAACATGGACAGGAGTAATTCCTTATGTGCATGATCATTTTGATTTTTGTTTTATTTTCGGATACCTGCCCCCAATCGAAGAGTTGTCTAACTGCGAGATAGGCGTCAAAGTAGATTGCATATACGTATGTGTATTTCCTGAATAACTGTATAGATAAATAATTTACGTATATCCACTTGAACATTTGACATTATGCTAACTAACTAAAGGAGTATATGAGTTCTGTGCAATGCTGTTTATCCACTCGTGATCAAGTTTTCGAATATATTTCCGTGTGCATTTTCCCCTCAGATGTCTTGCTATTTATACTAGCTCGCAGGCGAATGCCATTTTATGTTTGCAGCTCGCCGTTGCCATGATGAGTTCCGATCCGATTAGCTCCAGATAGACGCAGTAGCCCGGGGGAAAGCGCATCGTGGAGTTTGGCTGGCTGTCGACGAAGTTGGAGAAGTTCATGGGATGCGGATCGTGATGCCAGTAGAAATGATTCAAGGAACTGCGCTCCACAACGCTATCGGCCAGACTTCCGCGGTGTCCGCCGCTCCAGAAGTATGGATGGATGTCGGGATGAGCATAGCGCCCCAAATAATCGGAGAGATATCGCATCTCCTCCGCAGACTTGACCGTCATCAGACGAGCACTGGGATCCAGAGTCTCGCAGGCGAAGCTGGCATGCAGCCAGTCGAGCTGCGAGTGAAGGGAAATTCAAGAGGGAGAAAGCGTCAGAGGGTCAGAGAACTTACCTCGGCGGGCACACTGAAGATGCGACCCTTGTACGATATCTTATAGTACTCGTAGGTGGGCTGGAAGATACATTTGGTTAGGAGCATTTCAGCAATTTACAGGGTATACGCACAGGCTTGTTAGTGGAGAAAAAGTAGCAGTTGTCGCCGATTTCCACAAAGGGTGTCATACAACGGGCTGCTCGAACAGGGAAGCAAAGGCAATAACTGAATTCATAGACCGACTGAACTTACGTTTCCAGAACTCCAAGTAGAAGCAAGCATAGCTGACCAATATGAGGAGCACAAGTATTACCAGCTCACAAGACTTGCCAAACATCATCATGTTCCATCCAGAGCTAAACTGCGAGGCGTATCGTAGGGCTCAACTGCTTTTATAGAGCTCGAAACCCACCCAAATCCAGGTGAAAAACTGATTACACACTATATAAGATTTCAAAAGAAAAAGGTTTTATTAGAACTGCTACAGATATCCCACAGCCCGAACCCAACACCAAGACCAGGCCTCAACACCTACTTGAAATGTTTACTAAATGAAAATGCAATGAATAGGTGCTCAATTTCCTATAAGTCTGAATTTGATCTGTGTGGAATGAGAAAGTAAACATGTACAAAAGTTTGGGTCGAATGCAGATATCTTCCGAAATCTGACCTAGATAGAGGATTTGACAAATTTTACAATGAAGATCGCAATAATCGACGTGATAAATTACAAAAACTTTTTATTCATCAAAGGTAAACACAGAGTAAGTCTGACGTCTTCAGATCTAATAGTATTCAAATAACGATACAAGATTGGTAATCGTCGCCCTGATCAAGAATATATATCTTAGATATAAAATTCTCGTGTCGCGATGTTTGTTGCCAAACTCCTCCGAAGAGAATCAGCCAGTATGTAACGGACAGAAGCAATCATCGCAGACCCCATAAAGAATATACATATATACTTTGTGGGGTCTGCCACGCCTTAATAATATAATTTTTCTGCTAATATAATCACAAGAATAATTGCATACATATGTATGCATAACAGAAACGTAGAATGATTCGTAAATATAACAATATTATGATGGATCATTAGACCCAACTAGTGCCTCTTCATCCTCTTTTGCTTTCCTTTTTGAATTCATTAATATTAATTTTACGGCTAATATAATTACAAGAATAATTGCCAGCGAATGAATATAAAAATCGGGGGTTCTAAGGATCCTGCATAATTTCTGTTGCCGTGTCTCATATTCGCATATGTAGTACTCATAGAAGCCCAATGATGTGACCATGAAGAGCTCCGAATCGATCAGCTGTAGACTCAGAAAACTGCCGTCTTTTGGGCCTTCGCCTGGCAGCCATTTGCTGTAGTCGACTGACTCCTGCAACGCGTCCCATTTGAAAGGCTCTGGACTGTGGAAGCTGTGGCCCGACGTGAAAAATTTACTTCCGTTCGCGTATCCCCGATCGATGATGTACTTCTGCAGATCATTCATTTGCGTCTCCGAGACAACAGACACGAGTTGTCCGCCGTTCGAACGACATTCCTGGCGGGCATCAAACCAATAGAATATCACTGATGCCTAAAATTATAGAGATCTTATTATTTGTTGTTTGTCGTTGTTTATACTGAGCTCTTAGAGAACCGCACATTGTCGCCCTCTCCTATGTAGTATGCGAAATTTCCCACTTTCTCAAATTCATACAGGTTTACGCATTGAATTAAACTTATTGTGAATAATATTAAGCACATACAATGCTGAAATCGTTTGTTTTCCATAGCAAAGAGATAAATGAGCAAGCAGTCTTCCTGTCACCACTGATCAAAGAACATATAAAAGCGGGAACATAAAGCTAGAACTCTCGCAGCGCACTGGTTTTGTTGTGCATTATTTTCACAGCTCGAGCCTCAAGTTGTAAATGCGAATTTACGAGGAGAAAGATTATAGCTTGTTGTGACTTGCATTTGTTCATATTTCTTTGTTGTTGCTTACAGATAATTGTTTATTTGATAATGTTATCGACTGGACTTTGCTCATGAGGTCATATACATACATATGCAACTCTCTTGATTTAAAATACAAAAAATACAAAAATATCAAATCTTCAAAAGCCGGGATCTTAAATGTATTACTTTCTGACTCATGAAAGATACTTCATAATCTCTACCTTCCTCACTCTCTCTGCTGTTATGAGGAATATGTGAAATAATTAAACCATTCTCTTCGAGTGTTATCCAGAGACTGCAGATCCCACGCTGCAGACCAGTCCATACATAGGTGGCCGATCATATTACGGCACTGACGCATAGTTGTTATAATATAAACAAAGCAACAAAGTGTTGCTATGAGTATGATACCCTTACTTAAGTTGGGCATATGCTTATTTAACATACAGCATACGACTTCAATTGACGAGCGGAATGGCGAATTATTTATGGGTGTAGCATTGTCATGCTAGAACCGTACTGATTTGCTTTATTGCGTAAAATTTCGAGTCTAATTGACGATAATTTTCTGTTAATGTAATCATAACAACTGAACCAAAATAAGTCTGTTAAAAGTTGGCAGAAACTTGGAGCAGTCATCAATGCTTGGGGGCTGCATCCTGGCCATCGGTAGCCTGGCAGCGCGGAAAGACGCTACTCTCGTAGGTCGGCACCATGTACTTGATGTTGATGAAGGCGTTGGGTCCGCCGCAGTACTCGAGCAGCTTCAGGGTGTCCTCGATGACATCGCCGATGCGCTTGCTGCGGTCCGGGTCGACGCCCTCGCCCAGATTCACGTTGACATTCTTGTAGAGGTTGCACACGGCCAGCAGCTGGCGATAGAAGGGAACCAGGGCTTGTCCCACGCAAGGACCTGGAAGGTAGCGGAAATTACACTGAACGAACGAATCGAGTAAGGCGCATGGAGAACTAACCCAATCGAACCATCAGCTGCAGCACCTGGAGCGCCGAGATGATGATGCGTTTGTCCCGAGTCTGGAAGGCTCGTTTGAGGGGCAATATAAGCTTAGGCAGCACTGGGAGCACTTTGTGCGGCTGTCTCATGATCAGATCGACGGCTGCATTGACCGCCAGCATGCGAGTGTCGCTGTCTATGTCAGCCAGCCCGTCCAGAAAGATGGGCAAATAGTAGCAATAGTCGAGCTCCTCGGGTGTGCAGTGCCAGCGCAGAGGGCGGTCCTTGGTGGGATCCTGCTTATTGCTGCGTCCGGACAGAGCCACGGGGATGTCGCCGCGCATGAAGTAGATCTTGAAGACAGTCTCCTTGACGGGCTGACGCTTAAATATATCAATTCTGCAATGGAAAACGAGCTGCTGTAGGCCGTAAGCCGATTCACAGTGGAACTCAACTCACTTGTTGGGCGGCTTGACCACTGTGCCCTTCTGCAGGGCCTGGTAGGTAAAGGCGGGCACCTCGCGCACGGCCTGGCAAGGGGAATAGATCAGGAGGAGCTACTCGGCATATCGCATGACTACCCTATACCTACCCGCTTGGAGCGCAAGTAGAGCAGCTCGCGGCAGATCCTGCCCGGCTCGTGAATGCGCTTGGCCCGCTCATGCAGGTCCGGGCACTTGTTGGGGTTCATCGTGGCTGTGTGTGTGTGCGTAGTGATTAGGTAACTTTCTCGCACTGAAAGTATATTTTTATTTTAAATAGAACAAGACGTTTTGAGACTGCGGCCAAAATATTGTTGATTGAATGGGCTATGCTGTGCGAATGCCGAGGATCTGTATACAAATAGTGTTGCCTCACAGCCTACTCGCCCGACGAACAGAAATGTTAGTCCAAAAATTACTCGAGTAAATATACAAATATATTCACATCTATTTATATACATATATACTATGGCATTCCCTTATCAAGACGTCAGCAGGCAGCCAAAAGGCAGACACGTGGGCCAACTGGGTGGGAGGGAGTCAACACCTAAATGTCTCTAAAGAGTCATAAAGGGAAAGTGCAAACATTTGCGCACTTTATCATCTTTTCCATTTCCATGTTACGGTAACTGTAAATATTTTGTAACGCCACCAATTACGTCGTCAACAGGAAAGACTCCACAGTCTCCCCACAGCCTCTCAGCCCTCAATCACCCACCCACCCAACCACTCGCCCACTTTACGTTCGCTTCTTTAAGCGCATTAACCCACATTGGTCTCTGCTGGGTGCGACAGAGACACGTGACTTGCCTATCTATCTGCGTTTTCTATCTACCCTCCTCTATCCATCCTCTTCCTCTCTCTCGCCAGCTGCTTGGCTCTTAATTAATTAAAATTCAACATGCGAATTAGGTTTCATCTGTGAGCCGTGAGCTGCCTCCGCTTCCGTCTCCACCTCCTCCTCCTCCTTAACGTTGACTTTTTTAATTACCCACGCACAGGTTTTCACTTTCATTCAACGTCGTTGCACGTCGCGATTTATCCGATTTTATAATACGGCACGACTCTCCGGCCACTGCACGAGAATCGAGCTGGAAGCGATTAGGATAATGGGCCAGGCAGAGGCATCCGAGATGACAAGCTGGCGATATCCCATTTTGTTGGCTTGTTAATTGTTCCAATTGAAGTGTTAATATGACGAGAATGTGGACTACATATAGATACAAAAGTTACTCAGAGGCTAGGACAAGTTGGTTCGACATGGGCTGTTAAATGACTGTTACTTAAATATGTACGAATGTTAGCGGCATATCTGTTAATATTTGCATGCGCTGTTAAGCGACTTTTATATTTTATTTAGATAAAAAATTAAAAATATTTTCGTAATGTTTTTGAAAGTATTTAAATAAAGATCATATTACATGAAAATGAGCATAGACTTTCCTTCGATATAATTGATTAATTTCTGAATATAAATAAATTTATTTCATTTCAATCGGAGTTTTCATTGAGAAGATATAACTTTTTAGCTGTCTAAAATTAAGTATATATTTATTTAATAAGATGTATAGAGTCCAATATGAAATAAGCTTAAAAATATAATTTCAAAGCCTAAAAAAGTACAAAATGTATGCAATGGTATCATCAACCCCATGATATGATATGAAGTCCGTATTAGAATCAGCAGATTAATCGCTTTAGATTAATTTTTTTTTCTATACTTTTAATATAAGCTGAAGATTTTCTATAGAGCTTTAGCGATATAATTTGTATCCAATGATATTAAAAGTATTTTATAGAATAAAGCACTTTCTAGAGAGGCCTTCGGCTTATAATTTGTATACATTCTCCATTATTTACTTTGTATACGTTTTCCATCTTTGGCATATTTTGTATATATACTTCTTAGCTATATAAATATTTTCAGTTGTTTACTTTACTTTTACTTTCAGTCGGATGAAAATCTAATAATATTGAAATTTGAAGTATAACTAACCCTGCGTGCCCAGTTCTTCATATGCATTCTCAGCATTACATAGCTTAGCACTAAAATGGACTCGGATGTGGCATCAACTAGGCAAACTCAGTGTCACCTATCAGAGAATTATTCAATAATAATGTCAACATTTTACGGCTTTTAATCGACTATTTTCGTTGCGCGGCCCACGTAAAACAAAAGCAATCGTTCGGCGATTCTGTCTGGGACACATTTTAATGACAGGACAGACCACACGCTGTTAGGCTCGATGCATACAAAAGGTATACTAAAAATCGGCCTGATCATAATTTATTGGCCAAAGTGGAAAGCATTTTCAGGGGCTCATCACAAAGGGGGACGCAGCTCAGAACAGATGGGGGAGTGGCTGGTTCAATGATGTCCTCTGGTTTGGGTCCGTTTGTCTAGCTGACACTTTCATTAACAAAAACTCAGAGCGATGACAATCAATGCTCTCTCACTCTGTGTGTGTGTGTGTGTGTGTGTGTGAGTGAGTGTGTATTTGTGTGTTTGTTTTTGCATTGTTGCAGAGTGCAACTGGGGTTGGGTCCGGGTATAGGGTTCGTTGGCTGTCACACCTCTTGATGGCCATACGCCCGACTCTGTCTCCGTCTCTGACTCCGACTGTCGTCGGACATTGCTGCACTGCGGCACGTAAATCTAAACAGCCACTGACAGCTTTCAACTGACCTCCAGCTCCAGCTTCAGCTGGATCTCAGCTCTCCATTGCCCAACCACATCGTAAGCGCCTTTTTATGTAGCAATACGTCTGGTTTGGGGGTTTGGGGGCGGTAGCCAAATCGGTGGGCGGCTGTCACACATCTTGAGCGTTACACCAGCTCTGTATCTATATCCAACACACACACACGCATACACAGGCAGTCTATATATGTGTTTGTAAGGCTGTTTTGCATATAGCCGGGTTGTTTGTCTGAAATTGACATCGCTTGCTGCTGCTCCTGGGCCAACATCATCGTCAGCGTCATCGGACTGGACATCGCCATCAGTTTCCATTGTTTTGTTTCGTCATCAACGTAACGTTGTCTGCTGAAGATTTTATGTATGCTCGCCTACATTTTGAGCGCTTTATTGTTTGCTAAAATTCTGGCAGTATCGAGTAATCGAACATCCTAACATCCATTCGAGTGTCCGGCTCTATCTGTGTAGGTGTTAATCTAATAACTGTCAAATGCAGCATGCGCCTCCTCCTCCACACACACACAGCCAGCCAGTGGATACATATTGTTTAAATGGCTTTTGTATTACGAATAAATTGCTCTGCAAATTGATGTTTGAGCCTGAGAGCTGGTTTCGATGGGATCCCAATAGAAGCTGATACATATATAAATTGGCTGTATCCTTTTAGGTCTGTATCCTTTCGGGATATCGGGGGATTTTTGTACACTATGGAGGCTATGCATGGAAATAATATTTATTTGAAATATATTTATAATATAGGAACTGGCAGATGCTCCAACTCAGGATTATAAAGTCTAAGACATTTAACAGCTTTAAGAAAATATATTTTGTGTCAAAATTTCCATGCTCAAAAAATTATTATAGTTAGATTTACAGATGTTTTTTTCTGGGTTTTGGACTGGTTTAAAATTCTGCTTTTTTCTTCCGAAATTTTGGGAGAAATTTTAGTATATAACCGGTTAATTACTACTTTAAATTTTAATTATTCTAAAGGATATTTTTTACATTACATATATATTTGGAAATATTCCTATATATATGTAATTAAAATAAAATACGACTATTTAATAAATTTGTATATCTATATTGTATACTGCAAGAAGTTATAAAATTATTATATTTTACAATTATTATATATTATTATTATTTTTATTTTAGCTTAAAAAATTTGTTTATTTTAATATTTGAATAATTGGTGGTCATAATAATAATATTGATGGATATAATCTATATTTTCTGCATACTTGGCAATCTCCTCATACAATATATATAATTAAAACAAAATATGATTATTTAAGGTAATACAATTTGTTAATTTTACTTTTTATTATTTAGCAGGTTTTCAATCTTCATATAGTGTAATAATAACTATAATAATTATATTTATATTTTCATACCAATTCTATTGTAATCCTTATATATCTATCGACATATCGCACAGTCGAACAACGAGCCTTAAACAGTTTTAGTACGCTGTCAATTTGTTTATTTGGCTGCTGCGGGGCGACTAAATGGAGAGCGAAATATCCAAACATTTTCTGCATCACTAAATGGCCATAAAATGTACATAGAGACATTCATGCAACAAACTGTCCCGCAGACAGCAGCTAAGCCGGAGGCGGACGCGGAGACGGGGCCGGAGTCACAGACGGGAACGGGGCATGGTAAATCAAGCATGAAAACGGCAAAAATAACGCTGCGAATATTCGCCAAAATGCAGAAAAAAGCCAAAACATAGCATTCAAGAGAGAGAGAGAGAGGAGAGAGAGAGACAGAGAGAGAGAGAGAGAGAGAGAGAGAGTGAAAGAGTATTAGTGTGGGGCATAAGCAGTTTGGATGTCGCTAGCATTTTTATGAGTCGTAAATCGAAGCGATAAAATCACACGACCAAAACAGAGACCAGAGCCGCTCTCTTGGCCTGGACTGGCCCCGGCAGCCGTCTGTCCAGCTGTTCGTCTCATAAGTCACACGATAAATTTTGCAACATTGCGCTAATGACAACGCCGGAGAATGGCAGAGACTGACGGAGAATGGCGAAGGAGAAGTCGCTGCTGGCAGCCGTTGCAAGTCCGAATCCGAATCCAAATCGGCGCCATTTTGCAACTACAAACGGCGGAAGTTCATTATTGTCGGTGATTAATGACAAAACAGACGAACGGCAGAACAACAAGACAAGGATGGCATGGGATGCAAAGGAATGGGAAGGGATGCGAAGAGATGCTGCGGATGCTGCTGCACATAAGTTAGACTCGACTTGCTTGCTGTTGGCAGCTCAGCCAAAGCCGCTCGCTTCCTCTATGACATTTATGGGCTTACTACTTCCGGCTGAGCAATAAAAGAAGAAGAGGAGGAGGAGGAGGAGGAGGAGGAGGAGAAGCACAGCGACAAGCTGTTGACATGCCCGAATGTGATTGAACGAGTGCGTTGCATTGCCTCGGCAGTGTCTGTGGCAGAATGATTAGCGCGCTGATTTGGCCAAACGATTGACTGCGAGTCGCAGCGAGGCTGCAAGGACTCGCTGCCACCTTTGTCCTTGGCTCTGACGCCTCAGCTATGCGAAGCTAAGCGCCATTGACAACGGCACGCACAATGCGCAAGGAACAAGGCACAGGGCACACCGGATGATGGCACGGATGACGAGGAGCGCACGACACGATGGTGGAACGACAAGTGAAATTAATTTCAAACAATGCAGCAAACAGGAAAGACAACAGCGAGCAGCATACACGACAGTTGAGCAAATTAAATAAAAATTCCAGCACGAACAAGTCCCAACAACACAGACAGCCAAGAGTTGGATGGGGATAGAGAGAGATAGAGAGAGAGAGAGAGAGAGAGAGAGAGAGAGAGAGAGAGAGAGAGAGAGAGGGAGAGCAGCAGCCACATCTGGAGCTGTGCCGAAGCTGGAGCTGGAGTTGCAGTTGGAGCTGGAGCTAGTGCCCAGAAGTTTATTATCATATGGCGCGCATAACGTCTAACTGGCGGTACGTGCCAGCGAGGAATGCAAATAGCTAGCCGAAAAAGCTGTTAGGAGCCAAAAGCAGCCAACTTGTCGAAAATGATTTCATTTTAATTATGCCAAAGGGCAGAGCAGCGTGCTCAGCCTAACCGAACTCAACTGAATGGTGTTGCCAGCCTAGCCTATTTCAGGCTAAATCTAGCATATTTTAAAGTGGACTAGCCACACACAAATCTTACAAGATATATGGTGCCATATACCTGGCATCGATTTTTATTTAATAATACAAATATCGAAACTTGTCATCTTTCGTATGTTTTGTGTGCTTGTTACTTCATCCAACAGAACTGAATAAATATCATAAAGAACAAAAACAATCTAGATAGAAAAAGCAATTTGAAAACATTTTAGCTACTTTTCATATGATTTCTTACACTATTTCAGTTAGCTTGCTATTCCAGCATTTATATTGCAATTTTATCGTGGCTTAGCTACTTTTATCCATAGTCCAAACTTATACAGAGCTCTAAGACGAAACTGAAACGAGCTCAGCTGAACTAAACTAAACTAAACTGAACTGAACTGAACTAAACGGAACGGAACTGAAGCTTACGGCGCCGAATTATGATACAGTACGTGTCGAAATGTGTCGCCATTTGGCGTAGTGCAAATGAAATCACGTCGCAGCCAGCAGGTGGTGTTGGTGCAAACACACACACAGAGAGAGCCGCCTCCAGCCTTAAGCCACCCACAACTTGAGTCGTCATTATCAATTTGAGTTAATTGCCGTCGCCGTCGGGAGTTGAAACCTAAAAATTTCCTGTTACTTTGCCTGGCAGCCAGCACTCGTGAGTTGGCCGTTAGTTTGTCGTGTGTTTGTCGTGAGCTTGTCGTGAGTTGCTCGTGAGTTGTTACTGTTTTGTGAAAAGTGAGTGAGTGAGTACTTAAAAGCATTTAGTCAACATTTATTTGTATTACATACCACACTGCAGAGGAGCAGCAGGAGTCGCACTGTGGAATTATTAAATTAGACACGTGCTTCATTATGCCATAAGTAATTTTAAGCAACACCTGCGGCAGCTGCAAAAGTTCAGACAGCTCGAATTACAAACGTGGTGGCACATCGTTAATCAGTTTTTGTACAGATATTATACGCAGACGGTTATAATCATCGATGACACTTTCGATAATAGGGCTAAGCATTAGATCGATCGCTGTTTTTTCGATTTTGGTTTATCGATCAACCATCGGGTGTATCACTGATAGTAGACTCAATGTGCTACGACTGTTAAAAGACGTTCGTTCACTTAATCGTGGAGCGTACACCATATCGGTTGATCTGCTGCACTACATTGTTTGACTTTAGTAATCTTTTCACGCTAGCCCTGATATGATATTGGCTAATACAAGTATAGAATGTCGAAGCGTATGTTCATTTTTCGGCAACCTGCACAAAATATTCAAGCAGTTATCAATCAATATATGGCCTCTACTGGCAATCACACTTGTGTATATATACACACCAACACATACATATGTAAAATTATCAAATCATGTATAATTTGTTAAAAAGAAGCAAAAGTCAGGAACACAAATGCAAAGCTGAGAGCATGCATTAGTCAGCTAGACGATTCTACATGTATGTTCTATGTCAGCTAGACGATTCTACATGTATGTTCTACGTTTCTAAAAGTCTTTGTCTTTTGTGTTGTTGGTGCTTATGTGTTGCTCTTCAAGTTAGTTGCGTTGCGACGAGTGCGTGCGGTTTATGAAATAAAACAAACAGTGTCCTCTTATTTTTGGCTGGTCTGGACTAATAATATTATATTTTTCAATATAATTTAATTTCCATATGTAATAATCATATATTAGAGCTAGAGTTCCTAAATATTATATGTAT
The DNA here is from genome assembly GCF_054131065.1 of Drosophila arizonae. Taxonomy (NCBI): domain Eukaryota; kingdom Metazoa; phylum Arthropoda; class Insecta; order Diptera; family Drosophilidae; genus Drosophila; species Drosophila arizonae. The sequence continues at coordinate 27,464,612 of NC_142923.1, read as the reverse complement.
ATACATACATATGTAGATTCATGAGTATTTTATACAATTTTGACGTACTTCTCTCACATTTCCCACTTTCAATGGGTTTAAGCACTAACCAAGAGAACACATAGACTAGACATGTAACAAACTTTTTCAACACCGAAAAAATGCGCTGAAGAAACCGGACAACTTCGTATTTGGTCGGCTCGGTCTTCTGAGGCTCAAGCAGTGATATTAAGGCACGACAAAATCAGTGTGCTGCGACCAGTGTTGCCGAATCAGCTATTTTGTAGCTAGATCTGGCTACTTTTTAAGTCCGATTGCTACACAGATTTTCAAGCAGCTATTAGCTACAAATCTGGCTATTTTCAAATATACATATATATGTATGTCGAAGCGCAAGTAGTGTTAATATATTGGCGCGCACTGTAATTGCGCTTTCTACCTACTTGCCTATTTCCCATTTTGCGTGCCTTCGCACTTGTGTGTGTGTGAGTTGAGCCTGTGTGTTCGATGCCTTTGAACAAAGAATGCTCTATTACAGAGTATAGTAGCTGTTTTGGTCACACATGAGCGCAACTTGCATTGTGAAATTATTGAGAGTATTTGGTGGTCAGTATGTGAAATAGGAGCTGCTTGCAATTTCGCGACTGTTTTAATTTCATAAGAATATTGCGTCAGCCGTTTGGTGCATTGCAATTGGTCGAATATGATTTGTAGCATAGAAATGTTCCGTTGAAGCTGGGCGACAGCGTTTGCAGCTGTCGCTGAGTGTGGTTCGGTGGCAAGCACAAGAAAGAGTTGTGATAAAGAGGTCAGTAACACTGCTGCCAATTTAGCTTTTTCCCGTCAAATCTGGCTGTTTCCGAAGACCAATTGCGTGAAATAT